>NC_044986.1:58674629-59874629 GCF_008728515.1 Papio anubis
GCAAAGTCTCAGGATACAAAATTAATGTGCAAAAATCACAAGCATTCTTATACACCAATAACAGACAAACACAGAGCCAAATCATGAATGAACTTCCATTCACAATTGCTTCAAAGAGAATAAAATACCTAGGAATCCAACTTACAAGGGATGTAAAGGACCTCTTCAAGGAGAACTACAAACCACTGCTCAGTGAAATCAAAGAGGACACAAACAAATGGAAGAACATACCATGCTCATGGATAGGAAGAATCAATATCGTGAAAATGGCCATACTGCCCAAGGTAATTTATAGATTCAATGCCATCCCCATCAAGCTACCAATGAGTTTCTTCACAGAATTGGAAAAAACTGCTTTAAAGTTCATATGGAACCAAAAAAGAGCCCGCATCTCCAAGACAATCCTAAGTCAAAAGAACAAAGCTGGAGGCATCACGCTACCTGACTTCAAACTATACTACAAGGCTACAGTAACCAAAACAGCATGGTACTGGTACCAAAACAGAGATATAGACCAATGGAACAGAACAGAGTCCTCAGAAATAATACCACACATCTACAGCCATCTGATCTTTGACAAACCTGAGAGAAACAAGAAATGGGGAAAGGATTCCCTATTTAATAAATGGTGCTGGGAAAATTGGCTAGCCATCAGTAGAAAGCTGAAACTGGATCCTTTCCTTACTCCTTATACGAAAATTAATTCAAGATGGATTAGAGACTTAAATGTTAGACCTAATACCATAAAAATCCTAGAGGAAAACCTAGGTAGTACCATTCAGGACATAGGCATGGGCAAAGACTTCATGTCTAAAACACCAAAAGCAACGGCAGCAAAAGCCAAAATTGACAAATGGGATCTCATTAAACTAAAGAGCTTCTGCACAGCAAAAGAAACTACCATCAGAGTGAACAGGCAACCTACAGAATGGGAGAAAATTTTTGCAATCTACTCATCTGACAAAGGGCTAATATCCAGAACCTACAAAGAACTCCAACAAATTTACAAGAAAAAAACAAACAACCCCATCAAAAAGTGGGCAAAGGATATGAACAGACATTTCTCAAAAGAAGACATTCATACAGCCAACAGACATATGAAAAAATGCTCATCATCACTGGCCATCAGAGAAATGCAAATCAAAACCACAATGAGATACCATCTCACACCAGTTAGAATGGCGATCATTCAAAAGTCAGGAAACAACAGGTGCTGGAGAGGATGTGGAGAAATAGGAACACTTTTACACTGTTGGTGGGATTGTAAACTAGTTCAACCATTATGGAAAACAGTATGGCGATTCCTCAAGGATCTAGAACTAGATGTACCATATGACCCAGCCATCCCATTACTGGGGATATACCCAAAGGATTATAAATTATGCTGCTATAAAGACACATGCACACGTATGTTTATTGCAGCACTATTCACAATAGCAAAGACTTGGAATCAACCCAAATGTCCATCAGTGACAGATTGGATTAAGAAAATGTGGCACATATACACCATGGAATACTATGCAGCCATAAAAAAGGATGAGTTTGCGTCCTTTGTAGGGACATGGATGCAGCTGGAAACCATCATTCTTAGCAAACTATCACAAGAACAGAAAACCAAACACCGCATGTTCTCACTCATAGGTGGGAACTGAACAATGAGATCACTTGGACTCAGGAAGGGGAACATCACACACCGGGGCCTATCATGGGGAGGGGGGAGGGGGGAGGGATTGCATTGGGAGTTATACCTGATGTAAATGACGAGTTGATGGGTGCAGCAGACCAACATGGCACAAGTATACATATGTAACAAACCTGCACGTTATGCACATGTACCGTACAACTTAAAGTATAATAATAATAAATAAATTAAAAAAAAAAAAAAGTTCTAAGTCAAAGAAATGAAGGCCTAATTTGGGATATCAGCCAACAATTAGATATTTTGGAGGGACGAGAAACTTTCATGTAACTCTGAAATTTGCCGTACATGTATTGCTCACTACATGAGGTCCTAACCAAGGTTATAGTTAAGGTTACAGCTGGAAGAAAAGATTGTTCTGCCACCTGATGCCAAAAAAGCTGTTAAGACTAAGATCTTGTGTCAGGAACTTCAAGATAGGCTTCTCTAATTCTTCTTCCATAGAAGTTCTAGAGAAAAAGGTGAAATGCATAAGTCAAATGGTTAAGGAAGCCAAATTAGACATCAAACTGTTCCAAGAGCTTGATCTGAATTGTTTTTATAATTGAAGCAGCCTTGTTCTATGTCATGAATGCTGTCTCTCATCACTGAATTTCAGAAAGCAGAAAAATATCATTTTACTGTTTCATGCTGTTAGGGCATTTGTACACTGGAACCCATTCATGTTTCCTGTTCTGTCTTATTAATGAGCAATGTCCATCATATACTACTAAGAGATAAAAAATAGTTGTATGTTAAAATTCAATTTACTATATTGTGATTAATTACTTTTGTCACCAGGAAGCATACAGGAGGTAAAAAATTCAGCATCTTCTTATTGAGTTCATTTTACATACCAGGTACCATGCCTGGCATGGGGGTGGGGATTAAAAGTGGAGCCAGACCCAGACCCTGCACATTAGACTATGGCCCATAGTCTAATGGAAGAGAGAGGACTGAATATAACTCTAAGAAAATTGCAAGTGGGTATATGAGATGGGGAGAGCTAAATAATAAATGAGGCTGGGGTAGGTTTGTGTGATGAAGCAGTGGAGAAAGAGAACACTAACTTAAATAAATGAAAAGAGACTGACATCTTAGAGGTATCCTGGTGAAATTTTGGAACGCTAGAGATAAAACAATAATCCTAAACTCCTCTAGAGAAAAAAAGAAAGGCAACTAGAAAGTCCAGGAAGAACTAAATGCCAAATAAGAAAATCAGTTCAACTATGAAGCAAACAAATGTATCAAGATTTTGTGTCACTGAGTGTTTAGTGCTTCGTCCTTTAGAGATGTGGGATTATATCTCCTTCTTTATAGGTCCAGACACATTACTTGGCATTATGGTGAATAATCTTTACATTATCTTAATATTGTTAGCACTGTTTGTTGCTGTGACCATGAGAATGAACTAGGTTATGCTGCATATGACCCCAAGTCTTAGTGGCTTCCAACATCAAAAGTTGATTTCTTCCTCACACTAAATGCCCATTATTGGTCAGCTGAAGCCCAGATGTATGTTGTCCTCACTTGGGGGCCCAGGCTTTCACTGGAATGTTGTCAGTCTCATGGCAGAGAAAAGAGACATGGTGACCCATGTCTCTTAACACTTCCGTCCAGGAATAACAAACATTGCTTTCACCCACATTTCATTGGCCAAGGCAAGTCACATGGCTACTCTTGAATTCAACGTGGGGTGTGTGTTTACAATCTTACAATAGGTGGCACCACAGAGATAGAAACAAAAATATTTGGTGAACGGTAATACAAACTCTCACAGGCCACCTTTCTAGTATTCAGCTATTTATATCCTCCTTTTCCCATAAGCTGAACACACTCACCCTTTCTCCAAGAAAGACAACCAGAAGTCCTAAACAGTAATTTGGACTTCACCTTTACTTCTAAGGAAAAGGCCAGTATCTTCAGGTGATAGGAGATAGTCTCTGTATCAGGTGTGGATACAGCTTTTCTTGATCCAAAGCTTCAGAAAGAAAAGAAGCCATCCGCCTCTCACAAACCCAATATACAGTGATCCCCCTAGGAGGATATTATCTAACAGAAGGAAGGATTCCTTGATTAAGACATGGTTCTGTTCCCTGGGTGTAGCTCCTAGACATTTTCTCCCTTAGCCCTTTGCTCTATCCTATGGGAAGTCTTACTTTTACATTATTGTCTTTGGCTACATATCAAGAAAGAATTATAGAACATGATCTCCTTGGGGTCTAGAGAAATTTCTCCTCCTGCTTCAGTTCAAGCAGGAAGGATGGGGAAGAAGCAAGTGTCGCTTTTTTGTTTGTTGTTTGTTTATTTTGTTTGTTTGTTTGTTTTTGAGATGGAGTCTCGCTCTGTCACCCAGGCTGGAGTGCAGTGGCACAATCTCGGCTCACTGCAAGCTCTGCCTCCTGGGTTCACACCATTCTCCTGCCTCAGCCTCCCAAGTAGTTAGGACTACAGGCGCCCTCCACCACGTCTGGCTACTTTTTTGTATTTTTAGTAGAGACGGGGTTTCACCATATTAGCCAGGATGATCTTGATCTCCTGACCTCGTGATCCACCTGCCTCAGCCTACCAAAGTGCTGGGATTACAGGAATGAGCCACTGCGCCCCACCGCAAGTGTCGTTTTTTAAGTCTTAAACAATGTTTTAAAATTTAGGCTAGTAGTTTTATTCATAGTACAATGCTTTAAAAAACTTAACTTCATATCTACTTGATTCTTGTCAAAGAATTTCTATTCTGTTTTGAAATATGCCTCTCTAGACATGTTTAATTGCTAGTACCTTGCATCTATCAGACTTTCCAAGGAGACCAACATCCTTAATCTCTTCTCCCTGAGTCATTCTGTCCAATTAAAGGGATTTACTGAATGTTGTCTTACTAGGTTGAAAAGTTCCAATAAATGGCATGCAGAAACTCCTTCATTTCATCCTTGCCATGAGGCTGAATTTTAGTAGAACTTTGGTGTTCAAAGACATATCCATATTCCTCCCACATAGAAGAAAACCAGAACATTTTATAATTAGGAACATAATCTGTCATAATTACTCTTAATTTTAGAGTCAACATATAGAAAAAGCACAGAAGACAACTACAGTTATACTGTAGAATTGGAGCATTAAAAACATTAACCATATGAAAAGAAGAACATAGCTGACAAAGGTAGGAAGATAAAAGTGGTGTGTGCAAACTACTTTCTTAAATAGAAATCTTGCCCCATACCTCTGGCTCATCAGGCTTTATCCTGTACTCACGGTGATTATATAACTTATCATGTGAACCAGGACACTCTTGAGAGTTGGTGCTATTAATAATTACTTCAGGAAAATGAATAAAAACAGAGACTGTCCTATTCAAATCAGGATGTATAATTCCTTACCTGAACTGCCCACTCAACTCATGATCCCAATTACAGATATTGCTGTAATGGTGTGACTTTTCAGTTGTAGAAAAAGACGCTCCTCGTGTCAATCATAATTTGGCAGCACATAAGTGAACAGTTGCCAGTACAATTGTTTGCCAGGACCCATGGTTGAAACCACTTCTTTTTTTTGACTATTGTTGCTGGCACCTAGATACCACTACCAACTCTACTAACTTTTCTTTTGGCTTTTATGACTAGGAGTCTGCAATTGTGGAAGAATGAACTTCGAATGATGTGATTCTGGATGAGGACTTGGAATGAGAGAATCACAAGTTAATTGTGCCAGGGAAGCTTTCATTCATTCAACAAATATTTATTAAGCATGTTTTACATGCCAGGAACTTTACAAGAAACTTGGGCTACTTGGCAACTTTACTCCAGGAGTGGGTTCAGACTCCTGATGGATGAACTCCAGGTCCTCCCTAACAAGACTGCTGACTTCCTGAGGGCACAGCCCACCCCTCATGCTTTGAGTTTCTCATATAACCCATCATAGAAAGTGGAAGAGGCCTCAGAATATTTGTCCCTATGAGATAGAATCATATTCTATTTAGCTTGGGACATGGCAGGTACTCAGTTGTTAAATAAAAAATAGTTATTGAGTAATTTATTTATTAAGTTCCATTCCTTTGGTGAAACAAAATCTGGTACCACACCAAAAGCAAAACACTCAACTGTTTGAGGAAGTCAGTTTAGTTTGTTTCAGAAGTATTTTTGCCAGAATACTGAAATTCTTTCATGAACCAACACTATCTTGCTCTTCTCAGAATTAGTGAGTGACCTTACAACATAAGATGAGGGTGAAGTGTTTTTTTCTTTAAGGCATCTTTAGCACAGCCTTATTCAAAATGAAGCATATTCTGAGAGTTTCTCTTAGTCTTTTGAGATGTTGGTTGAAAATCCATCATGACTTCATTTGAAGTATTTATGAAATTGTCAGCTTGAGAAACACATCTGCTCATTTTTTTCACTGTGAAATTACTTCACTTAACAGAGGGTTGCAAATTTGGCGGTCCTGTCATGATTTAAATGGCCAGCACCTCATTAGTGTTGCCAGCATGTATTTAATAAAATCAAATCAGAATAGCATTTAATTTAGTTTTAATAGGATAGTTAATGTGTGTTAACGAAATATCAATTTATTATTAAAACAGAGAGTGCTGAGGTGTAACAGATATGTGAGATATAAATCTTGTTGCTATGCCATTAATTCAGAATTACATAAGCAATATATGTCTAATTAGATTCTTAGTAGTGATGAGTTGTAAGCATTTATTGAGATTCGATAAGATCGATGTTATAGACTTGTGCTAAGGACCACAGCTTAATTAAGAAAAGAGGAACAAATCTTTGTTCCCATTTTTGCCAGTCTTTGCCATTTTCTATTTCATATACTATTAAGCTGGAAGAGTGGTGGCAGAGAGAGGGGTATGTGATCCAAGTACGGTACCTCAGGTAATCCCACAGTGGTCAATAACAAGAGTACAAGGCTGATTATTCTCTGATGAGCTTGGATTTGGGGCCTTTGGATAAGGAACTCACTGATATCTTTTCTTTTTTATTTTTCTTTTTTTGAGACAGAGTCTTGCTCTGTCACCCAGGCTGGAGTGCAGTGGCGTGATCTTGGCTTACTGCACCTCCACCTCCTGAGTTCAAGTGATTCTCCTGCTGCAGCCTCCCAGGTAGCTGGGACCACAGGCATGTGCCAACACTCCTGGCTAATTTTTGTATTTTTAGTAGAGATGGGGTTTTACCATGTTGGCCAGGCTGGTCTCTAACTCCTGACCTCAGGTGACTGACCTGCCTTGGCCTCCCAAAATGCTGGGATTACAGGCATGAGCCACTGCGCTTAGCCAGGGACTCACTGATTCCTAACACCCTTTTCCTATAGAGAAGTTTGGAGATTCAGCACGACATGGCAATATAGTCAGACCATTTCAGTAGCACAAGGTAAAAAGTGACCCATAACCAAATGGAGTAAGAACAGGTCACTTATGTACTGTGATTTTAGGAGTTCTCGCTACCCCCAAATTATCTCTCCTACTTCTCTCTCATACCGCTTGGAAATCATTCAATTATTCCTTTGAACTCAAGGTATTATTACCTCTTAATTCCTAGATTATACAAGATAACCATAAAGTCTGGAAACACAGGTAATTTTATAAGAAAAATGGATAATTGATATAAAAAGATATGACATGTTCAATGACATTACATGATAACACTCATTGTGTTGTCCCTTGGTAAAAATACATAGCTCAATGTGCTGTGCAGAATTGCAAGTAACGCATTTCATTGACGCAGTATTTCATCATCCCCCATACATGTGTATGTGATGTGTTGCCTTACTTGTGTCTCTGATTTTCAATGAAGAAAACTGCATCATTAGCATACCCCAGAAGAAGAAATCAAGTGGGTTCAATCTGTAAGAAATGATTTATCTGTGCCACCAGATCTTATGGCCACTCTGTATTTTAAGCTCATATCTGTCAGTTCTCTAATATCATTTGGAAAATTACTCAAACTATTTACTTGTTGTATGTCATGGAGATACTTTGACTTTGGAATTAAACACATGATTTTGAGGTTTGTGTTTTGTTCCCAACTGTATGGACTTTTGCAACTTACTTAACTTCTCTGGGCATAATGATACTGAGTCCATGGTGTTATTGGGGGAGTTAAATGATATTTAAATGAGATCAGGTATGAAAAATGCCCAGCACAATATCTCCTACATTTTTCTGGATAAAATAGATGTTGGTGTCATTTATTCTTCCTTGTTCTCTTCTACCCCTTTCTCTACCTCTTATCTTATTTCATTACCTTTAACGTACGAATATTACCCACTCTCTTTTCTTTTGGAGGGGACAGATGGAATGCTGATTCTTAGATGGGTGTGTGGCTTAGTTGCTGGAAACCTGAGGGAGGAAGTGGAGGAAGGGCAAAGAACCACAAAAGGGAAGGTGGTAGAATACTAACAACAAAATTTCTTGCTGCTCACATTTTTGCCACAGGCCAATCCCGGCCTAACTCAGCATCAAAAGCAACCCCAGCTATAGCTGTTGCAGGCACCAGGTTGCTCTGTTAGAGAGGTTAAATACCTTAGAGCAGCTCCTTTCTCTACTGGAGCTCCCCTGGGGCAAGGCCACTGCCTACCTCAGTTGTGTATTCCTAGACTGGACAGCTCTGAAAGGAGACATCCCAATCTTCATGGGTGTAAACACTGTTTCTGGCTTACAAGTTTTTTTGCATCATTAATTTATTCGCTCAGTTATTCATTTGCAAACATCCCCTGGAAGTGTCCCCTAGTTCCATGACCTCTGCAAATCTCTGTGGATAGAAAGATGATTCAGAGTTTCACAGCTAAACGCAGATACCTGCTTGCATTGACTTTTTATACTTGGAAAACTTGTACCTGTTACAATAGGAACCTTCCAAAGAAAGGAAATCGTTAAAAATCATTCAAATTTCCATCTAGAAGGTCAAGCAGTAAATAAGAAATTTGACTTTTTCCTAGAAAACTGAATATCAGAAATTATGGGCTTATATTTCCCCTATTTATTGCTTTCCTTGTTAGTAAGATGGGTACAGGAATCTGACTGTGGGAAAGGGTCTAATAATCCAGGCTGCTTTCTTTGCTGTTATGTTGGTGTTTTCCTCTCTTATTTGTAATCTCCACCAAAAGTTAAATAAAAGAAGAAAGATTAATTAGGCAGGTTTTATTTTATATCTTCTATCAAAAAGCAACTATTTTCCAAGTCTCCTACTATGTACTCAATATTCTAAGCTCTGTAGGAGATAGAAAAAGACACAGGAAATATTCCCTGTCTTCATGGAGCTTTCTCAGTCCAGCTAGGGAAACAAAACTCACTTATTTGAAAAAATGGAAATGAATTGCCGACTAGACTTTGTGGTCTAGTTAATATGAGATCAGAGATGAAAAGAATCACAGTGCACTACGTTCTCCAGACAACAGATTGAAAGAAGGAAAAGAAAGAGGAAATAGCTAATTTCTAGGAATATCCTATTCCATTTTTAAAAATGTAATCATTCAATTCAGTTTCTGGGGCAAGTCTTATCCTCATTTTATCTGTGGAAAAACTAAGACACAGAAAGTACCTAGCCATATTTCTTTACCTCTCTACAGTCGCATAGCAATTGGGTGTTGAAGTTGAATTTTATTCCAAGACTAGTTGATGTCAGAGTTCTTTCCCATAGATAATACTGAGGCACCAATGGGTCTTGAGCCAGGTCTTGCCAGATGATATACAGGTATAGAGGAAGACCTGGATACAGGAAGCAGCAAACCCTTCAAGAAGCTCTATGCATTTGGAGGGCAGTGAGGAGTCTAATGAGATCAAAGTGGGCTGGGGATAGTGGGAGACAATATTTTCCTTTAAATTACCTGTATTCTTTGACATTTTTTTCAGTAGAATGATTGATATTGAATGAATAATGTTTAAGTTAAGCAATAAAAAATAAGTTTTGAACTCTTTAAGGATTTTTACAATAAAGATCTCAAATGTAGTTATCTTTTTTCTACACTGTATTTGTGTACAGGAAAAATAAATAAATTTCGATTGCTGCTCAACTTGGAGCATACAGTACTATGCAGCATGGCTCAAGTGAGTAGTTTAATTGCATACTGTATCAGTCTGTTCTCAAGCTGCTAATAAAGACATAACTGAGACCTGGTAACTTACAAAGGAAAGAGGTGTAATTGAGTCACAGTTCCACATGGTTGGGGAAGCTTCACAATCATGATGGAAGGCAAAGAAGGAGCAAAGTCACATCTTACATGGTGGCAGGCAAGAGAGCATATGCAGGGGAACTCCCCTTTATAAAGCCATCAGATATCATGAGACTTATTCAGTATCATGAGAAGAGCATGGGAAAAACCCACCCCCATGTTTCAATTACCTGCCACTGGGTCCTCCCATGCCACGTGGGGATTATTACAATTCAAAGTGAAATTTGGATGGGGACACAGAGCGAAACCATATCACATACTAAGACCTGCAGTTTGGAATATTTTGTTATGTGATTCATGAACAAACCGATGCTTTCTGGGATCTGTGGATCTTTGAAAGCAAAGGAGTAGTTTGACAGTCCACCATGACAATATATAAATTGTGAGCCTCCATACACCTAGTAACCTCAAAATACATAAAACAAAATTTGAAAGAATCACAAAGAGAAACTAATTCAGAATCATAGTGAGAGATGTTAATACATTTCTCTCAGGAACTGGTAGATCAAGTAGAAAAAATAAAACTAGTAAAAGTGTAGATTTGCATAGCATAACTTAAAAGCTTGATGTAGGCATGGAACCTTGTAGGCATGGAACCTTGTAGTCAAGAGTCCAAGATTTCATTCTTTTAAAGACCTAATTAAACACGTAAAAAAATTGATCACACACTAGGGCAGGAGAAGAGGCTGAACAAATTCCAAAGATCTATTCGCATGAGCCATCTTATCTAATCACAGTGAAATAAATTAGAAACTACAAGAAAAAGACAATTAAAAACAACAACTGCTGTCATATTTTTGGGGTGATGGGCATATGTCTACAAACCTTAATTGTTGGGCCAAGCACAGTGGCTCATGCCTGCAATCCCAGCACTTTGGGAGGTTGAGGAGGACTGATCATGAGGTCAGATGTTTGAGACCAGCCTGGCCAACATGGTGAAACCCCCTGTCTACTAAAAATACAAAAATTAGCCAGGCGTGGTGTTGCATCCCTGTAATCCCAGCTACTCAGGAGGCTGAGGCAGGAGAATCGCTTGAACCCAGGAGGTGAAGGTTGAAATGAGCAGAGATGGCACCAGCCTGGGCAACAGAGTCAGACTCTGTCTCAAAAAACAAAGAAACAAACAAAAAAAAACCACTAATTGTTAAGGAGGAAAAAAATGTGGAGATTAAAACTATTCAGTACTGCGCTTCAAATTATGAGCTAAAAGCAGAACTCGGTAGAAGATTTATCACCTATAAATTAATTCTGTGTCAATAAGAAGTCAACGGAGTTTTCGTGATACTTTAAAAATTATATTATTCATAAAGAAGTCAGAAAATAATCAAGAAGAGCCTATAGCTGAAACTATTCTTAAAGGAGAACAAAGATTACAGACCTGTACTATGTCATATCCAAATTAGTTATGAAGCTATAATAGTAATAAAGGCAAGATGGTATTGTGCAGGGATTGATAAACAGATTATCGGATCAAAATCTACAGCCTAGGAATGACATCAAGGGCACACAGGCTTTAGGTGCATAACAGAGGAGTCAACATCAAATCTGAGGGATGGTGATATGGTTTGGATCTGTGTCCCTGCCCAAATCTCATGTAGAATTGTAATCACCAGTTCTGGAGGTGGGGCCTGGTGGGAGGTGATTGGATCATAGAGATGTTTCTCATGAATGGTTTAGCACCATCTTTTGGTTTTATTCTCGTAATAGTAAGTGAGTTCTCGTGAGATCTCGTTGTTTAAAAATGTGTAGCACCTCCCCGACCCCAGTCTTGCTCCTGCTTCCACCATGTGAGATGCCTTGTTCCCCCTTTGCCTGCCACCATGATAGGAAGTTTCCTGAGACTTCCCCAGGAGCTAAGCAGATACCAGCATTTAATTGGTTTGTAGTTGAACCTGCAGAACCACAAGCCAATTAAACCTCTTTTCTTTATAAATTATCCAGTCTTAGGGTTTTTTTTGGGGGGGTGTGGGGACGGTGGGTGGAGTCTCACTCTGTCGCCCAGGATGGAGTGCAGTGGTGCAACCTCCGCTCACTGCCTCCGCCTCCAAGTTTCAAGTGATTCTCCTGCCTCAGCCTCCCGAATAGCTGGGATTACAGGCGGCAGCCATCACACCTGGCTAATTTTTATACTTTTTATTAGTAGAGATGGGGTTTCACCATGTTGGCCAGGCTAGTTTCAAACTCCTGACCTCAAGTGATCAGCCCTCCTCGGCCTTCCAAAGTGCTGGGATTATAGGCATTAGCCATCGCGTCCAGCCCTCAGGTATTTTTTATATATATATATGGTAATGCAAGAATGACTTAATACAGATGGGATGAACTAATCAATTATTGCTGCATAGGAAAAATTGTTTTTCATACAGAAAAAGTAAAATTAGATCACTGCCTCACATCATACATAAAAACAACTTTCCAATAGATTAAAATCATAATGTAAGAAAACCCTAAAAAGCATTAGAAGAAAATATTAGAGAACACTGTGATCTCACGGTAAACAATGATTTCGTGAACAAAATCTGCAAAAGCTTGTTTCAAAACAAAATAAATTATTAAATTTGATCACTCCAATTTTTAAAACATCACAATAAACAAAATTCAAATATAAGTGACAATAGAAAGAACAGAGATGCTATATTTGTGACATATAAGCCAAACTAAAGATTATTGTGTAAAATATATGTCAATTAAAAAGACAAAAAAATCTAAAAGAAAAACATCAAAGGATATAAGCGGTCAATACTTAGGAAAGGAAATTTTAATAATCAAATTTTTAAAAACTAGCTCACACACAAATGAGTGAGTATAGGTACAACTGCAGAAATCTGAGTATGACTGGTTGATGCATAAATGTCAATATGCTGGATATGGATTTTTATATTACAGTTTTGCAAACTATTACCATGCAGCAACCAGGCAAAATGAACAAGAGCTCTTGCTGTATTATTTTTATAACTGCATATGAATCTGTAATTATCTCAATTAAAATTTCAATTAAAAAACACAAAAAGATGCTCAGCTTTACTGGTAATCAGGAAAATTCAATCTTAAACAGTGAGATGCTATTTTACACTCAGAAATTTGGTAAAAAATAAGAATTGTGATCATAGCCACTGTTGGCAGGGATGTGAATATTCAAAGAAAAGGGAATTCTAGTAATTTGCTTGTGGGAGTGTAAATTGGAGAATAATTTTGCAATAGCTCTTAAAATTGGAAGTGTGCATACTCAACAAATTCAATTCTAAGTGTATATCCTGAATATGTTACTTGTCTAGTACCCAAGGGGATGGGTAAAAGGATGTTACTGCAGTTGGTAATAATAAAAAATTGAAAATAACTCAAATATCCATGCGTAGAGTAATGGGTAAGTAGATTACGGTATACAATGGAATATTAGACAACAATTAAAATGAATGACCTAGATCTTTGTGTATCAATATGAATAGCATTTGAAGGCATAATGCTGATTGAGAAAAATCCAACTGTGGAGTGTAACATACACTGTGAAACTATTCACTATAAGTTACAAACACACAAAACAATTTTCTATATTGTTTATGGAACCATATGTGACAAAATGTTAAAGTAAGACTGTCTCTGTTTCAGTTTACACTGGTACCCCAACTCAAAAGACAAAAGTGCTCTTGTATTTTAAAAAGAGATACAAGGCTAGTGTTGCAGGACTTACAAAGGTGTGGTCTGAGGTTTACTCCTTAATTGCTCCTAACTGACCACAACTCTAGTCTTTTTTATTTATTTTTTATTTTTTTGAGACAGAGTCTCGTTCTGTCACCCACGCTGGAGTGCAGTGGCGCCATCTCAGCTCACTGCAACCTCTGCCTACCGGGTTCAAGCGATTCTCCTGCCTCAGCCTGCTGAGTAGCCGGGCTTACAGGCACCTGCCACTATGCCCAGCTAATTTTTTTTGTACTTTAAGCAGAGATGGGATTTCACCATGTTAGCCAGGCTGCCTTCAAACTCCTGACCTCAGGTGATCCACCCACCTTGGCCTCCCAAAGTGCTAGGATTACAGGTGTGAGCCACTGCACCTGGCCACAACTCTAGACTTTAAATGAAGAGGGAGATGTCAATGGTGATCTTGGAAATTAGAGAAAGTTTTACTTTGGAAGATGAGTCTCTCTTCCTCCATCCTTTTGGGCACAGCGAGGTGGGCACTCTTATCTCAAGTTGGACAAGAGGCCCTTCCCTGGGAGACTGTCCACAGTTTGCTGAACACAGTGGCCTGGTGGGGGGTGGAGCTTGAGCAATCTAAGATTGAGAAGGTATGGCTGGGGCTCAGTGTTCCAAGGGCCCTGCAAGGAAAGAGGCTGCACTGGGAATGATCTAGACCATCAGAGTCAGGGATGCAAGAGGATTCTCATGGACGAAATAAGCCATGAAGAAGAGCCTACCGATCATAAATTTATTCATTCAACAAATACTAAGCACCTATTATATGTCAAGTACTGTTTTAAGTATTAAAATCTGTAAATAAACAAGCCATGATTCTTGTACTCATGGCATTTACATTCCATTTGGAAGAAACAGATAAAAATGATAAGCATAATATATAATTGAATGACAGAAGAGAATATGACAAGTATTATGGGAAAAACAAAGGCAGGGAAGGGGCACTGGAAGTTTTAGAGTGAGATGGGTATGTAGGGTACAATTTTTAGAAAGGGCTTCAGAGCAGGCCTCATTGAGGTGATAAGATCTAGGCAGATGTGGAGGAGGTAAGAGAATCAGACCTCCATATTTTGAACAATGTCTGTTCTAGGCAGAGAGAATGCCAGTGCGAGTGCCCTAGAAGGGAGCATGTACAGCATGTTCAAGGTACAGCAAAGGGCCAGAGCACTGGAGTGGAGTGAGAATGGGGTGAGAAATAAGAGATGAAGTCTGAGGTCAGGAAGGAAATGGGCTGTCAAAGTGGGGTGATTGCATGGGGCTTTATAGGCCCTTGCGTGTTCTTTGGTTTTATTCTTACTGAATACAGAAGCCCGCAAAGCTCTGAAAAGAGGAGCCAATGTGACCTGCTTAGGTTTTAATGAATCTCTAGCTGCTGTGTTGAGAATAGGCTGTTGAGTGGCCAAGGGTGGGAAAAGGAAGACCCACTGGGAAACTGTCGCAGCAATCCAGGGAAGTGATGATGGAGGTTTGGGCAAGGGCAGTAGAAAAGAAGATGGTGGGAAGCAGACAGATTCTGGCATACATTTGAGGGTGAAACCAACAGTATTTCCCAGTATACTGAACAATGTTAGAAGGAAAAGGGAATCAAGGATATCTCCAGGGCTTAGGGCCTGGGCACCTGAAAGAATAGAGTGCATCAGTGAGGCAGGAAGGGCTGCAGGTGGTCTGCAGGGATAGACCAAGAGCTCAGTTTTGGGTGTGTGCATTTTGAGATATCCATGAGACATCAAGTGGAGATGCTGGATGTAGGAATCTGGAGCTCAGGAGGCAGGTCTGGGCTGGGATTTCAATGTTGTAGTCATTGGTGATGGTCACGTAAGGCCCCTGAAACTGGGATGAAATCATCAGAGAAATAAGAATTGTAAAGAATAAACTCCAGTCTTAAACACTGAGACATTAGGAACACAAGGGGGAACTAGGATATGAAATTAAGAGGGGACGATTAATGAGAGAGGATGAAAACCAAGGGAAGTGGTGACCTGGAGACCAAATGAGGAGAGTGTATTCCAGAGGAGGATGCAATCCGTTGTGCCATGTGCTGCTGATAGGTCCGGTAAGCCGAAGCTGAGAATTGATAGTTGATGATCATATCAATTCCTGATTTCAAAAACCCCAATAAAATAAAAATAAGTGAAAAATTCCTTAACATAGTAAAATGCATCTATAATGTCTATATCAGTATAAGTCCAAAGCCAGCATAAAATTATTATTTGCAGATAATATGATTGTTTACCTGAAAAACCCAATACAATCAACCAATGGCCCAGGCTGGAATGCAGTAGATCAATCATAGCTCACTGCAGCCTGGAACGCCTGGGCTGAAGTGAGCCTCCCAAGTAGCTGAGATTACAGGTGTATACCACCGCGGCAAGCTAATTTCATTTTTTCACTAGAGATGAGTACTTATCATGTTTCCCAGGCTGGTCTCAAACTCTTGGGCTCAAGCAAATTCCTGGGCTCAAGTGACCCTTCCAAAGTGTTGGATTACAGGTGTGAGCCACCATGCCTAATCTGAAAATGTTTAAAACACTAAGAGAGTGGAGTTAAGTTTTTAGGCACAATATTGATATACAGAAATCAGTAGTCTTTTTATATCTGAAGCCTAGTTGGAACATATAATGGCAAAAACGGTCTCTTTTATAATAACAACAAAAAAGATAAAATACCTGGGAAAAAATTCACACACACAAAAGTATAAAACTTACATAGGGAAAACTTTACAACACTATCGGAGGCCATAAAAGACCACCTTAACAAGTGGAAAACATGGTACATCCCTGAACAAGAAGATTCAACATTATACAGATGATAATTATCCATTAATCTAGACATATACTGCAATCCTAATAAAAATGCTAAGAGTTTTAAAATATATTTAAATTGTACAAACTTATTCTAATGTTCAGTGGATAGACAAGTTTGACAATAAAATAAAAAGATATGTCTTCATAGAAACAGAAAATATCCTAAAGAAAGAGAAAATATAAATGACAGATTGGAAAAAATTTTCAACTGAAATAACTGAGGAGTAACTTTATTAATATACAAAGAGCTCCTACAAATAAATAAGCAAATCAACAACTCAATAAAAAATGGCAAAAGAAAACAAATGAGCAGATAAAATAAAGTATAAATGTTTTTAAATGTGTGAATTGATTCTCAATCTGACTACAAACAAAAAAATTGTAAAACTATAGTGTAATATTGTTTTTCACTTATGGAAAAAGATCAAAAAGTTTGATAACATGTTTGGTTAGTATCTAGGACAACAGGCATGCTCATACTTTGCTAGTGGAAGTATAAACTGTTACTACCTCTTGGAAGAGTGATTTGAGAATGCCTAGTTACAATTAAAGGGCCTCTAATGCTCTTTGTCCAGGACTTTTCCTACAGATATACTTGCACTGGAGTGGTAACAATATATATATGGGTATTTATTGCAGTATTCTGTTGTTGTTGCTGTTTGTTTTTGTTTTTCAATCCTGCTCCTTTTGTATGCAGAACTATTTTGAATAGCAAGATATTAAAAACATCACTTATAGAAAAGGGCCTGGTTGAATAATATATGTTACAACATGCAAGTAAGCATTACACAGCTGTCTAAAACAATGAAGCAGTGTTGTACACTGATATGGAAAGTTCGCCAAGATATATTAAGTGAAAAACAAAAAAGCCAAGCAAACCAATGTGTAGAACATGCTACTATTTGTTAAAGGTATACATGTATGATGTACTTTCCTGGAATAATGTAAATAAAGGGTGGTTATTTCTTAGAATAGGAACTGGGTAGCTTAGGCAGACTTATTTTCACCCTACGTCCCTTTTGAATTTTATGCCAGATGCTTGATTTACTGATTTAAAACTACAAATAATTTGGAAAAAGTTAAAATAGATGTATGAACAATTGATTAGAAAAGAGCAAGAAAATAAGGCTTTAGAGGTGCCATCAAGGTACTCTGCAGTGAATTCTGAAATGAAACAAATTAACAAATAAGTGGGACTGTATTTTAGATCCTGCTGCAAATTCACTTGAAATCCACCAGATGGCACAAGAAAATGCATTGTGAACAAACTTGGACAGGTTGGTGTAGGTAGCAAATGGGATTGGTGAGAAACCAGGACTCAGAAAAACAAAGGTTCTCTCCAGACTGATTCTAGGTGGGTGCATTCTAATTCCAGGCTAGCCATGGACCTCAAGGGCATGATTTTGTCATGTCAGCCATGCGATGCCAGGAATCAACAAGTAGTATCAATAATCACAAACACAGAATTATCTACATATCACAGCCTCTGCATGAATGGCTTATTGAATGCTCCCTTCCTTAACATAGAACTATTTTTTTTCTTCCCCCTTAATCCATACTTAATGCTTTATGAAAAGAGGTATTTGTTTCTTGGTAAGCCACGTTTCTTTAATTAAAGGAGGAGGGTTGGGAGAGATCCACTGGAAAAGGAGAAAATTCTGGTTTCACAATATGCACTATTTATGAGGGTGCTTTGCTGTTGAAACCTATTAAAGGCCAGCCCAGCCTAGTTTGCTTCTTGCCCTCCCAGGAGACAATTACTGTCCTGCAGAACAATTTGAAGCAAATATCGGATGTGGTCGAAAGAACAGTTGTGGCCCTCTCTCTAGCAACCGTTTCTGCTCAGATTTCTTAATTGTTTCCACCACTTCCTTTCTTGGGCTTGTGGCCCTCTGGGTTCTGCAGGATTCTGAGCTTTCATAAAAAACCTCCCATTCTCTCTGGAATTCACATGTGCAAGCAGATACTTCCTGGACCTTGGAGCAGCAGCACCTTAGAGAAGTGGCTCCAGCCAAATCCATCCAGTGTACATGCACATGGGAGCCTTTGCAATGCCTGGAATTCTTTTTGACCACTGGGAAGAAGGCCCAAGGGGTCCAAGCCACTCCCTTCCCTCTTCATTCAGCCTAGCTTTCCCTCCCTCCACTCCCAGAGTTCTGGTTTGTTCTCAGCCCCTACTGAGAGTGTCTTTGCCAATGGCTTCCTCCTCTCACCTTCTTGTAGGTCTGCTTCAGGTGTGGCCTCCCAGAAGATTTTGCGTGGTAAGATAGGACGTCAAGGAAAGGAACCAGACGGGAAGATTCTTCAATGGTACAGTTTTTAGTATTGAAACGCCCAGGTAGAGAGATATGTAGGGAAAAACTGAGGGTTACTGGATAAATCACCACCTTTTTGGCTAAAATGAGGGACTAGCCCTCTTATTAATCCTGCCTCTGACCTGTGGGCAAAATGCTGGCACAGAGTTAGAGGCGGGCCAGGGGTGTGGGACCAGAAGTCAGAGGAGCCTCATCTCAGCACTGTGACCTCCATTTAGGGAAAGACTGCATTTACCATCCCGAGCCTTCGTGTCCTCCCCCCTTCAATGGGAACAGCAGTATCAGTCAAGTCCATCTCAAAGAACAGTTGTGAAGAGGGATACATTAATAATTTACGTAAAAGAATTTTGAGATTGGTGAGATGTTTTGCATCCATGGAGTATCAATAAAACCACAGCAGATCTAGCTTATGTATTGGAAGGAATGTTGATAAGAAATTATGGCTGTGTTGGGACCTAGGAAACACTTCTATGGCGCCTTTGGCTGAATGTAGGGCTTAATGCAGGTGAGGACATGTGCTGGGTAATCGAAGTCACTGCAGTTCTTCCAATATGGGCTAAATGCAAGGAAAGCTCCTCTGCCCTAGGTAAAGAGCTTGCTGCCTTTTAGGAAATTGAGGCTTTTTAGTGAAAACATCAAAGCTGGGTGCGGGAGCTCACACTTGTAATCTCAGCACTCAAGTGAGATGGGAGGATCACTTGAGTCCAGGAATTTGAGACCAGACTGGGCAACAAACGGAGACCCTATTTCTAAACAACAACAACAACAGCAACAACAACAAATTAGCCTGGTGTGGTGGCACATGGCTTTAGCCCCAGATACTTGGGAAGCTGAGGTAGGGGGATTGCTTAATCCCAGGAGGTTGAGGCTGCAGTGAGCCATGATCACGACACTGCACTCCAGCCTGGGCAATAGTAAGTCTCTCTCTCTCTCTCTCTCTCTCTCTCTCTCTATATATATATATATATATATGTGTGTGTGTGTGTGTGTGTGGTGTGTATATATGTGTGTATATATATATAATTTGAAATGTTGATAAAAGCATTGCATTAGTCATTCTTGTCAATGAATGATAAATCAAATTCAATACGTGTAATTCTCCATTTGTGTCTTAATTCTGAGCATCTGCCAATTCTTATCCCATTCTTCGCTTTTCAAATAAACTTGCAAACATAGTTGTTACCAAGTCTGGAATTGCACACATAATTCTCCCTAAACCCCTTCTGCCAGATTACCATTATGTAAACCACCTTCTTTAGAGTCCTCCACAGTTTGCAATGATATTTTACTTGATTTTTTTTTTTTCAGTGAGCTCCCCACCTTTAGTGCTGTAAGTCCTATGCTACATTTACATTTAAGCAGTGGTCGACTTATAGAGTATGAAGAACTTCCACAAATCACATCCATTACCCACAAAGCACTCTGTAATACAGATACCACTTCTCTTTCTTTCTTGTTTTATTTTAAGTTCTGGGATGCATGTGCAGAACATGCAGGTTTGTTACATAGGTATACATGTGCCATGGTGGTTTGCTGCATGTATCAACCCGTCATGTAGGTTTTAAGCTCCACATGCATTAGCTATTTGTCCTAAAGCTCTCCCTCCCCTTGCTCCCAATCCCTGACAGGCCCTGGTGTGTGATGTTCCCCTTCCTGTGTCCATGTGTTCTCATCGTTCAACTCCCACTTATGAGTGAGAACATGCGGTGTTTGATTTTCTGTTCCTGGATACCACCTCTCTTTTACAGATGAAGAAACAGACTCAAAGGGATTTGCTGATTTGCTCAAAGATGTAGTTTGTCAATTCCAAGTTAGAATTAGGACTCAGCCCTATAAACTGTCGCTGTTTTAGCAGCAACATGTAAGAAGTCGCAACAGTGCGGGAAACATTGGAGTTTCATGATGCTGAATGAAAGAAACGACAGGTGACATCTCTCATGGAGCATTTAGTCATGATTCACTGGCCGCTCTACCCTAGCTTTTCTAAAATGTGTTGAAATGTGTAGCCCCTGAGACTCCACAAAAAAAGAGGCTCCCTTGTCCAAATACATTTGGACAATGCTCCACATTACACTCCCCCTCCTCTCCTACAATGTGCACATTAGCATTGTAAAGGCCCTGAGAAGTCCTCCACTAAATAAATCTGTTTTACCTTGTTTGACCCCATATTTCCCAAGCTTATTTGGGCACAGACTTCTTTATATAACATCTATTAAATCTATTAAAATCCTGCAGAATTAGTGTGCCATGCAGGGAATACACTTTTGGAGAAGTGTATAAAAATGATTTGAGGGAAGTTGAGAAAGTCAGAGAAGGTAATCGAAGAGGATTTAAACTAGTCAAGAAAAAGTGTGTGAGAAAAGCAGGCGGCACAGTTGAAAGATACCCCTCAGGAGTCTGTGAGCTTGGTGCTGCTGCTGTGTGCCCTGCCTCTGACAGCTCTTCATCCAGGCACTCACCCAGCTCTGGGCCTCAGCTTCCCCATCTCTAAACCGAAGGAGTTTGCCTGGGATTTCTCTAAAGCTATTTCCCTCCCAAATTGTCAGTTATATTTTCCCCAGGAGATCCTGAAACTAATTCCATGAACATTTTTATTCACAACCTTTTACTTTGATATAACTTGAAACTCAGAGAAACATTAGAAAAAGGACACACAAGGAATTTTCTTTCCTCTGATTCATCCACTGTGTATATTTTGCCATATTTGCTTTCTAGTTCTCCCTCCATCTCCCTCTTTCTTTCTCCCTCCTACCACCACTTTCTCCTATTCTCTCTCAATTTCTTTTTCTCCGAACCACTTGAGAGTAAGTTGGAGATACCATTCCCCTTTAACTTCAATACTTCAGGGTGAATTTTCTAAGAATTGGGACATTCTCTTATCTATCCACAGTATCATCATCAAAATCAGCTACTTAACTTTGATACAATACCATCATGTAATTCATAGTCAATAATGAAGTTTTATCAATTCTCTCAATATCTTTAGAGCTACTATTCCTCCCCCAAACTTCACTAACTTTGTATAGAGGGCAAGGTTAAGTCAATGTTAAAATCATCTGGGAGGCCGAGGAGGATGGATCACGAGGTCAGGCATTCAAGACCAGCCTGACCAACATCATGAAACCCCATCTTTACTAAAAATACAAAAAATTAGCTGGGCGTGGTGGTGGGCACCTGTAATCCCAGCTACTCAGGAGGCCGAGACAGGAGAATCGCTTGAACCTGGAAGGCGGAGGTTGCAGTGAGCCAAGATCGTGCCGTTGCATTCCAGCCTGGGCAACAGTGCGAGACTCCATCTCAAAAAAAAAAAAAAAATCATTTATCCACCTAAAATGAAATAAACTGAGCATCCCATTTCCCCTTTCCTCTTGTTTCAACACTGGATAAATGGGTGGAAGAGACTGATAGGAGAGGAGTGAAAACTGTCTGAAAAGTATTAGGCAATAAACTTTGGCCTTGGTGTGTCTATTGAGCCATACAAGAACAAATGCCTCCATACATGTTAATTCTTTTATTGAAAGTCTTTGAGGTTTACAATGAGAAAAAACTGGTTTATTGTGAAAATCAGCACTTTCTGAAAAAAGAAATTTGGTCACTCCTTCTTTTATTTATTCTCACTGTGCATAATTATCCTTAATTAGATTATAAGTGCCTTTGAGTGATAACTGGCTAATTCAGAGCACAGTGAGAGACCCGGCTGGCTAGAGAAGGTTTATCCAAGAAAAGAGCAAGGGGTGTGTTTGGAAAGGTAGGTTTGGCACAAACTTTGAATACTTAAATACATCTCTTAGGATTTAATTATTTTCCTCTTTCCTAGAGAGAATGATTGCATCATAGTCTTCCAGCAGTGGAGGGCAGATGAAAGAGAACAGACTTTGAAGTCCTAGGAATCAAATCTCAGCTTCGCTGCTTATTAGCTGAGCATGTTCCTTAACCTCTCTGGATCTCATGGAAAAAATATGTGTCTTAAGAAAGTGGACTGAGAAGTAGGCTTCAACGAGCTAACATGTATAAAGTGCTGGTCCTTCCTCTTCCCACTTGTATATATCTCATATCCTCAAATATTCTCATTTGTTAAATACTGAAAGTCTAAAATCAACTTCTGACAAGAATTTAACATTTACCTGGGACCTACACCTTTGGGAGAAGGAAT
This sequence comes from Papio anubis, assembly GCF_008728515.1. NCBI lineage: Eukaryota > Metazoa > Chordata > Mammalia > Primates > Cercopithecidae > Papio > Papio anubis. Next base: position 58,697,436 of record NC_044986.1, read on the forward strand.
TAGGTCCTTCTCCTATTCCTAGGAAATAGGAATATGGTGATGCTGCAAAACACCTTCATAAAGGTAGTTTGGACATTTCAGCCTGGATTGTGTTGATTGCTTCCCTCTTACATGTGTTTGGTTTGTCATCTTCACTCTTTTCCCTGGATGTCTCCATTCTGATTGGAAACCTCAAATACAACAATCTGGCTTTCACAAGGAAGGTCCAACTGCAGGTGCGCACGAAATGAAGCCCAGGGTCTCTTTCCTTCCTTGAGGAGAAAGGCAGGGTCAGCTGCTTGGAAGAAGTTGGTTGGAAATGTGTATGTTTGTGTGGTTTGGAAACCTCCCTTTTCTTTCTCCGAGTTTCGGAGAATTTTTTGACTCTCCTTGGAGACCCACGTGGGAGGAAGGTTTTGGCTAAGTAAGGGTTCTGTGGGAGAGTCTTCTTATCTGGAGCCAGGGCTGAGACTGGAGTCCAAAGGGGAGCACTATTTCAGGAGTCCCTAAATGTGCTGTGTATTTGGTTCTGGAAAATAATTTCCAAAAGGTATGTGTAGCCACTATTTGCATCCTTCTTTTAAAAAGCAAACAGCAGATGTGTAGCCAGCATTAGGCAACAAATGACAAATATATTCAAGCCCATCATCCGTAGGCAAAGGTTAGTTGCTATAGAGAGAAGTCAGTTGCTTTGAGCCATTCTTTTGGCTTTGAGTGGGTGGTTAAATAAGAAAAGGAGGGGGGTTTAAGAACAAGATGAAACAAAAATGTTGAATGGAAACCATTTTCTTTTAAGGGGGCTGTCAAGTGAAGCAGTGATTCGCCTACAACCCCCCTTTCACCCAACCAAGTTTAGACTTGCTTGACACAATGACTGGCATTTCCGCTCTCAGGTACGAATACTCCAATTAAGAAGCTCGCTCGTGCAACTGTGTCTTTATGGACTTGTGTGATACGTCTGATGAATTGAGTTAATTCATTCGTTAACTTAACTGGCAAGATTTAGTGGTTCACATTGAAAGCATGAATAACCATTTTGTTCCTTCAATGACTTTTGTTTAATGCCTCCTGTTGTATTTTGCCCAGGGTAAAACTTGCTATATGAATTATTCACTGCTGGATGGAATGAATGGGGCCATGTTTGCCCACAGAATGTTAGCTGCAGTTATCTGATACGATGGGGCACGGTGGACGCATACAAAGGACAATGGATAATTGAGAATGCGGTTTTAGGGCTCAGTCATTGCAGTTAAGATCTTTGTAGAAAGCGTAGCACCTTTTTGTCCTGTGTCACACATCATGAGAGCCTCAGTGAGACAAGAAACTCTTGGTCTTTAAAAAACAAAAAAGATCTAAGTGTGGTTCAGAAGTGGACACTTTTGTCTTTGGTTAAACTTTTGGTGGGGGGTGCAGGGCAGTGGGGGAGTAGAAATACATTTAAGAATTTAAAATAAAGAAATAAATTAGTAATTTTTATCATCGTGTCTTCACTCATGTGAAATGAAATATTTTTGGTGAAGGAGAAGCAATGAAGAATCTTAACCATGATTTAGAATCAAGAAGATGCAAGCCTTTCCATTTAGGAGCATTTGGGGTGAGTTATCTCCCTGGCTAGAGTGCCCAGCTTCACCACTGAAATGCCTCTGGTTTAATAAGAATGATTTATAATCTGGAGACACAGTTAATGCAACTTAGTGGGAGCTGATAAATGAACCACTGAGTTTACTTATACAAATAAATGGGGCATTAATCTTGACTTTGAATTTCCTCATTGGGTTTTCTTCATAACCATTTATGATATTGTGAGTGACAAGAAGAAATGATTGGCAAGTTTTAATGGTTGGCAAAACTTTTATAATTGTCTTTAAACTTTATAAACAAGACAAATAAGCCTTGAGATTGAAATATGGATTAAACTGCTCCATCCTTTTAGTGTTTACAGCTTAGTGGTAGACAACTTGTTAACACTTGGATTCAAAAGGCACTGTGAGGCACAGCTGAAATCCCTGTCAAGCTTTGAGTCTTTCTGTGGCAGAGCTGGGCAATGTCACCAGGGTCTTGGTAGCATCTGTTTCCTAAACATAGATCCATTGGAGAAGTGCCCACCCCTGATTTACTCTGACCAAGAGGTATGGTACATACATGGCAGCAGGTTCCCATTCCTGGTCTGGATGGAGAGTTACTTCTCAGAGAAGGGAGATTCCAGGCGAGGATGGCACTTGTGGTAGGCTGACTGCCCCCAACCCCCAAGACATCCATGTCCTAATTCCTGGAACCTGTGAATGTTACCTTGTATGTCAAAGGGGACTTGCAGATGTGAATAAGGATCTTGACATGGGCAGATTATCTTGCATTATTTGGATGGGCACTAAATTTAATCACAAGGGTCCTTATGTAAGGGAGGCAAGAAGGTCAAAGGAACATATAGGAAATGGGATGATGGAAGCTGGAGTGATGAAAAGATGGGCTCACAAGCCAAGGAATGCAGGCAGACTCCAGAATCCAGAAAAGGCAAGGAAATGGACTCTACCCAAAAAAGATCCAGAAGGAACCAGCTCTGCTAACCCTGGTTCCACCCTCATTTTAGTCCAGTGAACTGATTTGGGACTGCAGCCTCCTGAATTGTAAGATAATGAATTGTGTTGTTGTAAGCTATTAACTTTGTTGTAATTTGTTGGCAGCCTTTACAACAGCAGAAACAGCAAACTAATATGACATCCAAATGGTCCCCCCTTTGAGAGTATTATAAATATCTCTAAAAGACCTCTATTTTCCTTGATCCTTACCCTCACATAAGTTTCAAAGCCTAACATCATGGTGTCATCTATAAAGTTGTTAGTTCACTGTAAAAGAACTGTTGAAATATAGACCATCGTGTCACTTCCTCCGAATCAGAAGACTGTGTGTTGTGGAAATACTGTATGCAACAGGGAGAGCTATGTTTCCAAAGGGAAGTAAAGCCTTCCCGTTTGCATATGGTAAAGCTCAAGTAATGGTTAATACAAGGACAAATAAATTCATGGGGGAACACAGGGGGAAAAACAGCCATTGAAAATCAACAACTAACTCCACTGTTTCTGTTTAATATTAATGAGTTTCAGTGTTAAAACTCATTGTAAGACATAATATTAAAAAATGGGAAAATCAATGGTTGGCCTCTAAATTAGCCTTTGTTTTCATTTGAGTCTAATAAAAATGCTAAAGGAAAATCTGATTTAGTCTTCAAAAATAGCTCTTTGAGCTTTTTTTTGGGATATGTCTGCAAAAGATATATATTCTTTTTACTTATTTTCGCCTGCATTAGTATCCACTAGAGCATATATCACTATAAAAAGTCACGTTTTGGGGGAAACATGTCAAGTTCATTACAATTTGATACTGCTGGTCCCTTTAGGACAACCTGAGACCAGTGTTGTGTTTTTGATTCTCAGCTACTTTCCCAGTGTCTTCATGTGGGGAGGGAGAGTTAGACAATTATGAAAAACTTGGAAGTCTCTTGAGCTTTTATTGACAAATTCTGATCCTTTTCTGATGGTCATTCCCCTTCATTAATATCTCTAGCATTTGACACAGCTGATCACTCTGTCCATCTCTCCTCTTTTACTGCTGTAACTTTGTACTCACTTGGTTTCCCTTCTACCTGCCCAGGAGGTTATGCATCAACTCCTCTTTTCAGCTTTTGTTCTACTTATAAGCATCTCCCCAGTCTCAGTTCTTACTTCTTGCTCTCTTTCTTCTGTCGGCACTTCTATTTTGATGACAGTTCAAGAGTCTTCCTTCTCCTGACCTCTATCATAGCACCTAAAAACAGCCTCCAGGTAATGCTACTTGGGTAGTTCATCCCCTCTAACACATCTACAGCCTTGAACATGGCTATGGCTTTTTCTGTACCAGTGCCCTTGCACATGCTCTTCCCTCTGTCTGAGGTTCTTCCGCCTCTTCTGTTTGCCTATTAGATGCCTGCAGATCCCACTGTATATGTCCCTTCTTCATGGAAGCACTCCCTGACCACCCCGACTAGATTAGATTCCCATTGCAGGATCTCTTAACACCCGGTGGGAAGAAAAAAAAAATTAAAATCCCTTTTTGAAAAATAAAAATATGACATAAAAATTAGTACCCCTGTAAGAAGGAAATCAATTCTGATTAAAGGGATATTATGAAGCACATCAATGGGAACTAAAAATATTTTGCTTTTCAGAAACTTTGCCATAAAATGCTGATAGGAAAACTGAATTACATCTTAGTGAACTAAACCAAGAGCCGTGTTTAAGTGACTCAGTGACTAAGCAAAAGTCCTCAGTATGACCAACTGTTATATTCTCTACTCTGTAGCATCCAAAGTTATTATTCAACTTTGAGCTAGAACTTTTGTTTGACCATTTGACATTTAAACCTCAATGTTTTGGTAACTGTGGAAAGCCATAAATTATGGCTAGTATAGAAGAGAATGACTGTTCATGAATTGTACCTGTTGTTAATCACTTTAGCCGTAACTGAACTTAAAAAATGAACTCCCTTAGGTTTTAAAAATATTTTCTCTTCCATAGCCTACCTCTATATTCTGCCACACAAGTGATTTAAAAAAACAGTTCTATTGTGATATAATTCACATGCCATATAATTCAATCATTTAAAGTGTACAAAATTCAATCGCTTTGAGTATATCCACAGAGTTGTGCACCCATCACCACAATCAACTTTAGAACATCTTCATTATCTACACAAGAAACCCCACATCTCTTAGCTCTCACCCCCCACACAACATATCTCCATACCCAGGCCTAATTGGCTTTCTGTCTTGATGGACTTGTTTACTCTGGGCATTTCGTAGAAATGGAATCATGCAATATGTGGTGCTCTATAACTGATCTTTTTCACATAACATAATGTTCTCAAGGTTCATGCATGTTATATCATAAATTGGTACTTCATTCTTTTTTTTTTTTGAGATGGAATTTTGCTCCTCTTGCCCAGGCTGAAGTGCAATGGCACGATCTCAGCTCACTGCAACCTCCACCTCCTGGGTTCAAGCAATTCTGCCTCAGCCACCTGAGTAGCTGGGATTACAGGCGCATGCCACCACACCCAGCTAATTTTTTGGTATTTTTAGTAGAGAAGGGGTTTCACTATGTTGGCCAGGCTGGTCTTGAACTCCTGACATCAGGTGATCCACTCACTTCAACCTCCCAAAGTGCTGTAATTACAGGCCTGAGCCAGCACACCTGGCTTCTTCATTCATTTTTCATGATAGAATAATGTTTCACTGTACCACATTTTATGTATCCATTCATCAGTTGATGTCATTGTGTTGCTTCTACTTTTTGGCTTTCGTGAATAATGCTGCTATGAATATAAAATGATTTCTGAGGTTTGAAAACTGCTTGTACCTTTTCCTCCTCTCCGTAGTTATTTAAAAATAAAAGGTAGCTTAGACATTTCTAAATCCTAAGCTATAACACAAGTTCCATTTTTTTGGCAACTCTACAAAATGTATTTCACCAGTTGTTATTGTTAACTACCTGTAGTTATTTATATGACATTGGTTTTCCCCCATCTGTGAGCTGCATGAGGACAGGAATCATGTTGAATTTTCTTGTTGCTGAATCCATGGCAACTTGCCCAGTGATTGGGGTGGATTAAATCTTTCTTGACTGACTAATTTTGCCTAACCCCAATCTTAGATTGGCCTTTCAAATTCCCCATTGCTGTTAATGATATTACTATTATCTCAATAACTTGAGATTGAATCAGTCATATTTGACTCTTCTCTTTTTCACTTCTTTTATATCTGATCAGCAGTTTTTTGAAACCTTGTTTGAAGCAGTTCTCAACATTTGTGCACCCATTCTTTCTCCCACACCACTCCATCTATAACCTCACATTTGGCCGTCCTCCTTTCCTTCGCTCCTACTTCTAAGCTATTTTGTGGAGCGATGTCAAAGTAATCCTCACTTCACTTCCCTCTTTATTAACTCCCAGTGGTTTCCAATTGGCCACCGACTAGAAGTCTTCAACTCAGAGTTGGAAGAATTTCATAACATGATTCCTGAAATCATGAGGCAAGTGCTACTTCAGCTACTTTCCCCTCCTGATTATTAGAAGATAGGCTCTACCTCTCTGGTCTATTGGGTTGGACTCAGATTTTCAGATCAACTGCTTAACATTGTCAAGGAAGCAAATACCAGTAATTTGGAACATTTTTATGGCCAGCTCTCTTCTCATCGACCAGTGCCAAGATTGGTTCAAAGATTAGCGAATATTTGATTCACTAATGTCAAATCAGTACATTCCAACCCAAAACATATTTACTTTGATATTTTAATCTCTTTCCAAATGTCCTTACCCATAATAATATTCTGTAAGAAATTCCCTGTATATCAGAACTTTCTGCTTTCCTATCATAGGGAAGATCATAAATAGATCATTAATACATCTCCCACATTCTATTTCTTGTACAAGCTAATATCTTCCATGACACTTGCTATGGTGCCTTGTGTATGGTAAAACTAAAGATACAGAGAAAGTCTTATTTATTTTCTTAGAGGAGAATTTCTTCCACCAATCCCCCGAGCTAGAAATGCTTGCTTTTGTTAGGTAAATAATTAGATCATCATTTAGGTTTGGAGGGACAACCTCACTTCCACTGTGTTGAGATAACCACACACAGTTGCTTAAGGTCTCTACACACCAGAGACCTTTGGCCTGATAAACTATCTTAATTTTTTGCTTTATTTTGGAATGTGCACCACTTTGGGGTCAGAGCTGAATTGTTTGGAACAATAGCAGTGATTTGGAGAATGGGTTCTGTTGGGGAAGGGGACAGCCAGTAGCTAGAATCTAAAAAAGGCTACGGGAATAAATAAAAGGGTTCAAAGAGGATTTTATTGAGGTTATTTTGCATGTAGTATGCAGTTAAAATCCTCTCCCCTCTCCATAAAATTTTGTGCCATCCGCTCTCAAATTAAAAAAAAAAAAAATCTACGTTGCTTGCTAAGTTCTTGTGGGGTGGTTTGCTATCTGAGGCTAAGACTTTGCTGAATTAGGCCCCAAGGTTGATGATGACAAAAGAGACTGCCAGTGACAGGGCAGCTATGCAGGCTTTGCATACATTTTAGGTAAATATGTATTAAATGAATGTTTTTCTTGTCTTCTTATGTAGATGATATTCACCTTGCCCCCAGGTGATTTGTAGAGGAAGTATTCAATGATAACTTCCTAATTAAAGAGGAATGTGCCGTTAATTCTAACTTGTCTTTAAAAGAGGAAAAAAAGGCACTTGCTGGGTGTCCTCTTTGTAGCAGACTTTCACATTTAATCTCAGTGAATCCTTACAACCTTGAGAAGTAAATACCATTAGTATTATCCTGATGATAATTACCTTAATTTTCTAGATGAAAAAACTAAGGCTCAGTAAATTTAAATAACTTTCCCAGGTACATATCACTAGAAAATGATAGATTTGGGATTCAAACCCAGATCTGTTTGACCCCAAAGGCCTCTGTGAACTCTACTATGAACTTCCATTTGAGAGAGAGAGGGGGAGAGACAGAGAGGGAGAGAGAGAGAGAAAGACAGAGAGAGAGAGAGAGAGAGAGAGAGAGAGAGAGAAATTGCTCATTAAGAGAAGCTAATTTGGTTTTGTGTTAAAAACAACGTTCTTGATGTTCTTGTTTCCCTTACTTTGTTTATGTTCCTATTGTATATTAATTCTATGTCAGTGATTGGCAAGTCCTGGGCAAGCTTTGGTTGTTACAGATAATGTTTCTCAAAAACCTGGCTGGATTCTCTGTGACCACCCACCCCAGAAGATTATGAAACAAATGAGAGCTGTTAAATAGATCTGTTAATTTGAGGAACCACCCCCAAACCCTCTATAATTTGTATGCCACACATAGGTTGGTAGCTAGCATTTCCTCCTTTGCTACCACAAAGATAGAATCTTTTCCTTATTCCTGATTATTTCATTTTTGTCCATAGAGAGTTGAGGATAAAATCCTTCCCCATATTCTTTAACAATCAGCTGTCTTTAGATTCATTGAATGTTAGCCTGCCTCAAAAGTTAGAGCTAGCCATAAAATTGTGCATATTGAGTATGTTATGTCATTGGGTGGCAAATTATTGAGTTGTCTTTCAATGTAATCTTGAAATAGCAGCATGAAAAATATTTTTTGTTTCAACTCTCAATGACGAGGATAGCTTCCTTCTTCCAAGGTGGATTATCGGTTAAAGAGTCACAGGACTGCAAAATTGGGTACTTCTGGTTACAAGAGAAAGTCATCAGCCATTTGGGCCATTCAATAATGTAACCACAAGTCAAGGTTGTCATTAAGACCAACCTACCATAATTGTTCATTAGTGATATCTAGTCAAGTAAAAATATCATCTTCAGAAGCCAATTACTACCAAAGCAGTGGTGGGTTTTGTGGTTGGTTTATTTGAAAATCATTCCTAGAGATCTTGAGGAAAGAATCAGACTTCTTCAGTAATTAATGTGTTATTGATTCAATTCAGATTTAGCTTTCTTTTAAATATACAATGTACTAGAATGTGAATGAATACCTGCTGATTAGGTTGATCAGAAAAAAAAAAAAAAAGGTACTTCCCAAGACAGATTGGTTAAGAAAAGCAAGTCAAGTCAATAAGCACATTTGACTGGTTTGGGTGAGGTTCATTGTTTTACCGATTTTGACTGGCACATCTTACTTAGTTACTGTTTAACAGTTCTTGTGTGGCCCTAGAAATATTACCATCTTTAGAATTGTGACAACCTCCCTTAGGTTTGCTCATTTGGACTCCCAATTGCATTCAAGAAGTGCTTAATAGGCACCCATTTTAGGTGAGCCCTGCTTGGATAAAACTGGAGCTGCCATATTGTTTTACGAATGTAAAGCCAAGAGAGACTTTTCTTGTAGCTAAACTGAGAGGCGTTCCCCTTTTTAGCCATACCCACACATAGACTTGGGAATCAGTCACCTTCAAGAGATCTAATTGGTGTTTCATTAGACCACTGCTTTCCAAAATTCAGCTACAGCCCCTCCAACCCCAGACTTCTCAAGATTCATGCAAGATCCCTGCAGCTCGAATTTCTGTCCTCCCTTCTGGCTCCAAGTTCCTCTTTCTGTGGGTCTCTAACTTCCACTTAAGGCCCACTTTCTACTGTATTTCCCTTCTCTCAGCTAAGCTAGGCTCTGAACTGCCCAGATGTGAAATGTGGCCCCCTTTCTCTGCTTTCTTCCTCAAGCCCACTCATTAAAGGCATATGTTCATTAACTGTTAACTATAGCTCTCCAATAAGTGGTAATTGACTGTCTAGGATACTGAGAATAAAAGCACATTCCATTAAATGGTTCCAGACCATGTAAAGATTTTTTAATTATCTTATTTCTTTTCAAATTCCATTTTGTCTTCCTTTTTATATTTTAAAAAGCAGTTTCTGACAAGGAGTTTCCATAGTTCAATAATGACTTCCTTAGCCAGGTATAAATTTTATGCAGAGGTAATCTACATGGTATCTCATAGAGGCACTCAAATTTTTCTCAGTTGACAAATGAAATACAAGGAAATAACACATGGCAAAAAAAAAAAAAATTCTCAATACAAATTTGACTTATAGATAATGTATGATCAAGCCTAAGGATATGCTATTCTAATAAATATTACTCAATAAAAATATCTCTAATGAAGTTGTGGGTAGCACATTATCTACTTTTCAAAGGATTTGCTTTTATACGTTTCTATTTTTCGCACATTCCAGAGTCATTTTGATTTAATTGAAAGCAACTGTGAAAATCAAGTCAATTTAACATCATTTATAAAAATAATCTTTTAAAATGGGCTGAGTGATTGAAGGAAAATGCAGTTTTATTTCCCTTTTTTGGATCACTAAAACAAATTCATTATAACTTGCATAGATTAAATCGTAACTGAAGATTTAGCAGGGAATTGAGATTACTAGAGAATGAAAATTCTTCTATGGTCAAAGAATTTTTTTCAGAGCCACTTAGTTGAAATGCAGTATACATAAAGACCTAGTGTATTTTGGCAACTTTTAACTTTGAGATTTACATCTTTTGCTATTCCACTTTAAAATTAAAATATTCAAAAATGTCTTTTATTCGCCTTTTCAGCCATTTAGTTTCATTCCTTACACTATGCCCTAGACATGGTGAACTTGATTGCCTACAGAGTGAATTAACAAGTCTTTTATGTCAATGGGAGTTGATTAACAACATTTGTGACATTTTCAAATCAATCCTCCTATGTTCTCCAATTATGGCCTCATTGTGGTTAGGCATCATCCTAGGGGAAAGAAACAAAGGGTGGGTGGGAATCCACATACTTACAACTGACTTCAGAAAAGCAAATTAATAAAGGGAAGTGTCTCTAAATTATGTTTTCTGCTGTTGCTTGTTATAATAAATGCTGAATGCAAATGCATGTTCTTTAAGTGTCTTGGCTGTCCTTCAAAAATGTGAGTTATTTTGACAGAAGGCAAAAGCTCTTTCCTTCAACCTGTCTCCATAGTTAATTTAGATTAATTTAGTTGTTTTTTCAACATAGGGGCATTTCTAAACTTTAAAGTTAATAGTATTTGCACAGCAAATGTACTAAACAATAACATTACAATATCACAACAATGAAAATATAAGATGATTTTAAATGAAGGTTATTTGAAGCTATAGTTGGTTTTTATACTACATAAATTAGGCTAAAATGTATATAACATATATACTTGTATATCAAACACAATATAATATATTCTATTGTGTATCTAATTATATAGTAATATATATTAGATACATAATTATATATAATTAACACAAGTATTTTTAAATATTAAATAATTAATGATATAATTGCATATATCATTAAGACAAACCTTTGCACTAGTTTCTGGGTAACCTTGAATCAAACACTAACTTACCTGGCTCTTTAGCTCTATTACTTAAGAAGTTTGGACTAGATATTCCAAAGTGCTTTGATTTGACAATTTATTATGTAAGATACATTCTGGTAATTATCGGTTGGATCTTTTTGTAGAAACATATTTTCCCTTCTCAGCCCCACTTTCTCTCACTTATCAGTTATTCTCAACAGGTAAGTCAGGACATGCTGATATTTTTGGTACTTTCACAGGTATTGCTTCAAATTTTAATTGTGGTATAAAAGTTGTTTTTGCTTCAACTGAGGATACATATTATGTTTTATGATATGTTCGATGAAGCATTGTCGGCAGTTCTTTCAACAAGGTTAAGATATAGTTTGCCAAAAATAAAGCGTGGAAGGAGAATCACTATGTCGAACCAGTGACTGCTGCCCAATATGGTAGCCATTGGTCACATCGGCTATTGATCACTTGAAATGTGACTAATCCAAATTGAAATGTGCTGCACATGAACAATGCATACCAAATGTTGAAGGCTTAATGCAAAAATAAAACGAAATATCTCAAGAATATTTTTTATGTTGATTATATTTTGAAATGATAATCATTCTGGATATAGTACATTACATACAACATATTGTTAAATTAATTTCACCTTTTTCCTTTTTACCTTTTTAAAAATGTGGCTACTAGAAAAGTTTAAATTCCATATGTGGTTTCCATTACATCTCTTGGACAGCAGTGGTATAGAGTCACCTGTTTATTGGAACATGAAAGAATTGCCTTATAATATGTAAGAAAATATGATCAGGTCAACAGCGTTTCCAACAGCTGCATAATGCAAGGTGTAATTGAATAGAAATATAGATCTACTATAGCTGTGATTGTCTTAAAGTCATTTGTGACTTGTTTAGTCTTTTTCTGAGCTTCTAAAACCCTTTAATGTGTACCCTCCTACACCGGATACAGAAGGCCAAGAACAAGTCTCCTTCAGCTGTAGGTTAATGTTGAAACTCTGAATGTTCCTTCTAGTATCTTCAGGGACACGTTTGTCTGTGACTTTCACTCTAACATATGCCTAACTCCCAGGGTAGATAAGAGAAATGAGCAGGAAAAAAGCAGCCCCTTTTCTTAAGATTGGATCTCTAACTTGGACTTCCGTTGTGTTTGTAACTCAGCCTCAGTCTTAGAGGACATCATTGGCTCTGCCTAGCTCTTCCCTTCTTCTCCATACCCAGAAGTAAAGGAGATTTGCCTTCAGCTTGGCGTCTTCCATTGGTGTGCCTTTTTTGAATTTTTTCAGGAGTTAGCTACTAAGTACACATCTGTGTGCATTTCCAGACATATGGACAAAGAAGTGTGTTTGGAAGGGATAGAATTTGGAAGTGGGAGATGAAGGACCTGAGCATGTTCAAAATGCAGTTAACTCTTTGAGGGCCAGTGGTTCTTTTATGAAGGTCCCACTGTGCTCCAGTTCTTAGTCTTGCTTCTTCCCTGTCATTTGTTCTGTTCTGGAAAATTTCAAGCCCAAACATCTGTTTTGAAGTTCTATGCTCCTTTCTGGAAAACAGTATTTTTTATTAATTCCCAAGTTTGCTTGTTTCCGCCTTATCATCCCCAGATGTTCTGTCCCTCTCTCCATTTTTTCTCATTCTAGTAATTGTGCAAACCCAGGAATAACTGTTGGCAGATTTTTTTTCCCCTTTTGGATCCCCCTGCATAACTTTCATCCAGAATCCTACCTCTGCTCTTTGCCCATCTTTCAGTGGACTTTGGCCAAAGTCCATGAAGGATTTGGGAGGCTAGGATAAGAAGGTGGGCAGTAATTTCTATTCTACAATAGGTAAGGGTCTCCTTGTAACCATAGTATCTATACAGAGGTAGAGCTACAGAGAAGGGAAATATATTTCATGACTGTTGAGAAAAGGTTTTTTGTTGCTGTTTTCTTTGTCTGCTGTTAAAAAATAAAGCAAGTATAAAAGTTTGCTTTTTTAAAAAGGAATAACATTTTATCCTTTTTATTTTTAAAGACAAAAGGTAAGAGCATATAAGTCAGCCATGATATTATAGGACAAGAGTCGAGAACAGTCTTTATATGTATTATAAATATAATAATAACAGTACATCAAATCTAGCACATTACAGTTTTCCAAGTGTTTTCACCCACAGATATGGAAAGATGGAGGAGGAGTCTGAAATCCTCTAAATGGAGTAGCTGAATCCTGGCATTAGTTTGGATGCAACTCTGAAAAAAAGCTTTGGAAATTTGGGTAAATCATTTTTCTTCTATAATCCCCTGCGACTTCATTCACACCTGGCTATGATTTTACATCATTTTGGTTTTCACAGAAATTGTATGTTCTTAGTGGCAAGATTTTATTTATGTCCATTTCATGGAAGAAGAAACAGACCCAGAGAGGTTCAGTTTTTTATCCAAGATCACACCACTGCTCAGTGATAGGCTAAGGGTCAGAGTTCAGGTCCTCCACTGAGGTCGAGTGGAGCCTTGGCTGTCAGTCAGCTATGGGGGCCATTGGTTTCCAAGGACACCCCCAACCAGTGTTGTTCATTGTTTTCTCTTTAACTTTATGTGTGTGGATCATGGGAAGCTGAGGCTAGACCTGCTGACTATGTTGCATGACCTCCTGCCGTGCTCCAGGCCACGATGTGTTGAGGAAGACAGGGCACGTGTCTGTGAATGCAGAACCAAACCAGGACTCTGGGGGTTGAGGAGGCTGAGATGAACAAACTGCTTTGCCCTCCTCTTGGAGAGAAAGACAGATACCCTCTGGGCACCCGAGGCTGATACAGCTCTGTTCCCCTGGAAAAGATTCTGGAAGACAGAAAGAATCTCAGGAAGGGCCCTGTTATCTTCCAGTGTGAGTTTTCTGAATGTTGAAATGAAAAAAGGAAAGAAAGCAGAAAATCTATTATGTCTACAGTGATTTCAAATCTAAGCCTTTTCTGTGAAAAGTTGGCAAAAGACGAGGATTGATTTGACTCTGGCAAAGAAAAAAGATGAAGGTGCTGACATGACTGATGATAGGATTAGGATTTTTACTCATTCATTTGTTCATTTATTCATTCTTCTGTTTAACAAATGCTTGCTGAGTATGCACTACAGGCAAGGCACTTGCATAGTGGGCAGTCTCATTAAGAGGCAGGATCTGTAGAAAGTAGGAGAGAGATTACAGTTAACCAGGAGAAACAGAGAGTTGAATACATATTAAGAGGAAACATAGTGAGATACCAGGCAGATCTGTGAAATGATTTACCCACTTTTAACCACAAAAGCAAGGATAGCCAAAAACTTGATCAGACACTGACTAAATAGAGACACAGTTCTCAGTCAAGGCACTCTGCGAACTCCATTCCAGGTTTCCCTGGTCAAAGATCCCTTCTTATGGGAAAAGCCACATGCAAATTAGGTAAGCAGTGATAAGAGACAGTGTACACGTGTTCTGGTTCTCTCCACTGCAGAAGAAGGCCTAGAAGGCCTGGAGAGGAGTTTCCAAGGGTTTGTATCACAAAAGAATGACATCATGAATGGAAATATCAAAAGTTATTCTTTCTTTCTTGAGAAGAGAGACTATTTACTGATTATAGCCTCCAACCAGTTGCTTATTAACCTCTTAGGTATCACTGTCATCCCAATGCCCATTGGTCAAGCCCTTGTGAATTTGAATTCTTCTAGAACCCCTTCCTTCCACCTCTCTGTCTTCCCTCTGCCCCTCTCTTGTGTGCATACTCACTCACTCACTCACTCACACATTTAATGAACTCATTGTGTTGCAGGACCCTATAATTCATACTGCCCTCAGGATGATTTCCTCCCTGGTCAATGTGGGGGGATAGAGGAGGCCCAGAGCTTCCTTACAACACACCCACGAGAACTTTATCAGGGAGAAAACAAGAGGACCAGCTTGACTCAATAGTTCTGAAACGATCTTGTGGACATCAGACCAAAACTCATTTAAGTATTTCTGCATGTAATTTAAACCTCTTACTTTTAGTTCTGAGGATCCATAGCAGTTGCTTAATTGCTGGAATGAGTTACCAAGGAAGAACATGGAGTGTCCATTCTTGGAGATCTTCATAAAGAGAACAATCTACTGTCTGCTTTGTATGAGTTTCTTTTGCCTAAAGAGATCTTTGCCATTCTCTATTCTATAGCTTTTGGTTGTGCTAAAAGGGACAATTCTAATGAATATTAGTTTTTTAGTTACTTCTGGTTTGCTACTAAACTCTAATTTTGTCACCAGAGTAAAGGTTCTTCGTGATCTTAATCAAAGAAGAGAAAATAGTCTCAAATGTGTTGTTTGAAAGAGAGGTGTCCAATACATTTTCATCTGAAGAGATTCCAGGAGACCCTTATTCTCAGAGATTGCAGAATTTACAGAATAGGGTAAATTATGATGGCTCTTTTGAAACTATCAACAGGGAAAGGAATACATCAGCAATACATAAAAATGTGTCCTGATTAGTCATTAAACAGCCGACATAAAATATGAACTGTTCTTTCTTCCTCCATCTGATTCATGTTTACACATCATATTCCCTGTTAATTTTTTTACATTCACTGAGCTATGAGCAATGAGTCACCATTTTAATTGATAGTTCTTGCAGGCAGAATGAAAATTGCACTAATCCTAGAGATGTTCATCCCAGGTCCTCAACTGACAGTGAGGCCCTCCCATGTGAAATGAGAGTTCTGAGAGTTACACCTGGGCTTTCTTTGCAACATGTTGATCCTCCAGATCAAGTTGTTCAGCAGTAGGTTGGGAATGCAATTCCAAACATCAGAGGGGGCTGGAACTAGATATAGAGATGCAAAGGAAGGTAATGATTTAAGATGTGGGTGTAGGAGAGATCAACAAGGGAAGCAGGCGCAGCGATGAGGAGGAGAGAGCCAAGGACAGGCAGTTGGAGAACACCTACTCATGAGCAGGAGGACCCAGAGTGCAAGGTTAGCAGAGTGGGAAGACAGGAAGGAGTGTCAGCAAGAGGTCACCATGTCATAACCCTCAAGAAAGCAGAGAATCCCAAAGAAAGTATAGTCTACAGAGTCAAATGCAACAGAGACGTTGGCAAAACAGTGACAAAAAAAGTCATGGGATGGTGGTGGTTACAAAGCCTCAGGTAGCTTCTGAGGAAGTTGCTGCAGTAGAGGCTTGAAATAGATAGAAACCACTCTGCAAGATGCTCAGGTGTCCATGAAGAATAATTCAAATTAATCTTCCGAGAAGCCTGATGGTGAAAGAAGGGGAGGGAGAAGAGGAGAGTTCAAGTGCTCGTAAATGATTTTGCTTTTTAAGACTGGAGATTATCTGGGCAAGTATCAGGGGAAGGAGCCTCTGGAAAGAGAGACTGAGAAGCAGTTGATAAAATACTGAAGGAGCTGAAAAGAACCCGATTCACAACCTGAAGAGAAGCTAGCCTGGAAAGAAAATAGATATGGGTGAAGATAAGGGAATTTCAAAATACAAACACATCCTCATTGCATAAAATTCAAACAGCACCACGGTATGATGGCTAAGGCCATGGAACCTGGAGTCAGACCGCCAGGGTTCAAATGAGGATTTGGCCCCTAAGTAGTCTTTGTGACCCCCAGCATGTTATTTGATACTCTGTGCTTCTGTTTACCCATTTTAAAAATGTAGAAAATAAGGGTGCCTACCTTATAAGATATATATATCTTCTTATTCACATTGAATCTAGAATACTTGCTGACGTTTTGTCATCTTAAAAAAACAGAATCTTGTTTCATCTTTTGAATGCAAATCAAACAGCTCAGACTAGGTTGGTCCAGGTCACACTGAATCTGGAACTCACTCTAGTCTGTGCCTTTCCCCCAGCACTTGCAGCTGCCTCCCTCATGGCCGAGCTAATCAGTGGGTGATGAGTCAGACAAAAGAGAGACCAAACAAACCCTCCTTCACAGTGCGGCAGGTGTGAGGGAAAAATAAACTGTAAACAAAGCTGTATTGATCTCACAATAATGCTCCTTGAAAGCACTTTCTTTATTTCCATAGAGAGATACTCCTTACACATTTTTCTGCTGCTCAAGGACCTTCCATGGCTCCCCAGTGCCTATGGAATTATAATGGCAACATGCCCAGGCTGGGCTTTTCTTGTTGGTGTCTAACCCTGATGGTTTAGCTGAAACCATCTAAAATATGATTAGAATTCAGAATTAATTTTGTAATGGAGAGAGTCTGAAGGCTTCATAAAGTTCCTGGAATATGCGAGTCTGGGCACTAAAAGTCTAAATATTTTAGCCCGATATTCAACCTCTTCCATTATCTAGCATCAGTTTAGTATCCTAATCTTACGTCCTATACTGTCTACTCAAATAGTGTTTCCAGTACACTACTGTCTTCATCATCTCTTAAGCTGGTCTGGGCAGTCCAGCCTCTGTCTTTGTCTTGCTGTTATCCTGACCAGGAATGCCTTTCCTCCGTCTATCTGCCCACCTGACAACCACCCATAATTGAAGCCTCATTTGAAATACCCCCTTCATCTGTGAAACATTTTCTGAAAACTGTTGGCTAAAGGGACCTCTTTCCTTTACGCTGCTCCATTTACTAGTTGTCTTTTCGTTTTTTCTTTGGATCTCTCATGTTATTTAATTTTCAACCCATTTTCATTGTGTAAAATTCACACAGTGTAATAAAATCTCCCAATACCACATTTTACTCTGAAAGAATTACTGTTACGATTTTGATGTGTCTTTTCATGCTTTTTTTCTATGCACTCGCGGACTTGTGAATATATAGATAAGTATAGCTGTGTTTATTAGTTATTTTTTAATGATTTATACTTTATTTCTTGATAGTAAATTCCTTGAGGGAAGTTTATGCATCTTTTATCCCTCACATTTGCAATAGAGTCTCTGAAAAATCAGCAGTTTCCTAAAACCAAATTAGGGCAAGATAGGATCTGCTATGTGAAGAAGTGGTGGTCAGAGAATAGCCTTCTTGGATTTGAACATGGGCTCTAAAGTGACTTTTACTTGAGTTCAAATATTAATGTGAATTTAAGCTCTAAATATTGAGCACTCATTTTGTACAACAACCATGAAAAGTGTTCCTTCATTCTGCAACTGGAAACATTGAGAAAAAATGATTGAATAATTTGCCCAAATCCACTCACCTAGTATGTGGCAAAGTGAAAAATTGAACCAGATCTTGCTGGCTGTAAAGTCTTTATTCTTTCTGTTAGAGTATGCTACCTGGGAAACTAAAAGAAGGAGCACAGTGAAGGCAAGATGGACGTTAACTCGGCTGAATTCGTTTGTTGATTCAATTACGTGATAGGTGGTGTGGTAATGCTGGACTAAAGACAAGTTAGAACTCTTTTTAACTTCCCAGGGAGGATGGGCTCAAGAATCAAATTAAGTGAATTTATCTTTAGATAAATTCATATCTTTAGAATTTCACGCATCTTTCCACCTTTCTTATGTGTGTTGGCATTTTCATTTTAACTGCTTTTGACCTCTGAATTTCACTGCCTGCCTGACTCTTTGGTATTGCCTTTAAGAGTTCTTTTTGGTTTTTTGTTTGTTTGTTCTTTTAGAATTTTTATCCTACCCTACTACTAAAACTGTGGTACTGAACTAGTAATTCATAAACCAAGAGACTGAAAGGAAAATCAAGCTGATAGAAAATAGACAAGAAGATATCTAGGGGTAATTTCCCAGAAGTGATGCTGTCTGCAGATTTTTTTGTTTATGCAAACTAGATCATCAGGAGGGGCAGGAGGATTACCTTTTCCTCTCCACCTGCTTCTTTTGGATTGGATTTCTCTGGGTTTTAGCCATTAGCCTACTGCCTTTTTTCATACAATACATCCAATATTCTCTTCCTGGAGAAACTCAACTATGACAAAAGCTGCAGCTAATATTCATATATCATATTGCTGACCCTCAAGGCTCTAGGTTCTCTAGATTTTTCTTCAATCCTCAGGCCCACACAGCGAATGCTAACTTCAGATCCCTATCTATATTTCCTACAGGCATCACAACCCCACTTTGCTTCCTCTTCCTCCCCTTGGCCCCATTCTCCATTTCATATTGCCAGTGTTGATGACTGATACCTCTGCCCATCAAACTCTTCAGATCAGAAACCCTACTCCCCTACTTTCCACTCAGTCTGTCATGAATCCCTATTGATTCAACCTTTCAAACAGTTCTTGAAATTGTTTTCTCACTCCGTTTCCATTGCTATGCCTTTAGAGCAGGTGCTCTTAATTCTTGCCAGGACAGTGTATGTCATTAGCCTTCTAACTGGTCTTTCTGCCTAAGGCATGATCTGGTGCAAAAGGCTGCTTAAAATCTTTCAAAGGAACCCAAGTTCTTGAAGTAAAAAGAGGGAGACTCTTTTAGGTGTGAGCCCTAATGCTTTTCTGGTGTATTGTTATCCTAGCCAGTCATTTACCATGCCTCTGTTGCTCAAGCCAAAAATGGATAACCATATTTCATCAAATCTAATGCACTATTGTTTCTAAGACACACCACTCTTTTATATTCCACAAAGAAAAGGAGGTCATGGAGGGGGAGCACTGTCAACTAAACTATGACTTGTCATCAATAAAAGATAGACCCCAACTTCAAAAATGTTAACATGTGAAAACTTACGTGTCCTAGAAACAATGAAGTATGGTACTTGATGTTTCCCTCTGGCCCGTGCTCTCTTGTACATGTTATTCCCTTTGCCCAGAATGTCCTTTGCCCAGAATGACCTCACTACAATCTTTTGAGTACCAGGCAAGCTCCTGTTTCTTCTTCAAGATCTGCCTTCAATTTCTGCTTTTTCAGGAAGGCTTCCCTGACCAATCTTGACGGAGTTGAGAGCTCCTCATCTGATGCCCTCTGTGTAGTGAGCATGTGGTGATCATTATTTGTACCCAGCCGACCATACCCTGAAGAGCAGAGACTGTGTCCTACTTATGGAGTTTCCTTGATGCCTAGCACAGTGCTGGGAGAGGGTGGGTATTTCATTAGTGTTTGGTTGACAATGAATGTTACTCTGGCTCATACCCTCTGTTTACCCTGACCTTACTTTCTAGATGTATGATGGCTTGGATTGACCTACTTGGTGACCTTTGATCTGCCGCTGGCCAATGATTTTTTTTTTGCCCTGTACTCACTTAACACAGATGACATATTAAGGTTCATCACTGATCTAAGCAACTAGATCCTAAGCTCCTTCAGTTATACATGTCTTGGATTGCTTGTAGCATTTAGCATGGGGCCCAGCACATACCGGACACTCAATAAATCTTTTTTGATTGTTCACCCAGCCCTTTACAATTGGAGCAGAATGTGAAAGCTGCTGAAAAACAGCCTCAGTCTTAGACTGAATATTTTGGTTGCCATGGGATCTGTTTTGTACAGAGATGCTTTTGGTTACATTGCAACACTATTTGTTCAAATTATAGAACTGATTACTCCTAAATCTCTTCTCCAGGGCTTAGTTTTTATTCTTTGTCCCGGTGAAAAATATTGGTCATTAGAATATCTAGTTCAGTTAGCGAGAGCATTGCATGTGGAAAACTGTCAGGTTCATTTTAATAATTGTTCACTGTTTTGGTCAGTGTGGAGAATATTTCACTCTCAGGCCCCAGGCACCTTTTTCCCACCACAAGTAAACCCCATTGACCCGATTTCAGTCAAGCTTAGTCTGTTCATTTCATTTCATTGTGAATGTTCTTATAAGGGTAATTTATGGTATTTTTAGATTTGTGAATTATTGTAAGCATAATGGGTATTTTCTGACAATTTTCATCATAACTGTTAATTTAGCCAATCACAAATTATTACTGTAGTCTGTATAACAGATGAGGAACCAAACTGGACAAAAAAGGAGTTAGGTAGATTCCCCTTTACCTGAGTCCAAAAGAAGGGAAAGTTCAATCAAGGATATTGAGTCTATTGGTTCAAGA
This sequence comes from Papio anubis, assembly GCF_008728515.1. Classification (NCBI taxonomy): domain Eukaryota; kingdom Metazoa; phylum Chordata; class Mammalia; order Primates; family Cercopithecidae; genus Papio; species Papio anubis. The sequence continues at coordinate 58,718,245 of NC_044986.1, forward strand.
CCATTTTGCGACTATTAATTTGTTGACGCAAGCTCCTTAGTCAGAATTTGGCATGCTTCCAACAAACATGGTTGCGTAGGGGTGACAATCAAGAGTAAACCAGTTCATGACTATATAAATGATTTGCCTCACTGGTCGTTGTCAAGTGGTCATAGTAAAAGTGGTAGTAGCCAGTATTTCATGATTAAGAATGCCTAATGGGGCTGGGCGCGGTGGCTCATGCCTGAAATCCCAGCACTTTGGGAGGCCGAGGAGGGTGGATCACGAGGTCAGGACATCGAGACCATCCTGGCTAACACAGTGAAACCCCGTCTCTACCACAAATACAAAAAAATTAGCTGGGCGTGGTGGCATGCGCCTGTAGTCCCAGCTGCTGGGGAGGCTGAGGCAGGAGAATGGTGTGAACCCGGGAGGCAGAGCTTGCAGTGAGCCAAGATGGCACCACTGCACTCCAGCCTGGGTGACAGAGCAAGACTCCATCTCACACACACACACACACACACACACACACACACACACACAAAAGAATGCCTAATGGGAAGATTCACTAAGTCAGGAACATTACTGAAAGAATATGATTGGAGGCAATGACTGTGTCCAAGTGCATATTGAGTTCTAGCGGGAAAATGAACTCCCACTAGTGGCAAGCCAATCAGAACACTATGTTTATTACACGTAGTTCAAGTCATAAGCCAACTTCTTTTAAATTGGTTTGAGACAAAATGAGAATCTATGAAAATAGATGTTCCCATGAAAGGTTCAGCCACCCATCATTGTTGCCAGCAAATTTTGCAATAGTTTTGTTGCTTTGATGCCTCCAGCTGAAATGTCCACATTGGCCAAGGGTCTAATACTCCAGGTAAAACTGTGAAGTGAGTGAAGTTTGTCTTTGAATCCCTACCGCTTACTCACCCTATACCATTTCCACCATTTGTGTCTTCTTACTTACTATCCCCTTTTTATCTAAATCACAGTTTCCTTCCTCCTGCCTTAGACAACCCTAAGTCTACAAATTTAGTACCTTTCAGTTCTGGAGTTAGAAGTCTGAAATGAGTTTTCTATGCTAAAATTAAGGTGTTGGCAGGGCTGTGTTCCTTCTGGAGGTTCTAAGGGAGTATCTATTTCCTCGTCTTTTCCAGCTTCTAGAAGCCACCTGCGTTATTTGGATATGGCCTCTTCCTCCATCTTTAAACCGGTAGCATCTTCAAATCTCTCTCTGACTCTTTATGTAGTTACACTTCCTTCTTGGGCTCTGTCTCTCCTGTTTTCTTCTTATAAGTACTCTTGTGATTATATTTGACTTACAGATAATCCAGAATTGTCTTCTCATGTCAAAATCTTTAACTTCTTCATATCTGCAAAGGTAATATATTCACAGGTTCTGAGAATAGGACATCGACATCTTTTGAGACCATTATTCTGCTAACCATACTAATCATGTGAGCTCAGGAAAATATTAGATCTTTGTTTTTTCATCTGCAAAATGATAGTATTAGGTTTCTCAAAATGTTGTTATGAAAATATTATTAATATTATAAGATAATGCATATAGAGTACTAAGCACAGTGCTGGTGCTTTTGTAAGCACTTAACATTTTTTACTTTAAGAAATATGAGAGTTGGAAGACAGAGTGGAATCTGTTAACAAACAAAATGACTGTCACTGACTTAGGCAACTTCCACAACAACTCTGTTTGAACAAACTATAGAGAGCAAAGCTTAAAGAGAAAACACTAGTATTTACCTGTTGACACAAACATCAGTATCTTTCACAAGTTTCATGTCTCTGTTCCCCCTAACACTGAAACTTGATCATAAGTACCCACTAAATGAAATAATAAATAATCCTTAAGCTTGGAAGGAACATGAAAAGTCATCTGATTGGATGCCTCCAGCAACCAACACTATCTCCTCCCTGTAAGTGTCCATTCTGTCTTTAGACAGTATTATGGTTTGAATGTTTGTCTTCTCTAAAACTCATATTAAAAATTAATCCCCAGTGTGGCAGTATTGAGAGGTGGTGCCTTTAAGAGGTGATTGAGTCAAGAGGGCTCTACACTAAAGAATAGATTAATCCATTTATGGATTACAGGATTAATAGGTTAATGGGTTAATGAATTACCATGGGACCGGGACATCTGGTTTTGTAAGAAGAGGAAGACAGACCTGAGCTAGCACACTCAGTTCCCTTGCCATATGATGCCCTGTACCATCTCAGGACTCTGCACAGAGTCCCCAACAGCAAGAAGGCCCTCACCAGATACAGTCCTTGACCCGGGACTTCTCAGCCTCCATAACTGTAATAAATAAATGCCTTTTCTTTTCTCTTTTCTTTTCTCCTCTCCTCTCCTCTCCTTTCCTTTCCTTCTTTCCTTTTTTTTTTTTTTTTTTTGCAGTTTTAAAAATTTCAATAGGTTTTTAGGGAACAGGTGGCATTTAAGTTCTTTAGTGGTTATTTCTGAGATTTTGGTGCACCCATCACCCAAGCAGTGTGTACTATACCCAGCGTGTAATCTTTTATGCCTCACCACCGCCCACCCTGTCCCCCAAGTCCCTAAAGTCCACTGTATTATTCTTATGCCTTTGTATCTTCATAGCTTAGCTCCCACTTATGAGTGAGAACATACAATGTTTGGTTTTCTATTCCTGAGTTACTTCACTTAAAATAGTGGCCTACAATTCCATCAAGGTTGCTGCAAATGGCATTATTTCATTCCTTTTAATGGCTGAGTAGTATCTCATGATGTGTGTGTGTGTGTGTGTGTGTGTGTGTGTGTGTATGTGTCACTTTTTTTTATCCAATCGTTGATTGATAGGCATTTGGGCTAGTTCCATATTTTTGCAATTGTAAATTGTGCTGCTATAAACATGTGTGTGCAAGTATCTTTTTTTGGATAATGACTTCTTTTCCTCTGGGTACATACCCAGTAGTGGGACTGCTGGATCAAATGGTAGTTCTACTTTTAGTTATTTAAGGAATCTCCACAGTGTTTTCCATCATGGTTTTACTAGTTTGCATCCCCACCAGCAGTGTAAAAGTGTTCCCTTTTCACCTCATCCACTCCAACATGTATTATTTTTTGACCTTTTAATAATAGCCATTCTGACTGGTGTGAGATGATGTCTCATTATGATTTTGGTTTTCATTTCCATGATCATTAGTGATGTTGAGCATTTTTTTCATATGTTTGTAGGCCATTTGTATATTTTCTTTAGATAATTGTCTATCCATGTCCTTCGCTCACTTTTTGATGGGATTGTTTGTTTTTTTCTTGATGATTTGTTTGAGTTCCTTGTAGATTCCGGATATTAGTCCTTTGTTGGATGTATACATTGCGAAGATCTTCTTATTGCAAAGATTTTCTCCCACTCTATGGATTGTCTGTTTACCTTGCTGATTGTTTCTTTTGCCATGCAGAAGCTTTTTAGTTTAATTAAGTCACATATATTTATCTTTGTTTTTGTTGCATTTGCTTTGGGTTCTTGGTCATGAAGTCTTCGCCTAAGCCAATGTCTAGAAGGATTTTTTTCTGATGTTATCTTCTAGAATTTTATGATTTCAGATATTAAATTTAATTACTTGATCCCTCTTGAGTTGATTTTTGTATTGGGTGAGAGAAGAGGATCCAGTTTCATTCTTCTACATGTGGCTTGCCAATTATCCCAGCAATCTTTTTTGAATAGGATGTCTTTTCCCCACTTTATGTTTTGATTTGCTTTGTCAAAGATCAGTTGGATATAAGTATTTGGCTTTATTTCTGGGTTCTCTATTCTGTTCCATTGGTTTATGTGCCTATTTTTATACCAGTACCATGCTGTTTTGCTGACTATGGCCTTATAGAATAGGTTCAAGTCAGATAAAGTGATGCCTCCAGATTTGTTCTTTTTGCTTAGTCTTGTTTTGATTATGTGGGTTCTTTTTGGTTCCATATGAATTTTAGAATAGTTTTTTCTAGTTCTGTGAAGAATTATGGTGGTATTTTGATGGGAATTGTATTGAATTCTGTAGATTGCTTTTGCCAGTATAGTCATTGCACAATATTGATTCAATCCATCCATGAGCATGGAGTGTGTTTCCATTTGTTTGTGCAATCTATGATTGATTTCAGCAGTGTTTTATAGTTTTCCTCGTAAAAGTCTTTCACCCTCTTGGTTAGGTATCTTCCTAAGTATTTTTTTTTATTTTTTGAAGCTCTTGTAAAAGAGGTTGATTTCTTGATTTGATTCTCAGCTTGGTTGCTGTTGGTGTATAGCAGAGCTACTGATTTGTCTAGGTTAATTTTGTATCCTAAAACTTTGCTAAAATCTTTTATCAGTTCTAGGAACTTTTTTGAGGAGTCTTTAGGGTTTTTAGGTACACAATCATATTATCATCAAACAGTGACAGTCTGACTTCTTCTGTACCGATTTGGAGGCCCTTTATTTTTTTCTCTTGTCTGATTGCTCTGGCTAGGACTCCCAGTATTATGTTGAATAGAAGTGGTGAGAATGGGCATCCTTGTCTTGCTCCAGTTCTCAGGGGGAATGCTTTCAACTTTTCCCTATTCAGTATTATGTTGGCTGTGGATTTGTCATAGATGGCTTTTATTATAATACATTAAGGCGTGTCCCATCCAGCTGATTTTGCTGAGGGTTTCAATCATAAATGGATGCTGGATTTTGTCAAATGCTTTTTTTGAGGTGATCATGTGATTTTTGTTTTTAATTCTGTTTATGTGGTGTATGACATTTACTGACTTGCTTATGTTGAATCATCCCCGCATCCCTGGTATGAAACCCACTTGGTCATGGTGGATTATCTTTTTGATATGGTGTTGGATTCAGTTAGCTAGTATTTTGTTAAGGATTTTTGCATCTATATTCATCAGGGATGTTGGTCTGTAGTTTTCTTCTTTTGTTATAGCCTTTCCTGGTTTTGGTATGAGGGTGGTACTGGCTTCATAGAGTGATTTAGGGAGGATTTCTTCTTTCTCTATGTTGTGGAATAGTGTCAATAGGATTGGTACCAATTCTTCTTTGAATGTTTGATAGAAATTCAGCCATGAATCATTGTGGGCCTGGACTTTCTTTGTTGGCAATTTTTTAAAAAATTACCATTTCAATCCTGCTGCTTGTTATTGGTCTGTTCAGAGTTTCCATTTCTTCCTGATTTAATCTAGGAGAGCTGTATATTTCCAGGAATTTATCTACCTCCTCTAGGTTTTCAAGTTTGTGCACATAAAAGTGTTCACAGTAGCCCTGAATGATCTGTATTTCTGTGGTATTGGTTGAATTAATAATAGCGAGGGTAGCTGGGATTACAGGCACCCACCACCATGCCTGGCTATTTTTTTAATTTTTATTTTAAAAAATAAAAGTAGAGACAAGGTTTCACCATGTTGGCCAGGCTGGTTTCAAACTCCTGACCTCAAGTGATCTTCCCACTTTGACCTCTCAAAGTGCTAGGATTACAGGCATGAGCCACTGTTCCCAGAACCAGCTTTTTGTTTCATTTTTCTTTTGTTTGTTTGTTTGTTTCAATTTCATTTAGTTTTGCAAAGATCCTGGTTATTTCTTTTGTTCCACTGGGTTTGGGTTTGGTTTATTCTTGTTTCTCTAGTTCCTTGAAGTGTATCCTTAGATTGTCTACTTGTGCTGTTTCAGACTTTTCAGTGTAGGCATTTAAGACTATGAACTTTCCTCTTAGCACCATCTTTGCTGTATCCCGGAGGTTTTGATAGGTTGTGTCACTATTATCATTCAGTTAAAAAAAGTTTTTAATGTTCATCTTGATTTCATTGTTAACTTCAAAATAATTCAGGAGCAGGTTATTTAATTTCCATGCATTTGCATGGTTTTGAGAGTTCTTCTTGAAGTTGATTTCCAATTTTATTCTACTGTCATCTGAGAGAGTACTTAATATAATTTTGATTTTCTTAAATTTATTGAGACTTGTTTTGTGGTCTATCATATGGTCTATCTTGCAGAATGTTCCATGTGCTGATGAAGAGAATGTATATTCTGCAGTTGTTGGGTAGAATGTTTTGTAAATATCTGTTAAGTCCATTTGTTCTAGGGTATAGTTTAAATCCATTCTTTGCTGACTTTCTGTCTTGATGACCTGTCTAGTGCTGTCAGTGGAGTACTGAAGTTCCCACTGTTATTGTGTTGTATCTATGTCATTTCTTAGGTCTAGTAGTAATTATTTTATAAATTTGGGAGCTCCAGTGTTAGGTGTATATATATTTAGGACTATGATATTTTCCTGTTTGGCAAATCCTTTTATCATTATATAATGTCCATTTGTCTCATTTTTGTCCTTTTCTTTTTCTTTTTTTTGAGACAGGTCTTACTCTGTCATCCAGGCTGGAGTGCAACTGCATGATCTTGACTCACTGCAACCTCTGCCTCCTGAGTTCTAGCAATTCTTCTGCCTCAGCCTCCTGAGTAGCTGGTATTACAGGTGCACACCACCACACCAGCTGATTTTTGTATTTTTGTAGAGACAGTGTTTCACCATGTTGGCCAGGCTGGTCTTGAACTCCTGACCTCAGGTGATCCTCCTGCCTCAGCCTCCCGACTTGCTGGGATTACAGGTATAAGCCACCATGCCCAGCCCGTTTTTGCCTTTTTTAACTGCTGTTGCTATAAAGTTTGTTTTGTCTGACATAAGAATAGCTACTCCTGCTTGTTTTTGGTGTCCATTTGCATAAAATATCTTGTTCTACCCCTTTATCTTAAATTTATGTGAGTGCTTATGTGTTGTGTCTGTCTCTTGAAGACAGCAGATACTTAGTTGGTGAATTATTATCCAGTCTGCCATTCTGTATCTTTTAAGTAGAGCATTTAGGCCATTTACATTCAACGTCAGTATTGATGTGAGGTACTATTCTATCCATTGTGCTATTTGTTGCCTAAATCAATACCTTGCTTTCTGAAATTTATTTATTATAATTTTGTTTTATAGGTACTGTGAGATTTATGCTTTAAGGAGGTTATATTTTGGTGTAGTTTGAGGATTTGTCTCAAGATTTAGAGCTCCTTTTTTTTTTTCTTTTTTTGAGATGGAGTCTCGCTCTGTCACCCAGGCTGGAGTGCAGTGGCCGGATCTCAGCTCACTGCAAGCTCTGCCTCCTGGGTTTACGCCATTCTCCTGCCTCAGCCTCCTGAGTAGCTGGGACAACAGGTGCCCGCCACCTTGCCCAGCTAGTTTTTTGTATTTTTTAGTAGAGACGGGGTTTCACCATGTTAGCCAGGATGGTCTCGATCTCCTGACTTCGTGATCCACCCATCTCGGCCTCCCAAAGTGCTGGGATTACAGGCTTGAGCCAACACACCCAGCCCTGGAGCTCCTTTTAGCAGTTCTTGTAGTGCAGGCTTTGTAGTGGTGAATTGTCTTAGTATTTGTTTGTCTAAAGAAAGTATCTTTTCCTCATTTATGAAGCTTAGTTTCACTGGATACAAAATTCTTAACTGATAATTGTTTTGTTTAAGGAGGCTAGAGATAGGGTCCCTATCCCTTCTGGCTTGTAGGGTTTCTGCTGAAAAATCTGCTGTTAATCTCATATGTTTTCCTTTATAGGTTACCTGGTGTTTTTGCCTCACAGCTCTTAAGATTATTTCCTTCGTTTTGACTTCAGATAACCTGATGACTACGTGCCTAGGCAGTGATCTTTTTGTGGTAAATTTCCCAGGTGGTTTTTGAGCTTCTTGTATTTGGATGTCTAGGTCTCTGGCAAGGCTAGGAAATTTTGCCTTGATTTTCCCTCAAATATGTTTTCCAAACTTTTAGATTTCTCTTTTTTCTAAGGAACACCAATTATTTTTAGGTTTTGTTGTTTAACATATTCCCAAACTTCTTGGAGCCTTTGTTCAGTTTTTTAAAATTTATTTTTTTGTCTTTGCTGGATTGGGGTAATTTGAAAACCTGTCTTTGAGTTCTGAAGTTCTTTCTTCTGCTTGTTTGATTCTATTGCTGAGACTTCCCAGTGTATTTTGCATTTCTCTATGTGTGTCCTTCATTTCCAAAAACTGTGATTGTTTCTATTTATGCTATTTCACTGAAGATTTTCTGTTCTGTATTAGTCCATTTTCATACTGCTATGAAGAAATACCCGAGACTTGGTAATTCATAAAGGAAAAGAGGTTTAATGGACTCACAGTTCCACATGGCTGGCGAGGCCTCACAGTCATTGCAGAAGGCAAAGGAAGAACAAAGGCACATCTTACATGGCTGCAAGAAAGCATGTGTAGGGGAATTGCCCTTAATAAGACCATCAGATCTCATGAGACTTATTCGCTATCATGAGAATAGCATGGGAAAAACCCTGTCCCCATGATTCAATTACTTCCCACTGGGTCCCTCCCATGACACACGGGGATTATGGGAGCTACAATTCAAGATGAGATTTGGGTGGGGACACAGCAAAACCATATCACCTTCATATCTTGTATCTCTTTTTGGTTTCATTAAATTGGACTTCATCTTTCTCTGGTGTCTCCTTAATTTGCTTAATAATCGACCTTCTGAATTTTTTTTCTGGCAATTCAGAGATTTCTTCTTGATTTGGACCCATTGCTGGTGAGCTAGTGTGATCTTTTGGAGGTGTTGAAGTACCTTGTTTTGTCATTTTACCAGAACTGTTTTTCTGATTCCTTCTCATTTGGAGAGACTATGTCAGAGGGAAGATCTGGGACTCAAGGGTTGCTGTTCAGATTCTTTTGTCCCAAGGGGTGCTCCCTTGGTGTGGTGCTCTCCCCTTCCCCTAAGGATGTGGCTTCCTGAGAGCCAAACTGCAGTGATTGTTATTTCTCTGCTGGATGTAGTCACTCAGTGGAGCTACTGAGTTCTGGGCTGGTACTGAGGAGTGTCTGCACAAAGTCCTGTGATGTGAGCCATTTTCATGTTTACCATCTTCATGGATACCAGCACCTGTTTTGGTGGAGTTGGCAGGGGAGTGAAATGGAGTCTGTGAGGGTCCTTAGTTGTAGTTTTGTCTATTGTACTAGTTTTGTATTTGTTGGCCTCCAGCCAGGAGGTGGCACTTTTAAGGGAACATCAGTTGCCATAGTATAGTGAGGATCAAAGAAGTGGGTGGAGCCCTAGAACTCCCAAGAGATTATGTCCTTTGTCTTTGGCTACCAGGGTGGGTAGAGAAAGACCATCAGGTTGGGGCAGGGTTAGGCATGTCTGAGCTCAGACTCTCCTTGGGTGGGGCTTGCTGCATGCTGTGGGGTATGGGGGTGTGGTTCTCAGGCCAATGAAGTTATGTTCCCAGGGGGATTGTAGCTGCCTCTGATGTGTCATGCAGGTCACCAGGGAAGTGGGGAAAGTTGGCAGTTACAAGCTTCATCCAGCTCCCACACAGCCCAAGAGACTGGTCTCACTCCCACCATGCCCCTCCCCGCCGCCCCAACAGCACTGAGTTTATTTTCAGGCAGCCAGTGAGCAGGGCTGAGAACTTGCCCCAGGCTACCAACCTTTCAGCTGCGAAGGCAAGCAGGGTTTTCAGGTCTCATGCCTTCCTGCCTGCCATGGCTTCTGTGCTGTGTATGCACTCCCAATTCACCTCCTCCCCCAGTTTCTATCGAGGAAATTTGTGTTCAGTTGAAATTGTCACAAAGTTCAGCTGGAAGTTTCTTTCTCCCTGTGGTCTTTTCCCAGTTCCTCTGGCAGCCCTTCCAAGGATCTCTGCAAGACTAAGTCAGAAATGGCTTCCCTGGGGACTGAAAGAGCCCTCAGGGCTCTTCCCGCTACTTCTTCTACCCTTGCATTTTGCTTAGCTCTCTATATTTGTCTCAACTCTAGGTAAGGTCAAACAAATCTTTCTCCCATGATCTGGACCTTCAGTTTTCCCAGTGAAGGTGTGTGTTCGAGGGCAGACAATCCCCCTTTCACACTCTCACACTTTGGGCACTCACATTTTTTCAGCCATCTTCTGGGGCCTGCAGGAGCAATCTGCTTCCTTCAAAGGTCTGTGGATTCTCTAGGCTTTCCGGGTATGTTCCTGTGGTAGCTCTTGCAGCAAAAGTTTACAATGTGCATCTCCACAGGCTGCTCTGTCCATCTGAGTGGGAGCTGGAAGTTAGTCCTGCTTTCTATCTACCATTTTCCTGCTGTTCAAATAAATGCCTTTTCTTTATACATAACCCAGTTTCAGGTATTTTGTGATAAGCAACAGAAAACAGACTAAGACAGATGGCTTTAATCATTACCAAGTTCTTCCTGCCATTAAACTAAACTGATTCCTCGTAATGTCTTTCCTTTAGTTCTATTTGTGTCTGCTTGCTTATAATACATTTAGGGTTTCTTCTATTAAACACTCCTTTAGCTCTTTGAAGACAACTATGCTGTTTCCAGCCCCACTCTAGCCTCACTCCAAAACTTTCTCTTCTCTCGAAAATTCAAAACCAGTTCCTCATGCTAAACTTTAACAAAGATCAAGGTTCTGTTCAAGGCAGGAAAAAAAAAAAAAAAAAAAAGAACTGAAACAGTGGCTCTTTTTTGTTTGACCACATCCTCTTGTTTATCTTCAAAATCAAGGTGGACAGACTCTATGAATGTGAGATGGAAAAAAGCCAAAGAGGCTCTCTGTGTTACTATGATGACTACTTTGATCTGAGCCACTATTAATTACTTCTTTCCTAGACTACTGCAATATATTTCTAACTAATTACTAATTGCCATTTCTGACCTGTGTCCCTGTCATGCAGATAAGAATACTTACACAGAGAGTCTCAATAGGTAATTTACTCAAGGTAACGTCATATGTAAAAGAATTGACTCCAAGACTATTTTTATCTATAGCCTGTAACAGAACTAAGGATGGCCAATGAAATCAACACTTGGGTCATGAATTCAATCTAGATGAAATGAAAATAATGGCACTTTTGAAAATAATTTTAAAAGCATACTTAAGAGTTCTGGTTCCAAGGAAGATGGAGTAAGCACACTCCGCCCCGTCTCTCCTACTGAATGCAACTATAAATTCTGGACTGAATGCAAGGGCCAGCTACTATGTGAAGTCTCTGAAAAATAAATGGTAGCATCCAGATTGAAGAATAAGACTTGAATTCAAAGTTTGGTCAAATCGTTTATGAGTTTACCATGTTTTTCCTCCAGTATCACCTAGACTAGACAAGAAGGCAGCCTGCTATGGTTTGGATATTTGATCCCTCCAAACCTTATGCCGAAATTTGATTTCCACTGTTGGAGGTAGGGCCTTATAGAAGACATTTGAGTCATGTGGGCAGATCCCTCATGAATAGATTAATGCCTTCCCTGTGTGGAGGGGTGAGTGAGTTCTCAGTCTAATAATTTTCAGGAGAGCTGGTTTAAAAGAGCCCAATATTCCTACCTATTGCTTCTGCTCTTACCATGTGATCTTCGCACACATCATTCACTTTGCCTTCTGCTGTAAGTGGAGGCAGCCTGAGACTTTTGCCAGATGCCCAATCTTCCAGTCAGCAGAATCATGAGCCAAATAAACTTTTTTAAAAAATAAATTACTCCATCTCAGACATTCCTTTATAGCAACACAAAAAGATTAAGACACAGCCCAACATCTGAAAGTGCACACTGGCTGCTGTCAGAAAGAGATTCAAGAGAAACCCTTCCCCTTTAAAGGACAAAGAAAGAGGGGTGCATAGGGTAGAAAAGAGTGGAGAATACTTTGGTATTTTTCCGTTTTCTACTACCCCAACCCCCAGGCATTATGGAAGTGGCAATGGTACAGTGATGACAGCGATAGCTGAATAGATGCCTAAAATTCTGAAAGAAGGGGACCTTCCCCTGACCAGATGAGTATGGATCTCAGAGCATGGCATGAATTCCCATTGCTTTTTTTTTCTTCTCTGTCTTCGTCACTTGACCTGGGACACAGATATTGTCACAAGAAGTGCCTTGCTGAGTAGAAAACATAAAGCTTCAACTGCCTAGCTGGAGGCCCATGCAGGAGGTGCCAGGAAGCTAAAACACATCAATGAGATCACAGAGAGGTGGGAAGTTGAAAAAGACATTCTATATCATTGTGTCTGAATGCCTGAGATCACCATCGATGTGCCTGTGTATACACCAGAGCATACCATAGGAGTAAAGGACCTGGCCACAGGGTGGTACACATGGGGAACTGATCTGGATAACACAGGAAACATTTTAAAATTAAAGTGATATTGGAAACATAGCTTATAGAAGATAAGTCAGAACTTGTGGCCCAAACCTAGACTAGACAGCTGCCTGTTTAAACAAATAAACAAAAATATTTCCCTTTGGATTGAAACTAGATTTAGAATCTCATAATATAATCTTCAAAACATCCAGGATTTAATCCAAAATTACTTATACAAAAATTCAAACAAACAAAAAAATAAACAAACAAAAAAGGAAAATTCAACTCTCAAGGAAAAGATAATAACAAATGCCAACTCCAAGATGACAAAGATATTGGAATTATCTGTAAAATAAAGGATAAGTGCTCTTCAAACAAATGGAAAGGTGAAATATCTCAGCAAAAAAAATAGAAGATATAAAGAAAAACCAAATAGAAATTTGAAAACTGAAAAATATACTATCCAAACTAAAAACTTCACTGGATGGATCCAATAGCAAAACAGAGATAACAGAATAAAGAGTCAGTCAACCAAGTTGGAAAACACTCTGCAGGAGAACTTCCCCAACCTAGTAACACAGGCCAACATTCAAATTCAGGAAATACAGAGAAGGCCACAAAGATACTCCTCAAGAAGAGCAACTCCAAGACACATAATTGTCGGATTCACCAAAGTTGAAATGAAGGAAAAAAATGTTAAGGGCGGTCAGAGAGAAAGGTCGGGTTACACACAAAGGGAAGCCCATCAGACTAACAGCAGATCTCTCGGCAGAAACTCTACAAGTCAGAAGAGAGTGGGGCCAATATTCAACATTCTTAAAGAAAAGAATTTTCAACCCAGAATTTCATATCCAGCCAAACTAAGTTTCATAAGTGAAGGAGAAATAAAATCCTTTACAGATAAGCAAATGCTTAGAGATTTTGTCACCACCAGGCCTGCCCTACAAGAAATCCTGAAGGAAGCACTAAACATGGAAAGGAAAAACAGGTACCAGCCATTGCAAAAACATGCCAAAATGTAAAGACCATCGAGGCTAGGAAGAAACTGCATCAACTAACGAGCAAAATAACCAGTTAATATCATAATGGCAGGATCAAGTTCACACATAACAATATTAACCTTAAATGTAAATGGACTAAATGCTCCAATTAAAAGACACAGACTGGCAAATTGGATAAAGAGTCAAGACCCATCAGTCTGCTGTATTCAGGAGACCCATCTCACACGCAGAGACATACATAGGCTCAAAATAAAGGGATGGAGGAAGATTTACCAAGCAAATGGAGAACAAAAAAAAGCAGGGGTTGCAATACTAGTCTCTGATAAAACAGACTTTAAACCATCAAAAATCAAAAGAGACAAAGAAGGCCATTACATAATGGTAAAGGGATCAATTCAACAGGAAGAGCTAACTATCCTAAATATATATGCACCCAATACAGGAGCACCCAGATTCATAAAGCAAGTCCTTAGAGACTTACAAAGAGACTTAATCTCCCATACAATAATAATGGGAGACTTCAACACTCCACTGTCAACATTAGACAGATCAACGAGACAGAAAGTTAACAAGGATATCCAGGAATTGAACTCATCTCTGCAGCAAGCAGACCTAATAGACATCTATAGAACTCTCCACCCCAAATCAACAGAATATACATTCTTCTCAGCACCACATCACACTTATTCCAAAATTGACCACATGTGGTGGAAGTAAAAGCACTCCTCAGCAAATGTACAAGAACAGAAATTATAACAAGCTGTCTCTTAGACCACAGTGCAATCAAACTAGAACTCAGGACTAAGAAACTCGAAATCAAAACCACTCAACTACATGGAAACTGAACAACCTGCTCCTGAATGACTGCTGGGTACATACTTGAAATGAAGGCAGAAATAAAATGTTCTTTGAAACCAATGAGAACAAGATACAACATACCAGAATCTCTGGGACTCATTTAAAAGCAATTGTGTAAGAAGAAATTTATAGCATAAATGCCCTACAATAGAAAGCAGGAAGATCTAAAAATTGATGCCTAACATCACAATTAAAGAACTACAGAGAAGCAAGAGCGAAACCATTCAAAGCTAGCAGAAGACAAAAGAAATAACTAAGATCAAGAGCAAGAACTGGAAGAGAAATAGAGACACAAAACCACTCAAAAATCAATGAATCAGAGTTGGTTTTGAAAAAGATCAACGAAATTGATAGGGCCATGTGAATATAAAAGAAAGAAAAGAGAAGAATCAAAATAGAGCGCAATAAAAAAATGATAAAGGGGATATCACCACCGACCCCACAGAAATACAAACTACCATCGAGAATACTATAAACACCTCTATGCAAATAAACTAGAAAATCTAGAAGAAATGGATAATTTCCTGGACACTTACACTCTTCCAAGGCAAGCCAGGAAGAAGTTGAATCTCTGAATAGACCAATAGCAGGCTCTGAGAGTGGGGCGATGTTGTAACCTACCAACGAAAAGTCCAGGACAGATGCGCCACAGCCAAGATTCTACCAGGAGGTACAAGGAGGAGCTGGGTACCATTCCTTCTGAAACTATTCCAATCAATAGAAAAAAGAGGGAATCCTCCCTAACTCATTTTATGAGGCCAACATCATCCTGATACCAAAGCCTGGCAGAGATACAACAAAAAAAGAGAATTTTAGACCAATATCCCTGATGAACATCGATGCAAAAATCCTCAATAAAATACTGGCAAACTGAATCCAGCAGCACATCAAAAAGCTTATCCACCATGATCAAGTGGGCTTCATCCCTGGGATGCAAGGCTGGTTCAACATACGCAAATCAATAAACGTAATGCAGCATATAAACAGAACCAAAGACAAAAACCACATGATTATCTCAATAGATGCAGAAAAGGCCTTTGACAACAGCCCTTCATGCTAAAAACTCTCAATAAATTCGGTATTGATGGAATGTATCTCAAAATAATAAGAGCTATTTATGACAAACCCACAGCCAATATCATACTGAATGGGCAAAAACTGGAAAAATTCCCTTTGAAAACTGGCACAAGACACAGATGCCTTCTCTCACCACTCCTATTCAACATAGTGTTGGAAGTTCTGGCTAGGGCAATCAGGCAAGAGAAAGAAATCAAGGGTATTCAGTTAGGAAAAGAAGAAGTCAAATTGTCCCTGTTTGCAGATGACATGATTGTATATTTAGAAAACCCCATTGTCTCAGCCCAAAATCTCCTTAAGCTGATAAGCAACTTCAGCAACATCTCAGGATACAAAAACAATGTGCAAAAATCACAAGCATTCTTATACACTAGTAACAGGCAGACAGAGAGCCAAATCATGAATGAACTCCCATTCACAATAGCTTCAAAGAGAATAAAGTACCTAGGAATCCAACTTACAAGGGATGTAAAGGACCTCTTCAAGGAGAACTACAAACCACTGCTCAGTGAAATAAAAGAGGACACAAACAAATGGAAGAACATTCCATGCTCATGGATAGGAAGAATCAATATTGTGAAAATGGCCATACTGCCCAAGGTAATTTATAGATCCAATGCCATCCCCATTAAGCTACCAATGAGTTTCTTCACAGAATTGGAAAAAACTGCTTTAACGTTCATATGGAACCAAAAAAAGAGCCTGCATTGCCAAGACAATCCTAAGCCAAAAGAACAAAGCAGAGACATCACGCTACCTGACTTCAAGCTATACTACAAGGCTACAGTAACCAAAACAGCATGGTACTGGTACCAAAACAGAGATATAGACAAATGGAACAGAACAGAGCCCTCAGAAATAATACCACACATCTACAACCATCTGATCTTTGACAAACCTGAGAAAAACAAGAAATGGGGAAAGGATTCCCTATTTAATAAATGGTGCTGGGAAAATTGGCTAGCCATAAGTAGAAAGCTGAAACTGGATCCTTTCCTTACTCCTTATACGAAAATTAATTCAAGATGGATTAGAGACTTAAATGTTAGACCTAAAACCATAAAAACCCTAGAAGAAAACCTAGGTAATACCATTCAGGACATAGGCATGGGCAAGGACTTCATGTCTAAAACACCAAAAGCAATGGCAACAAAAGCCAAAATTGACAAACGGGATCTAATTAAACTAAAGAGCCTCTGCACAGCAAAAGAAACTACCATCAGAGTGAACAGGCAACCTACAGAATGGGAGAAAATTTTTGCAATCTACTCATCTGACAAAGGGCTAATATCCAGAACCTATAAAGAGCTCAATCAAATTTACAAGAAAAAAACAACCCCATCAAAAAGTGGGCAAAGTATATGAACAGACACTTCTCAAAAGAAGACATTCGTACAGCCAACAGACACATGAAAAAATGCTCATCATCACTCACCATCAGAGCAATGCAAATCAAAACCACAATGAGATACCATCTCACACCAGTTAGAATGGCAGTCATTAAAAAATCAGGAAACAACAGGTGCTGGAGAGGATATGGAGAAATAGGAACACTTTTACACTGTTGGTGGGACTGCAAACTAGTTCAACCATTGTGGAAAACAGTGTAGCAATTCCTCAAGGATGTAGAACTAGAAATACCATTTGATCCAGCCATCCCATTACTGGGGATATACCCAAAGGATTATAAGTCATGCTGCTATAAAGACACATGCACACATATGTTTATTGCGGCACTATTCACAATAGCAAAGACTTGGAATCAACCCAAATGTCCATCAGTGACAGACTGGATTAAGAAAATGTGGCACATATACACCATGGAATACTATGCAGCCATAAAAAAAGCATGAGTTTGTGTCCTTTGTAGGGACATGGATGCGGCTGGAAACCATCATTCTCAGCAAACTATCGAAGAACAGAAAACCAAATACCACATGTTCTCACTCATAGGTGGAAATTGAACAATGAGATCACTTGGACACAGGAAGGGGAACATCACACACCAGGTCCTATTGTGGGGAGGGGGGCAGGGAGGGATAGCATTAGGAGATATACCTAATGTAAATGATGAGTTAATGGGTGCAGCACACCAACATGGCACATGTATACATATGTAACAAACCTGCACGTTGTGCACATGTACCCTAGAACTTAAAGTATAATAAAAATAGATTAATGAAAATTATACAATATTTATTTATAATTATTAATATTATTAATAAATAAATATTACACAACATGGAGAAAAATTTTTTTAAATAAACAGAACCTTATGGAGCTATGAGAATTACCAAAAGTTCTAACATCAATGTCATGTCATCAGAGTTTTACAAAGACAGAAGTAAGCACACGGGCCAGAAAAATCATTTGAAGTTACAATGGCTGAAAAGGTCCTGAATTTGACAAAAAAAAACCCAAAAAAACAAAAAAACAACCCATAATTTTTTATGTTCAAGAAGCCTGGTGAATCCAAAATGGAAGAAAACCAAAGAAATTCATGCCCAAACACAGTATAATCAAACTGCTGTAAACTAAAGGCAAACAATATTCCTGAACAGCCAGATGAAAGCAATGTGCTTCATAAAGAGGAACAAGAAATCAAATAATTGTAAATTTATTGTCAGAATCCACCAAGGCTAGAAGGAAGTGATACAAGATTTTAAAGAGCTAAAAGAGGCCAGGCGCAGTGGCTCACGCCTGTAATCCCAGCACTTTGGGAGGCCAGGAGGGCGGATCACGAGGTCAGGAGATTGACACCATCCTGGCTAGCACGGTGAAACCCCGTCTCTACTAAAAATACAAAAAAATTAGCCGGGCCTGGGGGCGTGTGCCTGTAGTCCCATCTGCTGGGGAGGTTGAGGCGGGAGAATGGCCTGAACTCGGGAGGCGGAGCTTGCAGTGAGCGGAGATCACGCCACTGCACTCCAGCCTGGGTGACAGAGAAAGACTCTGTCTAAAAAAAAAAAAAAAAAGAAAGGAAAAAAAAATAGAGCTAAAAGAAAGGAACAGTCGACTCCAGAATTTATATCCAGTGAAAATATTCCATATCCGGTGAATATTCTATTGTCAAGAATGAAAGTGAACATTTATCAACATAGAAAAACTAAGAAAATTGTCACAAGCATAACTACTCTAAAAGAAATGCTAAAGGAAATTATTCAGTGAAAAAAAATACATTGGAAGGAAACTTGGACATGGGGAATGAATGAAGGAATAATAACAGAAATGCAAAACAATTAGTAAACATAATAGACTATTCTTTTTTTCTTAAATTATTTAAACTATATATGATGATTGGAAACAAAAATTGTAGCCCAAGTATTTAATACATGTGAAAACTACATCATTAAAAAGGAGAGGTGAAAAAGTTTATTTCATGGTAAGGTTTCTATATTTCACTTATAGAGGCAAAATACTAATTCTAATTAGACTGTGAAAATTTAGTGTATATTATATTATATATGTAATTTAAATATATGTATTTAATACCTGAAGTAATCACACACAAAAAAATTTTTACAAGGAGATATAGTCAAAAGCTTACTAGATAAATTATAACAGAATTCTAAAAAAAAATTAAATATTCAAAGAAGGCAGAAGAGGGAAAAAGAAGAACCAACAAAAGAAAACAAAAACAAAAATGGAGAGAACAAACGGAAAACATTAGTAAAATGGTAGACTTAATCTAAACATACTGAAAATTATATTAAATGGAAATGGTTTAAACCTGTCAATTGAAGGATAGAGATTGTCAGAAAACAAAAAATAAAACCCAATTACATGTGGTCTGTAAGAAACGCACTTTAAATATAATGATATAGGCAGGTTAAAAGTAAAAGGATGGTAAAGATATACCATGGAAACCCTAATCAAAACAAGTGGGTGGCTATATTAATGTCACAGTAGTCATCAGAACAAGGAAAATTATCAGGGATAAAGAGCTACATTACATAATGATAAAGGGTCAATTCACCAAGAAGACGTAACAATCCTGAATGTGCATGCACTTTATAGCAACACTTCAAAACATATGAAATAAAAACTCATAAAGCTGAAATGAGAAATGGAGACACAGTTATGATTGTATGTTTCAACAAGCCTCCCTCGATAACAGAACAAGTAGAGAAAATTAAAGGATTTAAAATCGCTAAGCAAAATCCCATCTACTAACTGAAATGAACTTGATATTTATAGGATACTCCACACAATAATAGCAGAATACAAAATTTTTTCAAGTGTACATAAAACATTCATCAAGCTAGGTCATATCCTGAATAATAAAACAAACCTTAAAAAGTTGAAACATACTGGAATAATACAAATTATATAATTTCAACAAATAAATAACAGAAAGACAATTGAATCTCTAAACAATTGAAAATTAAATAACATATTCCAAAATAGTCAATAGATTAAACAATATTTCTCAAGAGAAAATTAGAAAGTATTTTGAGTTTAATTAAGATAAAAAACGGACAATTTAAAAAGTTTTGGATATAGTGATTAGAGTAGAATTTATAACAGTAAATGTTTCTCTTATTTTAAAGTAAATGTTTCTATTATGATCAAAGAAAGGTCATAAATCAATCACCTAAACTCCACCTTGAGAAACTAAAAAAAGAATAAAATAAACCCAAAACAAGTAAAAGAAAGGAAATAATAAAGATAAGAGCAGAAAGCAAAGAAATTGAAACCAGAAACACAATAGAGGAAATCAATAAAACCAAAAGCTTGTTCTTTAAGAAAAGATCAATAACATTGGTTTAGCCAGACCAACAAAGAAAAAAGGAGAGAAGATGCAAATTATCAATATCAGGAATGAAAGAGGAGATATCATTATTTAATATTCCAGATCCTGAGAACATTTTAAAAAGTAAGAAAATACTATGAACAACTCTGTATACATAAATTTGACAACTTACATGAAATAGAACAAGTCCATGAAAGCTATAAACAACCAAAACACACTCTCAAATAGCTAACCTGAATAGTCCCTGCACCTATTAAGGAAATATGTAGTTGGAAAAAACAAAACCAAGAACAAGAAACCTGATGCTCACATGGTTTCACTGATTTATTTTCCAAACACTAAAAAAAAATAAATAAATCCCACCAATTCTATATAATGTCTTCTAGAAAGCAAAAGAAAGAAATATTTGCCAATTCATTTTATAAAGCCAGCATTACCCTCATTCCCAAACTAGACAAAGACAGGACCAAAAAAGAAAGAAAAGAAAAAAAGAAAAGAGAACCACAGACCAATATTCCTAATACACCTTTATATAAGAGTACTTACATCTATGAGTCTATGATGTAAGAGATGTAAAAATACTCCACAAAATAATGATAAACAAATATATATACATATAATGACTATGATCCATGTGGGATTTATCCCAGGAATGCAGAATTGGTTCAATATTCTAAAATCAATTTATATAATCTACCACGTTACCAAACCAAAGAAGAAAAACTTCTCATAATTATACAAGTTGATACAGAAAAAAACATTTCACAAAACACAATGTCTATTCACATTACAAACATTCAGCAAACTAGAAATAAAAGGGAACTTCCTTAACTATATAAAGGTCATCTAAGAAAAATCCTCAGGCTCAAGTTATACTTTATGCTGAGGAACTGAATCTTTTTCTCCACAATTGGGACCAAAGCAAGGATTATACTCTCACTAATCCTATTCATCATCATACTGAAAGTCTTAGCTAATGCAAAAAAGACAAGAAAAAGAAATAAACAGCCAGGTATTGTGGTGTAATTCCAGCACTTTGGGAGGCTAAGGTAGGAGGATCACTTGAGCCTAGGAGTTTGAGACCAGCCTGGGCAACATAGTGAGACTTCACCTCTACAAAAAATAACAAAATAGCTGGTCCTGGTGGCACAGGCCTGTAGTCCCAACTACTTGGGAGGCCAAGGCAGGATTTTAGCTTGAGTCCAGGAGGTCAAGGTTTCAGTGAGCCATGATCATTGCACTCCAGTCTGGGTGATGGGGGGAGACCCTGTCTCAAAAAAAAAAAAAAAAAAAAAGAGAAAGAAAGAAAGATTGGGAAGGAAGAAATAAATCTGATATTATATAGAAAATTGTCCATATATGATTGTCTGTAGAGGAAATCCGATGGACTCCATATAAAAGTTTCTATAACTAATTTAGCAAGATTGCAGAATACAAAATCGACACAAAAATCAATCATATCTATGTATGTTAATAATAAGCAAATCAAAACAGAAATCAACAAAATACTAGCAATTGCTATAGCTCCAAAACAAGTACTTAGCTATCAATCTACAAATTATTTGTAGCCTTAAATTCGCAAAATACTGATGAAAGAAATCAAAGAAGACCTAAATGAAAAAGAGAGATTGGCTTTTCTTGGGTCTGTTGGGTCATTCTCAATGGGTTGAGAGACTCCAATATAATTAAGATGTCAATTTTCCCCAAACTGATATAGAGATTTAATGCAATTCCAGGCAGATTTTTTTTGTAAATATGGGAAAGGTAATCCTAAAATTTATACGGGAAGGGAAAGTTTTTAAGACTTATAATAAAGCTATAGTAATCAAGACGTAGTATTGATGAAGAGATAGACACATAAACCAATGGAATACAATAGATAGTTCAGGGAAAGATGCACACAAATATGACCAATTCATATTGGACCAAAGCAGAAATACAATTCAATGAAGAAAATAATAACCTTTTCAACAAGTGATGATAGAACAATTAAAGACACATAAAAATCGACATAAACCTCACAACACACATACAAAAGTTACAAATGGATGATAAACAACATCAGCAAAGTTCTAGGATACTAAATCAATGCACAAAACTTGGGAGCAATTCTATACACCAGTAACATTCAAGCTGTGAGCCAAATCAAGAACACAATTCCAATCACAACAGCCACAGTAAGAATATAATACCTAGGAATACAGCTAACCAAAGAGGTGAGATATCTCTACAATGAGAATTACAAAACACTGCTGAAAAAAATTAGAGACAATACAAATAAAAAGGAAAATATTCCGTGCTCATGGAGAAGAAGAATCTATATCATTGAAATGGCTATATGGCCTAAAGTAATTTACAGATTCAGTGGTATTACTATCAAACTACCAACATTTTTCACAGAATTAGAAAAAACTATTATAAAATTCATACAGAACCAAAAGAGAGCCTGAATAGCCAAAGAAATGCTAAGCAGAAAGAACAAAGCTGGAGGCATCATGTTACCTGATTTCAAACTATACTACAAGGTTGCAGTAACCAAAACGGTATGGTTGTGGTACAAAAACAGACACACAGACCAATGAAACAGGCTAGAGAACCTACAAATAAAACCACACATCTACAATCATCTGATTTTTGATAAAGTTGACAATAACAAGCAATGGGGCTGGGTGCAGTTGCTCACAACTCTAATCCCAGCACTTTGGGTGGTCAAGGCAAGCAGATTGCTTGAGCCCAGGAGTTCAAGACCAGCCTTGGCATCATGGCAAAACCCGGTCACTACAAAAGAAACAAAAATACAAAAAATTAGCTGGATGTAGTGGCATGTGCCTATGGTTCCAGCTACTCAGGAGGCTGAATCAGGAGGATCGCCTGGGCCCAAGAAGTTGAGGTTGTGTTGAGCTATGATCATTCCACTGCACTCAGCCTGGGTGACAGTGGAATGAGACCCTGTATCAAAAAACAAAACAAGAAACAAAACCCAAAATAAAACCCAAGCAATGGGGGAAAAATTTCCTATTCTATAAGTGGTGCTGGGATAATTGGCTAGCCATATGCAGAACGTTGAAATTGAACTCCTTCTTTTCACCTTATACAAAAATCAACTCAAGTTGGATTAAAGACTTAAATATAAAACCTGAAACTACAAAAACCCTAGAGGAAAACCTAGGAAATACAATTCTAGGAATTGGCCCTGGCAAAGATTTCATGACAAAGACTCCAAAAGCAATTGCAATGAAAACAAAAATTGACAAATGGAACGTAATTAAACTGAAGAGTTTCTGCACAGCAAAAGAAGCTATCAACAGAGTAAAGAGATAACCTACAGAATGGGAGAAAATATTTTCAAGCTATGCATCCGGAAAAGGTTTAATATCCAGAATCTATAAGGAACTTAAATCAACAAGCATAAAACAAACAATCCTATTTAAAATTGGACAAAAGACATGAACACACATTTTTCAAAAGAAGACATACATGTGGCTAACAAGCATATGAAAAATGTTCAACATCACTAATCAACAGCGAAATGCAAATGAAAGTCATAATGAGATATCATCTCAAACCAGTCAGAATGCCTATTATTAAAAACTCAAAAAATAACAGATGCTGGTGAGGTTGCAGAGAAAAGGAAACACTTACGTTCTGCTGGTGGGAGTGTAAGTTGGCTCAGTCACCGTGGAATGCAGTTCCATGATTTCTCAAATAATTTAAAACAGAATTATCATTTGACCTAGCAATCTCATTATTCAGTATATACCCAAAGGAATATAAATTGCTCTACCATTAAGACACATGCATGCATCTATTTCACACAGCACAATTCACAATAACAAAGACATGGATTCAACCTAGATGCTCATCAGCAGTGAACTGGATAAAAAAAAGTAGTATATATATACTATGGAATACTATGCAGCCATGAAACAGATTAAAATCATGTCCTTTGCAGCAATGCAAATGGAGCTGGAGGCCATTATCCTAAGCAAATTAACACAGGAACAAAAAACCAAATACTGTGTGTTCTCACTAAGTGGGAGCTAAACTTGGAGTACACATGGACACAAAGATGGGAACAATAGACACAGGGGCTTATTTGAGAGTAGAGGACAAAGGAGGGTGAGGATCCAAAAACTATCAGACGACAAAATAATTTGTATACCAAACCCCAGTGACATGCAATTTACCCATGTAAGAAACTCGCATATGTACTCCCTGAACCTAAAATAAAAGTTGGAGGGGGAAAAATGGATGATAAACTTAATGTAAAGCTATAAAAACTTTGAAAGAAAACACAAGAAAATCTTTATCAATAGCAATTACCACAGCTCCAAAAAATAAAATAAAATAGAAGAAATACTTAGCTATAAATCTACAAATCATGGGGTTAGGCAAAGCCTTCTTAGATATGACACCAAAAACACAATCCATTTTTCTTTAAAAAGAATAAACTGGACTACATCAATATTAAAGACTTTTCCTCTGCAAAATACCAAGAGAATAAAAAGGCAAATTATATACTAAGAGAAATATTTGCCATGTATATGACAAGGAACTTGTATCCATAATATATAAATACTGTCAAAACTTAATAGTAAGAAAATAAGCTACCCAGTTTTAAAATAGGCAAAGAATTTGAACTACACTTAACCAAAGAGAATATACAGATGGTAAAGAAGCACAGGGAAAGATGCCCAACACCATTAGTTATTATGGAAATGCAAATTAAAGCCATGATGATACCACCAGAAACCTGTTAGAATGGCTGAAATAAAAAAATATCGACAATACCAAGTTCTGAGAATGATGCAAAGCAGCTGGAACTGTCATATATTACTGAAGGGAACAAGACATGTTATAGGCACTATGGAAAACAGCTTGCCAGTTTCTTATAAAATTAAACATACGCTTAACTTATGGCCCAGCAACCCCACTCCTAGGTATTTACCCAAGAAAAATGAAAACTTGTATTTCACACAAAAATCTGCATATGAATGTTTATAGTAGCTCTAGTCATAACTACCAAAGACTGGAAACAACTCAAATGTCTTGAAACAGATCAATGGATAAACAAACTGTGGTACATCCAGATGATAAAACATTACTCAGCAGTAGAAAGGAATGAATGCTTGATACTTGCAACAACATGCATCAATATCAAAGGCATTTTGCTGAATGAAAGAAATCAGTCTCACATACAAATGGCCAACAGATATATGAAAATGTGCTCAATATCACTAATCATCAAGGAAATACAAATTAAAGTCACAATAGAATGTCTCCTCACACCTGTTTGAATGGCTACTATCAAAAATGAAAGTTAAGTTTTAGAGACAATGTGGAGAAAAAGGAAACTTGTTACACTGTTGGTGTGAACGTAAATTAGTACAGTCATTATGGAAAAACAGTATAGGAGTTCCTCAAAAGATTAAAAATATAATTACCATATGATCTCACCAGCAACCCCACTTCTGAGTATGTATCCAAAGGAATTGAAATCAGTACGTCAAAGCAGTATCTGCACTTCCATGTTTGTTGCAGCGTTATTCACAATAGCCAAGATACGGAAGCAAACTGTGTCCACCAACAGATGAATGGATAAAGAAAATGTAGTGTATAATACACAATGAAATACTACTCAGCCTTAAAATATAAGAAAATTCTTTCATCCGCAACAACATGGATGAACCTGGAAGATATTATGTTAAGTGAGATAAGTCAGGCACAGAAAGACAAATACTGAATGAGCTTATTTGTCTACGGAACCTAAAAAACTAAAACTCATAGAAGTAGCAAGTGGAATGGTGATTACCAGAGGCTGGTGGGGGGAAAGGGAAGGGTGAGGATAAGAAAGGGAAGATAATTGTCAAAGGGTACAAAGTTTCCATTAGACAAGCAGGAATAAGTTTCAGGATCTATTGCACAGCATGGCTACTATAGCTAATGATAAAGGTTACATATTTCAAAACTGCTAAAAGGGTTGATTTTAAATGCTTTCACCACAAAAAATATGATAAGTATATGAAATGATGAATGTTAATTAGCTAGATGTAATCATTCTACAATGCATAAATAATTCATGACATGACATTGTACCTGGTCTATAATTATTATTTGTCAATTAAAAATAAAATAAAATGGTTAGGCACGGTGGCTCACTCCTGTAATCCCAGCAGTTTGGGAGGCTGAGGCAGGCGGATCACTTGAGGTCAGGGGTTCAAGACCAGCCTGGCCAACATGGTGAAACCCTGTCTCTACTAAAAATACAAAAATTAGCCCATCATGTTGGTGCACATCTGTAATCCCAGATACTTAGGAGGCTAAGGCATGAGGATCACTTGAACATGGGAGGCAGAGGTTGTAGTGAGCTGAGATTGCTCCATGGCACTCCAGTCTGGGCAACAGAGTGAGACTCCGTTTCAAAAATAAATAAATGAAATGAAATGAAATAAAATACAACAAAACTTAAAAAAAAGGAATCAGTTTGAAATGGCCACCTACTATATGATTCCATTTGTATGTCATTCTGGAAAACACAAAACTGTAGTGATGAGAAAAGATCAATGGTTGTCAGAGGCTATGGACAAGAGGAAGATGTGTCTAAAACAGGAGCAGCACAGGGAATTTTGGCAGTGATGGACCTATTCTATGTCCTGCTGGTGGTAAAGGTTTACATGAATCTATATATGTGTGTATATATACATACATATATACACATATATGTATATGTACATGTTTATACACACATATGTATGTATATATGTATATGCATGCGTATGTATGTATAAATAATATACACATGCATATGTGTATATATACTCTGTAAACATATAGATTCTATATATAACACATGTAATCTATATATGTGTTAACTCTACATCAAAAAAATCAATTTTATTGGATGTCAACTTTAAAAATAAAGAAAATAGAGCAAAAATTCATACTTAGTATTTCAAATATTTTTAAAGGAGGAAATATTATTCATGAAGAAAACAATACATTGTGAAACATAAAAACTGGCAGAACTGAAACAGTATCATGTGAGTGTGAACTTTTTTTAGAAGCCAGCGATTAAGTAACTTGACAAAAAGACACCTATTTAATAAGAGACACTAGTGGGATTTGAATGCAAGTCCCCTGACTTGTACTACAGAAGAATTTTTACAGAACTATCTCACAAAGCACCCATGCTGAGTGGGAAAGAGCCCTGGATTCGGACTCAACATGCTTGTATTTGAATCTTGGCTCCATCCTGCCTTCTAGCTTTGAATCTGTTGCCTCTTCTGTAAAATGAGATTAATAGCAGGATCTACCTTATACAATTTTGTCACATGTATGTAAAATGCTTCATGTATCCCCGGCATAGGAGCGTTCAAGAAACGGCAGCTGTTTACCTCTCGCAGCCTTAGTTTCTTCCCTGGTAACATAGAAATGACACCCGCGCTGTGAGCGATTTAAAAAGTGTGCTACAAATATGTTCTTTGGCTGGCATGTTAGTATTTGCACAAAGAACACAAGTCCTTGAGGTTTATATTTGGTTACAGAAATGGATGAAGTAAATTGAATTTAGGTGTGTTTGATTCAAAACACAGTCTTCCTTTCACCCCCACCCCACCTCCAACTCCTTTCTCATTTTTTGTTGCATAATGAATGCTTTCTGAGTACATGTCCATAACTATTTTAAAACATCAAGATTTTCTTCATCGAGATTTTATATATACGTATGTGTTTGTGTGTATTAAAATATGTGTATGTATTCCTGTATGGCCTGCAGAACCACATGGATATGGTTTGGATCTGTGTCCCCACCCATATCTGATGCTGAATTGTGATTCCCAGTGTTGGAGGTGAGGCCTGGTGGGAGGTGATTGGATCATGGGGGGGAAGATTTCTTGTGAATGGTTTAGCCCCATCATCTTGGTACTGTCCTCACGATAGTGAGTTCCTGTGAGATGTGGTCGTTTAAAAACGGGTAGCACTTTCCCCCTCACTCTCTCACTCCCGCTCTGGTCATGTGATGTGCCTGCTCCCCCTTCGCCTTCTGCCATGATTGTAAGTTTCCTGAGGCCTCTCCAGAAGCCAGCAGGGCCAGCATCATGCTTCCTGTATAGCCTGCAGAACCATGAGCCAATTAAGCATCTTTTCTTTATAAATTACCCACTCTCACATATTTCTTTGTAGCAATGCAAGCACAGACTAATACATATATAATCTAGGCTCAACGACAAGGAAAAGCAATTAAGATCAGGAACAAGAGGAAGGCAGAGGGAAGCGAGAGGAGCAGAGAAAAAGCCTCCTAGAATAACTTTTCTGAGCAAAGCGACTCTGGTTAGCTTGTTGCTTTTACGTACTTGTGAAGCAGCAGCACACATTGCAAGCACCCTGATTATTATTATAAATATAGATCACCTCGATTACTGTAAGTGATGTTGCTTAATACAATGGATAGCAGCTTTTTAAAACAGGCAAAGCTCTTTTCCAAGTATTGACGTCAGCAGGACCTTGTAATTGTTCCTCTTACTGGTTCAACTGCCACTACAGCCACAGATGTCCCCAGCAAGCATGACAGGGACTGCCACTTTTCCACACTGCAACATAGACTCACAGAAACTGCCCTCTGCTTGGGGTTGGTAGGGTTGGTAGCGACCTCTGCCTCTAGCTTATTAGCTGTGTGCATCATTTTCCGTTAGAGGTGTAAGATGGTTGGGAGAAGCGGATCAAGATGGGCTTAGGTAGGAAAGGTTTGTTTATCTCTTTTCTCAGTTGAATTTACAAAATTCCGTGTTAAAACTCACCTCAGTTCACCTGTAAGGTAGGCATTGGTGCTGTCTTTATTCATAGACAGAGGAAATGCCTGCCTGGTTTAATTCTTTAGGTGAGAATCGGCGAGCCCTTTTCTCCTACTCCAACTCATTCTCCCACCAGCCCTGACATGTTGCTAGAAATATCAGGATTGTTAAATCTGGATTAATATTTTGGCTACATTTAATCTTTTGGCCTTTTAGCAAAGAGTAGGACCTAGAGCAAAAGAGATCCAGGAAAGACAAGTTTTGGCAGGAACATTAAAGGTAAGATAGAAAAAGGGATTAGAAGCAGCAAGGAATGATGGGGTTCAGAGGTGTTCAGGGTGCTGGGCAGAGATGAGGAACAGTCAGAAAGGAAGAGAACACAAATAAAAATGGAAGTTGCTCAACACGATTTTGACCACTCCATCAGAAGAAACTTACTTAGATATCACTTCATACCTGTTAGGATGGCTTTCATCAAAAAGACAAAAGATAAGTGTTGGTGAGTGTGGGAAGAAAGGAAACTCTAGCACCCTGTTGGTTGGAATGTGGATTGATTCAGCCACTGCAGAAAACAGCATGGAGGTTCCTAAAGAAATTAAAAATAGAGGTGGTGGACATGACCCAGCAATCCCTCTTCTGGGTATATACCCAAAAGAAATGAAATCACTACATCGTAAAGAAATCTGTGCACTCGCATATTTATTGCAGCCTTATTCACAATAGCTAAGATACAGAAACAACTAAAGTGTCTGTCGACGTATCCACTGTTAAAAAAAAATTGTGGCGTCTTTATAAACAATGGAATATTATTCAGCCTTAAAAAAGAAAGAGATCTTGCCATTTGTGACAACAGGGATGAACCTAATTGACATTAGAAGTGAAATAAGCCAGGAACAGAAAGAAAAATACTGCATGACCTCCCTTATATGTGGAAGCAACAAAAAAGAATTGAATACATTGAAATGGAGTAGAATAGTGGTTACCAGGGGGTGAGGAAAGGGGAAGATGTAGGTCAGCAGGCACAAAGTTACAGTTATGGAGGATGAATAAGTGTAGAGCTCTAAAGTACAACATGAGAAGTATAGTTAATAATATTGTATTATAAACCAGAAATTTGCTTGGAGAGTAGTCTTCAGGCACCCTTACCACACGTATAAGAAAGATAACTGTATAAGATGATGGATATGTTCCTTTCTTGATTGTAGTAATTGCTTTGCTATAGGTATACCAAAGCATCATACTGCACGCCTTAAATATAGAAAATAAAAAGTAAATAAAAAAAGAAACTTACCTGGTCCTTCTAAGATTAATAAGAAAATGATTTGGTAGTTGGCTATTCTCTGTGTCCTATTTTATCACACTCTGAGTAATGTTTATTGAAGAGCAGGAAATACTAAAGATGTTGGGTTTTAGTGATGTTGGGTTTTAGTGATAAAATGAGATGTGTCATGACTTTGAAGTTGGTTGTCTTAATTTTGCCTTTCTTCACCACAAGTAAGACTTGGAAAGCTGTGAAATCTTGGGTTTTTTTTCCCCCCGCTGGCTATGTTCCCATGTCCATAATAATGCTTCCAGAAAGACCAAACTCAAGTCATGTCCCGGATGTGACAAAGACTGGAATATTATCTAGGATCTGTATAAAACTCTCATTTTCTGAGAGAATGTTTGCTAAAATAGCTCTTCTAACTCCCGAAAGTCTGACTGGTTTTCTCGCTGCCTGTGAAGTCTGATTTGCTTTGACTGAGACCTGTATACACGTGCTCCGCCTATGGTAATTGGCCATGCCCTAGGGTTGAGGGTAGGGTGGGGGACCACTGTACGTGTGTAAAACAGAAATGACATCTTCGTTTCCTGCAAAAGCCGTTTGTGTAAACTGTGTGAACTTTGCTGAGTTTAAATAAATACTTTGAAATCTGAGATGACTGGGATTTCTTTCTGCACTACCTAGGATAACAGTAAACTTCCAGCAAATGTTGACTTCTCAGGAAGCAGCCACAGCCATCAGCTTCATCAAGAAAAGGACGGCGAGAGTTTCTTCTCCACATCGCAGGAAGTTCTAAATGGATGCAGATAATTAACCATGTTATAAAGCTCCTGGTTGTGCCTGAGTTCTATTAATGGTTTGGGTAACAGTGCGAGCTCTGGGGTCAAAAAGCACTAGGTTTAAAGCCCACTGAGAATGGACAAGTTAGTAACTTCCTCTGTCTCTGTTTTCTCACATGTAAAATGGAGGTAACGATAACATGTGAAGCACTTCAACCAATTCTTAGAGCCCACTAAGGGCTAACTAAATGGCAGATACTGGTATCATTGTTGCTCTTCATGTCTGTTATCATCATCATAATTATAACTCCTTAAATGGATATCTTTTTGTCATATGCTCCACAGATTTGGAGCCACTCCTCCGATCAGACCGGGTGGATACACCTAAAATAGCACTCTTAACTGCTAGGGCCAAGATGGCAATTAGGTTTCAGCTCAGTGTTCCAACTCTGATTAGTTGATATTAGCTTCCTGGAAAGCTGGGTAGACCAGATTCTTAAGGCTGTTGTGAGATTAGCAGAGCGTCATGATTGATGATCACTGTCTGCCATAAGCATGGGAGGGAAAAGGGGAACACTCTGCTTACTTGCCAACCCTGGCCTAGGAGCTGTGGACCAGGGCTCAGATGCTTTCTGCCCCACTGAAACAGTGCAGAAAAGTACAAACATTCTCCTTTCTGGGTACCGTGATTCTAACAATCCTGATGTTAAAAGGATTCTTATTGGTAACAGGCTGTAACCCAGATCAAGACCAGACACTGAAAATTGTTGAGTTGTCCTTGTTTTTCTCTTTTTTCAATTTTGTTCAGGGCTTCATAGCTTCCTTCTGGGCAAACTATTTGGCTAGTAGACATGATTTGAGCAACATGGTGATCTGCTTTTCTCCAATAATGATGATAATGGCATATTTTTCAGAGCACTTAATTTATAAAATGCTCCTACATCCATTAGGATACTTTATATTCAACTGTTTGGCACGCAGAAAGCACAAAAGGAAGTGAAGGCAAAGTGGTGTGGGTATTTCTCAAGTCTCGTCTCAAACTCCTTGATGATTCTAGCACATATGTTTTGTTTCCAAAGTGCTGGCGCTTCACTTCCAGGGTAATGGTATCTGCCTCTTGCTGTGATCCTTCCTCTGGTTTCTTGACTCCTTAATTAATTTTCCTTTCATTTATAATTCTTCCTCATGTAATACATGTTTGCCTGTTGTTAAAATATTGCCCTCACATTGTGCAGCATGCCCCAGTATTTCCTCAATGAGTCACTTATGGATCTCAGGGCCAATTTTGTTCCCAAGACAAAATGCCAAGGCTAAGATGAGTTCCAGTTTCGTGCTAACGATTTCAAATTCTTAAGGCTTAGAACCCCCCCCCACCAAGTGCCACACAGATACCAAAATGATCAAATGGTGGCCTGTGTAGAAGGCAGGCTCTCCATCCTTTGCTGAACCAAAGGGCTGTTTTCCCTTTCTCTTAGATAGCTTCTACTTCAGAAGTATAATCTATTTTCTCCCACTCATCCAGTCTCAAGAGATTTGGAACTATTTTGCAATAAAAGATGTGTAAGGCTGACCCTCTCTGCCTACGCTGCTCTCTGCTTAAATAAGTTGAGTCAGTATTTCCTCTTTTTCTAATTCAGCAATGGGCCAGCTGGTTTTGTCTGATAGACTAAGACCCAATTAAATGACCTTCTTTCTAACCAGGAAAAAATAGAGGTAAGCAATTATTTAATTAATGGAATCAGAGAAGACTGTGAAACATATCAATTTAGATTCTAAAAGTTATTTCTTTCAGAACAATATTTTGGGACATTTCCATAGAAGAGTGATTTGTTTCCATTGTGAAACTTTGAATTACATAACAGAGAAACTATGTCTTGCTGTCCATTGATTGTATGACAACCTAGAGGGATGAAAATTATTTAGATGAGGAAATAAAAAAGTATTATTGGTTTTTTTTTTTTTTTTTTTGGCTTCAAAGCCCAACAAAAATCTATTTAGGTTGCATGACCTAAATAGTCTCTTATATAATTGTTTTCACTGTGTTAGGGTTTGGTATTATATCTGCAGTTTACATTAAAAGATACTACAAGAAACAAACATATGAAAACTAATTTTGCATTTAATTTGGGGATATGATTTAAGTACATTTTCCACCATAACTCAGTGTCTCTCTATGATGCCCCACCCAAGACATTTCTTAAAGAACTAAATTTCACAAGAAACAGTGCTTCTCTTGAAGAACCGATCAATTTTTGCCTCAAAGACAGTGACAAATAATAACTAATTGAGTATCTCTTTTATGCAGCTGTTTTGCCTGTTAGGAAATTCAAAGAAAGATGTGTGGTTCAACTTCAGCATGAAACTCTAAATATATTCTGGAGTTAGAAATGGCTCAAGCAATACAGACCTGTAGTATCTCATTCACAAGATGGCTGGAGAGAGGTGACTATTGGCACTGGTACTACTGCTCATTGGTGTTATCAAAACACAGGTCTTTTCCTTCTATTTTTCTGCTCTTCTGTCTTTGGCTGTTGTCTTCTTGGTCCAATGGTTTGTGCTTCATGTCACCTGATTGCAGCCACAGAAGCAAACTGCATATCCACATTCAAGTCAGAAAGAAAGAGAAGGGGTTGGCCAGCAAGATCTCTTCTCCCTGTCCATAAGAAAAGAACATAAAAGCTTTTCCAGAACTAATCTGCTTATATCTCACTGGTGTCTCTGGATCACATGACTGCCCAACAAACTCAGAGTTACCCAAAATACAGCATATTTTCCATGGTTCTCTTTGTATACGTATTCTTAAAGTCAGTCTTGAATCTAAGGAGTTGAGAAACGTTTAAGACATGGCCCTTGCTTTCTCTCTGTAAGCTTAGCCTTCAGTGGGGAGGCAATTCATTAATGGAAAATTAAATAATAATGAGATGATAATAACATTACAAGTCAGTAACACATGAGGTACATAATGCAATTCATGATGAATTACCAAGCAAATGGTCTAGATAGTCAATGTGGAAGGATCACACTATGATTTGGGATGAACAGGATGGATTTCAAAGAATAAGAAGCGTTTGATATAAATCTTACAAAGGAATAAAAGACACAACTGAATCTCTTCTTTTGTCATTAAGCCCAGAGATACATGTGTTCTGATGTAATTTTCATTTGAAAACACACCATCTTCTTCAATTTAGAGTCAACCTTGGACTTTAGAGATTTGTTGAGGATCCATGGTCCTTTGGTTACCTGAAAAGCAAAAGTCAAGCGATAATGTAAAATAGCATAAAAAGAAAAAGAAGGTAGCTAATGTAAAAAACTAATGAGTAAGTGTGTCTATGGAGTACAGGAATTGGAAGACTCTAGTCGAGAGAAGAGAGCAGAAGTTTGAACTCTGAACACATGGAGAACAGTTCCAGTTGACATTTACTAGCTGTGTAATCTTGAGCAAACTGTTTAACTTCTTCAGTCTTGGATTTTTCTGATATGTAAAATGAAGGTGATAATTTTCCTCACATTGATTTGTGCAGATTATATAAGTTAATACTGTAGATAGTGCTGTGTAAACTTAATATTAAGGTACAAAGCATTATTTAAAAGTGATACTCATTTCAGTGATAATCTTCTTTATATAGATTTGATTACTATCATTGCATCAAAATGCCCATCCGATAACTAGGTTCTCCATTGATTTCACATCTAGTGTTGGGGACCAAAGCTAACAAGTCCACTGAGGCCAGGGTTAGCAACATACATTGATCTCTGACACAGCAGGAAAGGATCAGGTGTTCTGGTTCTCCCAGGGGTTAGCTGCCTCCCCTCTAGGGTCTGTCAGCTTAGAGAAATTCTCAGCTGTCAGGATCAGTGGGGTTCATTCTGGGTCTGCACATAATACTGGTTCAACTAGAAGTCATGCCTGTGTTAAAAATGGGTTGTTAATGGAGCAAGATTTTACCTTTCCATTTTGAAAAACTTGACATCACATCAGTAAAACTGGAATGAACCTCTGAAGAAAGGTTATGGGATAAGAACAGCATACTGGTGTTCAACAGTAGTTCAATCTGTATTTACTAGATTTGTTCATGGAAAACTTAATTTTGGAAACAGTAGAGTGATGTGCACTCTGCAGCTGTGCTACCACTAACCTCCTGAAATAATTAACAAAATGAGAAAATAACCCATTCATAGAGTTTAAAGAAACTCCCACATGGAGCACTAAGTACTAGACAGGATACAGAAATTTTCCTCTAATGCTAGTGTTGTAGATGTGCAGTAAGGGGAAGAAGGATACACAAGCCAGTCTAAAATAGAACCCGGTGGATCCCATCCATTCTATTTCGGGGAAATTCAGTGAAGTGGGTACTGGGCTTACAAAAGCATTGTAATGAATGTTATATGAAAACTTGCGAGTGCCCATTTATTGGACCCACCCTACTGGACCAAAAACAAATGTTAATTTTGCAGACAATGAGAGGTTGTAACTGAGCATATGCCTCACATACTTGACTGGCTGTTACAGTCTTAGGGCACGGCGTCCAAAGAAATTCCAGACATGGTACTCATTCTCATTATTGTCTGTTGAGCTGATATTTAGCTGGAATAAAAGACTTTAAACAAATAGTCCAGGATGGGTTACTGACCTTGACAACATAGAATAATCATTTCAATAAATCTTAAGTACATTTAAACCACTAGTTTCCTGGACATCCTAAAATTTCCAATTCTGTTACTAGGAAAAGAAATGAAATTTTATGTTTACTGTATTGCTCTATGACACTCTTCATAAATTAGTCATTCTCTAGGCACCTAGGGAGAATAAAATTAACGTGTTTTTAGGTACTTACTAAGTGCCCAGATCTTACATATGACATCTGACTTAATCCTCACAGCCAGGCCAAGGGTCGGTGTTGTTATCATGTTTTCACAGATAAAGTGAAATCTGGGAAGGTTACCCATTTGACTCAAAATCACAAAGAGATAGCATGAGGATTCTAAGGAGAACTTACCAATTGCACAATCTCCTATCTGCATTGATTTTGAAGAGAATTATTCTTCCACTATAGCATATTGTCTATGAGTAGACAGTAAGAATGCATATATATATATAGTATAAATGTATATATTGCCTTCTTTTGACTGCTGTGTCTAAGAAATGGGGTTAGGAGGAATTGTGACAAACTGGATTTTTGAATTACCTGAGGGTTAATAGTTCCTCTGAAAACTTGGTTGAAACTATTCCTGAAAGGAATCTACTCTGTCCATTGGCTTAGCAGAATATGGTGACTAAGACAACCTTTTCTCTGATTATGTCATAGTGTTGACCAGATTTTTGCTCAAATGTCACCTAATCAGAAAGTCTTCCTATGGCTGCACTTGATAAAACAGCACCATCACCCCCACTCTCTCCTTGCATTGCTCTACTTTTCCCTTCACAGCACTTATCACTAACTGTTATATTACATATTTATTTGTTTACTTTCTGTCTACCCCCGCTCCCTTAGAATGTAAGCTCTGTAAGAGAAGACTCTATTATATCCAGAGTTGTTTCTCTGGGGCCTAGAATGGTGCCTGGAATATAGTAGGCACTCAAACAATGTTTATTGAATGAATAAATCCAATTTATGTTAGTTTTAATTATTTGGTCCTATTGCCACAAATACATAGGGCTGAATCTGTATGTGTGACATTTCTGTCACATATTAACTGGTACCTGGAGCTGGAGTTATTGATAATAAAGCTTTAGTCATTTTATCCAATTCTTCCTTATGCAAATAGGCATGGAGCTGTAATTTCAGTAAATTAAGGCTTCTGGTGAGTTGGAATTGGTCCATCTGGCCATCAGGGTTTCCTATAATTTGAGGAAAATGATTGGTTTCTTGTTTGCTGTTTCTTACATCATGCAATATTTTATCCTGAGCATACATACCCCATGTAAACACATTCACTCTTTAACAAAGGGCATAAACTTTGAACTACTCAATTCTAAAGAAAGCAGGTTCCAATCTTCTTAATGTACTCTACAAAGAGATTCCTGAAAGGTGAGTATCCTTGCAAAAGGCATCCAATTGCTGTTTTCTTTCTCTCATTCTTTCTGAAAGGCTATTACCAGCACAATCACTACCCTACTGTATGACCCTGGTTAAGTGTTGTTGTTGTTTTCTTGCTTATAAAAAGTAATCCACATGCTGATTTGTAGAAGATAGGGTGAAAATGACTGAGTGATAAGAGACAGACAAAAATCTCTCGTGAATAATACTAAAACTATTTGGCAACTTAAACCAGGACTTTCAATGATGAATTAAATAAATGGAGTGGTCACAGCAAAGATGCATGTGTGTTTTGAGTGCGAAATGGACCCCAAATGCTATGTGAAACCAAATTCTATCATTGTCTCTAGGTTGTAAGTCCAATGTATTTGAAAGCATGGATGAGCCTTCGGAGTGTCTGAACACCTTCACGAAAACCTTTCTATGAGACCCAACATCATCACGGGAGGGAGTTAAGTGGCGGCTAAGAGCCTCGACTCTACAACCAGACTGCTTGGACTTCAATCCTGGTCTGACATTTACTGGCTGGATGACTTTGGGTGAACTTTATTTTATAATGAAAGTCAGGTCATGACTCTTGCTGCTCAAATCCTTGTCACGGTTCCCCAAGTCTTCAGCACGGTCTATATGGTTGTGTTCCGGCTCCATCTGGGACCTCCTTTCAGGCCACTCTCCCTCTTGCTTTCTGTGCTTCAGTCTCAGGGATCTTCTAGCTGGGCACATTTCAAGGCTTATGCCCTTGCTGGCCCTTCACTTAGAATGCTCTTGCCCACATATTCTCATGGCCTGCTCTCTTGCTTCCTTTAGACCTCTGACCAACTTTTACCTCCTCTGCAATGTTTGGTCAGAATATCTTTCTAAAATAGCATCTCTCTGACACTCTCTACTTC
Organism: Papio anubis; assembly: GCF_008728515.1. Taxonomy (NCBI): domain Eukaryota; kingdom Metazoa; phylum Chordata; class Mammalia; order Primates; family Cercopithecidae; genus Papio; species Papio anubis. The sequence continues at coordinate 58,755,782 of NC_044986.1, forward strand.
CCACCCGTCTTTACATAACACTTATTATCCTTGAGCTTGTATTATAAATGTAGATCTTTCTTGTCTGGGCTGCACCCCACCCATCCCAACCCTAAATACAAGCACCATGAAGTTATAGACATTGTTCGTCCACTGTGGGAGTCCAAGGCCTTGAATAATGTCTAGCACATACTAGGTGCTCAGTAAATATTTGCTGAATGCAAGAATGGATACTTGACTTAAATTGTGTCTATCAGAGCTTCTTTCTCATTGATTTAAAATTGGGCCCCAAGAGACTAAGTCATCAGCACATGCTACAGCTGTAACGTCCAACAGTTTCAAAAGCTGAGGCTCCAATGTTGGGAAAGCAATTACTGGTCACTTTTTAAACAAAGTAATACGGTCAGGAAGAGATAAGGATAGAAAGGGAGATTTGGGGATGGTCCCATTTTCAGTATTCTTAATTCTTCTGATTCCCTTTGCTTAAGAGGTTTGAGTGGATTTCTGTTTCTTGCAATCAAAGAATCCCTGACAAATACAGAGGTAAAGTAAATTGATCCTCCATAAGTTTTTGAGGTCCTAGAGGGCAGAGAAAATGCTGGTGTATCTTTTTATGTTTCTGTCTCTAGAGTCTATCACATACATATTTCAAGTACATATTTGATGAATAATTAACAAAAAAGTTTTAACTTGGAATGTAATAATATAGATGCAACGACCCCTATCTTACCCTCCTAAGGGAGCATTTCTCTTTTCTTTTCTTTTATATGTGTTCTCATTATCCAGATACTCTCAGTCCCTCACTGAACATTCTCCTCAGCATCTTCGCAAGGGACTCATAAAAAAGTTATTCCATAACAAAGCCTCTCCACACTAGGCACACACCAAGTTCTGAGGAAGAGGAAATGAAGTTTCAGGGTGTCCCAGGTCAAAATATGAATGTCCATTGCCCCAAAGGGAGAAGTTCTATTATCTTTAATACTGTGGTAAGTTTATGAATTTATATGTTCAAAGAGTTGGTTGAATTATTTTGCGGTTATTTTTACAATGGTCATACTGGTTTTAGTACCAACTGGCGAATTGTAAATTCTGCTCTTTGGTGTCAAAAAGAAATCATTTGACAGACAAAAATCGGGCTTGAATTGAAACATTTAATTGCAGCAACAACCAACATTGTTCTTTTAGATGATTTAATCCATACTCGAATCCCTGATTCCACCTCTTCATCACATGCACACTAACTATAATCCCTTCCAAGACAAAATTTCATTTTTGTGGACTGTTGGCTTCATTAAGTGTCCTGAATGTAACCTCCCCCACTTCCCTTGAAGACCCCTTCTGCTGATAATCCCCTCTGTTTTATTTAATTTTATCATCCTATTGGTTTAATAACTTTCCACCAAAGATGAAATGTCTTTATCTTTGCATTAATGCCTTTTCAATTCTTGTATGAGCTGCCATTTAAATCTCATTTATTACTTTTTGGATAAAATAACTATTCACAATGATTGTGAAATTAGTTACCCATACTTTGGGCTCTTATGTATTATTCCTTAATTTATCTCGCCTCCTCTCACCATCACCCCTTCTTCTGGGTTCACTGCAATTACTAACTAAGATATCCTTATCTGAATTGAATACAAAGGAGAAAATTGATATTGTCCCAGAGTCTTTTATACCCTAACAAATCATACTCACAATTTAGAATGCTGTCTTATATTAGATTGATTTTCAAGGCTAGTTACCTACATTACCTGAAAACTAGGACAAGAACACACTAATTCAACCATTTGAAGACTGAATCTATTGTTTCCACTTGTTATTACTGTCAAGAACTGTTTGACCCAAGTTGGACTTAATTTGGTTGCAAAAGTGTCCAGACTTACAGTTTAAGGTAAAGGGAAAATTTCATCCAATTTCTGGGCAAAATGGACAAAAGCTCAAAGTAGTAATGTGCTGTGGATGAGACATGACTAATAGAAGGACATACAGCCACAGGAAATCCTAGGTTTGCTGTTCTCAAACCCAATCTTGTGACATCCCTCCAAACATGTCCCCTCTCACCACCTGAGGAACGTGGGCATAAGTATAATTCCACTTCCTCTGCTACTCTCCTGATAGAAATAGCCCAGGTTGAAATACTTTCTGCCTTTTTAGCCCAAGAAACATGGAACATGAAGATTCTCTTCAATTCTAGGCCAACAGTCTTATGTTTAGAACTATCTTGTGCTCCATTGTGAATATGGGTGTGGACTGGACCTTCAGCATCTTATCTTTGTTCCATGCAGGCAATTTCAGTGATCCCTGGCAAGTGACCCGTTCCTGTTGAATTCTGGGTGGTCAAGGATCTGTAGCAGGTGTTTAGGAGAGAACCCTTAAATGAAGTAAGATTCCTCATTTGGCTGCTGTGAGGTCTGATAGGAGGTTGACGTAGTGACTCCAATGTACCATTGTTTCATATTCTGTAGGAACATCTGCAACATTATTAGCAAGGCATCCCGTCAGCCTCTCAACAGCCAGGTCAATCAGTCTATCCATGGAACTTAAAAAATCAGGGCTGAGGAAAGAGGGCCAGCCTCTTTCAGGTGGCAGGAGCTGTGAAAGGAGAGATTTGGACAGTATCAGTGGTCACACCTCCTACCACAAATGAAAGGCTGGTTCACTGGGAGAAAAAATAATACTGATCCACAGAGACAGCAGAGATGAGGAGGAGCCAAGAAAACCCAGGTACTGTTCAAATCCCTGGTTCCCATCGTTCCTGAAATCCAAAGGCACCTCTTCCACTTTCACAGTTTGACTATTCAATTATTTCTTTAATCATATAAAACACACCTATAAGCCTTCCAATAAGCTCTTCCTTCCTGGCCTGGTCAGAGGTTGGGGTTCCACTCACTTGCCCTTAAAAGTCTTAATTGTACATATATTCTTGGGAGTTCAAAAGCAAATATCAAATCAGTCCATCCTAACAGTATGTGGGACAAAGGAGTAGTTGATAATTATTCCAGTTATATTTTTTTTTTCCAATCTGCCTACTGCAATTAAGAGAGGTATAGGCAGGAATCACAGGTTTTTTGGTTCTGTGTTAAAGGTTGGGGCACAATTTTCAACAGGAAGTTGCTATATTAGCTCCTGTATACACCGATCACTTGTTCATCAACACATTCTCCTGGCCTCCCTTTTACTGGCTGAATATAAATGGCCACTGATGGAGGAAAATGGGCAGGGCCAAACCTAGGGAATTCCTCGTAACCTCTCCACCGTCTCTCCTTTTCTTCTCACGAGATTGCATTTTAAATGTGACTTCTACCTTAAAATGTAAAAAATACTTTTCCTAAATCCTTTAGAATATATGCCTCCTAATTTTATAAATTTAAGTTCCAATGACAGTTGGTGATGTTAAACCATTTCAGTTCTCCCTCTCCACATCTCTAGAACATTCCATAGGCCAGAATATTTCAGCTCTTAGCATATCCATTTCTATTCCCTGTAACTTTCCAATCTGTCTCGCAGGGCACCTAATGAAGACCCAACTCTCACAAGTCTTTTGTTGAGTGAATCAACAATACTGCAAGAGTGTTGAGATGTTGGGAGTGGATTAATCCTTCTCTTCCACTAGGTGGTGCTGATTGGCATGCCATCTGTCTTGGAGTGTTTTAAAGGCCTCAATCCGTCACCATTTGGTTGGCAGTAAGACCTGATGAAAGGCAGCAGGTCTATTTGTCCAGGCCGGGAATTTCTGAGTCTCATCTTCAGCTTTTTCTTCTGTGTGGGCCTGAGCTAGCCCCTTCTTTGTTTCCTTGTTTTTAAATAGGGCCGTTATGACCCTATTGACAGCCCTTTACCCAGCTGTCAAAGGATGTGAGATATGCTGCTCTCTTGCTCTCTCTATGTCTCTTGATATATCACAGAGGCCCATTTTCCTGGGGTTTGGATTTGGGGACACTGCTTAATAAGACTCAGATGGGAAAGGGGCTCTTTGGCTAAGAGAGGAAAGACATAGTCTTGGGCAGCCATTACTGGACATCCCACTATTGCCCTGAACTCTAGCCATTAGCATTTGATCCCATGGTATTGGTGACCCAGGGGCTTTACTTTTTGTCCTGCATCTGCATTCTAGATATGGCGTTTACTTTCAAAATATGAAAAATACTTTCCTTGGAATCTTTAGAACACACTTACAGAGGGACTTTTTGAAGAACTCATGTTGGGGCAGGACAATATCCAATACATAATATTTCATTTATTAGGCATCATCAGAGAAACAGGTGTTGCATATAAGCAAATTTTCTGGCCAGGTTTGGTGGCTCACGCCTGTAATCCCAGCACTTTGGGAGGCTGAGGCAGGTGGATCACCTGAGGTCGGGAGTTTGAGACCAGCCTGACCAACATGGAGAAACCCCATCTCTACTAAAAATACAAAATTAGCCAGGTGTGGTGGTGCATGCCTGTAATCCCAGCTACTCGGGAGGCTGAGGCAGGAGAATCGCTTGAAATTGGGAGGAGGAGGATGCAGTGAGCTGAGACTGTGCCATTGCACTCCAGCCTGGGTGACAGAGCGAGACTCCATCTCAAAAAAAAAAAAGGCAAATTTTCCAGATAGTCATATTTTATTTATTTCTTTTTATGTCAAATCTTTTTAAAGTTTTGCAGGATTAAAATGCATAAAAATGGTACTGAAAAATATTGTGCTTTCTTAAACATAATGTGTTAAATTTAATTTAGCTTACATAATAAATTCTAATCATATATAGATATTGATATTTGTTGTTGTGGTTGTTGTTATTGTTGTTATTCTAGGAACTGTTGTTGTAATCTGGTATTCTTGCCCCCAAAAATTGCTAAATGCTTCTACTATCTTCCTTTCTTTCTAAGCACACTCTACTCTTCTATTTTTCCAATTTACCATCAGTGGCATATCTTATGCTGGATACTATATTGTCAGGCTGCATAATGTGTGTTAACATAGATGCTGAACTCCTCCACTGAAGGTGTGCATACTATTATCTTTGGACAAAGGAACCTGCTCCCTTCCTGCCTTCCATATGGTCCTACGTCCTCCTGAAAACCGCAAACCCCAAGGACAGTTTCCTGGCCAATGGTCTAACGAGAGACCCTGCACTGGTCACTGTCAGTCTCATAACACCTTCTTGCTATCCATACTCTATAACAGAAAAGAAAAAGAGACACCAAAAAAAAAAAAAACAACATTAACATAATAAAATAAGGAGAGAAAATTTACAAAGATGAAATCAGCCGCAGTGGCAAGCTCTTACCAAAAAATGAGAGACCAAAAAAGAGCAGACAGAATGGAAATCCAATTTAAACTGGTTTAAGCTCAAAAGTTCATGAAACAGAAAGACCTGCAAAACTTTAGAAGAGGTGGCTACATGGGCTCAAACAGCCTTCAGGGCCTTAGCACTCTTTATCTCCTCTCTGATTTCCTCTGCCTTGGCTCCGCTCGCAAACCTACGTTCCCCATCCGAGGCCTCCCCCAGATCCAGGATTATACCCTCCTAGCTTCTAGTCAAATGGGAAGAGAGCTTCTCTTTTCAACAATTCCTACAAAAAATGCAGAATTGCCTTTTATTAGCTAGGCTTTGATCTCTTGGCTCCTGAAAGTCAATTATTGTGACTGAAAGGCTGCAATACACGGATTGGCCGGTTCCGATTGAAGTTATCTCCAGAGATGGAGGGATGAGTCAGATGACCAGAAACACATAGACTTAGAATTTAGAGTTTGAGTACAGTCATTTTCCTAAAGGATAAACCATGGTATTGTTACCAGAGTAAGTGTAAGTGGATGCTGGGAGGATAAACCCAACAGATTTGTGCTAAAGAAGCTAATGGAGACCACTCCCATGTGGACTTACATGGAGATCTCTGCCCCAACGCTGAGTCACAACTGCGGCATTCAGGACACATGTCTCCACTACTTGCCAAAAGGGCTTTTGATTTGAATCATAGAAGTCCACCTATTTTATTTATTTATTTATTTATTTATTTATTTATTTATTTGAGACTGGGTCTCACTCTCACCCAGGCTGGAGTGCCACGTGATCTTGGCTCACCGCAACCTCTGCCTCCCGGGTTCAAGAGATTCTCGTACCTCATCCTGCCGAGTAGCTGGGACCACAGTCATGCACCACGAAGTCCAGCTAATTTTTGTATTTTTAGTAGAGATGGGGTTTTTACAATGTTGGCCAGTCTAGTCTTGAACTCCTAACTTCAAGTGATCTGCCTGCCTCAGCCTCCCAAAGTGTTGGGATTACAGGTGTGAGCCACCATGCCCAGCCTAGAAGATCACTTTTTTATAACTTCCAAAGTAATCATTGATCCATAAAATAATCATCAATAAATATGAAAACTACTGTACATAAAAAAGAAGAAGCTAATGGAGATGAGGGAGTCAAGACTTGATGCTGATTTACCAGCTCCTTTTGTGACTCAGAATACTTCTAAGAACACAAGCCTTGCCCTCCATTGGATGTCTTATCTACCACATGACCTTCATCATGAAGGTTCTCTTCTCACCCCATCTGCTCCTCACAAAATCAGGATGGGAGAGGTAGAAGGCAAGGCTGCTGTTGAACTCTCCATCTCTGAATTCTCCAAGATCTTTTATCTTATTAGTCAGGCTCTCAATTACTTCAACTATTTTCTTTTATTTTCACAGGTCTGAAATAGGTCCAACATCATGGCTATTTTTCCAAGGACATAAATGTTACAAAAATGATCAAATATAGATCAATAGCTAGCCCTGTGTTGTTCTGATGGTTGACCATATGATGTGGAATGAATACATGTGTCCCTCCAAAATTCATATATTGAAACTTAATCCCCAATATCTAATTCTCAATAAGATACTACTTGGAGGTAGAAAATTTGAAAGCTAATAGATCATGAGCACAGAGCCCTCATGTATGGGATTAGCACAATTATCAAAGAGATCCCAGACAGCTCTATGGTCCCTTCCACATGTGAAGACACAGCAAGAAGATTGCTATCTATGAACCAGGAAGACAGCCCTCTTCAGACACCAAATCTGATGTTGTCTTGATCTGGGACTTTCAGCTTCCTTAATGGTGGGAAATAAATATTTGTTGTTTAAGCCACCCAGTCTGTAGTATTTTTGTTATAGCAGCCCAAATTAACTAAGACACACATCAAAAAGGACCACCTGTGTTGTAAATCCAGCTCATCCTTCTTACCTACTTCACCTACTGTTCCATTCTAAGTTTTGAAGAATTCTCTAGAACCTTTCCTTCCCTCTCTTCCTTCCTTGCTTCTTTCCTCCCTCCCTCCCTTCCCTCTTTCTGTCCTTCTTCAAAAACAGATTGAAATCTTACTATGGGCCAATCACTGAGGACACAACCATGAGGACCAAGAAGTTGATGCCTGAATGCCTGACCTTGCAGAGTCACAGAGAGTGGCAGGGACAAATAAGCAGACAATTATAATACAGAGTGGTCAGTTCTAGCAGAGGAGTAGACATAGGCTGGCATGAATGACTATAAGGATAAGGGCCCTTCATTCAAACTGGGAAGTTCAGAGAAGGCAACCTAGTTACATTATATTGAAGCTGGGTTCTTAAAGATGAGAAGGAATTAGGCAAAGAAAATGTCCAAAGTGAGGAAGATGTCCCAGGTGGAGGGAGCTGTGAGGGTATGGCAGATTCAGAGGGATGCCACTCCTTCAGTTTGGCTAGAATGGTGTGAGTGCAGCAGGAGAGAGGCGGGAGCAGAGGGCGGGGAAGAGATGAGGTTTCTGGATCTTAGACAAACCCATGTGTGTACTACCAGATCAAGTGAATGACTTGTTTTCTCACTTTCAGTGTTCTTTCTAGTCTTTTAATTTTATCAATGAGAAAGTTTTATTTTAATAAATGTCAATTAAGCAGTTATGCCAGTGGGCCAGTCTGAAAACAATGTGTGCCACTTCGTACCTCTCTGATTGTTCTGGCTGTGCCATCTCCTCCTCTTTGTAGCCTGGCTACCTCCTTTCCTGGTCTTCACTACTCTTCTAAGTACCCTTCCTCCTTAATCCCCCTTATGCCGTGTTCCCATAGCAGCCAAGGCAAACCTCCTTCATGGCATTTCTGTATCATGTTGAAATTCCATCAGCCAGTGTGGCAAGTACCCTCTAAAATTCCCTCTTCTCAAGTATCAGCTGAACCTAGCAACTCGCAGAAGTGGTGGGATGCCACTTTGGAGATTTGGTAATAAAAGGCGGTGGCCTCTGTCTCAGGCACTCTCTGCTTCCTATCTCTTGAATCACCACCAACCATGTCATAAGGACACTCAAGCAGCCTATGAAAGGGCCCGCATGGCAAGGCACTGTGTGAGTGGACTTGGAAGCTCTCTAGCTCCAGTGGAGTCTTGGGAATAATGCAGCCTTGGCAGAAAGTTTGACTGCAACCTCTGGAGAGACCCTGAGTCAGAGGCACCCAGCTAAGCAGTTCCCAGGTTACTAGCCCACTGAGACTGTAGGATAATACATGTTTGATGTTTGAAGCACTCAGTTTTAGGGTAACATTATGCAGCAACAGATAACAAACACAGCAAGTTTGTCTTCCCCACCAGACTCTGAGTGGGGAACCCCACCAGACTCTGAGAGAGAACTGTATCTTACTCATCTTGGGCATTCCAGTGTCCGGCACTGTGACTGCCATAAAGTAGATATCTTATAACTCTGACAAAAGGAACAGAACCAAATTGCATTTTTCCTTGTAAACCCTGTCCTCCACATATGTGCTATGTGAATCCAGCCCATTTTTTTTCTTGGCCACAGAGAGAATGGGTTGGGTTCATTCCCATTACCACAAAGCCCTCAAGACACACTTGCCTTTGCCTGATCCCCATAAAATGCCTCAGGTGATACACAGGCAGGAGGAAAAAGACCCTAACACATCTTTCAGACATTGAAGAGCAGAAATTCTCACCTCTGGTCCATGAGCACTGGTTTTAGGGGTGAGAGTACTGCCTAGGGTTGTATGCAAAAGTCTCCAGGTTTGTACATTATTCTCAGGGAGAGGATTCATAACTTTACCAGTCCCTCAAAGAGATCATGATTAAAAGTGTTGAAAAGCCAGTGCTCCAGAGAGAGACAGAGGAAAAGAAAGAGATGCAATCTCTGATGAAAGATTTCCATGTCTGAGGAGGAGCCAAGGAATGAGGGTGATTCCAGTTGAGCTGGACTTGCATCATCTCACTTTCCCTGAAACCATTCCCAGCTAGGATTGAGATTCTAGAAAGTATACTAACGGATGATTTTTTTTTTCTCTTCTTCTTCTTTCCTGTTCCTTCAATGGTGAAAAGAAGCCTTTGGCATGTTGATTGTATTCAATTAGCCCCTGCCTGTCTCTCAGCCCCATCCCCTCCCCAAGAGAATATTGAACAATATCCTGAGCAGGCCGGGTGTGGATCCGGGCTGTGTCTGGCCTTGGGAAGCAGGTGAGCCTTGGCTTCATGCCCATCTCTTTTTCTGTTTTCCCTTCTGAGCCTCCGTCCTCTAAACATGTGTTTCCCTCCTTAGAACTGAGCCTGTGCCCCGTTCCTCTTACTCATTTTCATCCTTACCAAAGCATTAGTTAATAACTTAGGTGTTGGTTGTTATAGAAAGAAACTCATTGCATTTGACTCCCAAATCAAACCACAAAGGTGTCTGTTTATTCCTAAGGAGAAATGTATGTGCTAGTTGGGATCACAACAATAGGTCCTGACCTTCTGAGAATCACTTGGCCTCCCCTGGTCATCAGATCTTTCTCTGTCAAGTAAGAGAATTGGATTAGATTTCCTCCAGTGTTCCTTCCAGTCTCAAAACATCAGAGGGTTGAAGGAGAAAAAAAAAGTTACTGAGAAGTAGACTTGGACTCAATGTTCACATAAACTACCAATAAGCAGAAATGTCCAAATACAGAATGGGAGGTGGTAAACACCCTCTCATGGAGATGTTGATTCAGAGGCTGGACAACCCCTTGTAAAAGATATTATTAAAGGATATTATTGTTTGTGTGTGTGTGTGTGTGTGTGTGTGTGTGTGTGTGCAGCATCCATTCATTCAACAAACACTTAGAAAGCCTCATGTATCTGCTAGGCACTGATGAGTCAGCATTGAAACATGACATTGACAATTTCTGCCTTAGTAAATCTGCATTCTAGGATCAAGTAACACACATGTATATACAGTGTAGGTATATACACAGTAGGAAGAGGTGAAGTCTGAGGCAAACTCGAGACTAAAGGCATACAATGTTAAAATGGTACCCATTTTGTGGGCCAGATAAGTCTGCAAGCTGAATTAGACACGGATCACAAAGTCATGATCCATGGTCCAGGTAATAATAAAGATTAATTGAGTGCACACCATGTGCCAGCCTGTTTTAGGTGCCTTACACATATTAAATCACTTATTCCTAGAATTAAACCACTTTTATAGGGACAATTATTTTCTCCATTTTACAGATGAGAAAGTCATGGCAAAAAAAGAGTTAAATAAGGTGCCCAGGTCACCTGGCAAGCTGATCTGTGACTCCAAACCCCCTTTTGAAACTCTATGTTGCCTCTACCTAGATGATTCCTCTGGTTCTGAACTTTTCTGGTTATGCAGAACTGGTCTTATTTAATCAAATCAGTGCAAGTGAGTGAGTTTTATTCATTTCTTTTACAACGACCTGCCTCATATAGGTAAGAGTGAAGAATCAGACTTCATTTTAGGCTTGAACCAGAATGACTGCTGACATTTCATCCCAGCTACTCAGGAGGCTGAGACTGGAGGATCACTTGAACCTGGGAGGCAGAGGTTGCAGTGAGCTGAGATCATGCCACTGCACTCCAGCCTTGGCAACAGTGTGAGACTCCGACTCAAAAAAAAAAAAAAAAAGTCTTCTCAAAAGTATGTAAGCCCCAGAAGATATTCATGCCAGATTATATCTGTCCCTGTGAAACAGCCAAAGGCTGGGGTCAAGCAGGGAACAAACAATTTTCTCCTTTACATGTCAAGGGAGGAAGCATGTTATTCACCCTCTTACCTAACAAGCTTGTGCCTTGACCACAGAATGGTGAAATTTAAGAAGTGGAAGAGATCTGAACATCAAGTATGATATTTCTGTGGGATCTTAATAGGATTTATAAGAAGACAATAGCTACATGGTGAAATAACTTCAGGAATTTCTGCGTTGAAAAAGAGTTAATCTAGTTTTGTTACCTTTTAGGCTTCTTGGACTCCTTACCTTATTTTTCATGGGACATCTCTTGGACTAGGAATGTTCTGCAGAATAGATTTGTATAACCTGGCCTGATCTTCCCATCTAATTTTCACAAGTGAGGAATCTGAGGAGCTTGGGAAGATAAATGAGCCACTCAAGGTCACACAGCTGGCAAATAATAGTACTGATAAAAGGCCTTTGAGTTTTATGGTTGTGACAGCTTAGAACTGAAAAGGGTCTTAAAGAATACCTAATTCAAGCAATTCACTTTGTTAGAAGAGGAAATACAGCTCCAAAGAGAATAAGTTACTTGTCCAAGGCTGTACAGGCAGAGTCTGGACCACATTATAGACTTTCTGGCTTCTCCCTGGAAGGAAACAAAGTGAAAATGAATTTAATTATGATAGCCAGAAATGACTCTTAACCAATGTTTTCTAAGTATGTATAAGAGCTTCTGCTAAATGCTATAAGACATTGACATGACAGACACTGAGATGCTGCGGTAGCCTCAGTAAGGAAACTGATGTGGCGACTTCACATTAGAACCACTGGGAGCTTTACCAATACTACTGATGACCTTGTCTGAGCCATACTCTACAGAAATGAAATCTATTGAGAAGTTGGAGGTGAGATGGGGCCCCAGTGTCTGTATTTTTAAAAACTGCCTGGGTGATTCTAGTGCAGTCAGAGTGGAGAACCACTGGCCTAGACTAAAACAAGATCTGAAGTTGGAAAAAAGAGAAAAAGAGATGGCAGCAGAGGCTTCAGGCCAAGGGGTGCCTAGATCACCAGCTGAGAGGAGGCAATGGTGTTTATCTCCTTATTACACACACACACACACACACACTGCTCTCATCTTTCTCCTCTCTGGCTAAAAGGGGAGAAATCCCTTGGTGGGAATAAGACCAGCAGTAAGAAGAGATGGATAAAAAGATCACTGGCCAGCCTTGGGCCTAGCTAAATCTTGCTAGCATGAATTTTTAGAAAATTCTGTCAGAATGGCTCTGTGACTTTCTTCTGAAATGCTCCCATACTCTGCATGGAAGCAGAAAGAGTAGGCCTGTGGGTTACTTAGAGCTTTGGGCAGGCAGGTTGGACACAAGGCTTCTTGCTAGCAGCAGAAATGACAGCTGAGAGAAGCTGGTTGATAGATTCCATGCAGATAGTACTTGTTTCACAATTGTGGTGAACCAGTGATGACTATAAGGAGTAGACTCCACTGCGAGGGGGTGCACCTTATTCTACGTGCAGTGAATTCCCTGCCCAGGATAGTGGTGGTTCACTCTGCCCATATCTGTGTTTCCTAGATTCCTTTCAAATCTCCCTTAACATCATTTGGAGATAATTTATATTTTCATTTTGGGTAAATTTTATACTTACAACCATCCCTCCAATTATTTCTGTAATAATGACCTTCCTGTGCCTAGCGGAACTGCCAAATTCGGCCACAGCACAGCTGATTATGAACTTGTGACTCAGTGGCCGACATTTGAAGACAATCTTTAACTCCAATAAGAAGCCAGCAGCCAGCATCTTCTAACAATTACTGTAATTTATGATTCAAAAAATGAAATGGCAATGTTCAGATTTCTCTTAAGAGATTCTTGACTTAACCACATGAGGACTGAGTCTCATTTGTAGAAAAATGAGACTAGCTTCTTGTCCTTCACCTCTGATCACAGGGAGTCTCAGAATGAAGTGCTATCTGAGATTAAATTGTAGCTTTCTTTTGTTTAATTTTTTAAATTTTACTATCCCCCGCTCCAGCTGGAACCCGAGAGTTAGTATGCACAGTCCGCTTTCCAACTGAACTGCCTAATCCTCTATGACTCAGCTGTCCAGAGCCACAGCTGGCTTGGCATTGATTTTAAAAGCCTCTCCTCTCTCTCTCTCTCTCTCTCTCTCTCTCTCTCTCTCTCTCTCGTTGTTCTCTCTCCTTTCTTCTTCCCACTCTAAAGTCCCCTCTCCCTCTCCCTACCCCAAGCCAGTTCCACAGTGAATCAATTGCCAGGTCTTTCCAATTGGCCGTAAGCAGCGCCAGGGGGAAACTCCTAGTTCTCTGGCTACAGGCTTGGGCTGGGGAAGCAGCTTATAAGGTCAGTGTCCCAAACTCAAGCAGACAGCAGTACAAATAAACAGCCATGGGGAGACAGACACGGAGTCAGGAAAATCCCCTACATGACTAGACTATCAGTTTCAGCAATGCCATGACTGAGAACATCAGGTTCAAGCCCATGACACTGAGGCCAAAGGGTTTGCCTTGGAATAAGTGTTGTTCTCAAGCCCATTTCTCTCTAGCCAGTGGCCATATTTTGTTAAAGAAAAAAAAAATTCACCTGAAGGATGACTGGCAGTCAAAATTAAATAATTATAAAAAATGATATATTTTCAGGATTTGAGTTAATTGAGATAGAAGGACAATCTAAATTAGCTAAGAACCTGAATTATGGAAGTTCTTGAAAGACAAGTGCCAGTGGGGAAGGGTCCTCCTGATAGTGTTCTAGAAAAAAATTGGGTATTTGAAACCACAGATGTCCGTTTAAATGGACAAGAACCATGAGGTTCTTACCAGAGGCAGATTTATCATGAAACTAGTGAGGCTTATATTTCAAGACTTCTCTCTTAGATAGACATAGCTAAGGGGCACTAACATTGTGTTTATATGGTTATATGTTGTAAAATTTGCAAAAGGAAAATGTTTTAATATTCTTTTTCTTAAAAAGGGATTGCCAGCTTATACAAGCTTCAGACCCCTTGAATCCTGAACCCATATCAATTGGGAAAGGCATTTGGGGACAGATGGGGTGAGTGAAGGGGATTGCCTTTGGGGTCCACTTTTGTTCTTGCTGATTTGGATGAAAGGAGGAGGTACCCTGGTGTGGGGTCCAGCTTTTCATTCTCATTGGTGACTTAGGGCTCCCCTTCTTCCAGGCAGGCTCCCTCATGCCCCTCCGAACAATCTAATGTCACCCTACAGACACCTCCTGTGATCATGGTTCTTATTTTAGAAGTAAATGTGAGCATACATGTGCCAGCATAAAGAAAGCATTCTATAAAATGCTAGCTATGGTGAACAATTTTCCGTGATCATAATGGTACTCCCTTTCTTTTGAGCATTTCTATAGCAACTCACATCCTTGGCCATGCAATCGTCTATGGTTGAATGTGTGACTCAAATCAGGCCTTTTAGAGTCTTTCCCTAGGTTATTCAACTGCAGCAAAGAGGGTCTCTTTTCTCTGGCTATGGCTGACAGCTGACAGGGATACAGCCTTGTGGGAAAGCTAGTGTGCGAATGAATTCTAGAGAAACTCAGTAGCCTTCCAGTGCCTGATTTCAGCACCCCATCCCATTTTCCTGCGGGTTTATAAGCCCACACAATTCCCCTTTCTTCTCAAGAAGGTTGCTGTCTCTTTTAACCTAAATTGTCCTAATCCATTTTTAATCTGGAGTCACATGGTCATGAAAAAAATTCTTCCGGCTCTCTTTTTCTCTTCTATTGCAGCAAAGCTTCCTGTTGAGCATACTCCCTGTAGAATCATCTCCTACAGTGAAATTTCAATCACTTTTATCAACAATCCTGACATCAACAAATTACTAAACATCTTTCACTTTTGCAACTCAAACTATAGCACAAGCACCTATTAGGTCCAAGGCAACTGGCTCCCATCTGGACCAGGTAAACTACCTGGAATCTGACTGTGCTTCTACTGCAAAGTAAACAAAAGTACAACTCCAGGATCTATTACTGAAAAGTGTGAGGAACTGGTAGGTTGACCAATGATGGCCATAACTTCCGCAATATATTAGGCGCTATGTATATGCTGGATTTAAGATTATCTGAGAGCTCAAAGCACATTTTGACCATCACAAGAGTTAAAACATAGACCTGGCTGTGTTGGGTGTAATAATTTTGGTCTCACTGAAATTATTCCCTAAGAGAAAACTGGCCCTATTAGGGACACCTTGGGATAGTCATTTCCTGTATGTATAGGGCTTTATGACTAGAGGGCCTCTTAGCATCTGACGACTCTAATTTTGACCCAATAAGATGCAGTGTTTACAATGCATAAATGTATACCGCAGCTCAAATTGATCTAGTCAACACTCTAACTGGTGTTGCTGAGAATAGGGCCTTTCAATTAAACAGTTAAGAATGACTAGTAACTACTTCACAAAAAATATTTATAGTCGATTTATTAGATAATACTATTAAACACTTAAAAACAATCCGTTTCATAAGTGAGTTACCTACTCAATAACCCCACTATATTCAACTTGAAACCCAATTTTCATGGAAAGTTTACTATCCAAGTTTTCATAAATTATATGCTAGAAAAATTCAAATTATAGGGCAAGCGGCAAATGGTAAATTACCTTGAATAGAGAGCTGGGCTGGAATTCGGAAGTCCTAAGTTCTTGTCTTAGCTCTGTCCCTAAATTACTGCAATTACTCTGAGCCTCAGTTTCTGCATCTGTAAAATGATAGAGTTGGACCACATCATAACTATAATTTATTGAGCTATTACTATGTGCCAGGACTTGTGTGTGGAGCTTTATGCACATTATTTTATTACACCGCCATTTATTTCTTCCATTAGTTATTTTAGTACATAATACTTTTTATGCTTTATTCTGTACAGAGCAGAAAACTGAGGCTCACAGAGACTAAGAAACTTTCCCAAGATCACACAGCTAGTAGGTGGCAGAGTAGAGATTCAAACTGGGTTAAACTAGGTTCAGAGCCCACACACTTAACTACTACTTGATTCTGTTATTTTTGGAGGATCTCAAAGATTCTTCTGGCTACAAAGTACTTTTCTTATATTTCTAAGTAGCAATCCATTTCAGGATTAACAGGGTTTCATTGTTATCTTAGTATATTTGGACTGGTTTGTGACAGTTAATTTCCAGTTAATCCAATTATGATAAATGTGAGCTGAGACCTGTAAATTCAATTATAACCAACTCAGAACTAATTTTCAGTAAAATTAAGAAATACCAGTCAAGAAAACACCAATGGTTGTTAGATTCTCTAACTTATTCTGGAGCTTATTTTGACTACATTTTAGGAACAAACCCCATTTAGAAGATGAACTCTGTCCTGAAGGGGAAACTAACCACTCTTGGCTCTTTCCCCATTAGTAAAATCGTAAAACAAATATGGATTTTTCCTCCTGGTTTCCAATCCCTTTACTCCACCCCAGCCACCACAAACACAGTCTGTCGGTGTGGTCTGACTGGTTGTTGTTGGTGGCAGTGACTTTAATCCTACCCCACCTCCTCCAAGAGGGAGCTTGGACGCCAAGGGTTTAGCTCTTGGAGTATTTCTCATGCTGTTTGAGGAACTGAAAGTTGGAGCTATAAAGAAATACAATATGTGGCCCATTGCCTTATAGATGTCCCAACAGTGAGGGCACAAATGAAGCAGATAAAAATGCAGAACAGAGTAGAGTAAAGGATATGTTAAGAGCTCGGCTTCTATGGTAGACGTGAGGGAAGAAGCTATGATAGAGGGTTGGGTGGGGAAGAGAAAGAAAGAGATTGAGTTGAGGTATAGACAAGACTTGGATTGGCTAGGGAGAATGGGAAGGGGAAGGAGAAGAGGGGCATTCTAGGTAAGAAAACCAGGATAGGGAACAAGGAAGGAATGAATGCGGTATGCTACAGCACTGTGAAGAGAACTTCTGTGCTAGCAGACTTCTAACCAAAACCTCTAGTTAACAACTAGAAAATTCCATCAGAAAAGTCTTCACAGGCAAGGACTTCATCTCTTTTGCTTATCACCATGTCCTGGGTGTCTATAACAATACTTGACACAGAGAAGGTAGCCAACACATATCACTCAATGCCTAAATGTTGTATTTCATGTAGATCTGTGGCTCTCAAAGTGTCGTCCCTGGGCCAGCATTATTGACATCATGTGGGAACTTGCTAGAAATAAAAATTCTTAGGCCCCACTCCAGACCTACTGAATCAGAAACTCTAGAATTGGGCCCCAGAGTCTGTAGTTTAACAAGCTCTCCAGGTGATTCTGATGCACATTGAAATTTATAAACCATGCCGAGTGCTGTGGCTCGCATCTGGAATCCCGGCATTTTGGCAGGCCAAAGCAGGCAGATCACTAGAGGTCAGGAGTTCGAGCCTAGCCTGGCCAAGATGGTGAAAACCCATCTCTACTAAAAATAGAAAACTTAGCCAGGTGTGTTGGCACATGCCTGTAGTCCCAGATACTTGGGAGGCTGAGGTGGGAGGATCATCTGAGCCTGGGGAGGTTGAGGCTGCAGTGAACCGTGATTGTGCCACTGCATTCCAGCCTGTGTGACAGAGAGAGATCTGGCCTCAAAAAAAAAAAAAAAAAAAAAAAAAAGAAAAGAAAAGAAAAGAAAAAAGAAAAACAACAGTCTGAACCTTGGATGTATACCAAAGCATGATTACGGCAATTTTCTTCCTGCCTCCAAAAGCCGTGATATTCTTCCTAGCATGTTCTAAAAGGGAAGAAAAGGAGTATTTATTCTTTAAAGGCTGGCAAGTAACATCCGAAACTCTTAAGCGCTGGTAGTGACCTCTTTGCATTTCAGAGAATACAACTGTCTAAATCCAAATAAGTAAAACTAGATTTATCTGTTTATCAGGACAGAGTGTCTCTCACAGGAAGAGGAGGACCCCAGGCTCTGGGAACACAATACTACCAAAGAAAAAGTGAATTTAAAACTATGAATGAAATGATGAAGTACTAGTTTAACATGGCTGACTGACCCAAGTATTTTCCCTTCTAAAAGTCCAATAAAATAATAGTAAAAGAATAACTAATAAGAGCAAAGAGAGTGGAAAGGACACTAGAACCATTTCAATTAATCTCTGAAAATTGGAAGAGGACAGAAAACGGTGGGACCTTCTTGGAACAACTTGAAGGAACGAGTGTTGCTGTTAGTAAATGCTTGATGCAGATTCCTGAGGAGCTGAGGCCTTAAGAGTAGTAAGTCTCCCTCTATTCCTGAAGAAAATAAGTGTTCTCCATGATATTTCATAAAACCAGAGAACTGGGCTGGGCATGGTGCGTCACGCCTGTAATCCCAGCACTTTGGGAGGCCGAGGCAGGTGGATCACCTGCAGTCAGAGGTTCGAGACCAGCCTGACCAACATGGTGAAACCCTGTCTCTACTAAAAAAAAAAAAAAAAAAAAGCAAAAATGAGCTGGGTATAGTGGTGCACACCCGTAGTCCCAGCTACTTGGGAGGCTGAGGAACGAGAATCACTTTAAACCGGGAAGTGGAGGCTGCAGTGAGCCAAGAAAAACCTAGAGAACTGGAAGAGACATTGAAAACTGAAATTCTAAACTCCATATTGACCAACTAAGGAAACTGAGGCATAAGGAAGTTAACAGATGATTGTCCCTGGTAACATACTGGTTACTAACAAAATCTAAGAATCCACTGATCTTTCTCTGAGTGTGACTTCTTTCTCTGAGTGTGCCTTCTATCATAACCCACTGCCTGTCTCAATTCACCAGGATCGCCAAAGCCTTCCATGATGAAGTGCCACATCACATGGATCTCTATCACACTGTTTCGTGAGGTGTAGACAAGAATACTGAACTAGGTCATAACACTCATACGCCCCAGCTCTGAGCATGTGTGACTGTTGATCCATTAATCTGTATTGTGTTTGTGGTGGGATCTACAGTGTGTCGGGAGTGGGGCAAATGGAGATGAGGTTGTTAATTTGCATTTTCAAGTCTTTCTTTTTCATTTTAAAAATTGCTTAGGCTCATTAAATAAATTATTCCAGTAACTGTAGAGTATTATTTGATGTTTAAACATCCCTTGGAACTCACTACTATTCATGCTTTATTTAATATTCTATTTAATAGTCTTATGAATTTATCAAACAGTCAGCATTTCTTTAATCATTAAACAATTAACATTCCTTTAAATATTTGTGCAAACCTTACAACTAAAAAAATTAAAATGTGGATCCATCAAATAAAAATTTCCGAAATATTTAAATATTGATTGCTAATGCAAATACTTCTATTTGATTAAAATCACAATTTTACCATAATAAATTATCTTTAGCATTTAAACATTTAAAAAGCAGACACACAAATACACACTATTAAAGTGATGAAAAGCTAATTTGTACCCTGAAACTAAAACTAATTCCCCAAATGTTAATGCCATAGACTTAAGTACCAGTAAGTGATTTACATTTCTTCTCAGGCTTGCCTTCCTTATATTTCTGTAATTTCAGTATTTTTATATCTCATTAGACTGAAGGAAAAGGACCAGTCTCAAAAAGTGACAGCTATGATACCTGGGTAATGAATGGATTGACATTTGATCTGTTGCAGTATCTACGGTAGTTTTCATTTTCTCCTTTTTATGATAAAGTTTCATTTCTTACATCATGGCAGTTTTAACTTTCTGTCTTTCACACAGATTTAAATATTACAAACCTAGTGCTTTTCTGAAAATGATTTATTCTTTCGTTGGGCACAGCTGGTAGTAGGTAACACACTGACTTGCCATTTTGATATATTGATTCTGCCTATTAGCATTATGAAACATCTTACCAGTATTTTATTTAAAAGGAAACTTATTGGTATTTTATTAAACCTAAGAGGGCTATCTAGAGCAGAACTTTGCAACCGGCACAATATGTAATTCCCCATTCCTATGTGTGAATGACTGGGGTGCCACCATTTAGATCCCTTCTGCCCTGAGCTGCTTGGAGCCTGGAGAGTTCAGGAAATCTGGAAGAGGGGAGAGAGAAAGGGGGACATCAAAAGCAGCTGTACAGTGTGTCATGAATTAATGTTTTTTTGGATAAATATCATCATTTTCTCTGTGTGCCGTGAAATGAAAGGTTTGGGAAGGATTCGTCTCCAAAGGGGAGATTGAGACTGCCTAGTCGTTTCTCTTCTGTAGGACATAAGGCTTACTTGTCCTTTTGGAACACACTGTGGCATGTCCCTTCCACTTGATTATTTTGTGTGACCACTCCTGATGGACTGCGGGACTCTGTTTTGCCAGTTTTAATTGGTTTTTCTCATTCTTCTTATAGTATATGCCTACTTTCATCAGAATTACATACAATTCTATTTATTCTTTCCTCCTGAAACAGAAAATAATGGGTAGTGAACTATAAATTATGGATTATTTCTTATTAACAAGAGAAACAAAATATTTGTACTTAATTATATACCCTTAATTTATAAAACCAAAAAGAAATTAAAACAGCCTATTATATTAACCCCCTGTGTATCACAGTGATGTTTGTATACACTTTACATCAACTTTACCTTTTTTGCATCACTAGAAACTAATAATTTTTCCTAGAGAGTTGCAACCTACTTTGATGAAACATTGTGTTACTCATTTTGTCTTATCTATTTTACTGAGTTCAACCTAGCTAAGGGAAGCCTCTTTAAGTTGAGTCTTTTGCCTTTTGAACATTGCCTCTGGCATTTTATAAAAATATGCATGCTGTCTCGGACTCATCCTGACATTTCCCTGACCCCACGACATGGAATAAACTACCTTTTAAAGGCTCTTGGTGCCCTTTAGTGGAGAAAGTAAGAGAGAGTTTACATAGAATGCTGAACTTTAGTGTAGTATGTTTCTAAATGCTACTTTTCTTAGAGTATGTGGCCTTATCAATCCATAATGTTCCTTTCCACACTGACAAAAGCAACAACAACAACAACAACAACAACATCCTATGATCCCATTACCCCCACCACCACCAAAAATTAATATTGTTTGTAGGTCCTGCAAGTTTTTTTTTCTTGAACAAATCTTTGACTTAGTACGTTCTTCTTTTAAATAGGGATGGTTCTTCAATGTAACAGGTAGTTGACAGGATTAAAGGAAATAAAAAAAGGCCCTGAAAATGAAAACTATTTTTATTTTCTACTCCTACTATATTCTACTCATACATGATCCTCTCAAGATTCCTAGGACACCCCTATGTTTCTCCGTTTCCTTATCTTTGCTCTCCTGCTAACATTTAAAATGTGTACCAGGCTCAGCTTAAAAGCAGCCTCCTTTGGGAGCAGTCTGAGGTGTTCAGGCAGAAGGAGTCCTTTCTTTGCCGTGTTTCAGGAGTACCCCAATGATTCTGCTTTTAAAATCATTGATTATGTGTATTTATTCACACGTCCATCTCTCCTAATAAGGTATGTTTGTGGAGGGCAGAGATCATATTTTATTCATCTTTATATACAAAGAGCTGCACATACTACCTTGTGTGAAATAAACAAGAGATGTTTACTGAATCAATTGTTGTTTGGGTTAAATCACCCACTGATTGGGTTAGGTCACTGATTTTCTATTATCATGCAATTAAACAAACCCAAAGAGTTATTGACAGGGAGGATGAATAATTATTTCTAACACTAGAATTACTCTGATATGATCAGGCTCCTCAAATTGAAGTGTATGCTTCTTAAACTGTGGAATGGAATCACCTAAGACAGGGTTCCCCAAACCCTGGGCCACGGACCGGCACTGATCTGGTCTGTGGTCTGTTAGGAACTGGGCCGCACAGCAGGAGGTGAGTGGTGGGCAAGCTAGCATTACCGCCTGAGCTTTGCCTCCTGTCATATCAGCGGCGGCATTAGATTTCCATAGGAGCTGGAACCCTGTTGTGAACTGCTCATGTGAGGGATCTGGGTTGTGTTCTCCTTATGAGAATCTAACTAATGCCTAATGATCTGAGGTGAGATGTAACAGTTTCATCCTGAAACCATCTCCACTCCAACCACCGTCCATGGGAAAAGTGTCTTCTGCAAAACCAGTCCCTGATGTCCTGATGTCAAAAACGTTGGGGACTGCTGACCTAAGTGACTTGTGGAAAATGGAGGTACCATACTCTACCCTAGACCTGGTGAGCCTGAATCTCTGATGACAGGGCAGGCAATCTGCAGTTTTGACATTTTCTCAGGTGACTATTATACCCATCAATGTTTCAGAACCACTGCCTTAGAGAAATCCTGGCTCTTATCACACCCAATGCAGAGCTCAATCCTAATTCAGAGGTCCCTGACCTTATGATAAGCTGTTTTTGATATGAGAGTAGATACATCTCCCAGGATGAGAACCAAGGTGGACATGATAAAGCTAGGAAGGAGGTCCTTTTCAATTCCTAGTACTATCTCATACTGACTAGTGAGCTTTTAGAATAAACCACTCATGGACCAATGATTCTGTCCATGCAACTGATATGTACTGACATGGATGTGGGCTCTGGCACCAGAGTGGGTAGATTTGATTTGGTTCCCAGAATTATCACATGTTGGCTGTGTGACCAGATGCAGGTGAATAAAGCTCTTTGAGTTTCCACTTTTGTTTTCTCTAAAATGAAGATGTGAGAACCCCTTTCACTCACAAGATTGCGGTAAAGACTGTGAGAGGCAATGACATATGTAAAAATGTTTTATTAAACCTCAAAATGGTCTCTGTCAATTATTATTTTCAGTGCATAGATCAACTTAAAACGTTCACTTCTAGATCATGTGTTTGACAGCTGCCAGCTACTCATGGCTGATAAAGTGGACCCTGAGTGTCCACTTCACCATAGACACAAATGACATCTATGATGTGACTGGGAACAGATCCTGTTACTGGTCATGGAGCATGATACAAGTAATCACTCGATCCCTCAGGTCTTCAGCCATAAAATTAGCATTGAGTTGCCCATTTACATAGATGAAAATGCACCACACAGCCCATGCCATGAATAACTAAGTATCATGTTTCTGTAAGTTACTAACATTGCTCTGCTTTGAAGAGTATTAGAGCTCTACTTTTGCTAAATGCCAGGGAAAATGTATCATTCAATTCAGAAGTGGATATTGGGCACTTACAACATGTAAGGAGCTATATAGCTCAGAATAAACACTTTGAAAATTGAAATAAAGAAGGACATCTCATCTGCTGAATTAGAACTGGCCATTTGTGATGGCTCAGATGCCCCCTTCTGCTGCAGAACGAGCTAAGGAACTACATTTTACCTCACTTAGTCACCCTCATTATTCCTTTCTGCAGGCTCCAGAGTCCCCAAAATTGCACCTGCACAGATAGCCACTCAATATTTGTTGAATTGAATGTATACTTCTTATCCAAAAGAAGATCTTCATCTAAGACACCTTACACTGGTGAATGTGTTGGTTATAACGTAATACTTCTCTATAAAACTCCAAGTTCCACATATAGCTTAGACAGAATCTCTTATTTGGATGGGTCCTTGACACCTTGACAATCTAGCATTTTCCAAAATGCATTCCATGGAACACTAATCCTGTGAGATACTTCTTGAAAGGGAGGGTTCCATTGTCAAATGACTTTAGGAAACAGTGTCCACCTCCTGTTGGGAGGTCTCAATGCAAAATGGCATATTAAAGGCTCTAGAAGTCTTGCAGCAATCCTGTATTTTGTTTTTATTTTGAGAACCTGTTTAAAAAATTAATTAGTTTTTAATTGACAAATAAAAAATACATATATTTATCATGTCCAACATGTGTTTTGAAATATGTATAGTTTGTGAAATGACTAAATTAGGCTAATTAACATATGCATTACCTCACATATTTATCATTTTTCTGTGGTTGTGAGAACTCTTAAAATGTATTCTCAGCAATTTTCAAGAACACAATGCATTGTTGTAAACTATAGTCGCCATGTTGTATGTTAGATCTCTTGAACCTGTTCCTTCTGTCTCACTGAAATGTTGATCCTGTGACCATCTCCCCAGTATCCCCTTCCTTACCAGTTCCTGGTCACCTCTATTTACTCTCTGCTTTTACGAGTTTGACTTCTTTAGATTCCACAAGAAAGTGGTATCGTGTGGTATCTGGCTTGCTGGGCCTGGCTTATTTCACCTAATATAATGCCCTCCAAGTTTGAGAGCATGATAATATGTGACACAATTGGGTAAATTTTGCTCTTTCTTGTTATGTCAGCTTCCTACGCCTCTGCTGGTGTGACACAGGCTGTGCCTCCTGTAAGGGAGCCATCCCCTTTTAGGCTTTTAGTTGCCACTTTCTGCCTGTGACATGTTTGTCTCTAGACAAACCTAACTCCCGACTGACTAATCTCATGGTGATATTGTGGCCTCTGGTTGCCCTTCAAGGTAAATGTTAAAAGCATTTTTTTCCTACAAATTAACTCATTTTTGAGTAGTCAATAAGTTCTAATGTTTCAAACATCAAAAGGTAAGAAAAGGTATTCAAAGAGAAGTCTCCTTCCCACCTACCCCAGGTGTTCAGTTCCCACTCTTTATCACCAACACCACTAGGAGTAATTACGGCTTTTAATTTCTTCTTTAACCTTCCAGACTTAGGCATATCCATGCTGATATATATCACACACACATAAATAGTGTCCGTTCTCATTTATAGAAATAGTGCTTATTATATACATTTTTTGAGAAACAAAAATTATCATCAGCCTAAAATATGTAAATTTCACAAAACTGGATTCTATTTCCCTAATTTCCTCACATGAAGAAAGATTTAAAAATACATCTGTGGAAGGCTTTGAGCTTTGAGGTCTTGCATTTGGCAAACCAAGATTTCCTATAGGACAAGAGGACCCCAGCAGGACTGGTGGTATGTGTCAAGTTCTTGGATGAGCAAACCAAAGCACAGGCCTCCTTTCAACCTTGCCGTGGTAGAGGCATGGAGAGACCTCTGTGACTCCTCAATACTTCACTGCTTATATGAAATATGCATTCTGCAAAAGCAAGCTTTAAACATAAAATAGGCCAGGGGAAGTGGCTCGGCACTGTAATCCCAGCACTTTGGGAGGAGGGCAGGAGTTTCAGACCAGCCTGGATAACGTAGCAAGATCTCATTTCTAAAAAAATAAAAATAAAAAATTAGCCACATGCAATGGTGCACACCTGTAGTCCCAGCTATTTGGGAGGCGGAGGTGGAAGAATTGCTTGAGGCTGGGAGTTTGAGGCTGCAGGGATAGCACCACTGCACCCCAGCACGGATGACGGAGCCATGAAACCCTGACTGTATAAAACAAAAACAAACAAAGAAAAGCAGGCTGGGCGTGGTGGGCTCATGTCGGTAATCCCAGCACTTTGGGAGGATGAGGCCAGTGAATCACTTGAGGTCAGGACTTCAAGACCAGCCTGGCCAACATGGTGAAACCCCGTCTCTACTAAAAATACAAAAGTTAGCCATGCGTGATGGCAGGCACCTGTAATCCCAGCTACACAGGAGGCTGAGGCAGGAGAATCGCTTGAACCTGGAAGGCGGAGGTTGCAGTAAACAGAGATGGGCAACAGAGTGAGAGAGACTCTGTCTCAAGAAGAACCCTTTTTCACAAAAAGCCCCCAAAACCCATACAATACAAAAGCAGATTTGCCAAATAGAAAATGTCAGTGTCATTAGAAGGCTAATAAGTAGGAGCCTAGGGAGGGGGAAAAGATAGTTACGATGTCACACTGAGTGAAACATTCACAGCAACTGCTGCTTTTTTTCAATTTTAAAAGCACGGAAGCAGAGACTTTGACCTGTCATTAAGGCAGGATAGCAGAATGGTTCCGAGGATCTAAAGTCAGTCAGGACTGTTTTCATGTCTCAACTGTGCCACTTACTTTTTGTGTGCCCTTGGGCAAGTTACCTAACCTCTCTGTGCCTCAGTCTTGTCATCTGTAAAATGGGAGCAACAGGAGTACCTACCTCACAGGACTGTTGTGAAGGTTATGGGAGATGGTGCTTATAAGGAGCCTAGCCAAGAACTTGACTCACGCCGGTTAATATTTACTGAACAGAGATGATTTTTAAGGGGATTTTATTAGCGCATGCAAGTAATGATTCATTCACTTGAAAGTTCAGACCGAGAACAAGTTGTTGAGTTTTTGGTTGTTGTTAGTTTTTGGTTGTTGTTGATATTTGTGCTCTTCTTTTGCTACTGCCTTAGAAGCGCCTAATTCATCCAGTATATTTGGAGCTAATTGTATTAACTGCTGAACAACAATTTCAGTTCCAGTGGGTGACAGAATCAAATTCTTTCATATTATCTTAGTCCCTGGAAATGGGTTAGTGGACCAGAGTCATCTTGTTAATTTGCAGAAATGGCTGAGAGAGGGATCCATTCCAAATCTTATCCATTAACTCCATGGAAACCGGATTGAATCCATGTTCTTTACATAGAGTGGAAATGATACTTGGGATGTTCCACAGTCTGAAATCCAGCCCTATAATAAGAACCATGTTGCTGATGTCAGCAGCTAGGAAGCTTCAGGGTATTGAAAGTCTTTGGGACTCTAGCATCCACTCGTATTTATAGCAATATTGCTTTTTTACCCTTGAAATGACACATCATCTTAGAATTTTAAAGAGAGTTCCAAATCTGAGCTGGCTGAGTCCATTTGCAAGCCCGTGGAGGAGCTGTGCTATTGAAGAAGTAGCTGTCACCTTACAAATGAGGAATAGAGTTACATCAGAAACTACTCATCCACAAATTTCTTTAGAAGTAGGATCTTCAGACAGACAGTTCTCAGACACTGGAGGAAGTCTAAGTCTTTGGAACCCACCACAATATAAGTGAAGGAGACAAATTCTTTCATGTGTGGCTGGTGAAATAACAGCTAACTGAACTTGACAAAATATCAAAACATTTCCAGGAAATATACAAGATACGGATGACTAGCTACTAAACGTAGGTATACATGTCTCATTGTACATCCTTTAAGATAAATAGTATGAAAAAATAGTACTTAATATCTCTTTGGATGATTCTGTTCTGGAATCACCTAAATGAGATGAAAATTGTCATCTGTTATGAATGAGAATAATAACCTCACAAAGTAATTTTTATCCTAAATTCAGATTCTGTCTGCTTTTCCCTCCCCTCTCTTTCCACATGCTGTAATGGGATAAATGATGTTTTCAATCAGGGAGGGATGGGAAAAATTAAGAAGCTTTAGGAAAAGTATATCCTGAATTTCCAAAAGCTGTCTAGGTCAGTCGAGAGTCTAGTCAGAAAGTGTATTCATCCTGCCTGGATATTTCCACTGATGGCGGAAGCGAGGCAGGGACAGCTGAAAATGATTACACTTGTGACCCTTTCCCAGGGAGATCCTAAAGTCGAAGGTATTTGGAGGCTCGCAGCTTGTTACCATTTTGCCTTTATTTCTCTGGGTAAGCAGTCATGCTGAATGAATTTGTGATTCACTTAATAAACACTTGGGGGAATGATTTCTTGCTTCCTCGAGCCATGTTTTTTAATCTGGTCTACACCACCCTTCAAAATATGGAAGAAAAAATATCCTTCAGAAACCAAACGACTGTTTTTCTCAACATGGGTGAAGAATGTTTTCATTCTGTACCTGTTATGGAAAAGAGTATGCAGAAGCAGGATAGCCACTAAATTCAGAGTCAGCCCTACCTGTCAGTGGGTGGGGGGTGGTTTGAGAAGTGTAATAAAGTCTAGAAATGTAAGGTGTCATATTATTCTTTCTCTGTTTAGTGAGCCCTTCAGACTCCATAATAGTCCTCGACTGGTGTCCCAAGAACACTGCTCCACAATTGAGAAAACACACTACCCAATCCCCTCAAGAAGGCTTGTTCATCTTAGACATGCATTCTTTCTCTTTCAAAACTTGTGTAAAACTATATAGTGTAACGACTGCATATTCTCTTTTACAAAAAACAAAACAGGGAACTTATATTCTGCTTATATTGAAGCTGAATGATTTGCTTCTCCCAGTTAGCTGAGCTCCTACACTCAGGTGGGCTTCAGCCAACTTGGTCTGTATGCTTTTCAGGTGAAATGCCCAGATGGCCCAAATAACCAACTTCAACCGGTTATGCCATGGTTTTGCATGCAGATGATTCGCCTTAAGTAAATCCTATAGCATACTAGTTGCAACATTTTATTGATTTTTTAGCAGAAAAATTTCTGAGAACACAATTTTAGTTTTCATAGAAGGGCAATGTGCAATGTTTTCCCAATGTTCTGTGTAATGCAGCTTAATCTAGATTATTCTGTGGACAGATCATATTGTATGTAAAAGGAAGATAGGTGCACGTTCAAATTCAGAGTTGTTGGTTTTATAGTAGTATTCTAGTACGTATTTATATGCTTCCAAATATCCCTAGTCTTCGAGCAAACCAGTTGTTTAAGGATACTATAGCATTGCCAAATAGCCAAAAAATGTTTCACTATCGGTTATAGCATCTGAACTTTCCTCCAGAAATTCACATACTTATTTTACTTAAGACAATGAGAAGGAAAAATTAGAATGTTCCAACATCATAAGACTCCTTTTATGGGGAATGCATTGCTGACTGTGTCTACAATAAGACATTTGCAGACCTGGCTTTCCTGTGCAGGGAATTTTATTGGCTTCACAGATACCTGTGTCAGTGCTGAAAGAGAACATCATACAACATGCATGCTTCATGTGACCATTTAAGCTTTATTTAAACAATCACAGTGAGGTGTTTTCAATTTAGCAACTGTAAAACGTATTATATATTTCCAATTAGATGGGTTTTGGTTTTGAAAGATGCTTAATTCGTCTCCTAGAACTTATCACATTAGGCTTTACTTTCCTTTATCTCTCTTCTGTTACTAAGAACTCTTTTATTTTATTTCCTTCTATCCAAGATACTTTTTCTCCTATTACAGCTTTCCCTTTTACCTCCCTGTTAGCCTAGTTGTTCAGCAGAATATTCATTCCTCCAGTGTAGTTTTGTCCTAGTTATACAGTATAGAGTAGCAGGGATGGTGGTGATAGTAGTTGTACATAACAAAGAATAAGTTGTAATAATAACATTAGGTTGGTGCCATTACTTTTAATGGCAAAACCTGCAATTATGTTTGCACCAATCTCATAATAGTAACAATAGCTCCTGTAGTGGAAACAGCTTGTATTTGTCTTCCTAGTGGACAATAGGAAAGCAAATACAAGCTATTTCCACTACAGGGGCTATTTCCCCATTTGGAGACTTGACATTCCCTTACTCTCAATCTACATGAACCCCAAACCCCAGCCTGAACAACTAGAGCATTCCATCCCCTGGCCACAGTGACTAATTCAGGGCTGGAAGTGTGATGCAACCAGGCAATGAAACCCCATTCCAGGATCTTCAGAAAACTTTTGGGATCTTCTTCTCCTGTGGTTGCTCAGCTGGGAAGATGTCTCAGCATTCATCTTGCCATCTCATGGGGACGATCTGCCTGAAAATGAAACCAATCAGAGACTACAGAGCCAAGACTACAGAGCCAAGTGATTAGAGAGAACTCATAGTGAGGACCACGGATGAGCTCCTGGCCCAGATGCTGGGCCTTTTTCGCATAAGTTAAGTTGAACTAGGCTTCTGTCACTTGCTACTAGAGGAAACCTCACTGATAAAGAGGTAACTGTGTCATTTATTGAGCACTGCTTGTGTGCCAGGCACCAGAATAAGTATGTTAATAGATGTAGTCTCATTTAATCCACACAACAGACCTATATTTGCCGCAATTGTGTAGATGAGGAGACGGAGATTTGAAGAGGTTAAGTAATTCTGAGGCTATCCAGCTGGTACAGAACACCAGAGCCTCGGCACTGGTAATATTGATAAGGCTGAATTTAGCAAGATGGCCTGGGACATTGACTCAAAATATTCAGGCTGGAGGGCTGCCATTGGCTAGTCACTAGGGCCCTGAAAGCATCGATGTAGGCATTCTGGAGCATCCATCAAGTCTTTATGGAGTTGGTTTTGGCAGAGATGCCCATAGATGAAATCAAAGCCAGACAGGATATTTTGCTTATTTAGCCATGGGGCCAGTTAGATCCTGGAATTCTCCATGGGGAACAAGAGTGAGTACAGTCAGTTCCAAGACTTCTGCGAAAAGACAGTATGCATATCAGGCTACATATATTATAGTTCCTTAACTCCTGAGAGAATTAAGGGGCCTCCTTAGGGGTCTGAGCTAAGCCCAAATTGGGTTAAATAACTGGTGAGAAGATGAGGCACAGGTTCACCCTAGAGTCCATCCCAGCCAGCATTTGTGGCTTGCAATTGATTTGTCATGGTCTGGCCCAGGACGAGGTGAGGTCATTGTGGTGAAGGTAAAAAATGATCCAAATGCATTCACCATGCCAGGCCTGGGCCTGTTTGCCCTCATATCTATTCCTTGCCCTTCCTCTGCTCTGCCTTGCTGTGGGGCTGACCCCTGTGGGCTGCCTTCCCCAGGCTCCTGTGTGAGATGGCTTCTGCCTAGTGCAGTCAACCACAGGCACTGGCGAGGCACTGGCAGTGGGGAATGAAGGTAAGTTTGGGTGTTTCTCCCTCTCATTCTCTGCCTCAAACTCATTCTGCAGCAACAGCTGGGTCTCATCCATAGCTCCAGATTCCACAAATCAGGGCCACCCTGGCTCCACCTCTGCCTCCTCATCCCAGTCTCAGTGCCTCTGGAAATGCTGCTTTCAACCTATGGGCCATGGAGGGCCTCCTGCTGGTGCTCATCTCCGGGTCATTGGATTGTCCTTCCTTGGCATCTCACCTCTGTAACTAATTCCTGTTGGAAATGCTTATAGCAATTCTTGTTTTCTTGGTTAGCCAAAGGCCCAAAATGCAACCCCTTCTTGAGAGCAGCAACCCTACCTTTGAGCACCCTCCTGTAGTAAGTGCTTAAAAATAAATAGGTTGCTTAGTTGGTTGATGGAAACTCTTGCCAGCCTAACCCATCCATTAGCATGTTCTGCTTTCACAGAACTGCTCAGTGGAATCAGAGATCCTGTTTTCAGCCTCATTTTAGTGGGCTGGTCCTTTTGACTTCCTACTTACTCCTTTGCAGGCTGGTAGGAGCTAAGCAATAGGAGTCTTTCCTGAAAATCTTTCCATCTTCTCAGTAATCATATTAAGTATCTGATTTTGTGTAGGCTGGCCAGAGAAAACATACTTCCCTTTCCACTGAAGGCAAGGCATCTCATCATGACTCCTTGCTGCAATTGCTTTTTTTTAAATTTAAGAGACAAGTCTGATTTACACGGAAAACGGTGGTTGTGGTTTATGGACTGAGCATACTAATTCCCATTTAATGCAGCAAACTTCGGGGGTAGGTTGTAATCTGAATGGAGATGAGTCACCGTATTCTTCAACCATATACTGAAAAATACCCACCATTTGTTTAAAAACGTTTCTTTTAAGCCATTTCTTCAGAGTAAAGTCAACCTGAATTCCTTGATTGTGTGCCTGAGAGGGTCAGGAAATTCATCTTTTGTCTCAGCCTTACACATCTGCCCACCCTAGCCTCCAGAACGCCACATTTCCTATCCAAATCTTTCTTGTTGGTTTATTTGAACATCCCTCAGGAAGAAACCCAGAAGGTTCCACTTGGGCATGTGGGGTCATCGGCGCAGCTGACTCGAGTTGGCTGAGCCAACAGTGCTACTTTGGTGGAGTGTTTTGTTGGCTGGATCATCTGCAATGGGGGTTGGCCAGCGCGGGAGAACTTGGGAGTGTCCACAGGAAGTGGATATTTCCTGACCAGCTCATCCCTTGCTGACTCTCCAGCATTTTCTTGTCTACAACTAAAACGTTTTGCCTTGTATGTTCCTGCCCAAGGCCTCTTGAGACAGTGGGTGGGTTTTTTTAAATTTTATTTTTCACCTTGTGCCAAATGTGTCAGGAGTTAAGTCCATAATGCATATATCTTGGCCCCACTCTTTTAGGGATGTGGCTTCTCTGTTTCTGACACAGGCTGCTGCACAGTAACCATATGTGTCTGAAATCTCAACCCTTTAAACAATTTTGGCTTGGTGCTTCTGTAGAAATGATAACCACATTAAAAAGACACCAAGAAGACAGGCCTGATAAACTCTCCACTTCCTGTGACCTAGGTAAGAATAAAAAGAGAGTGGGAGCCATCTAGATTGGATGTCCAAGAAGAGGAGTAAAAGGCAGCACCCTTTAGTCTCTTGCTTAGTACCCAGCACTGGCTTCCACTTCGTTTCAGACTAGGCTGTCTAGATGGGGCCATGGGGCCACTGTATCTGTCTAAAGAGGTTGTGCAATGCTCAGAAAGCACCGTTCCCATAAACTCTGATGTTATGCAGTGTGCAACCCACCCAACTATGCATGGTGGCCTTGTCGTGAAAGTGAGACTTCCCTGGTTTTCCTTGCTACTTCTAGACCTAAAACGTCTTCTCTCTCCAACTTTCTCTTTGTGCAAACTTTTTCTTGCCTTAAAAAAAGAGGGAGTGAGTCTTACCTCAGAAAGCTTTTATGAGACTGAATGAGCTGACAAAAAAGGGACTTGCATTACTTGGAAAAAAATCTTCTCCAAAGACAATGTAGTATTATTTTAAAGTTGGCACTAACAAAATTGCTCCCTGGGAATGAAAAATTTACCCATATGAGCTGAACTAACTTATTCCATGTGCTGGGAGGACCACAGACATTAGCAAGGGCTAATGTAGCCTGGGGTCCCCAACGAAGAAACTGACTTCAAATCAACCATGCTTTGGAAACTTACGGATTGTAAGTAGCCTTAAAATTATTATTACTTTTCTGTACTAATACAATTCTTGAGTCGAGAATTGTAACATTCAATATTTTTTAAGTCATCTTCATCAGGAAAGAGAGGAAGCACTGGGGGAAATACTGTAGATTACAAGGGAAGATTGTCTTCAAGTTTCAGGTGGATTCAGAGAGAAGGGAAGGAGGAGCAGCTCAAAGAAAAGGAAACTCATGAAACCAGTGATGAAGTCAGAGAGGGTTTTTCTGGGGGTGGGGGGCAACCAGATTGGGCTTGAAGAGGGCAGGGTCTGAGAGCTTAGAAACAGACTCGATGGACGTGAGAAACTGCACAGACAAGGAAAAAGTTTGTTACATTAGTAGGATAAACAGTTGATTGGAATGGAGACTGTGCATTTGGGGAATGAGAGATAGTGGATTGGTGGAGTAGAATCATGATAGACCACAGACCACAGAGGGCTATGAAAGCACTCTGGGGCCTGCCCAGTGCTCAGAACCCATGGAATGCAAACTTTCCATGGCCTTCAAACCAAGTATGTGGGGAAAACCCTGTTCTTTCACCCAGGTCACAGCCTTAGAGAATCTAAAACTTTTTTTCCCTGCACAGTCTGGTGCTTCTCTCTATATATAATTTCCCATGTGGGAACACACACTGCTTTGCCAAATAAATAGTCCCTTCCTATTCAGACTGGAATTTGTTTTTGAAAATATGTTTGTCTCCCAGCAAAGAAAACAAATAGATCATCCTAAAACTGGCATCCTTCAAATTAGAAACCAAAGCAAGTGGTTTAAAGCAAAGTATTTGTCATTGATAATTAGCACTAACAGCAAAGTTTGTTTTTTAAAACTTAAGTCTTGAAAGTCTTTTCAAGTGGTATTAAACATTTAGTCAGAACACAGACTTCCCCAAGACACAGGGGTAAATTTTCTGAATCAGCACCTGACTCGGGAACTAGCCAGTGCACTATCAGTAGCCATTAGGCATTGACTTCATCATGACCTATCTATCTTGGAGGTGGACAGAAGCTCAGTTAACAAGACTTCTTTTCTTTAAATGCAATTTAGCAATTACCTTTCTTCTTTCACTTGAACTTTCTCTTTGAATCTTATTCCAGTCCCAGCATATTGAAGTTATTCTTCTAAACTAACAAACACAAACACAAATGAACCTAATAGCAAATCCCTTCCAAAGATGTTAGGAAACTAAGATTTTCTTCAACTCATGACTCCAGAAAGGGAGGAAGAGAGAACACAGCAAGCTGGAGAAATCACCCTCATGGAAGCCAGGAGACAGGGAGGTGATGCTACACAGATGAAAGTAGTGCATAAATGGTGTTGGCTGGAAGAGAGAAAAGCCCCCTGGGAGATAAGGCAATGAAGTTAAGAGAGGTGGGTCAGAATCAAAGGGACAGAGTTTAATAAATAGTCTTATCTTCCTGGAGATGAAACAACTGTAGCCTTTGGGAAGGGAATGACATAGGAAAATCAGTGTCTGAGAAAACTTATTCCCAGAGAAGTGGGGAAGTTCAGGCTATGACTTCAAGAATTGGAGAGATTTCGAAGCCAGTATAACTGGGGATTAACCAAGGGCTCAAATCCAGTACTTGACAGCAGGCCAGACTGAGAAAGCCTTCTAACATTATCTAAAGGTCTCATAGCATTTCAGAACTAGAATGACCATACTGGAAAAAACTGTTCCGTGGTATCAGTCTGCATTTGGGATTGCTTTACCCAATGTAAGTGATGGGACGTTCACATCAGAGAAGCCTCCCTGTCTTCTCCCTGCCTCCCCCCAAAACTCTTCCTCTCCATCTTCCTGATGTCATATCCTGGCATCCTAACAGGGGTGGGGGGATTATATAACTGTCTGAAGTACTGCAGAACATGAAACAATAAATAAGCTATGTAAATTGCAAAACATGAGTCATGATTCTCTTTGTTCTGTATCTTTATAAATGTATTTTTTAATTACATATTTTTTCCTCATCATAGATGTCTAAAACCAAACCAAACCAAACAACAACAAAAAAAAACATCTAAGTGCCCTCTCATGGAGAAACCTATTTTATTACATCAGATTATGCCTAGGCAACTGCTATTGAAATTATCATGAACATTTTTTGAGAGTCCATTGTGTGTCAGGCACTCAAAACTACCTACTTCTATCTCTATTTTAGAGATGAGAAAACCAAAAATAGAGAGGTTAAATGATTTATCCATTGTTGCCTAGTTAGTAATTGTCAGAGCCAGGACTTGAATTTTTGGCTACTTGTGTCTTTTACCCATTACACTATACCTTCGCCCCCGTCTTCCCTGAGAAGAGAACTCTCAAGGGACTCAGATAAAGCAAGCCTGAAGTTGGCCACCCGCCCTACTACCTGCCACTCTCCTGGCTGACACTCCTGTGTTACACATGGAAACTTCCTACAAGTCTCTAGGTGTTAGTAGGCTCTTTCTCTCCTCTACTCACATCCTGGTCTTTAAAGAATAAATCTTAAAGCTCCTATGCCCAATCTACAACCCACTCTTGATAATTAAAGAAAGATATTAAAATACAAAATAGCAGCAGGGCCTAGGGAAGCCTGAAAAACTATTTGTACTCATAATAACTCTGTAAAAGATCTATGTCCACGTCCATTTTGAGGCACAAAGAATGAAACCAAAACTTTGATAGATATATAGATGATGAAATGGGCTGAGGTTAATCCTGAAAATAGGCATTTAAAAATCTTATGAGAGAAGTGTTCTTCTGAGCCTCTATTCCTCAATTGTGTATTTTAAGTACTTTCTTCCCTCCAAAGAGTTAAGTTCTGGGAATAAATATATTGTTTAAATCAGACGTGTGCTATGTGATAGAGGTACAGTGACAAATAGACAACATCATGCCTTTTATAAGCTTACAGATTGATTAAAGAAGAGAATGCAAGAATATAAAAGGTCGGCTCTAAGGTTTGCTTGAAAATAAATATTTTTATCAAATTATAAAATGATATGATCATTTCAATAGGCGCAGGGAAATATTCAATAAAAATTTATATTCATTTATATAAGAAACAAAATAAGAAATAACTCTTGAGAAACAGGAATGAAAAGAAACTTGTCTTGTTTATAAAAAATAGCTACCAAACCCATCAAAAATCACGTTTAATTCTGAAATTTTATAGACATTCTTATTTAGCTTGGCAATAAGAAAAGAATGCCTCCTACCACAGCTGCTCTTCAACATTGACTTAGCAGTCTTAACCAACACAGGAAAATAAAAAAAGAAGTTGTAAAAGAAATGATAAGATTCGAAAGAAAGAGATTAACTGTCATTATTTATGGCCTATTTGATAATTTACATTAAAAAGTTGAAACAATGGACAAACTTTTATAAATAATAAGATAGTTCAGCAAGGTAATAGAATACAAAACCAAAATAAAAATTCAGTAATAGTATTCAGCAATTTTAAAGCAAGCACTTCATGCATTTCAAAGCACTCATGGATGTTTTCTCATTTACAAAAGCTCACAAAACTCCTGTGAGTTTAACACATCATCAGCAGCAGCAGCAGCAGTGCATTGACTTCATTTGACAAATGTGTATGCAAATCAGAGAAATTTTTTTCTCTTTTTAAAAGCAGGGGTATCAATTAACACATGGTGATATTCAAATGTTTTGTATTACAGTTCTGAGTTTTGACAAACATATAATCATATAAGAGCCACCACAATCAAGATATGGAACAGATCCATCGTGTCTAAATTAAGATCTTCTTGTGCCTCTTTGTAGTTAGCTCCTGCCTTGCTCCCCAAGCCCCTGATAACTACTAATAGATTCAATCCCACAGTTCTACCTTTCTTTCCTTTAAAAAACAAAAAACTTTAGCCTGCATGTAAATGAAATCAAACTGCAGGTAGCCTTTTGTATTGGAATTTTTTGTTAGCATGTTGCATTTGAGAATCATCTATGTTATAGCATGTAACAGTGGCTAGTTTCTTTTTATTTGCTAAAATATATTTATTTGTTTGTATTCCATTGTGTGATGCCCTGAAGTATGTCTAACCATTCACCAGCTGAAGGACATTGCACTGTTTCTAAATTTTGGTGATTGTGAACAAAACTACATAAACATTTGTATACATGTCTTTGTAGGAATATGTATTTTCATTTCTGTTGAGTAAATGCCCAGGAGGGGATTGCAGGGTCATTTGGTAAGTGTGTTCTTATCTTTACTAAAAAACAGCCAGTGTCTTCTAAAGTGACTGTACCATTCTCTGTTCCCACCAGGAGTGTATGAAAGTTCAAGTTGCTTTGCGTCTTTGTCAACACTTGGTATTGTCAGATTTTGTAACTTTAGCATCCAAATAGTTGCATATCTCAATGTGGTTTTAACTTTCACTTCCCTGATGACTAATGGTATTAAGTACATTTTCATGTTCTTATTTGCCATATGTATAACTTGTTTAATGAAGAAAGAAGAGATGGTGGGAAAAATACCTGTTCAACTTTTAACTCATTTTTAAAAAGTGGGTTGTTTTCTTATTATCGAGTTGTAAGAGTTCTTTATATATTCTGAAAGCAAGTCCTTTATCAAATATATATTTTATAAATACTTCTTCCAATCTGTGGTTTATATTTTCATTCTGTTAACAGTTTCTTTTATAGGGCAAAAACTTTTAATATTATGATGTTCAATTTATTATTTTTTCTTTTATGAATTGGGCTTTTGGTAATAAAAACTTTTTAAATTTTTTAACGTATTAAAAAAATCTTTTAATGTAAGTCATGAAGATTTTTCTAAGAGTTTATGGCTGTTTCCTGATGAAACTAGCCCTAAAAATTAGATTCTCTGTACTTTTGCTCATTATTCTGTTTCATCACATCATGATCCCAAAAGGTAAGTTTCAAAGGTTAAGGAATAAAAACATAATTACAATGTTGTCTACACAGGGCTATGCCATTTAGAAGTTATTTTTTCTCCATACTTCCCATATATGTTGTTTTTGCCTCAACAACTAAAGTGAATTTCTTGAGAGCAGGACCAGATTTTATAATGACTACCATGCCCAACAGTGTTGGGTTAGTGGGAAACATCCAACAGACCCAGTCCTGCAGCAGACATCATTCACTGACTCAAGGAAACATTCCGGACTCTCCTCATTCTGCTAACTCAGAGATCCAATTACTCCTTCAGCTGGATCAGAGGCTACACCAGGAGGCTGCTCTACTCTCTTGGATGGGGGCCACTATCTAAGGAGCCAGCGTATTCCAGATGATGCTAAGCACTCACTAGTCACTTGCTCTCAAGTTAACCTATTCTTCACAGCAACAAGCAAAAAAAAGCAAACAGAAACAGATTTACAAAGACCTCTAGGAACCTGAGACATTGCACAAACACAACACAAATTGTGAGGAAGCTGATACATCAGCTACACCTGGTAGAAATGAAAGGGGGGTAAATAAGAGTTTCCATGTAAGTATCATTGGAATACATGGCCAAATTGGAAGTTCAATAAATTATCCTAAAAGTATTCCATGAGTCACTGCTACAACTTGGATTAGAACTCAAAACTTCCTATTCTGAGCCTGATGACAACTCATCAGAACCATGGACTTCTGCTCTGGGGCTCACAAATCCTTCTGTGACGCAACTGCTGAGGAAATGAGTTCTGACATTACACAGCTTGGGTGTGTTGGGCTGTTGTTATCTCACTCAGCAAACAAAAAGTGAGCAAATATTACCTTCATTTTCATTTAGGGAGAGAAGACAGAAGGTAAATAGTATAATCATGGTGTCTTTGGCAGGGAGTGGGTAGGAAGAAGATACATCATCCTCTTGGGAAACATGGTATATCAAGACAATAAACTAGAGAAGACAGAATAGAACAAGTTTCCACATTTAAAAAAGAAACTAAACCATGGGAGAAAGGCAGAATTGGGAACCATTTTATTCAAAATGGGTTTCCCATCTAGAATGGCTTTATATTTCACCAATGAGGTAGTATGGCTCTAAAATGCTTTAGAGAGTCAGGGGTTACTGAGAAGGGATTTCTAAATAGATACTCACTTGTAAGAGTAAAGACTTTCTAAATAGACACCTTACAAGATTAAATGTAAGGTATGTCATAGCTGACATTCTATTATTACTATAATTGTTATGGTTTGCCATGTGAAAGTAAATTTTCAAACTGAGTAGAATTGGAACCATAATGTTAACACACCGAGGAAGGAAATGAGAACTATGCACTCAATGTTATGCAGGTTAATGTTAGGATGACTCATATGGAAATTGTTTTGTAGTTTAGAAATGGCCAAATATCTGTAATTTTATGTGGTTAAATCTAATTCTGAACCAGGGTTCAAGCTGAATGATCAGTTTTCTAGATATAGTATATTTCTAGTTAATATTCACATTCCTGACCAAAGCCCTTCCTAGTGATTCCAATCATGAGTGACTCACAGGGTACTTTCCTTCCAGTTCAGTTCAGGGTCTTACAGTAGCCCCTTGTCCCCTCAACTGTCATCATTATCCTCATCTAAACTGAGCTTCTTAGACATGTCCAATTGTATTACTTCCTTGATTCTAAAGAGACCAAGTATCATTATTTTTAGCTGTCAGATGTTTTCAGTTTGTTAAGTAAGATATCTCCTCTGGAAGTAGCCAAAGAATAAAGACCCCAAAATGTATTTGTTACCTTCCATCTAAGCAGAGGTGTATGCATTAACTTCAATTGATTCATTTAATACATTATTGAGCAACTATCACATGCCCAGGGCTGTACCTGACACTGTGGGGATTCCAACACTGTTCAATTTACATGCAGGTAGACAAACAAGATATATGTATCTACATACACTAAATTACATGAGTAGAAACTTAACTAGGAATGCAATGCATTTGAGAAGTCATGGTGTAATCATGGCTTAAATGCCAAAAGATTTGTGCAGATAGTGCTTTGAATTTAGGAGGAGGATAATTCCAGGACTAGAGAAGTCTAGAGGTAGAATTTTTGTAGGGTTTGAAGGAAGGGTAGCATTTAGAGAGGAGGAAACCAGAGAAAAGACAGTCTATGTAGAAGCTACAAGATCAACAAAAGCATGGTGCCAGGATAGTTTGTGGGGATCATGAGTAACAGTGCCTATCATTTATTCCATGGACACTCAGATGTAATCCATCATGGAGCAGTCAAGTATAAACCATGGCTACCTTTATTGTTAATTAATGGAAAAACCCACAAACACAGAGAAAAGCAAATCTTTCTCTTTTCTTCTCTTCCCACCTCTTCTGCTTGCATCTCCTCACTCTCCCTTGGAGCTAGGGCTGGGTGATGGTATTTAAATTACACCACCTCAATATTTCTGTCAGTGATTCCAAGTGGAAGAGCAGAAGCAAAAACCAGCGTTCCAACCAAATAACTGCTGTTTCTATCATCTTTCAAAAGTAGAAGATTTTAAGTGTTTAAAATGTAGCATTCATGATAGATAATTACATTGGTAAGTCTAACTTTTAACAGGTAAACATTTTAAATTTAACTGTTAATTTAACTAAAACAGTTTATTAACTGTAAACAATTAAACTTTTAAATGCAAGGTACTAATATAACAGTTTCAAAGAAGGCTCTGAAGGACTAGGCCTATTATTACTTTGCCTTCAGCTCAGAAGTTGTAGCCCTTGGTGGTTAGTGACTTCATGGGGAAAACTCTCTAGGGTATTTTTACTTTAAGAGAAGTCATGAAGGAGAGGACAAGGCTTTACCTAAAAGAGTTAATTTCTCATGGTGAAATTTTAGGCCTTGGGGCACCTAAGTGGGAGAGATGGTTTAGGACAAAGAAGTCTTTCAAATATCACTGTAGTTCAAATAACTACTTTTTGGCCCAGAAGTGAGGTTAATCCTACCAGTGATGATAATGGACAGACAGCGGCCCCTTCTCCTGCTTTCTCACACTTAAAAGAGCCGTGTGATATTGTTTGCCTGTGCACCCACCCAAATCTCATCTTGAATTGTAGTTCCCATAATGCCCATATGTTATGGGATGGTAATTGAACCATGGGGGCGGTTACCCTCATGCTGTTCTCATGATAGTGAGTGAGTTATCATGAGACCTGATGGATTTAGAAGGGGCTTTCCCCCACCTTCACTCGGTACTTCTCTCATTCTTCTCCCTCCTGCCACCATGTGAAGAAGGATGTGTTTGCTTCTCCTTCTGCCATGACTGTAAGCTTTCTGAGACCTCGTCAGCCCTGTGGAACTGTGAGTCAATTAAACCTCCTTCCTTTGTAAATTATCCAGTCTCAGGTATTTCTTCATAGCAGCGTGAGAACGGACTAATATACAGTGCCATCCAGAACCTCCATTAGACTCTGCACAAGTTTGGTGGCTATTGAAATATTAGAATTCTGAGACCCAGATTCTTCCTGGAAAAAAATCACTTGGTAGGTGAGAAAATCATAGTCACAGTTTAAGCATCACTTTGTAATGACCAGTATCCTTGAGTGGATGCTGGGATGATGCAGAAAGGCAGCAGCCTCATGCCGCAGCCGCCCTCGCACTAATGTGCATTCATCTGTGCACAGTACAAGACTGTTTGCACCAAGGCTATGATTAGATGAGTGGAATTTTTTCCTGTTGTCCCAGAATTGCCCCAAAGAGCAAGTGCTCAGTACCCCTCCTTCTAAAAACAGTGGCTGAAATTTGGAGCCAAACACATCCCCCCCATTTATTAAATATCCCTGGAACTAGCCCTTCTGTTATCAACTGCACTCACACACACACACACCCCCGACCTCTGCAGTCTGTTCCTTATGGGAAGAGTTGTAGGAAGGGGAGAGAGAATCAACAAGGGTCTCAGCTCAGCCCTGCAATAATCTGAGGGTTTTGCTACCAAAGCCTTGTAGGGGCAGCATCTATGTGAGAGGCCATTCCCTTGACTCCACTGGATTCACCCAAGGTGTCATTGAAGGACAGGAAATGGAATTAAAGAGACCACAACTGATTATGGTGATCAGGAAAAATACTATCATTTCATGTTAATCCATGATAAGAATTAAGATGGACCAATAAACTGGTTACAGTCATAAATCTGTCATTTCACATTTTGTTACATCCATATCATATACTATCTAAATAACACCCCTGAAACAATTCAAATGCAATTTTATATTTATTTACCTATTTTTCATTGAGGTAAGAACACTTAGCAGGTGATCTATCCTCTTAACAAACTTTTATGTGTATAATACAGTATTGTCAGCTATACCAAATGAAATTTTTGCCCAGAACAATATGTAAGTAGCCTCTTATTTTTTAATTAATTAATTAATTATTATTTTTTTGAGACAGAGTCTTACCACTCTGTCACCCAGGTCGGAGTGTGGTGGTGCCATCACAGCTTACTGCAGCCTGCACCTCTCTGGCTCAAGCAACCCTCTTGCCTCAGCCCTCTGAGTAGCTGGGACGGCAGGCATGCACCACCACACCCGGCTCATTTTTGTGTTTTTTGTAGAGATGGGGTTTTGCCGTGTTGCTTAGGCTGGTCTCGAACTCCTGGGCTCAAGTGATCCATCTGCTTCGGCCTACCAAAGGGCTGGGATTACAGGTGTGAAACATCGCACCAGGCCAACATGCAATAACCTCTTTAACATTAATCATTAGGGACTTCCTGATCTCCTTCCCCCTAACAAAGCCTCTCCTAGGTGCCGTCATTTATACCTAGGTATAAAGGACTTAAAAAGTTAATACTAATGCTTTGAGCAGTCAGAGGATTGCAAAGACTCACTAGACCTGTCTAATTGCTTCGGAATCCCTAATTATAGGCACTCACTGACTTCCCCATGGTCATTTCCAACCTTGAGGGCAGTCAGCAAGTCTGAGTAATGCCTGTCAGAGCCACTGGGTGGCACCGGCAGGCCTGAGATGTGGGCAAGAGGGAGGAAGAAAGAAAGGAAAGGATGCCAGGAGACAGTCAAGGAGGAAGGAGAGGCAAGAGAGGGAGAGAGATTTTTTTAAAAAACAAGGGAGAGAGAAAGTGAGCAGGGAAAGAAAGACTAGGCCACAGGGAACTGCTTTGCATGGCCTTGTATAGCCTCTATGGTTACCAGTGGCACAGACCTACAGTTTAATTTAGTACTTCTCAGCTGGGAGCTGAGCTCATCTGCCTATTCCCAGTACCTAGTGGGGTGCCTGGCTCTCGGCTGATGCTCTGGATCTGTGGACTGGTGGAATGAATGCTGCTGCCCCTCTAGAAAGTGGTCCTCAAATGGAAAGCTTGAGGCAGTGTGGTCTGAATGCTCCATCCTAAGGTTTTGGGATGACTTAGTTGAAAATTCAAGAGGTGATGCCTTATGAGGAAACAAGGTAGGAATACTGGCACACACAGAGGTTAAGATTTTCCAAGGGTCAATTCATTCTGTCAAGAACGAATAGTAAATATTTCAGTCTTAGCAAGTCACACAGCCTCTGTCACAGCTACTGACAGAGAGCCACTGACAATATGTAAATGGTTGGTGTGGCCATGTGCCAATAAAATTTTCAAAAACTGACAGTAAGTCAAATTTGGCCTGTGGATTGCTAACCCTCCATGGCTTGAGTTCTAAGATAATCTTTCTGATTTCTCACCTTGCTCTTTCATCCTCTGATTCAATACCACTCTTTTGGTACACAACTACTTGTTTATTGGTTTATCTCAGAATCTGTGTGGACTGCTTGATCTTGCACTGTAAACTCCTTGAGAAACTCTGAGAGCCTGTTGATGACTTCAAGCACCATCAGTATTCCTGTCTGATCATGTTCAAGTGCTGTCACAGGGAGTATTCATAGAGAAGGTCCTCAGCTTTGAGGGTCTCATTATATATGTCTTCTGAAGATTCCACAAAGGCCTAGAATTAGCCACAAAGATGACTGATGCCAAGTTGTAGAACACGAAGTCTTGGGAAAATTATACAGTTCTGGATACAGTGAGCTAGATTCATACCAGCTTGAGAAAGGTCAGTTCCAGCTCAAACCATGAAGTCGCTGAAATTTGTCTTTGGAGTCTTCCAGCCACATATCCTCCACCCCTTCTCCTCCAGTACTCAGGGACCTGTTTCCCTTACCCACTCTCACTCCCATCAGTGCCTTCACTTTACTAAAATGAAAATGCCTAACGGCAGATTAAAATCTGCCATCCCGTTGGGGTATGCTCACATTTTCATAAGGTTGAGAGCATTTTAAGAAAGGGACATGGCACTAATGATGGGATTTTGTACCTCCTGGTGGTGATATTGACCTGAAAGTAGATTCTACTTTAACCACGTCAGTAGCAAAATCCAGGAGAAGGATTGTGAGTAGGGCCACTGGGAACAGCTCCATGGCTCTGCAGAATTCCATGGATTAGGACATGAATGGTGCATTTTGGAGTTGTGCAACACAGCAGTGGCCCGTGTAGTAGGTTCTCTTGTGTGTGTGTGTCAGTATCTAAGAGAGAGAGAGACTAGTTCTCTCAAGGAATAAGCAACTGAAGTGTGGGTCTGTATTTTT
This sequence comes from Papio anubis, assembly GCF_008728515.1. Lineage (NCBI taxonomy): Eukaryota > Metazoa > Chordata > Mammalia > Primates > Cercopithecidae > Papio > Papio anubis. The sequence continues at coordinate 58,799,954 of NC_044986.1, forward strand.
GAGTTTTCTTTCTAGGACAATGAAGGAAATGGACATAGTTGATATTTTTGCATGACAAATAGGATTAAACACCCTGGAAGAGATGAAAATGTATTTCCTTCGGAGAAAGCATTACGCATATAGGTGATCATGACTAAACGTATTGGAGGCCTCTTATGTGCTTCCAAATCTCTGTGGCAGCACCTCCAGATGCTACAGCAGAAACCAGTTTCTTTATGGTTTGGAGGAGCCTCCTGCAGGTGCAACGAGAGAGCTGTGTGGTGATACTTCTCAATACCTCTTCAACGGGCAAGTGGAAGGTTCACTTCCGGACTTGTATATGGGTAACATGGAAATGTGGAGTGCCCTTGACCAATAGGGGATAGAATCCAATGGATAAATCTTCCTTCTGCCCTCTATGCAGATGGTTCTGAGATCAAGTTTTAGAAGATTTATCATATGGCCCTGCAGGGAGCAAGCACCAATTGCCCATACCAGGGTCCAGTTCTCAAAAGAATCCTGATGTTGACTCTCCTTTTGTTCAGAGGCAAAGTTGCATGCTAATTAAAACATTACACTCTTCAATCACAGTCCACAGAGCACTTTCATTGTGTGCAAAGAACTTTTATATACAGAATCTCAAAGACAAAGTTAATCTGTGATGCCCTTCATTTCCCTTCTCAACTGCTCACTCTCCACCTAGGTGTCAGCATCCTCTATTACCCCCCATGCACCCTACCACTGCCACCCACCCACCCTGTGGCCAATTTCTCTGTTATGAACATGGACAGTTCTCACCCTGCTCAATGCCTCTTTCCAGCTGGGACTGGCCCACTGGCAGACCCCTGCTAATGGAATCAGATCAGTCCAGGGCAACATCTGGCCCAAGGGTGGCCCATGCATGGGCTAGTTGTAGCTTGTTGTGTGGCCCATTAGGCGGCCTGATGAGAAGGACTTTCCCCAGCTGGGTTGATATCATTAGCTAGGATAAGTACTCTGGCAGGTTTTTGAAGGTATATTAAAGATGAGTTAGTAGATGGTGAGAGTGGAGCAGAGCAGATATGCAGGCAACAGCAGATTCAACATGAGAGGGAGACCGTGCAGGCCAGAGGGCGTGGGCCTGAGGCTTCCCTAGAGAAACACCAGCTTCTGAATCACTTTGAAACTCCTGGTTCACTCTGTGTTTCCTTAGCATAACTGCTCTACTATATAGCCCCTCTTCCTTTTTAAGGTGGACCAAGTGGCTGTCTCAGCTTTCTTATAACCAGAAAACCTTGAGAAGTTGGTGCTCTAAGCCCTACCTTCTCCTCTCAAGACCCTGTCTTCCTCCAGGCCAGTAATAAGCGATGATGTACTACTAGGTGTCAGCCCTCCATAGACAGGGACTCTCTGGAGGTAGTGTCTTACCTCAAAGAGGTGATACCAAGGCCCTGGGGCAAGTCAGCAAGTGAGAGATTTGAGGGTAGTGAGGATAGTTCCAGTGCCCCTTAGATGACACTGCAGAAGCAGCTGCTCAGACTACCTATGTGTAGGTCCAGTCCTATGGGAGGAATTAGATCCTGGAGCAAATGATAGCATCTATTCACATCTGGCAATTCTTCTACTTTGGAATGTGCATTCCACAGAGGGCTGAGTTTGTGGCTTCTCGGCAGTCTCGCCAGTGACTAACGTTCATGGTATAGGGAGTCTACATCCCGAATTTTCTGGGATTGTCCAGATTTTAAAGTATGCCATTCCAGGGTTATTATAAATCATTGATTTATCCCAGAAGTTTCAATGTTTGGTAAATAGTTTCAAAATAATTCACACTAGTAGGCATTACAGTAAAGATGCACATGGATTTGAAAGATGAGATTGCTGCTGGCTGAAGAAATATTAATGATTCATTGAGACAACATATTTGCTATGTGTCTGAAGCTGGCCAAATTCAGTATCTCGCTTCAAAATAATTTGAAATACATTCAAAAGCATTGCAGTTATTACAGAATTTTACTTTACTGTGAAAATGTATACAAAGCAAAGGAGAAAAAAAAATAGAGCCTTAAAGAGATCTCCCAATAGAAAAATCCCTTTTAGAATAAATGTGACAACTTGAAAGTAATATTTTGTGGCTGATATATTATATTTCATCCATTTTAAGATGGACATTTACTTAGAATTTTACATCTCTGAAATTAGAATGTATCTTTTTTCAATTGATCATACTATACATTCTAATTGAAAGCATTATTTATTTCCTAGTGATAAATAAATAATTGGTGCACTTTATAATTAATGACATCTTAGATTCAATAATATACAGTAATAGTGTAGTAAATGTTGTTCAAAGTAGAAAATTTGATAATACTTCTTATATTAGATAAACACAAGCTGGCTCTCAGCCCTATAGCTTTCAGTGTTAAATTGGAGAAATTTATTATAAATATGTCTTTAAAATACAGTTTTTAGCAAATCATATATAATTCTGTAAAACACAGTTTAGGCTCCAAGCATTTAGACTTCCCCTCTAATTTCCACCTTGCTGAGACCTACTATTTTATGAATACGAGTAATGAAAAAGTAATTATTTTCCAGAAGCTCAAGGTATTGGGCAAAATAGTATTACCTCACAATTATAATAGATTTGGTTTGCCATTAGTATATAAAAGTTGCCTCAAAAAATAAACAGGTGCAGCAAACCACCATGGCACATGTATACTTATGTAAAAAACGTGTACATTCTGTACATGTATCCTGGAACTTAAAGTAAAATAAATAAATGAAAAATAAAACGTTGCTTCTATCATAGTAAGCCAAGTCATAATGGTAACACCAGAGAACCAGCATAAGAATAGACATACAGAACAACGGAAGAAATTGATAATCCAAAGACAGATTCTTATGTTTCTGGTCATACTGATTTTCAACAAAGGTGCCAAGGTAATTAAATGGGGTAAAGAATTGTCTTTTTAACAAATGGTACAGGACAACTGGATATCCACAAATACCAGGATGAATTTGGGCTCTAACTTCATGCCATATAAAAATATTACACCAAAATAGATCATATACCTAAACGTAAGAACAAAATGGTAAAATTTTTAGAGGAATATCTTTATGATCTTGGGCTGGGAAAAGAGTTTTAAAATATAACACCAAAACCATGATCTATAAAAAAGAAAAAAAAAACTGGTAAACTGGACTTCATCAAAATTAAAAATTCTTGTGCTTCAAATGACATCATTAAGAACATGGAAAAGACAATCCACAGACTGGGAGAAAACTTTGGCAAATCACATTCTGATAAGGTACTTGCAGCAGCATTTATAAGAACTTTTACAATTCAATAAGAAGAAGACAACTTGATTAAAAAATAGACAAAAGTTTTAAATAGATCTTTCACCAAAAATATACATATGGCAAACAACCAAATGATAAGAGACTCAACACATTTAGTCATTAGGGAAATGAAAATTAAAACCACAATGTGGTGGGATACCACCACATACCTAATAAAACAGTTTTTTAGCAGTCCCTGAAAATACCAAGTGCTGTTGAGGATGCAGAACAACTGAACTCTCATACCTTTTGCTCGTACGGCCAATCTGAAAAACAGTTTAGCAGTTTCAAAACTAAAGTTACACATATGCTTAGAGTTTGACCCAAATATCCCACTTCCAGGCATGTACTGAAAACTCATGTTTGAACAAAAGCTCTACATAAAGGTTTATAGAGGCTTTGTTCATAATCACCAAAAGCTGGAAATAAGCCAAAGCTCGTCAACTGACAAGCGAATAAATAAACTCTGGTGCATCCACACAGTGAAACACTACCCAGTAATAAAAAGGAACTGACACTCTGACATGCTACAGCATGGAAGAACCTCAAAGACACTGTGTTAAATAAAGAAAAAGCAGATGCAATAGGCTATATATTATATAATTCAATTTATATAAAATGTTTAAAAAACGCAAATTTATACATACAGAAAGTAGATTAGTGGTTGCCTGGGGCTGTGGGAAAGAGGGTAGAGTAACTGCAGACAGAAACAAAGGATTTGTTTTGGGTGATGGAAATGTTCTAAAACTGGATGGTGGAGATGGTTGAACAACTCTGCAAATTTATTAAAAACCACTGAATTGCTCACTTGTAATAAGTGGATTTTATGTTATGTAATTCATACTTCAACAAAGCTGTTTTTTAAAAAGTTTAACACTAAATTTAATGTGAAAGTTATTGATCTTGACATCCTGCCAGGTTAATGGTTGTTTTGTGGGTTTTTTTCTATTATGAGCAATAGGATATCTGTAGATAAGATTATTGGTATGGTCATATTACATTATTAATAAAAACTTTGGAAATGAAAAACATATGCCTTCTAAGAATATTTTATGGAAATTACCAAATAACTGCCATATAAAATTAATGAGGATGGGTGTCAATGGCATAAGCTTGCAAAAATCTTATGAATAGCACATTTGAAGTTCTTTCAGCTGATGTGGAAACTGATGTTATAAAAACATTGAAACGTTTTTACATTTACACATTCCTACTAGAGACACTGAAATCATTTGTGACTTTTATCCAACTGCTTTGTAGACAAATTTGATCATTTTTGAATATGAGATTTCCAAGCTTAATGTGTATCCTTGAAGAATACCAATATTTCAACCTCTATAAGGTTAACTTTATCAATTAAAAATGATAAATGGTTCTTAAGAAAATTTTCAGAAATCCTGAGATAATTTTCATTCTTGTTGTATTGGTTAGGGTAAGTCAAGTGTTGTAACAAACAACTCCCAAATCTCAATGGCTAAGGACAGTAAGAGTTTATTTCTTGCCTCATGTCATAGTTCAAGGAATGGAATTGCTGGGTCATATGGCAACTCTATTTTAACATTTTGAGGAGTTGCCAAACTGTTTTCAAAAGTGGTTGCATCATTTTCTTTTTTTTTTTTTTTTTTTTTTTTGAGACGGAGTCTCGCTCTGTAGCCCAGGCTGGAGTGCAGTGGCCGGATCTCAGCTCACTACAAGCTCCGCCTCCCGGGTTCACGCCATTCTCCGGCCTCAGCCTCCCGAGTAGCTGGGACTACAGGCGCCCGCCACCTCGCCCGGCTATTTTTTGTATTTCTTAGTAGAGACGGGGTTTCACCGTGTTAGCCAGGATGGTCTCGATCTCCTGACCTCGTGATCCGCCCATCTCGGCCTCCCAAAGTGCTGGGATTACAGGCTTGAGCCACCGCGCCCGGCCGGTTGCATCATTTTCTAATCTTGCCAGCAATGTATGAGGATGCCAAAATCTCCACACTCTTACCAACACTTGTTATTATCTTTTTTATTTTAGCCACCCATGTGGGTATGAAGTAGTATTTCATTGTGGTTTTGAAATACATTTCTCTTATGACTAATGATGTTGAGCATCTTTCATATGCTGATTACCTACTTTTTATCTTCTTTGGAAATAATTTCTATTCAAGTCCTTTGTTCATTTTTGAATTCAGTTGTTTTTCTTTTTACTATTGTCTCAGTCCATTAGTGCTGCTATAACAAAATACATAAGACTGGGTAATTTATAAACAACAGAAATTTACTTCCTACAGTTCTGGAGGCTGTGAAGTCCAAGATCAAGGTGCCAGCAGATTTTGTATCTGGTGAGGGCCCATTCCTCATAGATGGCACCATCTAGGTAGAAAGATACCATTAACATGGTAAAAAGGATGGAAAGGCATAAGGGGCCAAACACTGTGTTCTCACATGGCAGAAGAGCAGAAGAAACAAATTTGCTTCCTCAAGCCCTTCTATAAGGCATTAATCCATTCATATGGGTAGAGCCCTCATGATCTGATCACTTTGTAAGGGCCCTATCTCTTCATATCACTGCAACAGGAATAAGTGTCAACATGAATTTAGGAAAGGGACACCCTCAAACCATAGCAATTGTTAAGTTATGAGACTTTACATCTCTGGATAAAAGTCTCTTATCAAGTCTCTTAATTTGTAAACATTTTCTTTCACTCTGGTTGTTTTAATTTTGATGAAATGCAATATTTATCTTTTTCTTTTGTCATTATTACTTTTAGAAACCATTACCTAATGCAAGGTCTCAAAGATTTGCTTTTATGTCTTCTTATAAGAGTTTTATAGTTTCAGCTATTATATTTAGGTCTATGATACATTTTAAGTTTATTTCTACATATTGTATAAGGCAGGACTCCAACTTTGTTTGGTTGTATGTGGGTATATAGTTATCCCAGCATCATTTGTTGAAAAGACTTCTTTCACCATTAAATTGTCTCAGAATCCTTGTCAAAAATCAATTGACCATGAGTGTAAGAGTTAATTTCTGGATTCCTACTTCAATTCCACTGATCTATTTATCTGTACTCGTGCCAGTACCACACTGTCTTGACTACCACAGGTTTTGAGTTTGGGAAGTGTGCATCCTCCAAGTTTGTTCTTTTTCAACATTGTTTTGACTATTCTGCATTTTTACCACTAATTTTTATAACACAATTTTAAACATTGAAGAGAGAATAGAGGGTAGGAATAGAAAATGCTTGCATTGGAGGCCAAATGTGAGTATGTGTGCTGGTATAAGAATCTTTAAGACAGAAGTTTATTTTTGCTTTACAAAGTAAAAATTCTCTAAGAAATAGTTATTGGTAATAATTACCATGCTATAAAATTTTATAAGGAAATTATATAAGAATAGTCTTAATGATGAAGACTTTAGGACATAAAACTTGCTAGTCTTCACCAATTATCTCTAATTTATTTGGATAGGAAAAGCTCTAAGTGGGATAATCTTGGGGGAAAATTATTTTCTTATTTTTACAAACCTTTATAAAATCTGACTTTTAAAAGACAAGGTGGAAATGTCTACAGATCAGAAGATTGGTGCCTGAACTATTGGCATTCCTAAATTTATGTCTGTTAAGTCAGAAAATGTACATGCTTGTCCCTTCACTGCTGAGTAAGGGAGTTCGAGAAACCACTGGTGACCTTTGAAACAATAAAATATCACTTGGTCTTCCTAATGATTACTCAGAGGTGTGTGAAAGAGTGACTGCAAACAACTGGGAACCAATAATAATGAGCAAGGCGGGAGGCTGCACTACCTGGTAGGAAGGATACAGATGGGCTTTAGAATCAGACTTCCATGAATTTTAAATGTGAATTTCTTACTGGCTTTGTGATCTTTGGAAGGTTATTAAGCTTCAGTTTCATTATCTCTAGAAATTGGTAAATAGCTCTTGCAGCATTGCTCTGAAGATTAAGTGATTAAGTTAGGCAAGAGATGCAATATGAACATGCCTAGAAAAATACCTGCCACAGAGCAGGGCTTCAATCAATCTCAGCTGTTTTTTTCTCCAATACCTACAAGTGGACAAATGATGAAAAAGACTGAACAAATAACATGTTAACTGAATTATTATGATAAATTTGATATTTCTTCCCATTAAATCTCATTGTTTTTAATAGAGAATATTCATCGAGTAAGATGCAATAAACATAATATATTATCTTTCAGAATAATTTTCTACAAATAAACAAACCATTACAAAAAAAAGAAAACGTCTTTCATCAGCTCAATTGTCCTAATTCCTGGTTAGGAAAATCATGTTTCTTTAACTCTTCAGGACTCTGTGAATACCGTGTATTCAACAAGCAAGCTTCGGGTTCTCACGGGCAAGTGGGACAACCAGAAAACAGAAAGTTAAATGTGTACAAAAGTACGCATCCTGGTCACCCATCTGAGGATAAGGATGTGGTCTCTGTGTCCACGGCCAAGCCCCTAGTGGAAGGCCAAATGCCCCAATTTAAAATTATAGTCTATATTGCACAAGGGAATTGGGATTTTGCTCACTGTTTCCTTGACATTACAACAGTACCTGGCACACAGTAAGTGCTCAATAAGCAGTTGTTGGATGAGTGCCTAACTGAGTGGATCACAGCAGGTATCATCCAGTACAGCAGTTTTCAAACATGTTTTCAACTGTGGGATCTTTATTCAAACAAAATATTCAGTAGACACCCAATATGATACAGATGCAAGAGGAACTTAACTTGTCCAGGTAAGACAGATAGGCCTGCACCCCAGGGGTCCCTAGATTTTGCGGAGCATAGCTGGAAACCCCCAATCTTGTCAAACCCCTCATTTCAGATATGGGGAGAGTAAGGCCCAGAAATGAACAGGGCTTACCCAATGCTACTCAATGGGGCCCAAAATTTTACTTTTGCGGTTGGGAGACCCTGTGCCAGTGGGGAAAAGAGCACATTCTACTAAGTGTTTACATCACCAGGAGGGTGTGTAGACACCGGCAGATCATCCAGGTGGCTTCAGTGTAGAGCCGGTATTGGTTGTTTATCCTATTTTTAGAAATGCATCTTGTTCTATGTTGCAGTAAGGAGCTTCAAGCTGCATCATTGAAGACTTTCTAATGGCAAGGCTCTGTATTTTGGCATAACCTTATGACTTCCCAACTCTCCACCCAGGAAATTGCTTCGCCATTTAGACATCCTAAAATTGTCTCCAAAAGAAAGTGAATATGGATTCTTTGGGGAACATTTGTGTCAGATGAGTGGATGAGAATTTAGGAGCTGACTTTGGATCTGGATCTGATAACCCTAGCATCTTTCCAGATCAGACAGTTTAGAGCATCCATGCAAGAATATTAATTGGTGCTGAGTGTGGAAGACAGACTCAACCTATGCTTTCTCCCTTGGACTTTCATGTTTGCTCCAGTCATGCCCTGTTTGCTCCTCCATCCTCTCACTCCTCCTTCTTAGATGCAGCAGAGGGTCTGCACCACTAAGGGTCTTGTACCCAGCCCCTTCTCCTCCTCCATCCAGTCAGCAGAGGGCTACCAGGCCCATGGGATGTGGCTCAGAAAGACCATCCCTTCTCCGTTTGCAGCCTCTGATCTCACCTCCAACTTATTCTCCTCCCCCTTATTTTCCATTATGCTGGAGACAGAGAAAAAGGGAATTAGATTCTCTCACAGATGGAAATCACAAAGTCAAAGAGCTGAGATAATGTGCAACTTAATGCTAGCCACCACAACATTTCTCACTTGCACAGTCCTGGATAAAGTATGACTTCTTGGTGGACATACAACAACAGCAATAACACTGTAAGTCAAGTTGTTTGAAGATGCCCACAAAGTACCTGGGAGAGGTCTACCAAGCTGGCAGATGCTTCAGGCAGTTTGGGGGCTGTTGCTCCGGTCGACCTAAAGAGGGAGCTGTTTCCTTACAATGCCTGAGCGAGAGGCCCTGCCCAGCCAGCCTGGGGGTTTGGGGATCCCAGCAGTCACCTGCTTGTGCACCAGGCTGTCACTGAACAAATGCAAGTTGCACTTTTCTCATTTTAAAAAAATTGTGTCTACTAAACTGACAAGAGTTCTAGTAGATCAAGTTCTGTTACCAATCAGGCTCAATGTCTTTATCTGTAAGTAGGAACGGGGCACAGGTCCAGCTAATTTCACTGGAGAGTTAAGAAGCCTGGCTGCACTTGGCATGGATGGGTATCGTGTAATAATTGTGTTTGCAGTAGAGACTAAAAGATCAGTTTTGAACTGATACCTCACCACGTAGCCTTGGCCAGATTTCTAATCTCTCTCCACCCCTCAGGTTCTGCTTGTAATTTTGGTAAAAGAATAGCACTGAATTTACAGGATTGTTGTAAGGAATAGGTGAAAAATGTGTGTGATGGATTGGATGGGGCCAATACATAGTAAGTTCTTAATAAATGGTAGCTTTAAAAAATATAGCTATTGAATCAAAAATGTTTTCAGACCCTGTCTTATTATGCACAGGTGAGACGCACGCTCTACTTCCTGACTTGGTTCTCGCACACAAAAAATGTAAAACAATATTCCAGAAGGGAAGAGTTGTGTTTCCAATCCAAATGGAAACATATTGCTTGGACATGCCTCTCCAGGGTGTTTCCTTGAAGGGAACGCGCCCAAGCCATGTGAATGTTAAACAGGGAAGCTAACACTTCAGTTTACACATCTCAGAGGGAGTCACGTCAATGTGTTTTCTCTACAGCAATAATCCTTCCTCCAATCTTAACCAATATTCATTTACTCATTCAATAAACAGCCATGAAGCAATAACTTAATATGTGCACTAGTACAGTCTGTAGAGATAGAAAGATGAATAGGCCCCAATCCCTGACCTTAAGGGTCTACAGTCTAGTTGAGGGAGACAGGAAGACAAATGAATAAATAGTCATGATACAGAGCTGGTAGGCACAGGGTGCTGTGAGCATACATAGAAGGGGCCCCTAACCTGGACTATAAAAAGGGGGTGGCCCAAGCCTTCTTAGAAGAGATAATGAGCTGAATTTTAACAGGGAATGTAAATTTGCCATTTGAAGGGGAAAGAAAGGATGTTTTAGGCACAAGTTCTCTGTTTCTCCTCTATAATGCAAGAGAGTTACACTAGATGATTTCTAAGATGGTTTTCTGGAGAGAGGGCAGTAGGAAGAAGGAGCTTCCCTGCAATAAATTCTGCTTGTGGAACTCCCATTCCATGCGCACACAGCCATGGGAGAACATAGTATGCTGGGGAGCTGCTAGGTTGTAAGAGCAGGATTTAAAACAAGGGATGAAGCTGGATGGTGGCATGGTCATGGGTGTTCAGAAAAATCCATCTGTGTGGAGAAAGGATTGAAGGGGTGGAAGCAAATAAATAGGGGAGAAGGGCCAGGTGCCGTGGCTCACACCTGTAATCCCAGCACTTTGGGAGGCTGAGGCGGGTGGATCACGAGGTCAGGACTTCGAGACCATCCTGGCCAACATGGTGAAATCCCATCTCTACTAAAAATACAAAAATTAGCTGGGCATGGTGGTGCACACTTGTAGTCCCAGCTACTCGGGAGGCTGAGGCAGGAGAATCGCTTGAATCCAGGAGGCGGAGGTTGCAGTGAACCGAGATCACACCACTGCACTCCAGCCTGGTGACAGAGTGAGACTCCATCTCAGAAAAAAAAAAAAGAAAGAAAGAAAGAAAAAAGAAATGGGCGGGAAGGCAGTTGGTTGGGGAAAATCATGAGGACGTCAGGGTCAGAGGCAGCGGCAAAGGAGATGCAGAAGCGGGGGGTGGCTGACTACAAAGGCATGTAGAAGGTAGAGTTGACAGGACTTGGTGATTTGATGGAGAATGATAGGGAAAGTCAAGAAAAGTCAAAGCCCATGGGACCATCTCAGAGCCCCCTCACCTAGCATCTAATGAATGTTCCCTTTATGCATATGGATTATCTATGATCTTCATTTTTTCTAGAGTAAAACTTACAATCTGCTAGGGGAATCAAGACATGTTCTCTTCATATGTCCTCCATCTTTGTTTCTGGTTTATAGTGGTTCTGCTGTTGTTTCAGAAGGGAGGAAGGACTAGACCCTTGGAGTGACTGCTTGACAACTGAAGCCTTCAGAAGGGGAGAGCACCCGCCCCTGGAGTGGTGGCAGGCTTTTTCATTCATGACAGATGGGAGCGTAAAGCAACAAGATGTTTCCCCAGAAACCTTAAAAATGAACATACCCTTTTGCCCAGAATTTCTACTTTTTTTGGAATTTAGACTACAGAAAAAAAATAATTAAAATGTACAAGAATGATCCTAAAGATTTATTTCAAGGATGCTCACTGCAAAGTTGTTTATAATTGTGAAAAGCTGGAAACAAACATGACACACAGAAATAGCACCTGGCCTTAGAGGACCCAAGGCTGGGCCTGGTTCCCTAGCTGAGGAATCTCAACATAGGGCGTGGAACTGGGAAGGAGATGTCCCAAGAAACTAGCGAGGCTCTTAATGTCATGCTCTTAACCAACATGTTCTTTTTGAATTGGGGATGGGGCGGGGGGAGATGATTCAGCTGTACATACCAAGAAGGGACTCTTTTCCCTTTCTCTTAGCTCCTAAACATTTCTAAGCTGAGTGGTCGCAGCTGAAACAAGTAAGCTCTGGCTGGAACCTCCCCCAAGGAATCTCTCCTCCCTGCTGTTCTTCCCTACCCCCAGAAAGCTTCGTTTCATGTCTAAAAGCTCAAAGATGTGCTGAGTAAATAGCAAATAGCAGTGGATTAGGGAATTATAAAACATCACTTCCTTTCTTTCTTGGACATTTATTTATTGAGTACCTACTATGTGCCATTCCCTATGCTAAGCTCCAGAGAGAGAATGAAAAAATGCAACATAATCCCTACAAACGGTAGTTACTTTCTTACCCAATATCAATTCTCCCCTTCTTCCTAACAATCCGAATCCTGATTGTATTTGGAATTTCAATTCATTCAAGTTAACAAATATATCTCCCATTCTCTTTGCCACTAGGGATATCTATCCAGTCCCGTTCTGACCAAGGAGAGAGAAGCAAGAATCACTAAGTGCAGCTTCCAGGAAAGCTCTGTAGAAGGAGCAGGCTTCGTTATGAATACCTTATTAACTTCCCTTTTTCCAGTCTGGAAGTTGGATGTGGAGAAAGAGCTGTCATTTTGTGACCACTGGGTGACAAGCATGAAGAAAACAGCCACAAATTAAAGATAGCTGAGCAGATATCTACATGGAAACAGGGGCCCTGTTGATTAATTATATTATAGCATTATCACGGTAACCTTGGCTATCTAAAATAAATTAGTCCCCTAATTTGTCTAAGATATTGATCAACTGGGCTTTTGGTTACTTGCAGCTGAACACAATCCTAACTGCCATTTGACTATCCATGGCCTAGGGGAGCAAACGGATTTCTAAGATATGATGCATTCCAGGTTTATAAGCAGTTATGTGAACAGAGCACAGAATGGACAGCTCTGCTTTGATGGAAGATAAACAACTGATCAAAAAGGATTTCCAGAAGGAAGGGATGCTTGAGTTAGGTCTTGGAAGACGAGTCATTTCCCAGCCACGAAGGAGTAGAAATGGTATCCAGATTGACAGGACATACACGCAAAGACAAGAGAAGTGAAATAATGTGGCACACTCAATAATGTCGCTGAAATGACTTCATCTGACTGGGAAGTGGATGCTTGTGGGATGAGGTGGGAGATGACATAGAAGAGGGTAGGAGCCAGGTCATAAAAAGACTTGTGGGATCTTGAACAAGTCACCAAGCTGGTTCACCTCCAGTTTCCTCAGCTATAAAGAGGGGGGTTCATCGAGAGGAGAGTGTAGCTGTGACCAGGGGGCTGCTCTGCAACCATCCCTTGTGGAACACTAGTTGGAGGCTCTGGCTCCTTTGCAAGACCTGGAAGTTTCCACAGGAAGTGCTGTCCTGCCTGGCCCGCCTCCCTTGGTTTCACGCTGCATAGTATAGTCCAAGGACTGCGCTGGCATTTCAGTTTGAACACTAAGCGGTGACTCAGAACCAACAGAAGTGTGGACAACTGTTTACTAAGAAGGCAGCCTTTGGTGTGACAAATTAGAGTGGGCTGCTGGATTGTGCAGTATTCTTGAGCTACGCAGCTTGGAAATAGCACATACCATTGCGCTGGGCAGTTGATTCATTTCTTGTCCCATCTTGCCAGGCAGGGCATCACATGCCGACCCAGTCAGACCCACCATCTATATCCAGGCCAGGGAAAGTGATGTTTTTTTCTTTTTCTTTTTTTTTCTGGATGATGCCTTAAATACTCTGGGATATTGCACCAGCATCCCTTGTTTGTTTTTTTAAAATAACTCTATTATCCAGGTATATGACACTTTATACTATTCATATGTTTAGTTTCCTTAACCTCTTGGAGCCAAAAGATTGCAATCTATAGAGAGGACCATAAAGTTTTAGAGTCATGAATTAGCTTCTAGGTTATCAAGCAATGTCAGTACTTTAATTCACAGAATATTAAAAACCAACAGATATATATGGATATGCTAGGTGTAAGGAAGTGTGATACTATAGGAGACACAGAAAACGAGGAGGTGATTCCTGGCCTTAAGTTTAGACTAACCTTCAGAGCATAGTTTGAGCTTACTCTAGACTGCGAGGCCAGGAAGCCACATGGCAGACAGATCAGGATTTGAACCCTGACTCTAGGGATGACAATGGTTGCAACTTGGACTCATTCTCTTAATCTTTTCCAGTTTCTCTTTACTCATCCACAAAACAGGGATAATAGTACCTGCCTTCCCATGGCAGATATGAGAATTAGAGATCATGTGAGTAACAGCTACAGTGTGCAGTGGAGAGTAGTTAGTTGCTCAGCAAATGATGGTTATTCCTATCATCATTAAGTTAGAAAGCTAAATAATTTGAAGCAATTACAAAAGAGATGTCGAATGACAATGCAAAATACTTGCTGAATTCATCGTTTGAATGAAGTGTCAGGGACTTTCTTACCAATACATCTTTCCTGTGGTTCTCACTAGAAACCTGGGAAAAAGAACCCCATTTGTAGATGAGAAAACTGAGGATGGAGAGAATTGAAGTGGAAACATTTAATTTGAACATTTGGAAACATTCAGTAAGAGGTGCAGCCAGGATTTGATCCTATGAGCTTTCTGCACTGCAACAGCTTCTTGCCGGGAGACCTAGGGCTTCAATTCAGAAGAGGGAGAATCATGCAGCTGAGGTGGGCTGGGAAGCTTCAGAGGAGGTAACGGCAGTACATCTGAACCCATCATTTGCTCCACCAATAATTAATACCTACTGTTTGCAAAGAATTGTTCTGAGCAAGACTGACAAGATCCCTGTCTTTGCGGGGCTTGCGCAAAGAGGAGTATTTGAAGGGCTAAGTGGAGAGGAAAAAGGAAAGGACATTTCAGGTGTGGAGCGTGCATCTAGAATCAGTTCCTTAAAGGAATCCGGCTCGACATCAGGCACCTAGAAAGCTACCTCCTTTCTGCCTCCAGTATTTCCTTCTTTCTTTCCTTCTTTCCTTCTTTCTTTCCTTCCTTGCTTCCTTCCTTCCTTCCTCACTTTGTTGCCCAGCTAGGGGGCAGTGGTGTGATCTCGGCTCACTGCAACCTCCGCCTCCCGGGTTCAAGTGATTCTCCTGCCTCAGCCTCCCGGTAGCTGGGATTACAGGCCTGCGCCACCATGCCCAGCTATTTTTTGTATTTTTAGTAGAGAGGTGATTTTGCCATGTTGGCCAGGGTGGTCTCAAACTCCTGACCTCAGGTGATCTGCCCACCTGGGCCTCCCAAAGTGCTGGGATTACAGACATGAGCCACTGTGCCCAGCCAGCCTCCAGTATTTTCTTGTACCACTTCTTGTGCAGTTCCACCACTCCTGACTTTGCTCGTTCTGATTTCCTGGCTCCCCCATAATATCCTCTTCCCCCTTGGCCAATCAGTCCTGCTCTGCCATGCCTATCTAGGCCATACTCTTCTAAGGACCGCATCTGTGAGAGGCCCTGAGATGGTATGCTTTATAAAACCCTTGTGGGAATTACCCCCAGCTGAGCTGCTCTCTATCCACCCATCTCCTTACAGGAGAAGAGCAATTAGATGTCAAAAATGTCAGAAGGATTGATTGACAATGACAGAACCCACATGTTGGAGTGAGAATTATCTAGATTTGTCTGCTGATTCACACACACACACACACACACACACACACACACACACACACAGATATCAATTGCCAATGTGTATATATTAGATAAACCTTGATTTCCTCCATGAGAATGGAAGCTCCAAGAGCTGTGATTGCTATCTGTTTTGCTCACCAAAAGAGGATCCTGGCACAAAGTAGGCCTCAAGTATGTGCTGAATGAATGAATCTTTGCAGGGCATGAGGAAGCCCCTCGTAGCAAGAGAGCTGCTGAGGCTGAGACACACGTTGATGAGCCTGCCACTGGGGTGGAAGGGAGCCTCCTGGGCTGGGTGCCAGTGGGTGCCCCAGTTCCAGAAGGTAATAGGAGACCACTCTTCAGATAAGAGAAGGAGAATTTGGATGCCAGAGGAAGAAAACATCCAGGAGAGAGGAAGGAAGAAAGGAGAAGGTGAGAATTGCGCTGAGGTCTGTTTGGGGAAGAATCACAGGAAAAGAAGGCCCCACTGAAAGCACTCAGAAAAAGGCTTGGAGGAGAAGAAACATGTTCAACACACTTTACCCGGTTTCATGTATTATATGATAAGAACTTCCTCACCCAGCTTCCCTGTAGGACTATCAATAACCACCCCCAACCCCCACCACTCCTGCCCCGCAACATACATAGTATTTCTTAATACTTTTGTGCAGACCGAGTTTGAACTAGTGGAGAGCAGAGAGAGCTTAGACAGGAGGGCGGTGACAGCTGATGGCTTGTGGGTTCTGACACAAACTCATGGGTGCTCCTCTGTGGCCTGCCAGTGACCACCAGGCAGTGTTTTGAACAGACATTGCCACGGTCCAGCGTGGCTGTCCTTGCAGACTCTTTCCTGTGTCCCACAGTGCTATGCCTGGTGCTGCTGGACTCGTATGGGTGTTGTCCTTGTTTTAGGATCCTCCTTCCTATTTGAAGTCATTAGACTCAGTCTCTGCTAGTGTGTTTGCTCTCAGGTGCCATGTGCTTATCAGTAGGATTTGAGGCTTAAATGATTCTTCAAATATGTTCCAAAAGACACTGGCTGCTAGTCTATTACTTAACCCGGAAATGACTTCTCTCTCTAAGATGAACGCCCCATGGGTTCTTGCTAACTCTACTGTCTGCACCCTGCAATGATTGGAAAGCTAGAGCTTCTCCTTTCGGCAGATGGAGTCACTTCCTGATTAGGGTCCATTTGGAACTGAGATCCTTGTCTTATAGCACCATAACTCTTCCTGCTTGAAGCCCTGAAATGTCTGTTTTTGCAGCAAAGTCGTACGAGAGTTTTCTTAACCATTCTAGTCCCAGTAACAAGGAGGGCCTTCAGAACCTGCTTCAGATAATACCTGAAGATCCATCAGTGTGCCCTGGGGACATTTCTGTGTGCCCTGGGACAGAACACCACGTGGTTACTGAATGGACTAGTTCATGTTATAAACTGAAGTTTGATTAAAAGAGAAGCAAATCTTAAATTAATAGGCAATCTGAACTAGAAGTTCAGTTATTCTTATCCCCCCAATACACACACACATGAGCAGCACTGCTTTCATTCATTCCTGTGAGCCTGGGGTTCACAGCATCATTGTCTGAGATGCTGTTGTGTATGTTTCCCAGACTGCGAGTCTCTGGATCTAGACTCCAAACCGGCGGTGCCTGGCTGCCACATGGAGCCTTCTCAGAATCCAGGCTCCAGACTCTTCTGCATGATATAAGCCTGCAGTAAGGAGAACAAAACCCCAGGGAAGCCACTCTGCTTTCCCAGTGTGGCTAAATAAAATTCTATGCTGGAAAAAATGGGGTGTCACCCACAGACAGACAACGGATGAGACCTCTGAGTGTATCCTTCCTGTGTTCAAACTTGCAAAAGCTTTTTTTTTTCTTCCTTCTGGGAGTTATTTAAATGCATTTATTTTCTAAGTAGGCAGGGTCCAGCTGCCTCTTTTATTGAGCTAGACTATTGCATTGTCAGGGCAAAGGGTGAGCTTTTGCCTTGCAGAGTCTTAGTCACGTGCTGGCAGCTGGTGGAGATGCTTCGCATGCATGGGGAGTCCAGAGCATCAACTCGGTGAATTCAGGCAGTGCATTAATCTTCATTCCTGAGCTCCTGGAGTTTCCTGGACTTGCAGCCTCCGCAAAGCCCAAGGTGCACTGTCTGTTCCCGCTGGTGGCCTTCAGTTGAAGTTCATCTAACCCCAGCCAGTTGTTTGTGTAAGGGACATTTTCAAAACCCACCTAAGCTCACTTAACTGCTAAGGAAACCAGGCCACTCCTTAGGCTGGTCTCTGAAGGGGGCTCCCTTCTTCTTTCTGAAGATACCAATCAGACCACCCTTTCTCTCCTACTGGAAAACATCTCTTAGTTTTGGGTGCCTAGGTCTATAATTTTTCCTCCCTCCCCTTAATTTATGCCCCATTTCCCATTTCTGAGAACTTGAAAACCACGGTTCACTGTAACAATGCCAAATCATTACAAGACAACCACAATCTTGGGTAGACAGTTCTTCTAAAGTACTCAGGAACTCTTGAATAATAATAATATATTACATAACAATAATACGCACGGAGCACATATCATGCATCAGGTATGAATATGTTATTTGATTTATCTCATTTAATTCTCACAAGTCACATAAGTTTAATTGTTGCCTGATACTAAGACAAGTTAAATAGCTTGTTCACAGTTACATGGCTAGTAACTGATGGAGTTGGGGCTCTGACATCTGAGTTCTCTGATTTTAACCCCTGAGTCCTTGCTCCCATTTCTGGGAGAAGGTCTGCTTCCACTATACAATCTGTTTTACAGTTAACACAACTTAAGGCAAATGACCTGCCTAATAGATGAAGTCAAAACTAGAGCCCAAGGCAGTGGTTCTCAACCATAGTTACTCACTCAAATCAGCTGGAGAGTTAAGAACAAAACAGAAACAATGCCGTGGCTTCATCCTTAACAATTCTGATTTAATTGATCTGGGGAGAAGCCCATCATTCATATTTTTAGAAAGCTGCTCAGGGGATTCTAACCTGTAGCCTGGTTTGAGAATCTCTGACACATTACCAACTCCCAGACTAAAGCTTAACCAACCCAATGCTCCACTTCATCCCATGTTCCAGCCAGTTCAGCTGGGACATGCCCAGGGGTAGGCAATTAGGTTGCCCTACCATGCCCCAGTGAGAGCTGAGAAAGTCTGCCCACCTGTAAAATAGGGAAAATGAGATCTCACAGGACCACCGGTTACATGTAGGGATGTACAATGCTTATCTTAACACAGAGTAAGTGCTCAGCAAATGGTAGTCATGGTGAAAACAGTTATCACTGTTGTAGGGGCAGAAGTTTTCTGTACCTCATTCAGCTCTCACAGCCCAAGGGCAGAACTTCATCAACCATGGGTGCTTAGATCAAGTGCCATTACTGTGATCAAACACCAAGTCCTTCAAGTCAGTCCTGGACACACACAAACACACACACGCACTAGCATCTTCACACCTGCGTATGCATCCAGGAAGTGGCCCCTTCAGCAACATTCTGTGTGAAAAGCCGTGATGACAAATGAATGAGGTATCCTAGGGTTATCGGTGAAAATCATCATAGTTTGCACTGTCAGCCTGAGTGTGCAGAGGTCCACAGCAGGACTGCCTCGCACAGGGAGAAGACACAGAGAGGAATCTCTTACTACTTGCTTGCCTAATCATTTCCACTTAACACACAGTGAAAGCAGAACTTCGTGACACGCTTGCCCTGTCTGGGCAAAGGTTCTGCTTTTTCAGGAAGATCTTGGAAAAATGAAAAAAAAAAAAACAAATAACAAAAAGTACCCCAAAAACTTGGCCATGAGCGGGGAAGAGCTTCTCGATCTGTCATTTATTCCACTAGCATCTGTAGTCAGTTTCTTCATCCTTGTGCCATGTATCCACGTGCCTGGCACTGTGCTGGGGACTGAGACCTGAGTACAAGTTAGAGATGTCACCGCCCTGAAGCAAAAACAGAGGTCAATAACCTTGAGGATAAAATAGAGGTATACAGGCAACCCAGTACTAGCAGTTAAGACCCTTTTTCTGGGACACGTGAAAAGGCTCCCCATTCTGTCAGTCAGCACCCCGTTCCAGGAACCTCATGGTAATGTTGATATTCAACCAGTATGCACCAGTAGAGCCATAATGGTTCTCAAACTATCAAAATGCTTCTAAGTAGATTGCCTTGCTCTGACCACGCCACACTACTACCCCCAAAATGCAACACCTAAAGGGTGAACCTGTGACGCTTAGGGGTCTCCAGCACAATGCTTTGATACCACCCCAGCTTTCTGATTGGTCAGTGCCTGTGCTGAAGTGGTTGTTAAATATTCTGAACCTTACTCCTGCCTCTTGGTAAGGGGCAGCTCTAGAGTTCCTCTCCAGGTCTTAGGGGCTGTAATTAATTTTCAAGGTAGAGATGGGAGACTGCATACGTACAGCCAGTTCATGGGCTTACTTAGATCATCTATTTGTTATAGCTTAAGGGAACTGATGGCTATTTTAGGGAGCTAAAATCATTACCTCCACAAACCACTTCTTGGCAATGCTTCCACTTTACATAGAAAAATTTAGGATGCCTATATTTCCCGGAAGACCTCCTCATGAAGAAAAATATACCCCAATATCTGGAAATACAAACAAATGCATTAAGGTAACACTTGCCATTCAGAGTTACATTGTGTGTGAAACTTTTCCTCATTGGCAAACTTATCAGGAAAGCATTCATTGATGAAATATGACAAGCCCCTGCGCGTCAGAAAGTAGTTCTGATGATTGCCTCGAAAGGTAGGATGTTGAATGAGGAAGAACCCTGGACAGCTAGCATTGCCCATGGGGGTGCCCAAGGAATGACTGTCTGGTGATGAGCGGGCTCTTCCCCTGCTCTGTCCTGCATCATCCACTCCAACTGTGTCTCCAGGCTTCCGGCTAGATTTGACTAATGGGAGGAACTGGGAGGTGATGGGAGGATGGAAGTAAAGGAACAGCCAGGGTATTTCTCCTCCTTCCTGCCTGCCTCAGGCGGCATGCCAGGCATCAGTCCATAACTTCTGTGGGACCGGCTCCCGCAGGAGATACCAGCGGGCTTCCAGAATCCAGAGAGCAGCCCCTAGACTCCCGCCATCCTGCCTCTCCCATTCCCTCCAGCCAGGAGTCCTGTGGCTTTCTGCAGTTGGTAAAGCTGGGTTGCTTCCCTGGCCCCTGTTGGCTTTTCTGCATCTCCATGAGCTGTGCGTCCAGTTCCCTGCATTAAATCCCCTCTGTTTGAAACACTCAGTGTGGTTTCCATTTTCCCAGTCAGACACTGACTATCCACTAGCTAACTCTGTGCTGTTTAGATGCTCCCCCCTCACTAGGCCTCAATTTTTTGGTCTGTAAATAAGGCTGGAGGAAGTACTTACCAGGCTATATTTCAGCGTCATGGTATCAGCGGTGTGGGAATCTGCCTATACAGAGACATGAAAATCAACCTCTGAGGAGAAAAATGACCTTCCCACTTCAGGATTCTCCAGTAGGCAAGGGCCTCCTTTTGTTTATCCCCAAGTCATTTTCATTTTGAACTGCAGCATCAAATCCTTTTTTTGAAGGGGGGTGGGTGGGAATAGGCAGGGTATAGGTAATAAGGAATAGTTTTCAATAATGCTATTTTAAAAGCAGTAGATTCCTTGTTTCTTTCTTACCCATTTCATAATTTGGCATTTCCTTATCTTTTCCTTAGCTATGTGCTATAGGTTCAAATGGTTCTCTCTAAATAGTCTGGCATTTGATGATGAGGAATACTTGTGGTTGTATTACCTAGTTATTTTTGCTTTTTATTTATTTGTTTGTTTTTAGATTTTTGGCCATATAAACCACCATCTTTCGGGGTTGAGAGATTCTCACTGTCTAGTTTCTCTGCAAGCCCCCGCCTGTGCCCTGGATCACTTTAGCCACCTTTCTCTGGATTCTTGGAAATCCCTGGACATCTTCCATGGCTACCGTAGGTGAACACTCAAGTGATGTGCATGGTCATGTGGCTTGAGTAAAGAGCTGTTTTGTTGGTTTCCTATTTTCTTCTCCAATCACTGTTTTGTACACAACCCCTTATCTCCCCACCTGATCCCATTTTCCAGGCAGAGGTTCCACAGGGCTATAATTTGGCATGGAAGAGTCCCTGTGGTCCTCGCTGGGCCCCTCTTGTACAGTCCTGGTGGCAAGGCCCACGAGCTTCCTCAGCTGCCTCCCGAGCTTATCGGGAGACAAGACCTAAGCAACTAGAGAGCTGGAAACACCTGTTGTTCATAGCTGGCTCCCTATCAGGAGTGATTCAGCAGGCAGTGATGGATCGGCTTCCTAGAACTGGATTCTGAGAGGAAGAACAGAGATGGCAGCAGATGTGGCCTCATAGAAGCCCTTCAGCAGTGGAGCAGGGGCAGATTTTAGAATTAGATGTGGTTCCAACCACTAGTTCCACTGCATGCTCACTATGCAAGCTCCTGTCATAATACTGACTGATAATATTGATTAAGCTCCAACTATGTGATATGTACTACACAAAGTTTTCCTGGATGCATTTTCTTATTTAATTCATAAAGCCATATGGATTTACCAATGAGGAAACAGGCTGACAGCAATTAAGCAACTTGACCAATACTATATAACTAAAAAATGATCTGCTTTTACAGTCTATGCCACTTTGAGATTTAACTAAATTTTCCAGTCATCAGTGACCTTGTCTTTCACATCACAAAATTTGTGCCTATCTTACAGTATTAGTTCTCCCTCCCCACTCTCTCTCCTTTTCATTTAACATTTGCTGAGCTCATTTTATCTATGCACCCAGTTACATCTGGATAACAATAGGATTCATTAGTCAGTTATATATATATAAAATTTCAAATACTTCAATAAGTATGCAAAATTTACTCATGGAATGGAAGGTATTTTAGGAATCTGTCTTAGGTGGCACATGAGCCTAGATTCAAATGAGTCCTCAAAATGCACATAAAGAATTCATAACTGGCTGGGCACAGTGGCTCATGCCTATAAACCCAGCACTTTGGGCCCCCAAGCAGGAAAATCACTTGAGGTCAGGAGTTTGAGACCAGCCTGGTCAACATAGCAAAACCTTGTCTCTACAAAATAAATACAAATATTAGCCAGGTGTGGTGACACACGACTATAGTCCCAACTACTCGAGAGGCTAAGGCAGGAAAATCACTTGAGCCCAGAAGTTCGAGGCTGCAGTGAGCCATGATCACACCACTGTGCTCCAGCCTGGTCAACACCATGAGACAAGTCTCTCTAAAAAGAAAGATCAAAATAAAATAAAATAAAAAGAATTCATAACACTGTGAAACCATGGAGGCATATTGCCCCCATTTGCCCATGTGGTGCATGGAAGCAGCCAGCCGCAGAAAGGGGTCCCAGCATGAGCCGAGAGTAACTCTCAGGGCACAAGTGGAGCCACATCTCTTCTGTCTTTTTCTACCCAAAGCTCTGATGGAGAACTGTCTCAGAGCAGGCCCCAAGGCAGTGGACTGGCACCTGGAAGTTATTTGGAGGCTGGGGGAGCCAGGCAAGACAGCAGGTCCCATTCCATTTGAGAATTTAATACTCAAGGTCCCAACAACTCCAGAGCATGCTGAAGGACGTTTGAGCGAGCGCGGGGTGGGAAGATACAGAGTGCAGGTAGCCGTATTTGCAGAGCCGCATATTAGACTCACTTTCTCTTGAAGACAGGAGTATCTCAGCATGAATGAGGTCGTCTCAGCTCCTGTTGCCTATGAAGAGGAGCCCTGTAGAGATATCAAGCCAAACTTAGCTTCTCTGTGGGGAAAAAGTCATCAAAGGAAAAAATGAGGGTACCTGAATGAGAGAACTTGAAACAGCAGTTTACATGGTGTGAATGGATGCCTGGGTACTGGAAATGAGTCCGATAGTGACAGGGATGAAAGCAAGGGGCCAGGACAAACATTCCTAAACCCAGTGCCCTGTATCTCGCTGCCTTTCCAGTGCTCTTCCCACTGTTCTGAGGGAGAATGAGGGAATACCCAGGGGCTTTTAGGATGGCTGTGTCCCGGCTGGAGATTATACACCTGGATCTACAGTCACCTTCCTCCAGAGCCCCGTGTCAGAGGAAAGCATATTAAATATTAAAAGTTCTCCTCCCCTGATCTCTGGAGGTACAGGGCCTCAAAGGAAAAGAACAATCACAGCTTTAGAAACAACCAATTACATACTAATCTGTGGTCATTTTACATTCAATTTACAGTGTACGCTATTACTGTTGGCTTCCTTGTGCATTGTGTTGACATTATCTGTGACTTTGTTTGCTTTACACACAGCTCACAGCAGACAGGAACTGGAGGGAGAAGGCTTTTTAAAAAAATAAAATAAAACCTTAATGGGCCTCCAGAGACAGTGGAAGCCAGGGAAAGACAGCATTTCAGGCATGCCATAATAATGTTTAGACTACTATTTTCTACCAGTCTGCAAAGTAAAAAGCTATCTTTCCCCAAGAGAGAATGGGGAGCCACGGAGAGTGGAGAGGAGACAAACGGAGAGATAACAGAACACAGAGAAAACGAAGAGAAGCGTTATTTAGGGAAATAGCCCTAGAAGAGCAAATGTGCCTGTGTTCAAACGAACGCCACCAAATGCCTCCTTCTCTAGGGAGACTTCCTGGATTCTCTGGGGTCACCGGTCCCTTCTGTAAAGACCTATACTCCCCTCTATATGTCTGCAGTGTCTATTGCATTAAAATTTATTAGTTTCAACATCTGTCTTTGCCTTTATATTCTGAATTTCCCAAGAATAGAAAAACATATCTTCCCTATGTTAGTACTGCCAGTGCCTACCACTATTCCTGATACAAGGTAGGGCTTGTGCATTGATTGATGAGTGTGCTATTATTGTACGTAGGACCCTCTGTGGGTGAATAACCCCGAGCCAGTTCTGTAACCTGTTCATGTGCAGCAAGATGGGACAGCTGTCCTAGGCAAGTGAACAATCTCACCCAGTTAGACTTTTATTTAATCTGAAGTTCTTGTCTTTGTAATTTTAACTCCTGTATTAACACATGTTAAAACTGTCCTATATCAGATTTACATTTTAAGGATCCGTGAAAAGGTATCAGAAAGTGTGCTCAAAGCATGAGGATTGTTTGTATCCTAATACTGAATGCAGCACAGAAGCAGACCACCACGTTGCATCTGGAGGAGTATCATATGTGCACACTCACACCTGCTGAAAACTCCCAAAATGAAAAAATGGTTGATGAGTTAGGATGGTGAGATTGCAATTGTAGTTTCTTTTCACAGAAAAATTGCTTTTTTATGCTGTGTTTATACAAAGATAAATGAATAAATATACAAACAAATATGAAATAGATACATTGGGAGGGAGGGGGAAACAAAAACCATGCTTCAATGTCCAAATTTGTTACCAAAAGAGCAAGTAGTGCTTTTTTATAGTTGCACAGAAAAGAACAGATTTTTAGAACAGCACAGCATCAGGGTATGAGAATACTGAAGAGGAAAAGTATGAAATTTGTGCTATCCCTCCCTTTAGAGGAGGTAAGAGTTGTAAACTAGAGTTTGTTCTTGTCCTTTTAGCAAGCCGACTGTGCCCTGGCCAACTCAGTATCAGGGAAAGGGCAAGAATTTTCGTAAGATCCATTTCTGGTTGATGACATGCCCCTTAGTCACAGTCACCCCATCCCCCTCTCTTTCTTTCTCTCTCTCTCCCCCCTCCCCATCCAGAAACAGCAAAATATGTTGTGTCCCACATGGCCCCTGGGAACCTAGGCAGGGCAACAGTTTAATACAGGTTAGCCTGGTTCAGGGTGTGAATCTTGTTGAAGATCAAATGAACTCCATGAAACTCCTGTGGTTGCTAAGAGACTTGATATCTTTAAATGTCAATTACCATTCCCCTCAAAATAGCTCAAAAATCATCCAGTGTTTGAGCTTTAAAAGTCCCATGATATGCCAGATTTAAAAGACATGGACTAAAATCCTGTCTTCACGA
This sequence comes from Papio anubis, assembly GCF_008728515.1. Classification (NCBI taxonomy): domain Eukaryota; kingdom Metazoa; phylum Chordata; class Mammalia; order Primates; family Cercopithecidae; genus Papio; species Papio anubis. Next base: position 58,825,437 of record NC_044986.1, read on the forward strand.
TATGCTGGTTTTAAAAAGACATGAATTAAAACCCTGACTTGATCATTTTCTAGCTGGGTGACCTTAGCTAAATTACCTCTCTCTGAGCCTCATTCTTCCTTCTCTGTTAAAAGGGAGTGGTGATAGGGAGCAATTTTTAAACTGCAAAACACTCTAACTGTATGAGTTTGAACTACTTAATTCACATCTGATATGAGAACATATGTGAGAGAGATTGAAAACAGAAAAGACATCAGAATATGAATTATTATCACAGGGGTTCCCACCCCCTTTGCATATATATTAAATTTACTATGTGTGAGGCAGATATTGAAATCTATGGGAGGTGAACGAGAGGTGATCTGACATCTTAGAATAATACTTAGGTTTTAAAAGGAAATGTGGGAATTATTTCTCAGTAATTCTTCACTTTACAAAATAATTAACCATGGTTTATTATTGTTATTATTGTGTATTATTAAACTTAATATTATTAAAGACCCAGCTGTCCTAGTTTGTTTTAAATGAGATTTAATTCACAAAATGTTGTTTTGAGTCTAATTTGTAAAGGCACAGTTATTTTAGCAAACCAGGGAGCTAAGTTTTCCAGTGTACACTGGCGAACAAGGCTTTAAAGTCCAGAACAGAGAGAATTGCAATGAGTCTCTCTATAGCCTGTAAGTGGGTGGCTCTACAGTGTAAACGTAACACTGACAGTGGGGCTCAGTCGTGTGTGTGTAACTCCACACGCTGGGCAAATGGATGAATCATTTCATTTGGTCCTTTCCTCACTGAGCTCTCCCTGGATTGGTCCTCCGGGCTGTGTCTCTCACATACGCATTAGGGAGCCTCTGAGGGCCTCCCAGCCTCTGCTCCTGGGGCCTCTGTCTTGGTTCCAGTGGGGTGCAGTAATAACACACTCTTTATACCTGAGTGAATCCTTGTAGTATTCCTCCTGTTCTTCCTGTCTGTGCTGTCCTTACTTCGAATAACTAAACAGCAGCTGCCTGGACTTTGGGATTAGACAACCACAGCTCATATCCTGTCAATGGCTAATTATTCATCCAGGGATGCTGGACACGGTTACTTCAACTCTCTGAGGCTTGATTTTCCTTATCATTAAGTGGGTATAATAGTATCTATTATGTAATTTTTTATATTAAAAAGTTAGACCATTTAACATGGTGCCTAAGAGGTAGCAAGCTCTTGGTAAGTTATAAGCACTATTGCTGCTGCTGCTGCTGCTGCTGCTGCTATTATTATTATTATTACTATGTACAGGATCAGCTTAGAAGAACTGTGAATTAAGTAAATACCAGTCTGGTCCTGGTGCAATGACTGTACTACAGGGCTTCGTGGCTAGAGGTTTTACATATGTCCACATACACATATGTACAATGCTTTCAAGGGCACATGGAAATCATCTATACTTACATAGAAAAACTAAAGCTGGCCGGGTGCAGTGGCTCATGCCTGTCTGTAATCCCAGCACTTTGGGAGGCCAAGAGGGGTGGATCACCTGCAGTCAGGAGATCAAGACCAGCCTGACTAACATGGTGAAAACCCATCTCTACTACAAATACAAAAATTAGCCGGGTGTGGTGGTGTACACCTGCAATCCCAGGTACTCAGGAGGCTGAGGCAGGAGAACCGCTTGAACCTAGGAAGCAGAGGTTGCAGTGAGCCGAGATCACGCCACTGCACTCTGCCTGGGTGACAGAGCGAGACTCTGTTAAAAAAAAGAAGAAAAAAAAAAAACCCTAAAGTTGTGTAATTAAATAGTAATTTTTTTGACTTTGGAATGTTCTGTGTAATTTTTTTTTTGTGGTAGATTTACCTTCAAACTTCACTTGGATTAATATGAAAGCAAAATGAGATGTGTATTTCCTAAATACGCATCAACAAACCAATGGAAAGAAAGTGGCTCCCAGGTAATTGAGAGACAGAGTGAAAAATGAAGTTGCATGTTAATTTACATGCTTAGACTCAGTCCATATATGGAGAATCAAAGGCAGCAAGGAGGAAAAGGAATATTGAGGAACCACCAGTAATGCCTAAAAACAAACAAAAAAGAATTTGAGTAAGAGATCAGGAGTTTTCCTGTGGTTACGGAGAGAGCCAAGAATGTTTGCCTGGAGAAGAGAAGACTTGGAAAGCCATGGTATCATTCTTCTAAAGTTTGAGGAGCCCTTGTGTAGAGGAAGAAGTTGACTCTCTTTTTTTAAATCAAGGGATAAACACGACCAATAAATGAAAGCAAGAGAGAGAACAAGTTGGGCTCAACAGGAGGAAAGTCTTCTTAATCACTTGAGCGGCTCCCAAAATGGAATGGACTGACTGCCAGGTCCCTAGTTCTTGAAGGGTTCCAGCAGCAGCTGGGAGCCCATGTCTTAGGAATATTGTAAATGGTACTGGGGGCAGGGAGAAATTATTTGCAATGCCTCTCTGATTCTCTTTAAGATTTAAGCATTTTTTACCAAGCTATAGAATTTCTATGCTTATTTTCCTGAACATTAAACTAGACACAATATCATTTACTACTCCCATCACATGAACTACTCCTTACTAAAATATTAAAGAAATGAAATTTGCATCCATGCTACATAAATAAATAAATACATAAATAAACGTAACTTTTCAATATTGAAGTTAAAGAAATATGGAGCAAACCTATTTGTTCTCAACTTTCTGAAATAACTAACATCAACTATGTAGGAGAAAAATCTCTAAAAGTATCTTTCAATTCTTTACCTTTTTTTAATAATATGGACCATCTCAAAGACACGATAGAGGTATTTGTGAGTTAGATGGGCCAAATCCTTCAGAAATCCTAATTTATAATAACGCATTATTAAAAATGATACTATCAAAACTTCTATTTTGAGGATCTGCATGTCATATATGACCCTAACAGCCTCCTAAGAGATAGGTATTTTTAGTATTCCCATTTTACAGAAGAGAAAATTGAGGTTCAAAGGGGTCAGGAAACTTGTTCAAGGCCACCCAGCTAAATGTAGAGCTGTCTGACTCCCCAGCCCCTGCTCTTTCCACTGTGTCATACTTCTTGGCCACTTCCTGTCTTGCTTGAACAAACATAGTTCAGGCGAAACGTACGAGCAATGATGACGTGCCACTGTCACACCTCCCAATTAAACCCTATAATTTCCGAGTCTGAACTGGAAATCCTTTGGCTCTGTGCTGCTGTCTGGCCTGCTCAGGAAGATGTTTATTTTGAGATGTGCACCTCTCAGAGCGGCTGGATATTTCTGATGGCCCATTCACACGTGGGCCACTTTGAACTGAAGGTATAGAGCAGTGGTTTCACCCCACAACTGTGACAGCCCCCGCCCTGCCCTGCTCCCGACTTGGGGTCTGTTTCAGTGAGGGTGTTAAGGCTATTAGTAGGTCCATGGAGACTATAAATAGAGCCCTGGGCTTCAGCCAGCTCAGTGTGTTTATGTTTTTGGGTTGCGCTGCAACTGTTGTTGGTAATTATAGACGCGTGGGTGTGCATGGGTGCTGATGAACAGTTCCTCCTCCTGGTTTCCTCTTTGCACAAGACCAACACTGGGGGCGTCTGAACTCACAATCCCATCATAAGGTCCCGTATGTCCAGTCACTGCTGTATTTCCTGGCCAAACTGAAAGGACCGGGGGGCTGAAAGATGTCAAGGTATTCCATGTCACCATTAGGATTACCATCTGTGTCGTCAACGCCTTCTTTAAAAGAAATAAAGTGACATCATGTTTCATAGTCTTTGCAGACAAATGAGAAAAGAATTGACGGGTCTAACTGAAATGATGATTCCTAAGGGAACCTAGTGGAAGGAGTACACCGAGACCAGTAAATTGCTGTGATCTGTAATGTTAGCTCTGAAAGGGCTACATTCTCCTTTAGATGTCCCAAAGGTAGGTGCAATCTTTCACCAGTGAAGAGGGTGGGGTCACCTCTTCCTGCTTTTCTTTTGAGTCTCTGGTGATCCAAGCAAAGGTGGTGGTCACAGCCTGAGCCTACTCCCTGAGCTGACCATCGGCTACCAGAAGTCAAGTATGTCCAATTCTAACCCATCTGTTGAACTTGGGCTGTGACAAAGAGACACCAATGGAGTAGAAGTAGCTAATGGAAATCAGGGGAAAAATGCTGTCATCTTTTGTAGACGGAGTCTCGCTCTGTCGCCCAGGCTGGAGTGTAGTGGCGCAATCTCCGCTCACTGCAAGCTCTGCCTCCTGGGTTCACGCCATTCTCCTGCCTCAGCTTCCCAAGTAGCTGGGACTACAGGTGCCCGCCACCACGTCCGGCTAATTTTTTTGTGTGTTTTTAGTAGAGACGGGGTTTCACCATGTTAGCCAGTATGGTCTCGATATCCTGACCTTGTGATCTGCCCACCTCGGCCTCCCAAAGTGCTGGGATTACAGACGTGAGCCATCGCGCCTGGCCAAATGCTGTCATCTTAAAGGTGCACACTTGGGAGGGCGTTCTTCTCCACTACCCAACCTTACCCCATGCCTTTGGGTGACAGTGGCGGAAAGTCAGTTGGTGGGAAAGAGAAAGTGGGAACATTTAGGGGACTAGTCCAATTCTATTTTACATGTCCCATCTTGTCCTACTATTGCCTTCACTTATTTAGTTCATCTGCCCTGACGACAGGTCAAGTAGGTTCAGGCTGTTTAGCGGGCTGGAATAACATAGTACAAGAAGCCAACAGAAAAATACCCAAGTGGTGGCCACCTAGGAAGTCTGACCAAAAAAAATTTGGTGCCATTCCTCTTAACCCCAAATATCACCCCCTACGAACTGGCCCATTCAAAAGGATCAAGGAATGGCAGGTAATTCTTCATGTCCACAAGGCCAAACACATCATAGGTGTTCCTTAAATATTTGCTAAACTGATCTATTTGGAGTCCTTGATTTTCATATGTTAACTGTCTTATAGCCTGCACTTTCAATACTACAGATACTCCTACCCCTAAATTATTTCACACATTCTGAGTTCAAGAATTCATTCATTAGCTGACAGAAGAACACTGGGTGCTTTCCCATAAAGAGCTGCCCAAAACTGTTCAGTTTAACAGCAGTGCCATGTTGGTAATGGGAGATTCATGTAATTGCCTGAATCTGTAATTGCATTTAACAAAAATGACTGGGAAACAGAAAAGGAAAGTGCTGATATTAGTGAAAATAAGCAGAGAGGTCTCATCAATTTAATAAAATTAAGACAGAAATAGAAATCATCAAGTGTGCTATAAGTGGCAAGTCTTTAGCCTCAATTGGATGCTCAATGGAGGATGGTTGATTGTGTGTTCAGTTACGAAGACAAAGAACAAATTAAAGAGCATGGTGAAATTCTGGAACTGTATTGTCAAATATAGTATCCAAAAGGCAAGCCATAGTCAGCATTTTTATAACTATTTTTTAAATCTCTGGGAATCCTCCTACCCCTTAACCAAATAGGATCTGAGTCTTATTGCTTGATCTCCATACCTTTGATGGTCACATGTTTTTAAGAATGCATTATATATCAGAACAATATTCAAGATTCTTAAAGTCCTGTCCGTTTCCAAAAAAAAAAAAAAAAAAAAAAAAAAAAAACGGCCGGGTTGAGGGGAGAAGTAACACTTTAAGAAGTAACAGCCAACTGAGAACAAAAGTCAAAGATTGTATCTTGGCTATAGCTTGTTACTTAACAATTAAAAACACAGATATAAAATTCAGACAGAACTATAAATGAATCCTGACTTTGCCATCACCTAGCAATGTATCTTGAACAAGTTACTTAATCCTCCAAATCTCAGTTTCTTCAGCTGCAAAATGGGGATAATAGCAGTACCCCATAGGGTGGCTGCAAAATACAAGTACGTGAATATATTCAGTATGCTTAGTGCTGTGCCTGGTACTTACTCTGGGCTTAAAATATAGAAGCCATTTTCTAGGAAGGAAGATGGATCCTAGAAGAAGAGATGGGAGGGACTGAACTTGGCCCTTGACAAGGGGCAAAGATAGATCCTGAACTCTATTAAAAACTCAATGCGGAAACACTTACAAGTTCTATTACTACTGCTACTCCCTATCTACCCACTAGGTCATTCTGGCTTCTGCTGGTGTGAGTGGGAGTATGCTATTTATTCACCTAATGACTCCTTCCAAGTTAGAGAAGTTGGAAACCCTGACAACTGTTCCAACCATTAATTCTCTCATTTCACCACCTCTGCACTCAGGAAGGTGTGTCTCCTGTATTACTGTCACATCTGCATTTTGACTTTTCAATTGTCTGAGGCTTCCAGCTCTTTGGAATCAGTGATTATGGCTTTGTGATTATACAATTAGAAGAGGCTGGGTTTAGGATATGCTGTTCAAAACAATACTGTGGCTGCCTCACATAGCATGGTGGACACCTGGCACCACCACCTCCCAGGACACATGCTCACCACCCTAGGCCTCTGTGCTTGTTTCCCCTGACATGGCCAAGACTCTGCCCCCATTTCCATTTTGACACCTTTCTTGTCTAAGTTCTTCTTTAAAGGTTTATTAGGGTATCATGGCATTGTTGATTGCTGTTTAGCATTGATTATTAGTATTAGCCCTGCTTATTGAAAAGCTTTGAGAGAGTCTTATATTTCTAAGATTTCATCTAGACCTCAAATGCCCTTACAGTGTAAGCCCAGCTACAGCAGAGGTAGAATCTGAAGAGGGAGGGGAGAGTGGCTGCAAAATCTTGGAGGAAAATGAAAGGACAGAATACAATAAAAGAATACTCCAGACTGTAATGCTGAAGCCCTCAGCCCAGGGCCTAAAACACAGTGAGAAGTTCTCAATAGTTTCCACCTTTCTTGTCCTATCACACTACCCTGGCTTTTTTGGTTGTTAAATAACTTTCAGACAAAATCAGTAGTTCTAAATATTTTGGTGAAGCTCTTTCCTCCTTCTCCTGGGCAGGCCTTCTGCATGCATTGACTCCACTCGCTCACCTCCCATTTCCACCTACGCTAATTTCACCTCCACACCCAGGGCCACACCAAGTGCTCTATCCAGTGCATGCTTTTAGTCTTCGTCTCACTGGCCTCCCTGAAGCGTGTGACACTGTGGACCAGTCTTATCCTCTTGAAACCCTCTCTCCTGCCTTCCTTGACACAAATTTCTCCTCTTCTCCTTTGCAGTTGCTGTTTCTGGCTCTCTTTTCTTTGCCCACAGCTTTGAGTTGACGAATCGAGGGACTGTTCTTGACTTTCTGCCCTTCCCACAGGATAGGGCCTCCCCTGCCATGCTTTCAACACCCACCTACTCATCAGCGGCTCTCATGTTTTTCTCCTCATCTCTGCCCTATCTTTTGCACATCAAACCCACATAAGCAACTGCATATTGGGCCTGTCCACTTGGGTGTCCCACAAGCATCTCAAATTCAACATGCACAACATAGAATTAATTCTGTTACACCCCTTTCGTTTCATGTCATCTATAGTCACTCAAACCAGAATCCTGGGTGGCATCTTAGATGTCTCATTTTCCTTTAACTCTCAACCCTCTCCCTCTACTACCCCACCACCAAATCTTGGTAATTCTCTCCATCTCGAATCCTTCCACTCTTCCACTGCCTTATTTGCAACTTTCACATCTTTCTTGAATTATTTTAACAGCCTCACAACTACTTTCCTTGCCTTCTGTATCAACCGGGCTCATTCTTCCCACAGATACTCAAGCGACATTTTTAAAATGAAAGTCTAATAAGCCTCTGCCTTATTTAAAGTCTAGCCAGTAGCTTCCCATTGCCTATGTGGTAGAATAAAAACCCCATTGCAGGGCCTGCAAGGGGCTCTGTGATCTGGCTCCTAGATTTCATCTCTGCTCTTCCCCCTTCCTTCTCTCTAACTTATACTCTGGCCATCAAAGTTCTAGAAGGCCCCCCCAAGAATCATGTTTTTCCAGGTATTTGCAAAGGCAAAAAAAAATGCACTTGCATTCCCACCTAGACAGCACCTACTTCTTCATGAAAGCCTAGTCCAAGCATTCTCTCTTTGGTCTTCTATAACTTTCCCCATCCCCCCAACTCTTCTCCCCTCCTTAGAGAGCTGCCCACTTTCTCTGATCTGCCACAGTATGTATATCTTTGGAAGGCATCTACCACACTTATTTACATGTCTGTCTTTCTGCTAGACTGAAAACTCCTTAAGGGTGGGGATGATGTCTTAATAGTCTTTACTCTCACCCCTGTACACAGATCCTGCCATAAAACAGTCAGAGAACATAGCACCCCACTCCCCATCAAATCAACCAGAACTGAAAGCCCAGGAAGCCGCATTTGACGGCTTCACTTTTCGTTTCAGTTGCTCAGTCTGGGCAGCTCAGAGCAGCTTCCTGAGCCTCCACCAGTTCAGAAAGCATCCAATCTGCAAAGAAGTGTGCACTGTCATTTGCTGAGCAGGAGCTTACAGTGATCCTGCTGATAGGGAGGCCTTTGCCGCCTTTCGCCCAAACCCCATGCCCTCTGGACTATGCATCTTAAAGGTCATGGTCATGGGCGGTCCTTATCAATCAAAGCATCAAGCGGAGAAAAAAACCCCGCTGTGGGATATGGTGAGACATGTCGGTTTCAAAACATTGCAGATCGTTAAATGAGTAATGTTAATGTGATCTCAGAATAGTAAATACACTCCCACAAGGAAAAGATACCTGCATTCTCTGGAAAGAAAACAAGAAAGGAAAGCAACATTTGGCTGCAAAAACTATGGAAGAGATGTCTGTATGGTGATTCAAGTTCTACTAGGGCAGGCAAATTGCATTTTTCTGATTGTCTGCCCCCTCTCCTCCCCCCGCCCCATGTGGGCACATGCACTCCCTCATTAAATCTTTTCTCTGGGGTAGGGTATGGGACTTGGGGGAAGTGAAGGGAATCGGGGAGCATACACATAGAGGAAGAAAACAAAGGCCTTCATTTTCTAAAAATGTCACTCACTGTGATTGAGAAAGAGTTTCTCAAGAAATGCGAATGTCCTGCACAGGAAGTAACACTTCATCACACGGCTAATAATCAGCCACGTGCTTGTCAGGGTTTGGTTTTTCCCTTCTGTACTGAGAAGGTGGCTCCAGGCAAGCCTGGATATCTTTCCCACCAGCCTGATAGTTATTTGAACACGTCCAGCTTTTATCTTCCAAAATGTGTGAGTGTGCTACTCCCATCACATCAAATTCATGTGGAAGACTCACAGTGGCGGGGGACGGGGGAGCCTGCAATTTTAAAGGGTTTATGTGGAGCCAGACTACTGTCCCCACATCCCAAATTGCCTTTTCCACACTGAAGCAGCTTGCAGGGGCCTGAATATTTATCCAGTTAAACAAAATGTACTTTCCGTCTACCCTCTAGCCCAGTAGTCTTTGCCCCTTCTCTCTCTGAGGCCTGGTTCTTCCCCAGAATCCAGCGTCATTAAGCCCCCTTATCCCTAAAGAAAACACTCAGGTCAGCGAATTCACTCCAAGGTATTGGCAACTCACTATGTCCAGTGTTTACATTTAAAGGAGAAAGAAGTACTTTACCCAAAGGAATGACTCTGGTGGTGAAGTTTCTGGTGAAGTATCACGGGAGCCGGTGAGACTTTCCAGTACCTCTCAAGTCCTGCTACATTGGTGACCATCGATGATGTCTGCTCCTCATGCCAGGTTCATAGCTCATTCCCTGATAAGGGTCTGGTTGCTTTCATCAGGATTTTCAAGTTGCTTTTATGCAGTGCATTTTTTGTGCAGCTTTTTTTCAGAAGCACTTGGTGGATAAGTTAAAACCCAAGGGTCCTTGCCCCTTGCCCAGAGATCCTTAGCATATGCCTCTCCATCCATAACTTCTTTGACAGAGAGGATCCAGGTTGAGGAGGGGTGAGGAGGTTGCCACCATGTGAGCTCTTAAGTGTGCCAGTCTTGAAGACTTAAGTCATATGGTAATCCTACAACAGATACATGAAGCGCCTCATTCATTAATTTATTTGAGTATCACTTATTAAGCTTCCACTCTGTGCCAGCCATTGCTCCAGAGAGTCACCAAAGAACCAAACTGACAAAGCTTCTGCTCTGTTGGAGCTGAAAGCTGGAAATTGGTTTCAACTATTTCTGTCTGTCTCCAGAAAGCAGAACTGGGACAAATGGGTAGGAGCCCCAGGGAAGCAGATTTCTGCTCCATACGATATATTAATACAACCAAATATGGAGTGGTAATGAGCTCCCTGTCACTGGAGGGATCTGAGAAGAAGCTGCATGATGGCTTCATCCATGGAGCTGGGCTGGATCTGTTGTCTTTAACCATTTCTTCTAGCAGCAGGAATCTTTTCTTAAACAAAACCTTACCAGAAGTCCCAATACAGAAAATAGAGTGCTGAAGTGATATGTACAGATCTGGAGTCACCTCCAACCTACTCACAGCCCCCCACCACCCCCTGCAACATATCCCTCTGTTCACCAAACCTTGGATATCCACGAACCACTGGATGCAATGATCATGAAGCTCCTAGCCTCCTCCACTGTCATGGATATCTGTGAGTCTCAGTAGGATGGTGGATGATTTCTCACCAGATTCATCCGCTCTCTCTCTCTCCATTTCCACCTTTTCCTAGGAGAGAGTCTGAAGAAGCCAGAGAAAAGAGGCAGAGGCTCTGGGAGCATAGTGGGACAATGAATGTTGTCTGAGAATGTCAATATGACCAAAGGCATTGTTTCACTTGGGTGGACCTGAAAATCATAATGGGGCTCCAAAAAGAGCCCATTGCCTGGGATCCTGAACCGTAAGTTAAAGTCAAAGGTCAGGCCAGGCACAGTGGCTTACACTTGTAATCCTAGCACTTTGGGAGGCTGAAGTGGGCAGGTCTTGGGGTCAGGAGTTTGAGACCAGCCTAGCCAATATGGTGAAACCCCATCTCTACCAAAAATTATAAAAATTAGCCAGGCATGGTGGCGTGTGCCTGCAGTCCCAGCTACCTGGGAGGCTGAAGCAGGAGAATCTCTTGAACCCAGGAGGCAGAGGTTGCAGTGAACCGAGATCATGCCACTGACTCCAACCTGGGTGACAGAGCGAGACTCCATCTCAAAAAAAAAAAAAAAAAAAAAAAAAAAAAAAAAAATCAAAAGGCTCAAAAAGGCCAAAAGGACCTTGGAAGAAGAGGACAAAAAAACAGAGAGAAGACACTCACAGGTAACTCACTGAAACAAACAAATACCTCATTTGCACTATCCTCAGGAAAGTTCCTGTGTATTCAACACCTTCTAACACAAGGCTTACTTTCTAGTAATGGACCCTACTTACACCCTTCCAGATGTAAGAGTTGATAGTAGGGGATTGTACATCTTTCTCCAATCCAGAGCAGGAAGTTGGAGAAGCTGTCTGCCTTCAGGCTCCATGCCTGGAAAGTCCCATCCCCATTTTGCACAGTGTGGGTGGAAAGGGAAGCCTTCAGCAGCTCAGAGGACCCTGGCTGGCAGCCACTCACTGGCTTAGGACTGGTGATGGAGTGTGGGAGAGGGGAATCTGACAACTTGAAAAAGAGCTTGAAGTCTTCCTAAGCACAGAGCTACCACACAGAGCCTCAAGCCTGCCCAATCACAACCTTGCCATCATCTCAGCTAGAATTTTCCTGACAGTTTCTGAAAAAATAATCAAAACTGGACTCACATCTTCTAGCTTCATAGCTAAAAGTGAGTAAGTCAGCTGAGTTTTGCTTAAATTCATGGTTTTCCAAGGTGTGTAACATACACAAAACATAATTTGGCAGGGAGACATTAGTAGGTGCTACTCAATACATTTCTGAAGAGTAGCACTTAGGGAAACTCTGGTCTAAACAAAACTAAGCATGTTACTGTAGGGCTCTTCAGAGCCTTGAAAATGCTAATGTGAATTGTGACTCTCCAAGAAAGGAATATAGTCATATTTGTGAATTCTGCATCTTGAATTCAACTAACCTTGGAAAAGAAAACTTCACAAAGTTACAAAAGCAAAACCTGACTTTGCTGTGAACCAAGTAATGCATAGAATCCTTGCAAGTAAATAGGTGTGTAGGCATTGTATTAGGTATTATAAGCAATCTAGAGATGATTTAAAGTATATGAGAGAGGATGTGCATAGATTGAATGCAAACACTATGCCATTTTATATAAGGGACTTGAGCATTCTCAGGTTTTGGTATCTGCAGGGGTAACAGAGGGGTCCAGGAACCAGTCCTCCATGGCTACCAAGAGATGACTGCAGAGTATTCAGTATTTCTTAAATTTATTTGAACTCTGAATGCTTTTTTTCACAGGGCAACTTAAAGTACTCCTTTTTCCTGAAACACACTTTGGAAAATACTGTCACAAAGCAAACATTAACCACATTATATAATTTTAGAGATTTATTTTTCATTAAGGTAAGCCAGTACTTCCAAAATACTGCAATGTCTTATCCACCACCTTGAGAGGTAAGACTTCATGTAGATGAACTGTCTGCATCACTGAAGCTTCGAACAGCAAAACAATTAAACCATCTAACCTAAAAATCTTTCTAAAGTGTATTATACACATCTCTATTTTTAATTGTTAAAAATAAAATTAAATATTTTGGAGTATAAAAGTAAATACATGCTTATTTTTCAAAGCTTAAAAAAATTGGAGAAGAATAAATAAGGCAAAAGCCCATAGCTCTGTTAACATTTATTGTAATTTATCTCATCTTATTTTGCATACAATATATACTGAAATATAAAATAGCTGTCACAATTCACTTAATGTTTTCTATACCACTAAACAGTCTTTTAAATGTATGTTTTAATGGCTTTATGATAGTCTATAATGGAAATGCATTATATTTCATTTAATCACTTTTATTATGTTTTTATTATGAATAAGGGTTAATATATATTTATAGAAATATTTGCCTCTATTTTGATTTTTTTGAATACAGATGCCTGTAAGTAAAATCACATATTATCAAATTGCCTTTCAGAGGATTTGTACCATCTATACACCCCCAGCATTCTCTAAGAATAATATTTTACCATCCTTAGCAACATTAAATACTGCTATTTAAAAAAAAATCTGTGCTAATTTGTTAAGTTAAAACTGCTATCTTATAACTGTTTGTACTTTTCATTACCAGTGAATTTAAACATTTATAAATACTAATTTGACATTGATATTTTTCCTTCTATAATACATATAATATGACCATTTTCTCTTGTGGCCTTAATATTTTACTCACTGACTTGGGTGAACTTTGTTAAGGTTATTGGATATCATGTTTGTGACAAATAATTTTCACAGCTTGCTGTTTACCTTTTAATTGGGTTCATGATTTTAATATGTAAATCTTAACTTCTATTTATACCCAAATATGGCTTTTTTCTTTTTTTATTTCTTCTTTTGCTTTTGTGCTTAGAAAATTATTTCTCTTTCAGAAGTCAGATGAATATTCACTAAGTTTCCTCGATGTTTCATGGTTTTACTTTTTAAATCCTTTTTTAAAAAATATGGTGTGGTGCTTGCTTTTTAAACTGAATAAAATGTTATCTTAATGACTCAGGATCACAATTTCGAATAGTGTTTAAAGTTTTGTACCATTAAATAGAATGCTCCCAGGAGCCACTGAAGTGGATAGGGATACTTTTCACCATTCTCTGTGACGTCAGACTTCTGTGATTTGTTAACTGAGTGGCTCATTTTCGGTTTTGATCTCTGTTTTTGACATTAGGCTCCCAGCTCTCATTTCCCATTGTAGACAATTGTCTGCCACTCACAGGGCTTCTTACTTTCAACAGCTCAAACACCAACTAGCCAAATTTATGCTACTGTGCATGAAGTATATGTGTCGTTGAGCCTGGGTGGGGAAGGCAGAAGAATAGCCCCACCCCTACCAAAGATATTCACATCCCAATCCCCAGAATCTCTGAATGCGTTTTGTTACATTTCAAGGGGAAATTAAGGTCACAGATGGAATTGAGGTCACAGATTGATTAAAGTTGTTAATCAACTGCCCTAGAGATGTGGAGATTATTCCAGATTTCTAGGTGGGCCCAATATAATCACAAGGGTCCTTACAAGTGAAAGAGGAAAACAAGAGAGTCGGTGTCAGAGCGATTTGATATGAGAAACACTTGGGCAACTATTGCTGTCTTTGAAGATGGAAGCCATCCATCTCTGGGAGGGGCCGCAGCCCAGGAATGGGGATAGTAAGTTAGAAGCTGGAAAACTTAAAACATCAGATTCTCCACACAAACACCTCCAGAAAGAAATGTAGCCTTGCTGATGCCTTGGAGACTCATTTTAAACTTCTATTCTCCAAAACGGTGAGACAATAAATTTGTGTTGTTTTAAGCTACTGAGTTCATGGTGATTTTTTACAGCAGCAAAAGGAAACTGACACAGTGGGCCTAGAAGTCTGTTCAATAGAGAAAACTGCATGGCTTTTGTGCATGGCCTTGGTGACTGCTACTTTGTCTGCTCTGAGGTTTTGTTTCCTCCACCCCCCAATTATTTCCATGGTTCCTGGAAATCTAACTTACACCTAGAGCAGAGCCTAAGCAGGACATTATTTTACAGGAATTGGTCCCTGCAAGTCGAGTTGCAAACCCTGGGTCAAAGGGTGAAGTAGAAGGAAGCTGGAAAGATGTAGTATTTAAGTTTTTCAGAGAAATCACAAGCCTAGACCTTCTGCCCAGTTTGGAAGAATGAGCATTCCATCATGACCCTTGGACTGGGTGAGAGCATCATCCTTTAATTAATGTCTGCGCTGGGTCAGATAACCATCGCGGTCTCTAGGTAAATTCCCTTCTGTCTCTAAATGACCAGGTAGTTCAAGGGCATGAGTCACAAAGGATCCTCTTAGTGGAAAGAGTCTGGGAGCAGGGTTGGGGGGTTTCAATGCTGATATGGATTTTGTGACACCAAAAGCCTTGGAGCCAGACCAAGTGGTAGAGCACAAACTATTCCCATAAAAACTGGAGTAGTTCTTAAGAATAGTATGCAAATAATAAGAAAAGATCAGGAAGGGAGGTGCCAGCACTGGGCAGAGGGAATCTGCCTCCAAAATGCATCTGGACACTTGCCCAGTGGATTGAGAGGAACCTGCGATTAGATAATTTTCGGTAGATGTTGGAGGAGAATCTGAAGATTGTGCGTTACTTATCTCTTTCTCTAATGCCTAACACAGTGCCTGGCATACAGTAAGTAATCAATGGATTCTTGTTATGAGAATGAACAAATGAATAAATTTAGTAACCCTTTGTCATCTTTAAAGTCCACTATGAGCTTAGTAACACAAATCACTCCTTAGTAAAAGTTTCCAGCCTTAGCAGATAAGATTAATTTATCCAGCCCTGGTTCAAGTTAACTTAGAAAACAAAAGGAGCAATGAGGAAGTATTTTACTAATGTATTAGAATTCTTTTGTTCCAAGGGAGGAAGAAGCTGGCTATCTCTGAGTTATAAGAAATGGGGTGATATTTGAGGAAGAAAAGCAAAGTAGTTAAAGATAAACAGAGAATAATAATTATATCTTAACACCATAATTTAATATGTAGTTTTAATAACTGAGTGCATGTATGACATTTACAGAGCAGTGCCTGGCACGAACGCACTCAATACATGGTGACTATCATTGTTATTCTTCAGCATTTTTAATTGCTCTTCAATGATTAAAAAATAAAACTTGACTGGGGGCGGTGGCTCATGCCTGTGATCCCAGCACTTTGGGAGGCCAAGGCGGGCAGATCACCTGAGGTCAGGTGTTCGAGACAAGCCTGGACAACATGGCAAAACCACATCTCTACTAAAAATACAAAAATGAGCCAGCATGTAATCCCGACTACTTAGGAGACTGAGGCTGGAAAATCGCTTGAACCCAGGACACGGAGGTTGCAGTGAGCCGCAATCATGCCATTGCACTCCAGCCTGGGTGACAAGAGCGAAACCCTGTCTCAAAAATAAATAAATAGAATAAAATAAAATAAATAAAACTCAGAAAAATAATAACATAAAGTCATCATTTATGACAAGACCGAAGAATACATGGGTTTGTTAATTTATGAGAAAGGAAAGTAACTAATGGATGATGACAAGACTGATTCTTTATATGTATGGAGTAGCATATACAAGACACACTGTTATGAAAATAAGAGCATAGATTTAAATGTTTTCTTAGTGATGTTCATTCCTTAAAGGATCTCATAGTGAATCCTTTACTAAAGCAAAGAATAATCCTTCAAGGCAATATTAATGCTATAATTTTTGAATATGCTGATTTTTATACATAAAGTCTCATGCAAATAGGATATCTTAAGATAAACGAGCCAAGTGAGGGGTTTCACTCAGGGTCTAGAAACATAAGCACGAATATAACAAGGTCACATAGAAATCAGATATACTGAGTAGTGTTGATTAAGCCATCTCCTTAAGGGAATAAAATTTACTCTCAAAGTACTGGCTGGAGCATTTAGAGATTCATGGGGAACTGACAATCATTTTAGACCCATTTGCAGAGGACAATTCATTTGCCGTCATCAAGGAAGTGATGGGATGGATGGGTGTGGGTCTAAGGTTTCTAATGTAGACTGGTTAAACCTCTACATGGAATATGAATGACTGCGTAGTCTTTTCCTTTCTTGTTTATTAAAGAAACTTGGTAAATGTACAACTTTAAGACCAGTGCTTTCTTCTCCACAACCTGCCCTCCAAAGTGCCTAGTATGCTAACAATCTGAGCCCTTGTTCTTGACAGAAATGCAATGTCAAGACCCAAGTGATGCCATATGAGGCTCAAATTGGTTTTATGATTGACTGATGTGATCCATTTTTCAGCTCACATTTATAGAAACCTACCAAGAAGACAGAAGATTCTTTTGTTTCTCAAGAAAGAAAAAAGAAAAGGAAAAAGAAAAGAAATGATAAGACAAGACAAGACTTCTGAGGCCTTAGAAAAGAACACATGGACACGGGGAGGGGAACATCACACACTGGGGCCTGTCACATGGTGGGAGGCTAGGGGAGGGATAGCATTACGAGAAATAGCTAATGTAGATGACGGGTTGATGGGTGCAGCAAACCACCATGGCACGTATATACCTATGTAACAAACCTGCACGTTCTGCTCACGCATCCCAGAACTTAAAGTATGATAAATTTTTTTTTTAACTGAATAAGATTTGAAACTCAAAAAAAATTGCTTATGTAGAAAAAAAGAAAAGAAGTTGCTAATCCCTGGCATATAGTATAGATTGGGTTTACTGACAAAGAATTATTCCACTCATTTGCACTTTGTTTTTGATGGGGCTTCTAGAATGTTTAGGGAAAAGAGAAGCACAGACACTGTGCACCTTGATTTCGGTAAAGCATTTGACAAGGTCTATCGTAGCGTCCTCATAGAAACTGTGGACTGGAGCATAGTACAGCTGATAGACTGTTCTTTGAATGGCCAAAGAACATGGGTCTGTGGGCTGACCAGGAGGAAGCCTCTCATATGAATGCTTCAAGGCAACTTGACCTTATCCTGCTGTAATAGTTTTATCAAACATTCAGATGAAGCCTGGATTAGATTACCCAGCAGACTCACCACCACTGGGAAGAGTGATCATTTATAATCTCAATCTCAGTTGCAATAAGGAGACAAGAACAAAAGATGTCCAGGGTACATTAGTAGTTTGGACCCTACAGAGCTATTGTCCAAACCTGGCTGTGCATCAGAAACACCCAAGACTGCGTTATAAAACACAGATACTCAGGTCTTTCCTCAGACTTACTCAACTAGAATTTCAAGAAGTAAAGCCCTGGAATTTGTATTTTTTAAATAAACTACTCAGGTGATCCACAGGTAATCAGCTCAGTACTCTACTTGCAGAACCATTGCCCTAGTGGGATTTAGCAAAGAAGCTTTTCCAAGGTAATAATGATACATTACCCAGTAGTCTGGATATCTTCATGGGTTTTCAAATTATGAGAAAATCCCTCCCTATACTCTGGTTCCATCCAACCTTGATGACTCTCCTGATGGGGGTGGGCAAGGCAGGGAAGAGAAGGAGCACAGGGCTTTGATCAAGCATGTATAGGCTTTGATGCCAATCAAACTAGGACTTGAGCCTGGGTTCTGCAGCCTACCACCTGTGCAAGGGGGCTCTGTGCTTGCATTTCCTTATCTTAAAATGTGGGGATTTAATGAGATCACACAGGTAAAGTGTTTGCCTAGCATATAGGTGGCCAGTTGACACCAGCTATTACTATTAATAGGCTGTTCAGTCAACTCCCCATTCTGTGGATCTCAGGTCCATAATATTAGCTGAACACACCTACCCAGAGAAGGAAAGAAACTATTAAATCTATAGGATATGAGTTATGTCCTGGCCACTAGGCCCCCCACAAATCTAATCTTATTTCCTTTAATTGTCACCAAAACCCTCAATTTTACAAATGAGGAAGCTGAGGCTCAGAGAGGTCAAATGACTTCCCCCAAGTCACCCAGCTATAAAGGGACAGATATACACCAATAATTTGGCTAATAAACTTATGCTAAGGAGTCCCCGTGGCACTTTTTAAGTGGTTAATATATGGAGTGGAGAAAGCTTTGCCCTTTAAAAAAATCTAAAGAGAGACATTTTGAAACTGCGAGGGAGGGGAGAAGTCACACCACCTACACTCCGTTACCTGAACACTCAGCAGTTAGCCGAGGAAAAGCCCAAAGGGCAACCATTGCATGCTGGTGCCCTCTCTTGCTAGCTCATCACACACACACACACACACACACACACACACACACACACACACACACTCTTATTTAAAATTATAACTCCCTGTGACATGCTTATTTCTTGGCCCTGCTTTCATTTTCTTCTTACAATTTCATCACTGTCTCGCATTCTATCATTGTGGTTATTTATCTTGTATACTGTGACTCCTCCCCAACTAGAACATTAGCTCCTTGAGGGAAAGAACAGAAAAGATGTTTCATTATCTTATTTTCTCCCACATCCATACATCTGAAATAGCCTGGCATGCATTGGCATTCAATAAATATTTATGGCAGCAATGAATGGATGAACGAAGAGAAAACATTTCAAAGGGTGTCAATCATAAATGTTGAAAATCATTAAATTTATTTAAATAGCTGCATGTTCTGATTTTTTATTATAAATATGTATTCTTTGTATCATAATAGTTTTTAAAATGGAACCTAAATTGTCCAGGTTATTACTGACTTGAAGCCGAATCAAATCAAAGGGCACACAGCAAAGGGCAATGACAGGACTAAGTTGATCTTCCAGAAGGCAAGTGTGCTGGGCACATTCCACAGGCCCCTCCAGATTCCCTCTTCGCCCTTTCTTACTATGCTTTGTGCCCTAGGACATCCATCTCTTTGAGCTGCATCAACAAGCTCCCTTGGCCTTTGGCTTCTAGTTGGGAAAAGAATGATGTTGGGCTGTTAATTCCCCAGCTCTCACCTTTACTACTGGGTCTCTGCAAATTGACTGTGTCTCTATGGAAGGCCCCAGTGCCTGTCTGTCTGCCACCTTCTCTGCACTTCTGCTCTTTCAGGTTCTATAACTGCCCCCATGCTTGCCTGTCGGGCCTCAGGCGGTAACAGCTCTCCATTTTTGCACAACCTGGAGTACTTTACTCTCTTTGCTCATCTTCCAAACTCTGCCCACACCTTTTAAAGTGTCCCTTTATTAAATTTTCCTCAATGACCCAGTTGAGGATGCCACTAGTTTCTTTCTGGGTCTCTGGCTGTGCCAGTGCGGACAGGAGAAATGCGTTTAAAGTTAGAAGACCTGCATTCTAATACCAGTTTCATGACTGACGTTCTCAAGGCCAACCACCTCTCTGGACTCAGTTTCTTCATCTGGAAATTAGGAAAATCAGGCAAGGCAACCTCTAATATCTTGTGATTTTTAAGAAGCCCTCTGCTCAGAGAACAAAGTAGCTACTTCCCCATCGGCCAGAAAGTATTAACTTGGTCTAGATCCTGAAAAGGGCCCAGTCTTCCAGGAACTTACCACAGCGGCTGCTGCTGTACCACATACAATAAAGCGGAGCTCGCCTATATTAAAGCTGGCAAAACCCAGCTCGATCTTTGCCCTCACTTCAGCTGCGAATCAGCAAGTTCCTGGAAAATTGAAGTTATATTTTTAAAACTATTATAAAACTAATACATATGTATAATAGAAAAATCAGAACACGCAGCTATTTAAAGAGAGAATAATTACTTTCAACATTTATGTTTGATACCTTTCTAGACTTTTTCTATTCATTCATTTATTCCACAAGTATTTATTGAATGCCAACACTTTATGTAATAGCTTTTAAGTTTAGAATTAGTGAACTTCTGGTTGTACGAAGGATAGTTGTATTATGTTAGGTGTAATTATGACATTATTATTGTCTTTATTTGGAGATTAAGTATGATTTCAGGAGATGTGTATGGGTGCCAAGTTGACAAGGGGTGAACTTGTGATGGTTGATATTAGGTGTCAACTTGATTGATTGAAGGATGCCTAGATGACTGGTAAAGTGTTGTTTCTGGGTGTGTCTGTGAGGGTGTTGCCAGAGGAGGCTGACATTTGAGTTGGTGGACTGGGAGAGGAAGACCCACCCTCACTGTGGGCGGGCACCATCCAATTGGCTGCCAGCATGGATGGAACAAAGCAGGTGGAAGAAGGTGGGATCACCTTGCTTGCCAAACCTTCTAGCTTCCTTCTTTTTCCAGTGCTGGATGCTCCCTTCTGCTCCTCCTGCCCTTGGACATCAGACTCCAGGCTTTTTAGCCTTTGAACTCTGAGACTTGCACTAGTGGTTTGCCGGGAGGGTCTCTGGCCTTCAGCCACAGACTGAAGGCTGCACTGTCAGCTTCCCTGGTTTTCAGGCTTTTGGACTTGGACTGAGCCGCTACCAGCTTCTCTCTTCTCCAGCTTGCATGGGGCTTCACCTTGTAATCATGTGAGCCAATTCTTCCTAATAAAATCCCTTTTATATATACATATATCCTACTGATTCTGTCCCTCTGGAGAATCCTGAGTAATGGCAAGTATTTGTGTTGCCAAACCAGAACCCTGGATGCCATCTCAATTCTCCACTTTGGTCAAGTATATTAAAAATATCTGAAGAATTACGTCATCTTTGCTCCTGCGTGTGCAGTTTGGACACAGGATACCTAAGTTCCTGGAAGGGTAAATTTTTTTTCAGTCTGTTAGGAACAAATCCAACCTTTCTGCCATTGACTTAGCTTCTCTGCCCTAGACATGGGCTCCAGCTTCTGGTGAGGAGGCTTTCCCTACTGCCAAACCAAAATGTCAACAATCAAAACAGATGGGAAATAAAGAGACCTTCTTGGGAAGGGGGTATTGTTTAGCCAAGTAATATTGAAGCTTTTAGAGTAGTGTCTTTGAAAGTCAGGGCAGATCCAAGGCAGTGAATGCCTTCATCTGGCAAGACTAGAAGAATGGATCTGCCCAAGCAGACACAGTGACTGTTGTAGTGGTTACTCACACAGCTGTGGCAGGTTGGGGCTGTCTGACTCCTCCTCTCCCTTCATCTCTTCCCATTCGCAAACCTGTGAAGGAGGATTTTGCTTTGTTTTGAAAAAATACTGCATCAGTGTTATGCTCTCAGAGCACTAAATATCAGCAAGAAACGGATTTCTCCATTTTACAGACACTCTATTTTGAAAAATATTGAAGATCCAGGCTTACCTCCAAGAGACCAGTAAAGAGTCAGCATGACCCCCTAAGATGAAATTACAATGATCACCTTGACTACCCAAGGCCTCCTTAGAAGGTCAAGGAACAGAAAGAGAGGGAGAGAGGAAGACCTCAGGAGAAGTGAGCCCCAGGAGTCCTGCAAAGCAGACTATGTGGACTGAAAGGCAACCTGCCCTATTTTGCACTGGACTCATCTGTAAAATGGGATGATGGTACCTTCCCCATAGGGCTTCTGTGAGTATTAAATGAGCTAATACATACAAAATACTTATGACAAGGCCTGGCACGTAACACACTGTCAATAAATGTCAGCTATTATCCTCCTCTCCTACTCCTTTTCCTCCTCTTCTACATCTTCCTCCTTCTCTTTGTCTTCACTCAAAGAACTTTCCTGATCTGTCCCTAGGAATTCCATCTTTGTTCTGGTAATCAATGGAGCCTGTACACCCTTCCACATATTACAAGATATATTGATGGTGTTTTCACAGTGACTACATTAGAGATATTTGCAAAGTTATACTTGACTCTGAAATTAGCTTTGATGGGCAATGATGCCATCTCAGACATTCCCCTGTGCCAAATACTATCACTGAGCAGAGAGTGCAATATGGATCATGGTCAATTTGGTGACTCAAAAGGCATTTTAGGGTCTTACTATCATACATCCAACAAATATTTTTTAAATGCCTGGCATGTTCCAAGCCATGGCAGGAACGCCAGGATGAATCAGACATTGATTTTGTCTTAAAAGAAATTTTCATCAAGGTGAAGAAAAATCAGGTAGATATTTTAAAAATATAGACAGAAAGTGATGTGGGGCACAAGAAAAACACACCTAGAAGGCTGTGCACCCCAGGTGACAAGAGAGAATGGTTTCTGCTGAGAACTCAAAAATAGAGACTGCAGTTCATACAAATGCAGATCACCGATGCCACCATCAGTAGTGAATTGTCTTAAGACAATTACCTCAGACCCAAGTATTTGGTATTTGTCTAGGGGGTTTCATTCACCAGAACTGTCATGCAGGCCAAGTTTGCCATGCTTTCTGCCTTTATATGAGCACCTCCTCTCCCCCGCCCCCACCACAACCATTACACACATTGCAGCAAGGCCTCCAGTCCTGGATCGCAGCTCATGCTCCTTAACCTTCCTATCTCAATCAAAATGTCCCATCATAGAGACATTGTTCTACAGGGACCCTGGGTAGAAGTGGGCCAGTCTTCAAAGGAGAGATCACCAATACCATGTGCATAATATATTTGACACATGGGACCTCTGAAGTTACGTGGGTATTCATTCTGCCTATGTTTAAAGCTGTAGCCCACAGCATTATAGACACTGAGTCAATGGTAATAACAAATCAATGGGTTTTCACTAGCTTAATCACAACAAAACCTCAATAACTGGCTGGCAACTGCAAAGGCTAATGTGGCTTCAGTTTAGTCATCCCATTGTAATCTCTGTGAATGGCATGGGCTGAAATTGTGCCAAATGCAGTCCGCTCACCAAAACTGGGTGGCCCTACGTGAGAAAGCCATGGAGCTTTGACAGCTAAACTTGGGCAAAAGAATAAATATTTTTAGATAAAATATATCACAAAAGAATAACGGTATTTGTTTCATGTTTTAAGCATGCTAGTTGCAAAGATCCATGCATGTGGCTTTGCAGATGTCTTTCTGAGTTGCATTTGTATCTTTGTTAATATAATATCATCTTACCTTGGTACACCACTATATGTCTTGGCTATATGACATCAGTGTCTTGCACAATGGTATTGTGGAAAGGTCAATACTGTGCCAACCCACCTACAGCCTCTTCTGAGGGGACCCATCTGCCCACACGTTCTGCCAAAGGGACAGGCCCAGGAAGCCACACTCAGTACCCAGTGCCCCACTTCCTCCATTCATAGATGATTGGTCCTGGCGGGGCACCTGAGCCAATGGCAGACAACCCATAGGCTGAAGAGGGAGGTGCAGACTGCTTTGAAAGATAGACTGGACCAATCAGATTCTCTCTTAGGGCCCTAAACTTGAAACAAACAAATAACCATCAGTTAGTACTGCGAGCAGAAAAAGACATGGCATTTGTTGCTTAACCATAGAAATCAAACATCCATGAACTCCTACTGTGGAACACCTGGGAGCTTCCTTGAATCTAGAAGCACCTTTGAGTTCTGGATTCCTTGAGGCCAGGGTCTGATATGGCTCCTGCTCTTGGATTTGTCATTTTAAAATAATGTAATGTAATACAATATGTGAAATCCCTTTGTCTTGAGTTGGCTTGAATAGATTTCTGTTTCTTGCAACAAAAAATAAAAGCCAGATTAAAATTAGTGGGATATTAACACCTGGTCCCAACTGATCTCCTGGGCCATAAGGCCATCTGGAGAAATCACAAGAAGCAAGACAAACTGACAATGTCTTAGCCATTACTGGGAAGGCAATAGAAACCAAAAAAAGAAAAAAGGGAACTGAAAACTTTTAAAGACGATTTGGAAAGTTTGTGTGTACGCACCTCCCTGTTGAGTGTGCAGTGACTTGTAGAGCCAGCACCGTGAGCAGAGTTGCCGCTCATGAACGAAACCTAGCATTTGAATGCTCACACTCAAAATAGGCTATGAATGACTGCCGGTTATGAGACATGCTAGATGCACAGGAATCACAAGTGATTGAAGTCAATTCACAAGAAAAATCAGGATGATATTATTTGAAGCAGCCTCAAAAGCAGGTGCTAGGTTTAGGGTGTGTCTACATGACCCTGGTTTTTATTTCCACTCAGCTTTGGAAACTAAATGACACTGCTGTCTATTTAAAACTGTGTCTTATATATGTTAATACAGAGTGTGTCTAAATAAAACATAGTTTACAAATATCTCCACAATGGTAGCATTTCATGGCCAAAGATATTTCATGGCTTGGAGTTAAATACAATTTGGCCTCCATCTAAATGTTCCAGTTGATTTAGAAATTGAATTATCATCACATTTGATCCAAGAAGACATCTTACAAGTTTAAAAACTAAAATTTGTAAATAGGAAGTTTCATGACTTAAATGGAATTTCCTGTGCCTCTGTCATGTAAATTACATCTTCTTGCCATGGGGAAGAAGTATGCTGAAGTGGGTAAGATATGGACGTTGGAAATAGACGGGCTTGAGTTCAGATCCAGGCTCTATGATTTATTAGTCATGTGGCCTTGAGAAAGTTACCCCTGCAGTTTCTTTATTTTTAAAGCTAGGATGGTGATGATAACAGCACATACATTTCAGGATGTTGTAAAGATTAAATGGGTTAATAAACATACATGCTTAGAATAGTGCCTGGCTCATAGAAATATTCTACAAACGCTTGTCACTATTATTGGTAATTCTTTCATTGAACTCACAATGTAAATCATTTAGCCAATTCTTACTGAGTCCATGTGAGTACTGTGCTGGGTGTGTCCTTTTGTAATCCTATTGAAAAAGCACAGCTCACAAGGATAATAGGAATTCTCGTTCTAAATTTACAGTTGCAGAAATGAGGCTTAGAAAGGAAGTTAACTAACTCTCTATAGCCTGCCTGGTTACTAAATGGCAGGGCTAGGATTAATAAATTCATTCATTTGTGCATTCAACATTTTTTTTTTCAAGACAGAGTCTCACTCTTGTTGTCCAGACTGGAGTGCAGTGGCATGATCTTGGCTCACTGCAACCTCCACCTCCCAGGTTCAAGGAATTCTCCTGCCTCAGCCTCCCGAGTAGGTGGGATTACAGTTGTGCGTCCGGCTAATTTTCGTATTTTTAGTAGAGATGGGGTTTCACCACATTTGCCAGGCTGTCTCAAATGCCTGACCTCAGGTGATCCGCCCACCTTGGCCTCCCAAAGTGCCAGGATTACAGGCGTGAGTCACCATGCATGGATCAACATGTTGTTATTGAGCACTAGTTACTTATTATTCTAGGTGCTGGCGTACAGACAGGAACCAAACGGATTAAAATCCTTGCCTCCATGGAGCTTACCTTCAGCTAAGGGAGACAGTCAAAAACAAGGTAAGTCAGTATTATGCATAGGAGATTATAAGGTGGAGTGTGCTAACAAGAAAACTAAGCCAGAAGGGGAGTGGGAATGCGTATGTGTGCGTGTAGAGGGAGATGGAGTTTACAATGTGATTTTTGCTAGAACACGTCACTAGGGAAGGTCTCACTCAGAAGAGGACATTTGAGGAAAGGCATGAGAGGAGAGGAAGCGAGCCATGGGAGTATCTGGGGGAAAGGTTCCAGGCAGCAGAAAGAGCACATGCAAAGGCCCTGAGGCAGGAGTGTGCCTGGCATGTTCCAGGGACAGTAAAAAGCCAGTGTGGCTGAGGCAGAGAAAGCAGAGAAAACAATGGAGATGAGATCACAGAGGTAAAGGATTGGCTGACATTGGTACTTACTGAAGAAAACCCTTCCCTATGTTCCTGTTAACTGGGGTTCTTCCACAAAGTCAACACATCTAAAGAAGCCACTGATGAAACAGGTTGCCTCTTGGAAAGACCATCTCGCCTTCCAGCCTCTCCATCCTGCAGAGAGGAAAACCTGAGTTTGGCATTGGCAGTCAGGTAATTCATCAGATCTGGAAACCACCTCATCAGCATTCCCCTGGCCGACTGGAAGCAACCATGACGTTGTGCTGAATGCACTTGCAAAGCTGTGCTGTGGTCTCTCCGAGTTCATCACGGCACCTCCCTATGCAGGAGTTTCAATTCAAGGTCATTTTTGGTTCTTTTCAGTAGCAGACTCAGAACCAGACCTATTCAAGTGTCAGAACGGGGCAGACACATTAATAGCCAGACCCCAGTGGGAGTTCTATTTTCCATTTCCTCCTCCCCCATATTTATTTGTTTCTTCCTTTCCTCTGTGTGGTAAAGGTGATCTTGCATGATATTTTCAGATGAGGCTTAAAAAGGTGGAGTGGAGGATGGGAAGATAACACTCTGAATTGGAGCTCACTCTTTCTCAGTCCCTCAGGGTAGAGTTGGGCTCCCTGGGTGCGAATCACCATTCTATCACCTAGAAGCTGTGTGACCTTAATCAGGATACTCAGCCTCTCTGAGCCTCAGTTTAAAATTTTGAATTGAGGCCAGGTGCGTTGGCTCATGCCTGTAATCCCAGCACTTTGGGAGGCCGAAGTGGGCAGATCACTTGAGGTCAGGAGTTCAAGATCAGCCTGGCCAACATGGTGAAACCCCTTCTCTACTAAAAATACAAAAATTAGCTGGGTGTGGTGGCACATGCCTGTAGTCTCAGCTACTTGGGAGGCTGAAGTAGGAGAATCACTTGAACACAGTAGGCCGAGGTTGCAGTGAGCCGAGATTGTGCCACTGCACTCCAGACTGGGTGACGGAGCAGGATCCCATCTCAAAAATAAAATAAAATAAAAGTAAAAAAATAAAATTTTTAATTGGGGATAATGATGACATCTTCCTCAAAGACTTATCATGAGAATTCAATGTGGTCATTTAATTCTGTTTCAGGATTTAGCCAAATTTGGGTGGTATTTCCCTTTTGGTGGGGTACTTTTCATTACAATGAGAAGGATGTCTTAGGACTCCAGCACACTGAGAGGTGGGTGTCCAAAACATGTGGTTGTCTCTGCATTTCCACTCAAAGCAGAATCCAGGTATTTTCCAGGTGCTTCCCTCTCTCTGCTGAAAGTTCACTTCATCTCCATCTGGGTGGTCCCAACCTCCCAGGCTGATAAGCCTCTTGAATTCTTAAGAGCAGACAGAGAGGTGGGCCCTCTGTGGTCTAGGGGAGAAGTGGCCCACTGTCTCAAATGGGAAAGATGTTCTAACTGTGTTTATTCCCTTGCCTGGGACAAAAGCTGAAATTTTCTGGTCTCATGCAGGAAATTAAGGGAAATGTTTGTAAATTCTTTGGAAGGAGAAACATGAAAACAACAAGCAAATATCCTTTCTAGAGAAGGAGATTTTTAGCAAGGGAATTTGCAGAGATTATACCTTTCTTCGTTTAGTGTAACTTACCTTTTGGAGAAAGGGCAGAATTTGGTGAATGTTGTCTAACGGCCACAGCTTATTAACCCTGTGTGTTCCTGTAGACAGGGCAAAAAATTACTACACAGTTATGGCAGAAAGCCTCCCGTGACAGGGATACAGCAAACAGTCAATATTACTCCTGGCAATAAACCAATGAATAAATAATACATCAGGAATAGCTACAGCATTTCATAGAAATGGCCAAAGCAATTATCTTAGGATCATTGTAATTAGAAAAACATTCCCATGAAATGTATCTGTAATTCAGTGATTTAAATGAAGAGAATAATGTTTTCTTACTGGCTCGGATTACTACTTTAGAGATAATTTATCACGGTGTCTGATGAAGCTCCAATGGCAGGAAGCCCTTCAGATTATGATTTTAAATTGTTCTGGCCTATTGATGGCGGCAGCAGCTCAGCTGGAGCGGCCACTGGGGGGATGCCAGCTGCAGCAGGGGAGGCACAGCCAGGGCTGCACGCTCTGTGGAGTTACCCAGGCCAGGAACAGGTGGGAGTCCTGCCTCCCACCGAGTTGGTGGGGAGGGAGCCCTGTGCTCTCGGGCGCCCCTGCAGCGACCAGCCGCAGCTCTGGACCCAGGCATCTCTCTTCTCTTGGGGCCAGGAAGCCCCCCTTGGCCCTGCAGGCTAGGAAATGTCTGCTCCTGCTCCCTGGTCTCTCCCCACTCCTGGCACCAGCTCTGATTTTGGAGCAAAGTTGTGTCCAAGCTCGTGCACTGTCACAACCTGGAAGGGTGGGGGTGCTCAGGGCAGCACTGACATGCCAGACCCGCACGCCATCCCCTACCTTGGCCCCCTCCGGAATTTGGGTACAGTGCCAGAGGGAGGCTGGGGGTGCTGAAGGTGGCTCAGCGCAGGCCTGCGCCCCTTGGCACAAACAACCAAGGCACCATGGATAGCATGTTGATGGTGAGAGGCAGGCAGGTTCCTGGCCAGAAAGGGGCAGGTCTCTAGTGAAACTCCACCTTCAAGCCAGGGACAGCCTGAAGCCTGGGGACCAGGCTGCCAGTTCCGGGTGTAGTCCGAGGCCCAGAGTGAGAACTTACGGTGCTTTTTCCAGGCTTGCCCATGGCTGCGCATGAACCAGTCAGCACACACTTCCGCCCTTCTGAGCCCATTAAAACCCTGGACTCAGCCAGACTCAGACAGAAGTCAGGACTAACAGCTGTGGGAAGGAGCTACCCACTTCCGGTCTCCTTGACTCTTGAGGGTGACCTGCCTGCACGTAGGAGCTACCCACCATGGGTCTCCTCTCCACTGAGAGCTGGACACTTGCCAGGATGACCTGTCTGTGGAAAGGAGTTACCCACTCTGCGTCTCCTGAGAGCTGTTCTGTCACTCAGTGAAGCTCCTCTCCACCTTTCTCACCTTCCGGTTGTCCAGGCACTCCATTCTTCCTGGACACAAGACAAAAACTTGGGACCTATCAAATGGTGGGACTGAAAGAGCTATAATACGAATGGTTAAAACACAACCCCCACTCTCCATGATGAGAGAAGAGCTGTGGCCCTTCAAGGAGTTCAGACCTAGGGGCTCCTCAGGCCAGTGTTGTGACACCTTTTTTACGGCTCTGTGGTTACTGGTGTCTCCAAGCTTCTGGGCACCACCGCGTTTCTTGGTGCCCACAATGGAAACCGCTTGCAATACGCCTAGTCCACCATCAGCCTCGCACAGAGCCAGCGCCTGGAGTTGGCCTCCCCACTGCAGCCGACATGCCGGGCTGTGTGCAGTGGCCAGAACCTGTTCAAAGTCACATATCCCTCACCACTCTGCACATGGCTGCCCCTTGGTAGGCGTGGAATCTGGCCAGTAGCTAGGGCTGAGTGCAGCCTGCTGGGCCAAGTGGTTTGAATGAGCCCAGCGGTCCCGAGGAAAACTTGGGCAAAGGTTCCACTGACCGCACAGGTTTCCAGTTGGCAAAGTGACACCCTAAAGATCCTGTGACATTTTCTGGGACACTATTATGACTGCAGACTCAGCATCAAACAGTTAAATGACCTTGACAGAAACCCATGAAATGAACTTATCCATATGAAGGATTCCTGCAGGTAAAAAGCCTGCCACGATGTAGATAACCACCTCTGCCTTATCACATTGGAAAATTGTGGCTAAGCTGTGCCAGGATTTTTGTGAAGGCTGATGCAGAAGACAAAAGAGCCTGGCTTAAAGATGTAGAGACCCACCAATTCCACTCCTACTTCTAAACCCAAAGACACGTCCACCATATGCAAGAATGTCCATAATTGCCCAAACTTGAATCAACTCAATGTCCAGCAATAGTCAAATGGGGAAATTAAACACTCAATGAAAGACTAGTCAGCAATTCAATAATTTTTTTTAAAAAAACCAGTTGCTACATACAGCAACTTGAATTAATCCCAAAACATATTGAGCCAAAGAAGCCAGACACCAAAATATATGCACTGTATGATTCCATTGACATAAGATTTTGAAGCAGACAAAACTAATCCACAGAGAAGGAGATCAGAGTAGTGTTACCTTATCTAGTGTGCAGGTAGAGGTTATGGAATTGCAAAGACACGAAGCAGCCTACTGGATGCTGGACTATTCTATATCTTGATTGGAATAATGATTCCATGGGTGTGTATGTATGAAAAACTCACCATCTGCACACTTAATATTTGTACATTTTACTCTGTACAAATTATGCCTCAATTTAAAAATGAAAAAGTAGGAAACAAAAAGTTAAATATAGAGGTAAACAGGATGTATGGTTTTCTGGGTGGCTTTTATAAGACTCAAATTCAAGAATTGTGGCTCATTTGTAAGGAGAGAAAATCTGAATCCCATACAGATAGACTTGTCCCAGGGTGACACTGTGTTTGTTCAACATTAACCAGCACTATTCAGACTACTGTGCCAGGCAGTGGGCTGGCTGGTGGCAACACAATGGGAAAATGGGACTGTCGTGGACTCACTCAGTAGGAGAAGCAACATTTCAGAAAGAAAACAACACACACAATTCTATCACTTCGAAATGTGATAGAGACTATAAGAAAAAAATATACAAGACACACACGAGATGTTTTACAAGAAAGAACAAGAAGGAAGCCTACTTTTGTTTGGGAAGTCTGGAAAATCACATTTGAATAAAGATGTGAAGGTTGGGTAGGAGTCAGCCAGCAGAATTAAGTGTAACAGGAACACATGGAAGTGGAAGTGTGTGTGTGTGTGTGTGTGTGTGTGTGTGTGTGAGAGAGAGAGAGACAGAAAAAGAGAGAGAGAGAGAGAGAGAGAGAGAATCATGAGTAAAGGTCTTGAGCTGACTGGCCCAAGGAGCTGGGAAAATTCTGGTGTAAATAAAAGTTACTGAGTGGGAGGGAAGGAGGGAGAGAAGGCTGAGGGAGGAAGGTAGACAGGGGCCAAGCTATAGAGCACTTTCCAGGCCATGATTAGGGTTTAGATGAATGCCAAGTATAATGGAAAGGGTCAGAGGGTTAAGTAAGATCTGATTTACATTTAGAAGAGATCACTGGCTTCCAAGAAGAGAATAAACTAAGAAGAGATCAGAAGAGTCAGAAGAACCAGATAAGACTATTGAAGTAATCCAGGAAGGAGAAGGCAACTTGAATTAAGATGGCAGCAACAAAAATGGAGAAAGGTGGATGGAAATAAGCTAGCTTTTTGAAATCCTCTTCTGATAACCTAATCTCTCTTCTAAAACTAGCTATTAACTCTAATCCATGCGGGCGCTCTCTCTCCCCCCATCCTCCTGAAACACACACACACACTCACAGTAGACCCTCACCCTCTCACCCACTAGATCCCAACTGTGATGAGAAAGCAACAGCAACGATGCCCATTCAGGGCCTTGCTAGGAATTCCAAGGCATTATTTAGTTCAAGGAACGGAAATCAGGAGTAAATGCTAACATTCATTCAGGGTCACCTGTGTGCCAAGCATTGGGTTAGATACTTTCACATTTGTTTTCTTGGATATCAAATTGGATATTATTATCCTCATTTTAATAGGTGAGGAAATTGCAGCATGAAGAGGTTAAATAATTATTTTATTGCAGCCTCATAGCTATTTTAAATGGCAGAAGTAGATTGATTTCAGAGCCACCTGATTCCAGAAACCACATTCTTTCTACTACACTCTGCAAATGATTATTTTATCAAAGGTGTATGGCTTTTTAATAACAGACACCAGGAAGAGTAATCCACAGGGATGGCTTATTAACGGTGACATTTAGATTTTCAAACACCTGGTCAAAGGCAGATACCTTTGAACAGCAGTCTTCAGAGCCTCTGGGACACAGCCCCTTAGGCAACCTCATACTCTAGTCCACTTGTGATTAACTACAAGTCCACCTCCATGCACAGGTGCCCTGGATGCCAGTGATATCTGAGAGCAACCACTAAAGGTCAAAGGTGGCTACACAAATCCCAGCACTTTGGGAAGCTGAGGAGGGCAGATAGCGAGGTCAGGAGATCGAGACCATCCTGGCTAACACGCTGAAACCCGTCTCTACTAAACAAACAAACAAAAAAAAAAATTAGCCAGGTGTGGTGGCGGGCGCCTGTAGTCCCAGCTACTTGAGAGGCTGAGGCCGGGGAATGGTGTGAACCCAGGAGGCGGAGCTTGCAGTGAGCCGAGATCGTGCCACCACACTTCACCCTGGGTGACAAAGTGAGACTCTGTCTCAAAAAAAAAAAAAAAAAAAGTGGCTACACAACCTCCAAAAGCAGTGACATCAGAGCTGAGTTCAGCCCAGGTTTGCTGAGGCAGGTAGAGACTTGAATAATACTGAAGTGTCTTAAGTTGGGTTTCGCTATAAGACAGATGGATCTAGCTCCTGCCTTGGAAAACAGCATAGCCTTGTGGGGAGGGAAAGGGTAAGAGTAAGAAGCTCCCCGATTCTAGGCTTTCCTCCTGCTTTAACAGTGACTTTGCCCAATTACCATAAACACATTTCTTTGAGGTGGCCACGTGACCAGAGACACCATATCCTGGGGACTCAGGGAAGAGGGATGAATCCGCTAGGGTTTAATCGGAGAAGCAGGGTCACTCTGAGTGATACAGAACAAGGGATTTGTTATTAAGATGAGCACGATTGTGGGAGCTGGTGAAGGGGGTTATGGCAAGCTGCTTCTGTACCTGGTGGGGGCCTAAAGCTGCTGTAGCTGGGCAGCTCTGGTAATCAGGAAAGAAGGCTGGATCTAATGTGAGGAGAGCAACATTAACTGGAAGCGTGAGAAAAACTAGAACCGTCACCATTGGAAGGTGTCCAGGTTCTTGGCATCTCGAACAAAAAAAATGGACAAAATGCACAAAGCAAGGAAAGAAGCAACAAAAGCAATTTATTAAAATAAAAGCACACTCCACAAGGTAGGAGCTGGCCTGAACAAGCAGCTCAAGAACCTGGTTACATATTTTTCTGACCTTTAAATATTCTCTAGAGTTTTCTCATTGGTGTACACCCTATGTAAATGAAGTAGCGGCCTGCAACCAGTCTGATTTGTTGTAGAAAGCGACCAATCAGAGGCGAAGTGAAGTTACAAAGTTACACCCTGTGCAAATGAAGACTTGGCCCATGACCAGTCTGACTGATTGCAGGAGGGGACTATCAGAGCTACTTTCAATTTTTCATCTGCCCTGCAGAAGGACAGCGGGGGGGCAGTGCAAAGGGAGTAGCATCTGGTCCTTTTGTTACTTGGGCATGGAAAGTTGGGGTTTTCCATTTGATTTAGTTCTAGGAAGTCAGCATGAATTGGCCTTCCATTTCCTGCCTCCAGGACCTATTCTCCTGCTTCAGAACAATGAGGACAGAATGGACCCCACCTATGCCTCTTATTGCCTCCAATTTTGACAATGTGGGGAACCTGCAGAAGCCAACACTTTCTCCATGAGACTGCATACACACTAAGTTTGCAACTCAAGAATCTGAAGGAGGAGATTGGGTAGGAGCTGAAGGAATTGCAGGCCCAGGCACTGCTCCATGCCAAGAGGATGAGCTATTAGGTCAGCGTGAGCTATGGGGTCTGCCTGACACATACACCAATCCACAAAGAGTGGCTACTGCTTCCTTCCCTTCTGCCTTCCCAGTCTCATGAACATTTCTCTTGTGGTCAATCCTAATCTACAATGATACAGGGAAGAGAGTTCTGGGAAATATTTCCAACTTAGCTAAGTTGACACAGTACCAAGCCCCTTCAAGGGGAGACCTCTAGAGACAAATAATTATATTAACTAAAGATTTTATGGTACTGGTAGGTGGAAAGAGAATTCCTATGCAAACCTATAGTGCAATCCTGGCCAGATCCTTTGAGAAAAAAACAAACAAACAAACAAACAAAAAAAACCACTTGAGCCAGCCATGGTGGCACATGCTTGTAGTCCCAGCTACTCAGAAGGCTCAGGTGAGAAGATCACTTGAACCTGGGAGTTCGAGGCTCTAATGAGCCATGATCGCACCACTGCACTCCAGCCTGGGTGACAGAGCAAGACCCTGTCTCAAAAACAAAACAAAACACTTGAAATTCAAATGTGAAGTGGAGGAGAGCTGAAAATCAACTAATAAATCATTAGTGAGTGCCGATTATATGCAAAGCCAAGTCATAGGCATCACTGTGAAGATACAGACAGCAGCAGGATAGGATTCCTGCCCTCAATGGAAGGAAGATGAGGTAGACAAGTGCCACATATGCATTACACACTAAATACTCCACACTCCCGGGGCCTCCTGCAGGATACTTCTAAAGGCTGCCTACTGATTGGTTGATAGAACAGACTTGAGCATTCTCAGACTCAGGTTCAAATTCAGCCTTGCCCCCTACTAGATATATTTGCTTAGTCACTCTGAGCTTCCATTTCCTGGTTCATAAAGTACAGTTAGTAATAATACTAATATAAGTTGGTTTAAAAGGTTAAAAGAGATTTTGCATGTGAAGCACTGGCACACAGCAGGCATTCAGGAAGTGGTAGATATTTTATTGTTTGTCATCATCATCCCTGTTCCTTTTTAGACCAAAAGCCTACCTGAGTAGATGTATGACTTTAGTGTCAGGGACCTATGAGCTTGCAAAAATACATATATGTGTCTAATCTCTTAACGATCAGCAGTTCGGATAAGTTGATGTGTTTCCCATATTTATATATTCATTCGGTAAATAGTAAGGGCCTAATACTATGCAGGACACGTGTGTCCAAACCGCATTCTAACGGCACAGCAGTACAAGTCAGGGAGATACAAGTCTCAAATGGCTCAGGCAAACAACATTCTTAGAAGACGAAGTTCAGCTCAGCTCAGCAAATACGTCCCGGAACTTGAAAGAAAAGGAAGAGGGGTTGAAAGAAAAGAAGCCTCCCTGTCGCTTGTAGTGGTCAAGGAAGATTTCAGAGAGCAAGTGGCATTGGGGTTCAGCTTGGAAGAATAGGCAAGGTTCACGCCAGGAGGCAGGAGGGCAGCATTTCTGGGGCAGTGGAGGCTGGAAAGCCCCTGATGTAGTCACGGGGTAGCAGGGAGAGGAGAGTGGGCTTGTAAGGTAGTAAGTAGACCAAGAAGTAGACTGTGCAGGGCTTTGAATGTCAGGGTCAGGAGTTCAGACTTTGTATGGTGGACAGCAGGGTCATTGAAGGTTTTCATAGAAGGGGCACAATGGAAGCCAAGTTTTAGGAAAACGAAGGTGGCAGAAGTCTATTGTCTGTAGAGGATTGAGGAGAGACTGTAGGCAGGAAGGCTGACTGGACATCCTGTCACAGAAACTCAGAACTAAAGAGAGGTCCAGTAATGAGACACTGAGAGTGCAGGGAGGGCTGCAGGGACTCGTGGGAAGGGAGAAAGCGATGCTCTTGGTGCCTGCTTGCACATAAGGAGTGACTAAAGGTGTGTGAGATGAGCTGGAATTCCAAGCCTGGGCAGCATGAACAGAAATAGGAAAGCCGGGGCTGGGGTGTGGGAAAGAGAAAGGAGGCTGTGTTCTGCATGGAGAGTCACTGAGGAGCCCTGAAGGCACAGGCAAGAGATGAGGGCAGACGAAAGATCGGGGGTAACCTCCAGAGAAGGGCAGACTGAACTCGGAAAATGCCTGAATATAGGGAGGGGCAGGAGGTACCAGAGAAAGAACAGAGGCCTGGCCTCCTGGGAAACCTAATGAAACCTTCGAATTGCTGATGGAAGACAGTGAAGACCTCCAATCCTTATAGCTCTTCCTGATCCACTGGTGCTTGTTTCTACAAGAGAAACATCACATTGCAGACCTGCTCAATGGCTAAAGAAAAGAAAAAACTCAGACCATTCCCAAAAAGAGAGAGGATTCCCTCAGAAAGAGTTGAGCTATCGCCCACATCGTGGTCATGCTGCTGCCTGTGTCAGGGTCCCTTGAGAATCAGACGGCGCATTCAAAGTGTTGAAGAGTGATGATGCAGAGGCCATTTGCAGAGTCAGGCACCGAGGACCAGCCACATTCATACACTGTCATCCTCCTCATCCCGAAGGGGAGCAGAGGGAATGGAGTTACTTGAAGCCTAAAGAGGGCCAAAGGGGTAGAACCAGTTGCCCAATCGGAGTGGTGGCTATAGGAGAACACAGCTACTGCCCAGAAGAGTAAAACGAATAAATACCCCAATGTTTCTCTCCTCCCACCTCC
Organism: Papio anubis; assembly: GCF_008728515.1. Classification (NCBI taxonomy): domain Eukaryota; kingdom Metazoa; phylum Chordata; class Mammalia; order Primates; family Cercopithecidae; genus Papio; species Papio anubis. Next base: position 58,861,743 of record NC_044986.1, read on the forward strand.
CTATTTCCTATAAGCACTTCTCATTAGCCAAACCACCCAGAAGCCACAAGACAATGAAGTCTAGCCAGTGCAATCTGCAGTGCTCAGTCTCCCAAGGTACAGAGCAGGTCAGAAAAGTGTGGAGGATGGATCTTGGGGAGAAAATGGTGAATAATGAGAACATTGGCCCATTTTCTTCCCTAGTTCAAAGTTCTACTTTAAGCAGAAGTAGACATGATTACTTTTTATTGTAAATGATACACATTTGGATGGCATTTTATGATTTCTAAAGTATTTCATATAGATTCTCCTTTTTGAGCTACATAGTATCCCTATGAGGTAGAAAACACCATGTTATTTATGTCCATTAAACTCTGAAGTCCAGAGACATTAAATGATTTATTCGAAGTCACACAGTGAGTGAATTGTGAAGTCCACACTAGAAATAATGCCCTCTAATTCTTAAACCACTGCTCATTCCCAGGTGTGAAATTAATCTACCTGGGAAGGTGCCCCTGCTGTAAAAGACAATAGGACACAGCTGTCCAGAATGTGGCATGTCTTGTGGCCCTGGTCCAGTTGGGTGCACAGGGCCGTCCTGAGTTGTTTTCAATAAGCAAATATTCCTGACACTTCAATTATCCCAACCCAAACAATGAATACAGTGTGCAAGAGGCTTCATAAATTTCATTCAGTTGGATGCAATGAGAATAATATAAGTCAAAGCTTTGTGTGTATTCCCTCAAAAAAGAAAGAAAGAAAGAAAGAAACCACGCAACAAAACAGAAATTGTTGTAAGGAAAACATCTAGGCTAGAAAAAAGAGGCAACACAGGCTCTGTGTTCATCTCTATCCCCATCTCTCTGCAGAGAAAGTGTCTTCAGTCAGGAACCCCAGTCTCTACAAGTCAAAGCAGGAATATCGGCCTTCTTACACTTGGACAACTCCAAAATTGTGTGATTGGTAAGTTTTTTTTTAACGTTCCTGTATTTGATGTCTTCTCCTCCTCATGTACACCCTCCTTGTCCACTTCCTCTACCGTACTGTCGTGGGCTGAATTGCATCCTCCTCTCCTCCGGCAAAAGATATTACTAAAATTCTAACCCCCAGTACCTCAGAATGTGGCCATGTTTGGTAATAGGGATGTTAAAAAAGTAATCAAGTTAAACTAGGGGTGTTACAATAGGCCCTAAGCCAATATGACTCATGTACTGTGAAAAGAGGAAATTTGGACACAGAGACGGACACACAGAGGGAAGACATGCATAGAGACATGGAGAACACACCCATCGACCAACGAAGGAATGCCTGAGGCTACTGGGAGCTCAGGGAGCCCTGGAATAGATCCTTCCCTGGAGCTTTCAGAGGGAGCCTGGTCCTGTGGACACCTTGATCTCGGACTTCCGGTCTCCAAAACAGTGAGATAATAAACTTCTGTTGTTCTAAGCCACCCAATTTGTGGTACTTTGTTTACAGTAGCCCCTAGGAAATTAATACACCCACTAAATGTATGCACATTTATATCAAAGATATAGCCAGGAAAATGGTAGTTATTTTCTTGGCAAAACTCAAGGTTTCATACACAAATGTCCAAAGAAAGTGCTGGAAAAGGTTTATTTAGATTACACATTGATCCTCTTTTCTAACTCTGCAGAACAGGAGTGGATTAGGTTTTGTGACAATATCTGATGCGTTGGTACCAGAATTAATTATGATGCATTTGGTTCCAAGTAATAGTATATCCATATTAAGACGGTTTAAATAATGAAAGCAACATCTTGGCTCCCATATCTGAAAATGTAGATGTACTCTGGGATTTAAGCATGATTTTGTCAAGGCTCTAGATTCATTTCTCTGTAATTCTCTTCGTCTTGCCTCTTTTGTGTGTTGATTCCATCCTCAGGCTGGTTTCCCTCATGATAGCAAAATCATTGCAGTGGTTCCAGCATGCATGTCTGACTCCAACGTTTCCTGGAGAAAGAATGCCTTTATGCCCTAGATTTTTCAGCAACAGTCCCAGATGTGGTGCTGATGATTCCGTTCCTAACCAGTCCTAGGGGAAAGTCAACCACTGACTGGCTATGCTTCACTTGTGTGGTCCAATCACTGTGGCAAGATGCTTGAATTTTCCTAATGGCTTGGACCATTCAGGGCCTCCTGCTGGAGGCAGGGATGAGTGACCAGATATCCAGGGCAACCTTGAATGGAAGATGATCAAAATGAACACTGAGGAAGCACCACAATGTCCAGTCCAGAACTAAACCCTCTGCATATTGCAAAGTCTAATCTTGTCAAGATCTGATTGTTAGAACATTAGCTTGAGCTAGACCCACCTGCTTAAATGTGGAATCTAGAATATGAAGATTTCATTTCATATCTGAGAAGGGCCTATAAGTTGAGGAGGTGAGATTATATTTATTTTACTTATCAGGCACTGTTCCAGTTACTATGGCTACATCAGAAGTTACCTCAAAATGTAGCATCTTAGAATAACAATCATTATTTATTATCTCTCCAGGTTTCTGTGGATCAGGAATTCAGGTTGAGAGTAATCGGGCAGATGTAGCTCAGGTTCTCTCTGGTGGTTGCAGTCATTATTAGGTGGCTGTGGCTAGGGTCATATCAAAGGTATCATCACTAAATGTATACACATTTATACCCAAGGTGACACTTCACTGGGGACTTCAACAGCTGAGGCTTCTTGGACTTCTCTATTCCTACATTGTCTCTTCATGTGATCTCTGAAGCATGGTGGCTTCAGGAATAGGACTCCCAAGAGGGGGTGTGTGTGTGTGTGTGTGTTTTATCTATCTCTATCTCTCTCTACACACACACATGCACACACACACACACACAGAGAGAGAGAGAGAGAGAGAGAGAGAGAGAGAGAAAGAGACAAAAGCAGGTGGGTCCTTATCAGCTTACATGACCTACTGGTAGAAACCAGCAGCTTAACTTCTGCAACAAACTGTGCATCAGGGAAGTCACAAAGTCCTTCTGGGTCCAAGGGGAGAGGAAACAGACTCCTCCCAGAATAGAGAGTGGCAAGGTTCTAGCAGAGCACATGGGACCAGAAAATTACCGTGTCCCCATATGAAAAATACTATCAGCCACACACGCTTATAGCATTTATATACCATAGACTGTTCCAAGTGTGTTACGACTACAAACTCATTTAATGGAATAGGGTACTAGACTTCCTTTTATAGATGGCAGATGCTGTGTGTGCCCCACCCACATCTTTTTGGCCCTCATCATTTCAGCACCTACCAGTTCATCTTCCAAATGCAGGATCTTGGCCAAGAGCTTCCACTGGCCTCTGGAGCCTGGTGTGTTCTTGCACACAGCAAGCCGGATGTATTGGGGAATAGATTTCCTCTAGGAACAGCTATCACCAAATAATTGGCAGGAGTTGGTGTATAAATGCCCCGGCTCCCTTGCCTTCTGGTGGCAGGATGGGATTTGATTCTGAGGCATGTGCTCTATGCTGGCTTCCACAGTCCCCCATGGGATAAGCTTCAGTGGTCCACAGTGGCAGCTTTCTTGACAATGCAACTCCATCATCTGCCTTTCTTTCCCTGTCTTCTTCCTACCATCACACTAGTGTTTCCTGTTACTCCCAAATAACCTACTTGGATCTGAACTTTTCTGGAGGAGCCCAAACCAAGACTTTTAACTTGCCCAAGATCACTCAGTTAGGAATTTGAACCCAGATTATAATTGTAGGTAGCTTTGAGAGGCACTTTCTTAGCACCTATTAAGTGACATTAGAGAAAAGGCAGTGCCGAAGAGCCCAGGAAAAGGAGGTAAGATACCTCCAATCTAGAGTTGGGATGTTCCAAAGTTACAGCCACCAAACACTTCTTGAGCTTATACTATGAGCCAGGCATTGGGCTACATGCTAGGGGACCTTGGCTCACTGATTCTGGGATGGACATAACAATTCTTGACCAAATTCTCCCTCTTAGCTGTGATGAAAAACGTCATAAAACTTTTAGATGAGAAAGCTCTGCTCTAGTATAAGATTCATTTTGCTAACACTGCTTCTGGGACTTCAGCATGGGCCGCTGGGATGGGGCTAGAATGAGCGTATTAGCTGGGGCTGCCATAACCAAATACCATCAACTGAGTGGCTTAAACAACCGAAATTTATTCTCTCACAGTTCTGGAGCCTGGGAAGTTCAAGGTCAAGGTGCTGGCCAGTTCAGTTTCTGCTGAGAGCTCTCTTTCTGGCTTTCAGGAATCTGTATTCTTTCTGTGTCCTCCCTTGATGGAGAGAGGTCTCCCTTCCTCTTTTTATAAGGACATTAATTGTGTTGTATAAGGGCCCCACCTTATGACCTCACTTAACCTTAATTAGCTCTGTATAGGCCCTTGCTACAAATACAGTCATATTGGGGGTTAGGACTTCAATATATGAATTCTGGGGGGACACAATTCAGTCCATAGCAGTCAGGTTCTAGTATAGTTTTCTGCAGGGGTTCATACCTGCAGAATAAGCTTTTAGCTTTATTTTATTTAGTTAGCAATCATTATCCACAGCAAGTCAAGGGTGGAAGCACTTTTGACTACAAAAAATACTTTTAAAGTCTAAAGAGCATAAATATTGTGTGACTGGATGGGCCAGTGCCCTGTCTTAAGGAAGCCCTGCCAAAGGCCTCCCAGGGCAATTCATGCTGCTCCATTCATGGGAGGCTGCAGTCCAACATGTAAGTGCCTTCATTAAATCCTCTCCCACTTTTTCTCAAACTCAGGGGATTTTTTTGTTTTTTGATTTTTTCCTAAGAACAAGCTGTCTCTTTATCTCCCTGAACTTCTAGGTAATACCTGTGTCATGAAAATAATCTAGATTGAAGTGTGCTGCTTTGGCCAAATAGCTGAGTTTCACGGCAGCCAGCTCAGCCAGCCCAGTTTTGGGCTTTAAACAAGGAACTCCAGTTGTTGAATCTAATCTTTCTCCCTTTTCTCTGTCTTCATAGGCAAATGGACAATCATCATTTTTGTTGACAGAACACCTGTTAGGTGTAAGGCACGGTGCCATATGCTTTCCTTGGGGCTTGCCTTCAGGCAGCTAACAGAAATAAGAAGAAAAGAGGTGAAAAAGACAGTGTGATAAGGCCATAGTGGTGGATTGTGGATGTCCTGTCCTGTATCCACCTGAGTTTACTTGCGAGAGAGCCTACACAGCATGCTGGCAACTTCTCCCTCACTGACTCAAATGTTAATCTCCTTTGGCAACATCCTGACAGACACACCCAGGATCAATACTTTGTATCCTTCAATTCAATCAAGTTGCCACTCACTATTAACCATCACACCTTCTAAGCCATCATCTCCTTCTAATCCTCCCATAACAATGGGTATAAGTTATGAAGGTGGGTTAGAAACTGGTACCTATCCCTCATTAAGTTGCCAGATGGATTTAACAGCACCCCAAAGTCAACATGCCCCAAGTCAAAGTCTTCTTTACCCATGAAATAAGCTGGTTTGCTACTTCCCTACGTCTCTGAATGGGTCCACCATTCCTCTGGCAACCATGTTCTCAAAGCCCAGAGGGAGGAAAAGAAAATGGATCTAAATAGAATGCCAGGTCCCACGCTGGATATTTTCACCCCTTACCTCATTTAATACAACAAGCAAGGAGGTAGACAATATTGTCTACTGCAAATGAGGAAACAGAGGCTTAGAGAAGTTAAAGAATTTGCCTGAGAATAAAGCTAAAAGTAGCTTTAAAATACTAGAGCTGGGATTGCAAGCTTGATGCAAAGTTTGGGCTCTCTTCATCCTTCACCAGGACCTTTCATTTTCCCTTTAAATATCTCTTATGTCTGCATTTCCCTTTCATTCCCATCACTAGCACTGTCCTCTAATGCCCCACCCAGTGGGGAAGTCTCCAATAGGTCCCTCTGCTTATAATAGCCAAGAGGGTAGCTGTAAACCAGATTCAGTAACAGATGCTTCATGTGAGGGAACTGATGGACAGCTGTCTAATGCATAACCTCTGCCCTCAAAGGAATTTACAGTTCAGAGTCTAAAATAGCAAGGAAGTGGTGGGAGGAAGGTGAGAGAAAAGGGTGGGAGGGCGAGAGAGGGGAGGGAGGGGAATAAGGTGTGGGCCATGGAGGGAATCTGTCTGTCTCATGATTTGCCCTAGGAACCCTTCTGCTCAGCCCCAGCCTGCTTCCAGGCCCTCGTCCTCACCCCTCTTTGCTGTCCATATGGGTTCAACGTGAGTAACCGCAACTGTAGAGTGTGGCTGTCTTCTTCTGACACGGTCCTAAATACAAAACTGAGTAGCCAGAAGAATCACTTCTCAGGTAAACGTCTGTAAACAATGGTTATATTTCTTTTCAATATTACTGGTTAACATTGTGGAGCTATTACTGATGGGCCAGACTCTGTGCTAGGCACAGACTTTCTAGGGATTATTTCATTTAATCCTCATGGCAACCACCATGCATTTGCAGATGGGCAAGTCAGGCTCACAAAAATGTATGCAGAGTTTCAGGGTTATGATAGGTAGAGCCAAACCCATCTGCCCAACCCAAGGGCCCCTGAGCTCCAACCCTACATCAAACTGCCAATATAGTACACCTTTTAGAAAAAGATTCTTGTTGCAAAAGCACCATAGGCAGTGTGTGTGTAAGGTCATCGTAAAAGTGTAGATAAGCAAGAGATAAGTGTTATCCCACCACCCAGAAGTAACCACTGTCAACATGTTGGCTTCTCTGCTCCCAGGTGTTTCTGTGCCTGCACATACTGTTCTTCTTGAATAAAAATAGGATTACACAGTGTATACAGTTTTGTAACTTTTGTTCATGAAACAATATACTGTGTAATGCATCTCTTTCTTTATCATGAGATAGTCTTCTATGATACAGGAGGTTTTGTAGGATTTCTTCATTCTTTTGAATGGATGCACCATAATTTATTTAACCAATTCTTTATTTTTGACATTTAGGAATCTGGTTTTGTTTCATCCTTTTAGTTTTTCACTCTTGTAAATAATTCTGTGGTGGACGTCTATGTGGTTGAAGCTGTCCAGTCAAGCTCCTCACACCCTCTCAGGCCCTCCTCCAAATCCTTTGCTATATTGCAACTGGCAGGCTCACGGCCTTGGAACATGGGACTTCCTTTGTCTGAGTCCAGTCGCCAGCTAACTCATGCTGTCTCTCGGGTCTCAGATGAAATGCAGCTTCCTCTAGGGAGTCCAGGCCTTTCCGCTGTTTGTGCTCCTAGACCCTACCTTGTTCCTTCATTGCATTTAACATAATTATGATGAATTAATTGGCCATGTAATTACGTATCTAATGAGGATGCTCCCTACTAGACTATTAGCTTCATGCGGGCAGTGTCTTTGACTCCATTTTTCACTATGCTATCCCCAGAGCACTTTGCAAGAGTTCCTAAAATCTTTTCCATAGGTTTTCAATTTACTTTGCCTAGATCCATCAGAGGAATCACTATATATGGCAGCTATAGCCTTATGAAATATATTTCTTAACTAATAAGGCTTGAGAGTCAAAATTTTTCCTTGATCCATGGGCTGCAGAATGGATGCTGTATTATCACAGATGAAAACAACATTCATCTCCTTGGACTTTTCCATCAGAGCTCTTGGGTGACCAGGTGCATTGTCAATGAACAGTAATATTTTGAAAAGAATCTTTATTTCTGAGCAGTAGGACTCAATAGTGGGCTTCAAATATTCAGTAAACCATGCTGTAAACAGATGTGCCATCATCCAGGTTTTGTTGTTCCATTTATAGAGCACAAGCAGAGTAGATTTAGTATAATTCTTAACAGCCCTAAAATTTTCAGAATGGTAAATAAGCTTTGCTTCAACTTAAAGTCACCAGCTATGTTAGCCCCTAACAAGAAAGTCAGTTTGTCCTTTGAAGCCTTGAAGCCAGGCATTGACCTCTCTGTAGCTATGACAGTCCTACTTGTCATCCACTTCCAATCTAAGGCTATTTTGTGTACATTGAAAATATGTTGGCAAGTGAAGCCACTTTTATTAATGATCTTACCTAGATCTTCTGGATAACTTCCTGCAGCTTCTATATCTGCACTTGTTGCTTCACCTTGCATGTTTATGTTATGGAGATGGCTTCTTTCCTTAAAACCTCATGAACCAACCTCTGCTGGCTTCTAACTCTTCTTCTGCAGTTTTCTTACCTCTCTCAGCCTTTGCAGAATTAAAGAGAGTTAGGACCTCGCTCTGGATTAGGCTTTGGTTTAAGGAAATGTTGGCTGGTCTGATCTTCTATCCAGACCATTAAAACTTTGTCCATATCAGTGATAAGGATGTCTTGCTTTCTTATCACTCATGTGTTCACTAGAGAATAATTTTTAATTTTCTTCAAGAACTTTTCCTTTGCATTGGTGACCTGGCTAACTGGCACAAAAGGCCTAGCTTTTGGTTTATCTTGGTTTTCAACATGCCTTCCTCACTAAGCTTAATCATTTCTAGCTTTTGATTTCAAGTGAGAGACACACGACATTTCCTTTCACTTGAACACTTAGAGGCTACTATATGGCTAGTAATTAGCCAAATTTCAATATTTTTGTGTTTCAGGAAATAGGGAGGCCCAAAGAGAGAAAGATAGGTAGGAAAACTGCCAGTCGGTGGAGCAGTCAGAACACACACCATATTTATCGATTAAGTTCACCATTTTATACGGGCAAGATTTGCAGTGGTCCAAAACAATTATGATAGTAACACAGTGACATAAAAGATCACTGATCACAGATCACCATAACATATAATAATAATGAAAAGTTTGAAGTGTTGTGAGAATTACCAAAATGTGACACAGAGACATGTAGTGAGTTCATGTTGTTGGAAAAAATGGTGCCAGTAGGCTTGCTTATTGCAGGGTTGCCACAAATCTCCAATTTGTTAAAAAACACAGTATCTGTAAAGCACAGTAAGACAAAGTGCAATGAAACAGGGTATGCCTGCATGTGAATCAGAGGTAGAAGATTCTTGGCCAGTTTCAGTGGCTCATGCCTATAATCCCAGCACTTTGGGAGGCCAAGGTGGGCAGATCACTTGAGGACAGGAGTTCCAGACCAGCCTGGCCAATGTAGTGAAACTTTGTCTCTACTAAAAATACAAAAATTAGCCAGGCATGGTGGCACACACCTGTAATCCCAGCTACTCGGGAGGGTGAGGTAGAATCACTCAAACCCAGAAGGTGGAGGTTGCAACGAGCCGAGATCACACCACTGCACTCCAGCCTGGGCAACATAGCAAGGCTGTCTCAAAAAAAACAAAAAAGGCCGGGCGTGGTGGCGCAAGCCTGTAATCCCAGCACTTTGGGAGGCCGAGACGGGCGGATCATGAGGTCAGGAAATCGAGACCATCCTGGCTAACACGGTGAAACCCCGTCTCCACTAAAAAGTACAAAAACCTAGCTGGGCGTGGTGGCGGGCTCCTGTAGTCCCAGCTACTCGGGAGGCTGAGGCAGGAGAATGGTGTGAACCCGGGAGGCGGAGCTTGCAGTGAGCTGAGATCTGGCCACTGCACTCCAGCCCGGGCAAGAGAGCGAGACTCCGTCTCAAAAACAAAAACAAAAACAAAAACAAAAAAAAACCCTAAAGAACAAAAACAAACAAAAAATAAGAGATGAAGATTCTATTTCCAAGGTTGCCACAAACTTTGTGATCTTGGGCACAGAGAAGTTGTGAATTCTAAAGTCCCTTTAAATTCTAAATTCTGCAACTCTGTGCATTGGGCAGTGGACAGAACGTGAACTTTGACATCAGAAAGATCTGTTTTCAAAAATGTGCCTCGTTGCTTTCTAGCTGATGGGTCTTATAGTTAAGCTTTCTGATTTTCATTTCCTCATCAATAAAATTAGGCTAATAATATCTTCCTTGCTGTATTAGTATGAGAATTAATGCTAACACGTTGGACAATCCTTGGCATCAATTAAGGACAGCACTGGTGGTTCTCATGCTGGCCTTGCTGGTGGCCCAGCAGCAACTTCCTTCCGTTGCCCATGTAAGCCTCTGTCTCAGTATAGGAAATCTACACACGCATTCACCACCAAGTAATGCCTCAGACACCCTCACACTCTTGAACTTTCCTATGACTATGATACATGCTTTTCAATCTATCTTAAGGTGACCTTCACTTGCACGGAAAGTCTGAAAATGTACAGTCAGAGTTGCGTAACTGTGAGGTTGGCCTATAAAGGAAGCAGCTTTTCTTTTCTTCCTTTAATTTTTTTTTTTTTCATTCACTTGAGGCATTCCCCTTGTGGGCGTGTGATCTCCCCGATGGCAGCAATAGCTCAGGCAGCCACAACCACAGCCCTCAGTCCGCTGCAAGTAAGAGCGCAGAGCACCTGGCCTCCTACAGCCTGGAGCTCCAGCAGTTCCATCTGGTGGCCGCCAGAGCAAAGGCTCAAGGACCTCTAGGCTTGCTCAAGGACCTGAACAAGGCACAGGGGCAGCTGTCACTCCCTGGAGCAAACTTACTCTGGGGAAACCTCTGGTCAAATTCCAACAGCTCAGAATTCCAGAGGTGCCAGGAGAGCCAAAGCGCTCACATGACCCTCCACTCATCAGCACACACACTTGTCTGTGATCCAGGTAGGAAAGTGAAATGTTTTCATCTGAGTGCACATCATGACACGGGAACCAGAAGACATTTCAGAAATAGGTTGATTCAGTCTTGTTACTCTGTATGTATGTGTGTGTGTGTGTATACATATATATATTTGTGTGTGTGTGTGTGTGTATATATATATATATATACACACACACACACACCCCCACCACACACACACACAACAAGAGCCACAGAAACAGGCTGTTTTCTGCCTGGTAGTCTTTAACTCTGGTCACACTTTAACATCACCAGGAGAGAAAAACAGGCAAAAAGACATGGTCAAATATTACAATAGCCAACCCTTACATCAAGTTTACCCTGTGCCAGGCACTGTCTAAGTACTTAGTCTGCAAAACCCCAAAGAGTAGCTAATGACGCTATCCTCATGTTCCACATGAGGAATGGGAGTACTGAAGTGTTAAACAACTTGCTCAAGATCACATAGCTCATGAGTGGCAAAGATAGAGTTTGAATACACCTAACAGTCTGATTTCAGACACCAAGCTCTAAACCACTGTGTTTCACAAAAGAAAAGTTACAAAGAACCAAAAAACATACGAAAAGATGCTTAACCTCACCAGGGACCAAGAGAAGGTATGGCAAAAAAAAACAAAAACAAAAAAAAAACACATGCTCAAATACTTGTAGAGTGTACATCGGCCCTTTTAGAAAGGTGATTCGTGAATGTCTAACAAATGTAAACTATGAATTCTCCCTGGCCCAGGATTCCACTTCCAGTAATCTATGCTGCTGGAATACTCAAAAGCTTTGTGTACAGGGATGCTCACAGATGGCAATATCTTTGCAAGGCCCTCTGGCCATCTCTGTATGTGACTCATGGTAAAGTACCTGGCACTTCTTAGGTACTCCAGAACTGCTTGCAAGAATATGCAACCAATAAATATTTATTTATCTAAATAATGATGTGTTGTCCAAGTACTTCAGTAATGCTACTAACAATTCAATAGTGTAAGTGTGACCACACCAAGCTTGGCAAAACTACAAGGAACCATAAAAAGGCTCTTCTCTTTCAGGCTCTGTTACGGAGGAAGATGGCCCCACTTGCTGCATTATCTGGGTCCACCACTGGGGGCCTGATGAGTGCAGCCAATGGATGATCCCAGCAGATGAGAGGGTAGGAGTGAGAGCTGGCATGTTTACGCCTCCTCCTACCCCTTCTATACCTCTGTTGCTCTACGCTGGGTCATGGTTTTAGCAGTGGCTGGAGTTACTTATAGCCCCAGATCTCTCTGGTTGGTCTCTGTCTCATGGCTTTGACTCACATTGGTTTTGGTGATGCTTCTTCTCCTTCAAGCTTAGAAGAGGGAATGGTTTCTACCGTCGTTAGCCTCTGGCTGCCTCACTCCGTCTTCGTTGCTCCACTCACCTGCCCACATGTCTATTCAGAGCCCCTTACTAAACAGTCTCTGATTGAAGCCCTTGAGTGTGCCATCTTTATTTGCCAAGACCGTAAGTGATTTGGTCTCAGACTTTCATCCAGTGTACATTTGTGGAGGACCTTATGGGGGTTACCAGCATGAGGAAGTCAGTCCCTTCCACCTGTCAGCTCAGGGGAGCAGCTATAGCAGGGGTATTCCATGGGCCCGTGCAGGACCTTTTCCTTCAAATTCATCAGAGGCTTCGCTCTTTTCTAAGTGACAGTGAATTAAGATGACAACGCTTGGTTAAGTAAGTTTTTGTTCAGGTGTCTGTCTCAGATAAATCTAAATCCAGTTAAAACCTCTCTATCTCTAGAAATACCTTAAAAACTTCATTTCATAGGGCAAGTGCAGTGAGTTCAAAGAGGCTAAGGGGAAGTGAAGTGGAAGCAACCCTGCTTCTCCTTGAGTGTCCCCACCTCAGGGAAGGATACTGCCAACCATCTGGTCTCAAACCTGGAGCCCCAGAATCTCTCACTCTACCTCTCTAAACCTCTCCCTGGTCTATCCCCTCCCATCCATCTTCATTTCTACTGCCTTGATCCAGGCTCTTAACTTTTCTTGTTTGCAGTGGTCATAAGGAGTGGATTGTGTTCTCATCTCTGCATTCCAGTCTGGCACAGTGTCTGGCATAGAGTGGGCCCTCAGAAAAGGTTGGTTGCATGAATCAAAGCCTGTCACAGTAGCCTCCCACCTTCCTTCCTTCCCCAGTCTATTGCCCATCTGACATGGTGAGATCTTTTTTAAATCAGAGATATAGTTACATCATTACTTAAAGTCCTTCAATGTTTCCACCATGGCTCTTAGCCAGCCAGGGCTTGCCAACCTTTGTCTATAAAGAAACAAATAGTAAATATTTCAGGCTTTGTGGGCCCCTACAGTTGGTTTCTGTTGCAACTACTCAACTCTGTTGTTATTGTGTGAAAGCAGCCATAGATGGTACCTAATCAATGAGCTCAGCTGTGTTCCAATAAACCTCGATTCACAAAAACAGGCAGCAGGCTGAACTGGCCCGAGGGCCACAGTTTGCTGCTCCTGCTCTAACAAGTACGTCCAAGCCGGTTGCTGTGGCATCACGACCTGGATTCAGCTGGCCTGAGTCCTGACACTCCTGCTTCACACTTTACTCACCATCAATGCCACTTTTCTTCCAATCCTTCCCATATGCTGTGTATTTTCAGGTATCTGTGACTTTACATTTGCTGTTCTCTTTCTAGAATCCCTTCTCTCATCTATATGCCTATGAAACATTTATTTTACAAAGTCCCTTGCTTTGAAGGCTTCCCGACTACTCCCCGACCCCTGCCCCCAGAGAGTAACCTCACCCTATTTTTGTTGCCTTAGACCTGTTTCCATTATTAGAGTTCCACCTAACTCAGTCTTGTCGTTACTTGTTGACATGTCTGTATCCAATTATGGAAGGGATAGGCCTGTTACAGAGCTGCTTAGGAAATGTCTGCTGATTGAGTTGAAATCAAGGTGCCCAGTTCTTGACTGTTGCCCAAACATAACTATTTAGTGCCCCTTTTCACTCTCAGAAGCGACCCTATGGAAATGATAAATTATGCAGTTGCCCTACCTTTCTGCACTTTTGTATGGGTGGCTACCTGCTTAGCCTATATGTGGGATCACAAGAGAAGGGTTCAGGATCTCCCTTCCCAGTGTTTACTCCCTTCCCTGTGTCAGTCAGCAGATAGGTGTCCCTGGCCTCCCCAGGCCCAGCACAGAACAGCTGCAGGCCAGGGCCGAGAGGTTGCCAATGCAGGTCCAGTTTTCTGTCTCCACTCAGCCCGAGGAGATAGAGTCAATCAAGACACTGAGCACAGTAAGACTTGCAAGGAGGGTACAATCCCATGGTGACCAGTCAACTCTGCCCTATTCTATGACTCCAGGATAACTCTAGCCAGGGCAGGGGGGAGAAAGCAATGGGACTCCATGATCAGTGCAGGAAATCCTCCAAGCCCAGGCCCCAAGAGGGTTGGGCCACTTGTGGGGCCTTTATGCACAGAAAGGAAGTATCTTGTTAGAGTGACCATCCCTCTTCAAGAGTAATAGGAGTAGCTCCTGGAAAAGGCGCTCAGGAGAGAGAAAGAGAAACACCAAGTGACTTTTTCTCCCTACGCCTCCTCCACTTGTTTGACAAGCAGCCTGGTTGCCCTAGCCTCTTTCCTGAACTTCCTCTCTCCACCCCCGTATTTCAGACACGTCCATCTCTGTTCCCTGGGCCCCTCATAGGAATATGAAATTGTCACCCGGAAGTGGGGCTGTGTAAGAAGCCCTTGCTTCTTTGAAAGCAGTTCCAAATCTGGGAGTGGTTCCCATAACTCTTGCAGCTCAGAAGTCAGAGCAAAAGGCAACTGAACGCATTTGCCAAAAATGTCTCTCTCTGCATGTGAATCCCAAGTGCTATCTATATGGCAATCTTCACAAAACCGCCCTCCTGAAAGGTCAGTCTTATTATTTCCAAGAGAACTGAGCTCGTTCTGACCCCAAGGTTCTAACTCGCGACCTTTTTGTTTAATGCTCCTGTCTTTTTGTTTAATAAGTCTTTTGAGTAGCTTTTGAGTAAGTCCCACCCCAACTCCAGTTGCATTCAATTCTCCCAAATAGACATGCATCCAGAATTGTGTATAAGGCAATGCACTGCTTTTAAAAAAAAAAATGCCAATAGACAAGAATTAAAGCTTAGGAAACAAAGGAATCACACTATAGCAGACATTCAGAAGGATTCTTCAGATGATGAGGACTCACTACAATTTCTTTACAAACTGAAAGTGCTCCTTCACAAATGAACACTTAAATTCAGGAGCACTTTCAGTTAAAGCAAAGGAGTTAAAGCAAAGACTTCAGGAGCCAGTATCAAATAAAGATCATCTCTCAAACTATAACAGGAGGAAAACAGGAATTAATTTATTCCAGACTTTTTAGAAACACCCTCCTCTTTGACTTACATTACATAGAACACAGGTATATGCTTGATATAGAACCAAAAAATAAAATAAAGCTCAACACCAAACCATTTGGTGGCAAAAAGTCGTAAATTCTGAAACTTTAGCAAATTGGTGATTTATTTTCCACCATGCACAAAATGCTCCGTAAATTTAGAAGAGATGACCTCACCTGAACAAGGCATGCTTCCCACTTTCAGAGAGCTGTCCATCTGGAGGAGAGACAAGAGAAATAGATGAATAATTTACATAAAACCAAAAATGAGCTATGTGATCTTGGGCAATTTATATAACCTCATTAAGTCTTCTTTCTCATCTTTAAAATAAAAAATACGCGTCACAAGATCTCCGTGAGGATGAACTGAGATGATGCCGGTGAAGGGCGTAGTACAGTGGAGGGAAGAGCTAGAACATCATTCCATATTAGCTGTACTGCTCTTGGTGGCTCTTACTATCATCTGTATTTCCCTTACATTGCCATTATAGAAAGTGGAAAGAAGAGATTATTCTGTTCAGTAAAATCAAGAAACAATGGATGGAGGAGGTAGAATCTGAGCTGGATCTTAGGGGATAGGTGGGATTTTGGGAGAGGAGATGGGGTTCAGCAGGGGCAGCCCATGATAAGGATGTGAGTCAGGTTCAGCATGAGGAACAGTGGAGCCTGGGTCCTTGAGGCCATGGACAGATTTGGCTGGCATGAAGGATATCTTTTTTTTTTTTTTTGGAGACAGGGTCTTGTTCTGTTGCCCAGGCAGGAGTGCAGAGGTGCAATCTTGGCTCACTGCAGCCTTAACCTCCCAGGCTCAAGCAATTCTCCCACCTCAGCTTCCCTAGTAGCTGGGACTACAGGCAGCCACCACCACACCTGGCTAATTTTTGTGTTTTTTTGTAGAGACAGGGTTTCACCACGTTGCCCAGGCTGGTCTTGAACTCCTGAACTCAAGCAATCCACCTGCCCTGACCTCCCAAAGTGCTGGGATTACAGGCATGAGCCACTGCACGTGGCTGGCAAGAAGGATATCTAACAGGGAGAAAAAAAGAGGCAAGGCTGGAAACAGAGGCTGAGATAAAATTTTGAAAGAAGTTTAACCTTCCGAAATGAGGTATTTGAATGTTACCCTATTGGCAACAGGGAGCAGCCAAAGGTGTTTGAGGAGAGGAGTAATATGCTGTGAGTTATATTTCAGATACAATTCTTCTGGTAGCAGTGTACCAAAGGGACAGCAATAGAGAATCCAGGCAGGCTACTTGGCTATTTTAATGGCCTGGGTAAGAAAGAGTGAGGGCCTAAACAAGCCAGAAAGTCTATAGAAAACAAATAAAGGGGATAGATGGCCAAAACACTTTGAAGGAAGATCGGCTGACCTAATTCAAAGGAGAAAGAGAGAACTGACTCCTCTTTTGGTGATTTAAAGACCTTCGAACTTGGGTACAGATACCATTTTAAAAGTTAGAAAATGCAGGAAGAGGAACCAGCTCAGGGACAGGAGAAAAACCATCTGTTGCTATAGTGTGTGAGGTTAAGGCTTCCACTGGCAAGAAGGCCTTGGATAAAAATGAATTCTCTGTTTCCTCTTCTGTGAAATGGAGATATCTGAGTGTACTCCATAACTTATACAGTTAGAGTTACCGATTCCTAAGTATGAGCTTCTCAGGGGCTAGAGTCTCTTTACTCATGATTCATGGTTTGGGGAGTGGATGTATGACTCACCCCTGTGTACTTATTTATATCCATTACTACTTACCCAGACAGCCTTGAAGAGACTTGCAAAGTCAAATATGGGCCCAATATTCCAATACCTGAAAAGAGAGATGGGTTTTGTCTGTTTTCTAAACATAGTTCCTTTGGCATATAAAATTCCAGCAGTAGTTATCGAAACCCTATAGTTTCTTGTCAAATTGGATGAAAATTATAGTACTGTACCAGTCAGGATACAGTCAGGAAAATAAAAAATACTGGGTATCCTAACAGATAAAATATAATATAGGGATTTTAGTCCTCCAATAGACATTGGAGGACTAAAAAAGCAAAATAAACACACTGAGCTAACACCAAGGTAGTAAGTTCAGGAAGTATCCACCCCAGGAGAACCAACAAGAAATTGGAGTTATCAGAACCTACAAGCTCAGTGGGGGGCCCCATGGAGCTGAGATGCCAGCATCCGTGGAAGCACTGCCCAGCTCATGCTGCTCTCTGAGAGCCTGCATTAAAGTTGGCTCTGGAAGTGCCAGAAGAAGGTGAACTGGAACCCACTGCCACTGCTGGGGTGAAGGGCCATTACTTGCAGAAGAAGAGCAAGTCCTCTGTCCCCTCTCCCTGTCCCCCCTTGTAATAACCTAACCTGAAGCCAGCTAACGAAGAATAAATGTAGTTTGCAGGCCAGGCACGGTGGCTCACGCCTACAATCCCAACACTTTGGGAGGCCAAGGGGACAGATCACAAGATCAGGAGTTCCAGACCAGCCTGGCCAACATAGTGAAACCCTGTCTCTACTAAAAATACAAAAAATTTGCCAGGCCTGGTGGCATATGCCTGTAGTCCCAGCTACATGGGAAGCTGAGGCAGGAGAATCGCTTGAACCCAGGAAGCAGAGTTTGCAGTGAGCCGAGATAACACCATTGCACTCCAGCCCAGGTGACAGTGTGAGACTCCGTCTCAAAGAAAAAAAAAAAAAAAGAAATATAGTTTGCAAAGTCCCAGGATCACAACACAACAAGGAAAGTAGAGAAGGGTGGATTTGGAGCTGGAAACCAATAACTTAGTAACTGATATGAGGAAATTTACATAGCACATGGACTTGAGAAATATCAGATTGCTATGTTATTCTCTGAACAAGCAACCACAAAATAAAAAACTGTTTCAGATAATGGAGTACAGACTAGAAATATTAAACTACTCTCCCATAAGCCTCAAAGAAAAAAATTAAATGGATACATTGTGGTGCAAAATTGCTTATGGTAATGTATAGGGATCAAGGTGGACATATCCTGACATGACCTACCCCCTCAGTGATTTATACCTTCATCTAATTCCACCCCCTTGAATGTAGCGAAGACCTGAGAATTGCTTTTAACCAATAGGATATGGCAAAGATAATGGGATATTGCTCCCTTGATTATGATATAAAATTCAGTCTTAGCCGGCTGGACTGAGAAAGAGTCTCCCACCAGCCTTGAAAAAGCAAACATCCATGCTGGGACTGGCCGGTGGCCTCTAGGACCTGAGAGTGGTTTCCAGCCAACTGCCAGTAAGAGGCAGGGGGCCTTGGTCATACAACCTCAGGGAAATGAATTCTTCCAACAGTTTGAATGAGCTCAGAAGCAGATCCTCCCTGAGAGCCTCCAGATAAGACCACAGCCGAGGCCAACAGCTGATGGCAGCCTCCTGAGTGAACCCTCAGCAGAAGGCCCAGCTAGCCTGTGTATAGACCCCTGACCCAGTGAAACTGTGGGATAGTAAACCAACATAGGAATAATGTTTATTTCTCTATTTTCCATCTATAGTCAACATTGACCTCTTATTGAGCATCTACCACAGGCTAGATATTTCTAGTCTTCAAGAAGCCAGTTTAGTAGGAAAAACAAACAAGTAACCAGAGCATTCCAGCCTAGTGTGATATGTTCAGGATGTAGGTGAGTCCGGGGGACTGCAGGAGCCTGGAGGAGGGCAGCCTGGCCAGAGCAGGGGCCTGGGGCAGCCTTCAAAAGAGGAGGTCTTAGTTAAAGGAAGATTAACTAGTTAACTAGAGAAGGGGGCTTTAGGCACAGGTCCAGACAATTAGATTGTTCTTGATTGCTGATCATTTTTCTCCAACTTCATTATATGTAACAGAAATCAGAAAGAAAGAATTCAATACAAGTTCTTCCTTAAATTGTTTTTCTTCCCTCAGATTTACACTCATATTACAGCATTCAATTGAAAATCCAAAATCCAGAAGAGCCTAAAAAAATGTGTGCTTGAGCTTAGATGTGTCTCCTGATAGAGATTAGATTAGTGATTGTTTGTCTTAATAAACGGTACTTCCTCTTGAAACTGTGCCCAAAACAACCTTAAAAAGTTCCGATTTCATGAAACGTGTCACTTCCTCTCCACTCACAGCCCCCATTTTCCTTCCTTCCCCTGGGTCTCACTTTTTTTTTTTTTTTAAATGTAACGCTTTCGTGTTTGTAATAATACCCGTCCTTGGCAGGCTGATGTGATATAACTCCCAGTTTTCTGGGGAGAGTTTTGTGATGCAGTGAGTTTTGATCTCAGCCAAGGTCACAGAGAGGGTCAGAATTCTACAACAGAGCCGAGATTTGACCCCTCACCCCAGAAGCCTCAGGAGGGGCCCCACAGTCATTTTCTTGTCATCATCTGAACTTGGAATGGCCTCCCACCCACACCCAGCCTTCCCTGGTGCCTCCTTCCCTTCCCATCACTTCACAGAGCAGTTATTCAGGGTCTGCGTGTATGAGCAGCTCAGCCATGTTGCATGACCTACTTTGGCATTTTCACACTACTCAGAGAAACTTTAGGGCAGAACCATGATAGTGGAGAGAAGCCTTCCTCCCAGCCACACCTGGCTCAGTTTGGACCTGCTTGCCCTGAACAAAGGAGCAGAGGACAGAGTGGATGAAAAGACAAAGGGGAGGAGCAAGGTGACCACAGCTGGCCTTCAGCAATGCCAAAGTGACCAGTGCAGGAACTCCTTGAATGTTTGGGCAGGGACGTAAGGCACCTGTCTGTTTCACATCTGCTAATCAATTTCTTATCAAGTCATCATGGAGGCTGTTTGGGGAGGAACCCTGTCTTCTGTGAGTTTTCTAAAGCACCCTGTCCTCTTCCCACAAGGACAGTATAATTAGTAACATCAAACACTGCAGGCTACCATCTCCTGTAAGGTGGGCTATTAACTTTTCAGAGGGCGTGAAGAGCTACCACTCCTATTTCAAATAAAGCTAATGCCAAGGAACCCACATTTAAAGTTCTAAAACAGCAGCTACGCACCCACCACCACCCACAGATCTAGTGATAGAGATTTTTTCTTTTTCCGGCTTGGCCTATTATTTATTTAGAATCAGAACTGATTCCTATCTGGATGATGTAGTCATTTAGGCTGACATCTCAAAGCATCCGACAATAGAGTCCCCTCCCTCTTAAGAAGAACCAGTGAGATACTATGACAGTGACCCCTGTGACTGAGGGTGGGATTTTACCAAATCCAGGAAGGCTCCTGCATTGACCATTATCACCTACCTCCCCCAACCTTGCTGAGATCTTGCTCAGACCAGGAATGCCTAAACTGGAAGTTCCGAAACACGGGCAGAAACAAAAGTGCTGGTTCCTTCCCAGGCAGCGAGGACTCATTTCTGTTGGAGCCCTGGGCCTGGACACTCCTCCAGCCATTGGTATTGTCTTTGAAGCCAACTTTATGATTTTACACTTGGTCTGGTTTACCTTTTAATGTCCTAAGTGGAAATCTTGGGAAGAATAGTTGGAGGAGTACATGGGTAGAGGAAGAAGAAAACTGAAACTCTCTTTTAAAAAATACAATTGAATTAAGAATTTAGAATTACATTTTAACATAACAAGCTCTAAGAGAAAAGTTTCCTTAAAGAATAGACTTTTGCTGTATGTCAATTAGTGAGCCTGTTCTTGCGGTAGGTTTTCTCTGCTGCCTCAGAGCCAAATCTTCAGCCTCCCACACAGATCTGTGAAATCAATTGTCTTCCCCAAACATGTGGTAACCACAGAGAAGTAAAATTAATAAAACTGCTCCAAAAGATGATTTTTAAAGATGACATTCCTATTCTCGCTTCAAGCTTTCTTTCCTGAGGCCAAGTAGGGGCCCTGAAGTGGGAGCAGGAGGGGTTTGGTGAGAATTTGGGACCCGTATCTTTTTTATATTTAAGTTTTAGAGTTTTAGTTTCACTTAGTTGTTTTGGGAGAGAAGGAGAGCAGGGAGGAGTTAAAGGTGATAAGGAGGAGGCCAAAAAAAAAAAAAAGGGTAAAGAAAAGAAAAGTCAATCAAGTTAGGACTGTCATGCCTGACAAACATGCATGTCAAGCCAAGGGGGTCTGGGGTCCACTCAACACCCCCACACGCACCTTCATTTGGTTGCCCGCCTCCCCTGCCTGGGTTGAAGGCTACCACTGAGGGTGGCGTGGCTGACATACCGAATCTGCCACCCAGTGACGTTCCTCGGGAGCAGGCCCCACTCAGCCCAGGCCTGACAATGGCAGCTTAAGACAGGCAGAGGCCATCAGTCTCCATTACGAAGACAAGGTTTTCCTCCCATATTATCCCGTCTGTCATGTCCTCCTTAGACACCAAAGGCATGGCTGTCTCATACATCATCATCATTTTCTCTCCACAAAGATGGAGAGCCCCAGGGAGGGGTCCTTTTTGCTCAGGGTCCTGCCATGGATGGCCAAGGGCCTTCCCTCAGTGACAGAAGCAATGCTGAGCTGCCAGGGGAGACATTTGCATCCCTATTAGGCCCGGGGCTTTGAAGGTGGGGGAGGAGGGACCTGCCAGCCAGTTTGTAAATCAGAAGCTTAAACAAACTTCCACAATCTCTGGAGGCCTGGAGAGCACTCCTGTGATACCAAGAGGGGAAGGAGAGGGGGGAAAAAAAAGCACCTCAAACGTAGAGCTCCGGAACATACATGCGTTTACTTTTGGCAGAGAAAAAGATACACTTAGTCTTGGCAGATACACAGTCTTGTCACTGAAAATTGGAATATTATTAATAGTAGTTATATTAAATTAAGCATTGGGTGCACAATTTTATTGAATTCTCACAACAGTATTGTTTTACATTTATAGGACATGTTTCAGGAGACAAAATTAAGGCTTACTTGACTAGCCAGTCTAGCCAGAATTAGAAGAAACCCATTTGTCTGACTCTAGGCCGGGCACAGTGGTTCACGCCTGTAATCCCAGCATTTTGGGAGGCCGAGGCGGGTGGATCACTTGAGGTCAGGAGTTTGAGACCAGCCTGGCCAACATCTCTACTAAAAATACAAAAACAAAAACAAAAAAAATTAGCCAGGCCTGATAGTGCATGCCTGTAGTCCCAGCTACTCAGGAGGCTGAGGTGGGAGAATCGTTTGAATCCAGGGGACAGAGGTTGCAGAGATTGCACCACTGCACTCCAGCCTGGGCGATAAAGCAAGAAAAAAAAAAAAAAAAAAAAAGGAAAAGAAAAGAAAAGAAAAGAAAGAAACCTCTTTGTCTGACTCTAGATCTTGATGCTGACTACCAAAATGTGTTAGTTGGTCAGATATAGAATACCCTGGAACTTTTGCATGTGTCCTAAATGATCATGTTAATAGTTACTACTCATAAAGACCTTCTATATGTCGGACCCTGTTCTAAACACTTTGCTTGAATATTGTCTTTTAATCTGCACAGGGAATAGCATGCTGAGAGATAGGGGTTATTGTGATCATTATCTACATTTTACAGCGGGGGGTACTGAGATTTCAAGAAATTAAGTAACTCACCAGGTCCTCACTAGCAGTTGGTAGAGTTAGGATTCAGACTCAGGAACTCCACTGATCACAAATAGCCAATATAATCACTGAATTGCTTGAGAAAGTCTAGAGTAGTCCCAGGAGAAAGGGCCCATCATGTAGTAAAGGAATGCAGTTTTCATCATTGGGTTCCTCACTGATGTTAATTTGGATGAAATCAGCTGAAAATGAACCTCATGGGACTTCCCAAAGGAGCAAACTTGTCACCAAACCAGGATGAGGAAGATCCAGGTCTTCCCTTGGGTTCGAGAGGGGAAGCCGAATAGCTTATGGTAGGTATGAGTTCAGTCCTTTCTTAGAATCAGCTTGCGGAGCCACTGCTTGCTCTCTAGTGGTCACTGCCACTGGGGATTACCTGTGAACAATCGGGCATGAGGAGCCACAGCTCTTAGCATGCCAGCGGGGTAATCTATTATTTCTGCCCTTTCTTAGCTAGAAGGAGGCACTAGCATTGTCCTGAGCCCCTAGAAATTTGACTAAGTAATCCTACAACACAGAATTTGTGTGAATTATCTAAAATTTCAGAGGAAATTTTAGTTATTATGCCATTCATCATACATGTGTAAAGCTCCCAGCTCTGTGTCTTCCCCCTACCCCTAGATTAGTGTTGAGACAATAATGAAGGCAACAGGCCTGTGTAACCCATTTCAGTCTGTAAGAAATCTCAGAAATGTTCAACCTCAAAACATGTTAGTTGAACCATGGCAACAGTCCAGGTGGAATCTACACAAAGCAAAGTTCAGAGATTTGAGGTAAAACTACCACCTTATCTCACCAGACTACAAAGTCATAGTAACCCACAATAAAGGACATGATGTAGAGATCTGCTACGAATTTCCTGGTTTTGTTTATTCATTGAATCAAAACTAAAAGTAGTGTCTCTCCTCTTCCTTGTAAACCATACACTTTAGGAAGAAAAATCAATAATATTCCCAGCCAAGATGTGCATGTTATATCATAAATACAGCATTATAGACTCTTTGAATGGGGTGTGATTTATAGTTGGATTCTGGCAGCTGCTTTGAAGCCGTACAATTTTTCACTTAAGGCTAATTAGAGGATTCTTAATTAGCAAATCTTTCATCCATTAGATTAGACAATAAAGATTTTTCAAAACTACTGTAATATTTAGTTCTCTTTTTCTCATCTTAACAAAACAGACTAGATATCTATCATGTATAAAAAACATCTCTGTTCAAGCTTTATGAAAATCATAGCCAGGAGATAGCCAAAAGAATCGAGAAATGTGAACTCTCATCCCACCCCTGACACTACCTTCTTGGGACATGTTCTTTCTGGTCTCAGCTTTCTCATCTAGGAAATGGAGAAGATTAATTAGATCAGAGTTTCTCAGCCTTAGACTCATACTTTGGAGAAAACAGTTCTTTAGATGTCTAGCAGCATCCTCAGCCTCTATCCACTAGATACTAGTAGCACCCCTACCCCACGACACATACACACCAGTTGTGACCATCAAATATGTCTCTAAACATTGCTAAATGTCCCTGGGGGGCAAATCACCCTAGCTGAGAAACAATGAATTAGATCAGGAGTCATAAATGCCAACAAAGGTAAAGCTGTTTTACAAATGAAAGAAGAGGATCAGATAAATAAAGACAAATTCAAGAGCAAGTATCCTATCAAAAGGGGAAGACACTCTCCATCTCCAGTGAGTTCTTATTATGTCTCACTATTGTTCAACAGAAGGTATGAATCCCACAATTATGTGAAATCTCTTGGCTTTTTTTTTTTCTTTAATATTGGCAAATCATTCCTTGTAGCAGTTAGGAAGGTGGGTTTTGAAGCTAGAATGTCTATGTTCAAATCCCAGGTCTACCTCTCACTAACTTCAATATCAGACACATTCTTTAGAATCTCTATGCCTTGGTTTTCTTATAAAATAAAGAAAATAATAATATTTACTTCACAAGATTATTGGCAAGTTTAAATGACACAGCACACGTAAAAGACCTAGGAAAATGCACATAATAAGCTCTCAATAGATATTATCTATTATTATTCCTAAGATAAAGAAACACTGTAAACCAAACTAAACATAGGTCAGACTAGAGGTCAGACTACAGGTCAGACATAGCCTAGAGGCTACAGGTTTTCAACTCTGGCCTACAAGATCTCAAGGGTCTGTTTAGGTTTCCTAAGGTTATGTGATTCCATTTTATGAAAGCAAGGACACTGATTACACTCTGACTAATTCTATACAGTTTAATTGAGGAGATAGAACTCTGACACTAGCAAAGTTCAGGTAGTCAGAACAGAATTCTAATTAAATGCCAAAATACATGTTCTTAGAGGTCAGCAAGAGAAGATGAGGAGCCATTTCTGCTTTCCATTTAAGAAAAAGAAATAGGTCTCTTTTTTGAAGAAAGTACATGAAAAAAGAAGAGCATCAAATTTGGAATCTGCCATCTTTAACAGTATCCTCTTAACAGATGCCATGACAATACAGTGAGCTATTGTTGACTTTCTAGCTAAAATAAATCATCAATTATAAGTTGGTATCATTAACTCAATTGCTTTTCAGTGAGATGTCTGATAGAGGCAATAATAAATTAGTTTCTCCAACCTTATCCTCCCACTAGAAACCAACATATCCACTTCTGATCAATACTTTGATCTGAGTTACTTATAACTCTGTCAGACATGAGTATCTGCTTCACTCCAGGGTAAAGAAATGAGATCATTTTGCAAAATTTAGGTCAGACATTAAATTGTCTCGGGTAAGTTGTTTTTGTGGTCTAGAGCCACATGGTCACAGCCAAATCAACACTGTAGAGGATTATCAGAAACTAAAAGGGGCAACCTGAATAAGTACCCATTGCCTTTATTAAAGCCACACCATGGAGGCATGGAGTATAATGAGGTACTAGTAGTCCGTGTGTTTGAATCACATTTCAGGGAAATGCTTTGCGAACATGACTTTTGTGCTTTAAATTAAAGTTCACACTGTTTGACCCATAACTCCTCTTCCAGGAATCTGTCCTAAGGAACTATTCAGAAGCTAAAACTAAAATTTATGCATTAGATATACTATGCAATATTATTTATGATAGAAAAAGTAGGTACCAACCTAATGACCAATATTAGAAGATAAAATAAATCAAGAAATAACCCTATGATGGACTATTATGCAGCCAATTATAGATGGTGTTTCAAAGAGTATTTCACTACCTGGAAACATACTTAATATATAATACTATGCAAAAAAGGTGATAAAAATTGCATATGCAATATGATACTAATTGTGTGTATATATGTATATATAAAGATATTCTACATCAAAATGTGAACTCTGGTTTATTTTGGGGTGAGATTGTAAGTAATCTTCATTTCTATCTATAAACCTTTCTGAATTTCTATCGATAAACCTCTCTGCATCCCTAAGTTGACACCAAGGTTGCCACATGCAATAGTGCATATTGTACACTGCAGAAGGGCATCAAGCCCATGGGGCACTCCAAGCCATGTACCCTGTTACTACTTCTGTTCAGAGAGGATGCTTTTTTCAATTTGTACATATGAGATACTGAAGCCCTGTTATATTTTTATAATTTAAAAATCCATGATATTAAAAAACCCTATCTTATCCGGGGTAGGGAAGAGTTTATATGGGGCTTGAGGCTTAAACAACTGAGAGGACCCTCTTTGTGAAAAGAGTAGAGGCTTTTAATGATGAAATAAGTCATAGAAGTAAATTTCAGTTTACAACGTGAAAAAAAATCACAGAAACTTCCTGGAGACTTAGAGATTAAATTCTTCCTCTCTAGGTAAGTTACCAGAAATGTTTAAAGAAAAGTCCTTCCTGACTGTAACCTGGCTCCCCTCCCAATCAGAACACTCTACAACTCCCAGCAACTCTCAGCTATCCTGGGGGCCCATGCAAGGAAATGACCCTAGAGGTTAAGCTTCATTAGTGCCACAGTAAATCTGGCTCTGATCTTTGGGGAAAGAAAAAATTACATCAACCCAGAGCCAAGTGATATTTCACAGATAAATTTATGATTCCAAACCAAGTAGTCCAGAAAGTATCGTAGCTGTCCAACACTACTAAGAGAACCATTTTATTTCAATTTAGCAAGGGCTTTCCATAAACACTCATTAATATAATTACTAAAATTTGGGACGTTTCCTGCTGTATCCAAGGATACAGCTATCTTCTGTTATATAGTAATTAGATATTTTAAAGTTTTGTCATTTTAAAACAGAGTCAATCTCAGGCACCCTCCACCATACCTAGAGTTCTCCCTGTGCCAGGACAGCAAAGAAAACCTTCAACAGGTATTCACACCATCTTGATAGGCCAGAGAAATGGCCTAGGATTTATAGCAGATATGTCTGTAGTGAGCCATTGAGGATACTAAACTAGGCTCCTATGATAGAGAGGTAGGGGCAGAAGAGTGGTTCTTTAATTACAATGAAACAAAACAAAAATCTAAACAACAATCAAAACAGACTTTCATATACATACCACCAGTGAAAACTCAACCTCTAAGATATTCTCTAGATCAGGTTTTTTTCAACATTTTTAGAAAAAGAATTTTTTCCAAACAAAAGCATACGCCGAACTCCAATATATAAATGAATATGTGTTTTCAATCATGTTATCTCCAATGCAAAAAACGCTGAAAACTAAAACTATTTCGAATAAATCATCACAATAAGGTGTGCTATATGTTCATATTTTAAATTTCAACTGACTATATTAAACTATTTTTAAATTGACAATGGCATATGTATGCTACCCGATTTTACATGTTGGACATACAAAGCTTAAATTGTAACAACGACAAAAAAAAATTCACTGTAGAGTGATAATATTCTTATTTAGTGGCATCTATATAAAACATTCAAATTTGTGCACAAAATGGAAAAATATACCACAAATATGATTGAAAGACAAATGATATAATCTGGAGAGAAATATTCACAACACATATAACAAACAGCACATATAAAACTGAGACACCAGAACTAGAGAAGAGAATGAGGCAGAAGGACTATTTGGAGAGAGAATGGCTAAAACTTTTCCAAAACTATTGAAAGATATCAACCCACAGATACAAGATTAGCAAACTCCAAACAATTTAAAGACAAAGAAATCCACACTTAGGCATATGATAGTCAAACTGCTAAAACCAAATAAATGAAACAAAAGGAAAACAGAAACGCTTGAAAGCAGTTAGGGGCTGGGAGGAGCCAGAGGGAGGACATATTTCATACAGGGAAACAACGATAAGAGTGACAACCGACTTTTCATCGGAAGTGGTGACCAGAAGACAACGGTATGATATCTTTGAGTCCTAAAAGGAAAAATCCTATCAACTCAGAATTTTATAGCTGGTGAATATATCCTACAATCTGACAGTGAATTAAAGACATTTTTAGACAGACAAAAGATGAAAGATTTTTCTCCAGCAGAGCTGCACTACATGAAGTGCTAAGAGAAGTTTTGCAGGCTGAAGAGTAATTATATCAGATGAAAGCCTGGTTCTGCAGGAAGGAATAAAAAACTCCAAAGAGGGAAAATATGTCAGTAAATCAGACAATTTAAATCTTTTTTTATATGTGTACATGTATGTGTAATTTCCTTTAGAATATTTCAGCCATTTAAAGGAAAAAACAATGACAACATATTTTACTTCTACCTAGCATAAGTAAAAGTAAAACAAATGGTAACAAGAACACATAGAATTAAAGGGTGGTAACTGGTAGTTTACTGTTCTAAGAAGATAATAGAGAGAATGAAAGGAAAGCAATATTTGAGGAAATTATTGCCAAGAACCTTCCAGAACCAAAGAAAGACAAGAACTCTCAGATTGAGCGAGTGCCACCACCACAACCCGTAAGTGTCCAAGTACCCAAAAGCATATTATTTTAAACTCAACATACAGACAGAGCGAAGTTTCAAAACCTCAAGAACACATAGAAAATACTAAAAGTTACCTATGAAAAGACAGATTACTGATAGAAGAACAAATTCAGACTAACATCTGATTTCTCAGTAGTAATGCTAGATACAATGGAGCAGTGTGCCTATATTACCCCACCAAATGGCTTTTTGAGAAAGAAAATAAATGAAAACATCCTCATACATTCAAGCCTCAGAAGGTTTAACACCCACAGATGATTTTCTAAAGAAATACTACAAAATATATTTCATCCAAAGGACAATGAACACAAAAGAAAGGAGTGGGATATAAGAAACACTTATAAATAAAGAATACAGTAAATTAATTTTAAATAAGTATTTATTTTAAAGAACTAGCAATTTATTTATTTAAAAGGTCATAGTAATTTAGAAGTAGCATTCTGGATTATATGAACATTGAAAGTGTAGGACAAGCAAAGAGAAGTAAAAGTTCTTGTTTTGGTCTAGAGAGGGGAATAGATTAATTAACACTTGCTTTATTATAAAAAATATATGTCCCTATATGTATTATAAAAATTAAAATGTGGGGTGAAAAACTTGACCAATAGAAGAATAGAAACAGAGTATATAGCTTTAAACCAATAGAGGGAAAAGTGAAACAAAGAGTACTTACTAATTTTGTATGTTTGTAAATGCGTATAAAATTACACAGAAGGAAAACACCACACTTGTCTGTATGTGTGCCTGATGTGTATCTGTGTGTGTGTCTGTGTGAAACATTGTGTGTGTATCTGTGTGTGTGTGTTGTTTATGCCTGGGTAAAAACACTGTTATAAACTATTTTTCTTCATGAAAATAGAATCAGACCATACTGTTTCAGTAAGCTGTCTGTTTCACACATCATGCCATAAATGCTATTATCAACCTAATCTGTCAAACCACCCTCAAGGTGCAAGAAGTCAGGAAGCTTGATCCTCCTAGGACCCACAGCTTACTATGGATGGTCCTGGGAAAATAGTGGAATGGAAAAGTTGCCTCGTTTGCCCCCAGGAACACATCGTAAGTGGGCTTCTAACACTGGGCACTAACCCAGAGCTCAGATACTATTAGTTCTAGCCTAATAGTATCTAGCTCAGATACTATTAGTTCTCTGCTCCCCAGGAAAGGGAAGCAAAGGCTCTGGTGCAAGGCACAGAAGAAGGCTCAAGTTCTTAAATTCTTGCTCACTGAGCAATACAGCCAAGTTGTTCCGAGCATTTGCTCCAGAGATAGACTGCCTGAGTTCTAGTGCCAACTCCATCACTTCCTAGCTGTGTGGCTTTGGGCATGTTGCTTAATATTTTTGTCCCCTATTTTCTTAGCTGTAAAACGAGGATAATAATGGAGCCCCCTAATAAGGGTGTGCTGAGGATTAAATGAGCTAATATATGTAAATCACTCATATAATGTCTGGCACATATAAAATAATTGATGTGATATCTAGGATTTAGGGGAAGTAGACAGAGGTACGAATAGAGCAAGACCAGCCATGGGTAGATGTTCACTGCGGCTGGATGATGGGTACATGGGGCTCTATTTTAGGCATGTTCAAAGACCCTCTATAAATATTAACTGTTATGATAGGAGCTACTAAAGCAGAAGCACAGCTTCACTGTGGTCACAATATTGTTATAAGAAAGATAAGGTGTTTCTTGAAAAGATCAACAAAATTGATAGACTGCTATCAAGACTAATAAAGAAGAAAAAAGAGAAGAATCAAATAGATGCAATAAAAAAAGATAAAGGGGATATCACCAACGATCCCACAGAAAGACAAACTACCATCAGAGAATACTATAAGCAACTCTACGCAAATAAACTAGAAAATCTTGAAGAAATGGATAAATTCTTGGACACGTACACGCTCCCAAGACTAAACCAGGAAGAAGCTGAATCTCTGAATAGACCAATAACAGGCTCTGAAATTGAGGTAATAATTAATATCCTACCAACCAAAAAAAGTCCAGGACCAGATGAATTCACAGTCAAATTCTACCAGAGGTACAAAGAGGAGCTGGTACCATTCCTTCTGAAACTATTCCAATCAGGAGAAAAAGAGGGAATCCTCCTTAACTCATTTTATGAGGCCAACATCATCCTGATACCAAAGCCTAGCAGAGACACAACAACAAAAAAAGAGAATTTTAGACCAATAACCCTGATTAACATCGATGCAAAAATCCTCAATAAAATACTGGCAAACTGAATCCAGCAGCATATCAAAAAGCTTACCCACCACAATCAAGTCGGCTTCATCCCTGGGATGCAAGGCTGGTTCAACCTACACAAATCAATAAATGTAATCCATCACATAAACAGAACCAATGACAAAAACCACATTATTATCTCAATAGATGCAGAAAAGGCCTTTGACTAAATTCAACAGCCCTTCATGTTAAAAACTCTCAATAAACTAGGTATGTATGGAATGTATCTCAAAATAATAAGAGTTATTTATGACAAACCCACAGTCAATATCATACTGAATGGGCAAAAACTGGAAGCATTCCCTTTGAAAACCAGCACAAGACAGGGATGCCCTCTCTTACCACTCCTATTCAACGTAGTGTTGGAAGTTCTGGCAAGAACAACCAAGCAAGAGAAAGAAATAATGGGTATTCAATTACGAAATGAGGAAGTCAAATCGTCCCTGTTTGCAGATGACATGAGTGTATATTTAGAATACCCCATCATCTCAGCCCAAAATCTCCTTAAGCTGATAAGCAACTTCAGCAAAGTCTCAGGATACAAAATCAATGTGCAAAAATCACAAGCATTCCTATACACCAATAACAGACAAACAGAGAGCCAAATCATGAGTGAACTCCCATTCACAATTACTACAAAGAGAATAAAATACCTAGGAATCCAATTTACAAGGGATGTGAACGATCTCTTCAAGAAGAACTACTAACCGCTGCTCAACAAAATAAAAGAGGACACAAACAAATGGAAGAATATTCCATGCTCATGGATAGGAAAAATCAGTATCATGAAAATGGCCATACTGCCCAAAGCAATTTATAGATTCAATGCCATCCCCATCAAGCTACCAATAACTTCCTTCACAGAATTGGAAAAAACTACTTTAAAGTTCATATGGAACCAAAAAAGAGCCTGCATTGCCAAAACAATCTTCAGCAAAAATAACAAAGCTGGAAGCATCATGCTACCTGACTTCAAATTATACTACAAGGCTATAGTAACCAAAACAGCATGGTACTGATACAAAAACAGATACATAGACCAATGGAACATAACAGAGGCCTCAGAAATAACACCACACATCTGTGACCATCTGATCTTTGACAAACCTGACAAAAACAAGAAATGGGAAAAGGTTTCCCTATTTAATAAATGGTGCTGGGAAAACTGGCTAGCCATATGTAGAAAGTTGAAACTGGATCCCTTCCTTATACCTTATACAAAAATTAATTCAAGATGGATTAAAGACTTAAATGTTAGACCTAAAACCATAAAAACCCTGGAAGAAAACTTAGGCAATACCATTCAGGACATAGGTATGTGCAAGGACTTCATGACTAAAACACCAAAAGCAATGGTAACAAAAGCCAAAATAGACAAATGGGATCTAGTTAAACTAAAGAGCTTCTGCATAGCAAAAGAACCTATCATCAGAGTACACAGGCAATCTACAGAATGGGAGAAAATTTTTGCAATCTACCCATCTGACAAAGGGCAAATATCCAGAATCTACAAAGAACTCAAACAAATTTACAAGATAAAAAGCAAACAACCCCATCAAAAAGTGGGCAAAGGATATGAACAGACACTTCTCAAAAGAAGACATCTATGCAGCCAACAGACACATGAAAAAATGCTCATCATCACTGGTCATTAGAGAAATGCAAATCAAAACTACAATGAGATACCATCTCATGCCAGTTAGAATGGCAATCATTAAAAAGTCAGGAAACAACAGATGCTGGAGAGGATGTGGAGAAATAGGAACACTTTTACACTGTTGGTGGGACTGTAAATTAGTTCAACCATTGTGGAAGACAGTGTGGCGATTCCTCAAGGATCTAGAACTAGAAATACCATTTGACCCAGCAATCCCATTACTGGTTATATACCCAAAGGATCACAAATCATTCTGCTATAAAGACACATGCACACACATGTTTATTGCAGCACTATTCACCATAGCAAAGACTTGGAACCAACCCAAATGTCCATCAACAATAGATTGGATTAAGAAAATGTGGCACATATACACCACGGAATACTATGTAGTCATAAAAAAGGATGAGTTCGTGTCCTTTGCAGGGACATAGATGAAGTTGGAAACCATCATTCTCAGCAAACTATCACAAGGACAGAAAACCAAACACTGCATGTTCTCACTCATAGGTGGGAATTGAACAATGAGATCACTTGGACACAGGACAGGGAACATCACACACCGGGGCCTGTTGGAGGGTGGGGAGCTGGAGGAGGGATAACGTTAGGAGAAATACGTAATGTAAATGATGAGTTGATGGGTGCAGCAAACCACCATGGCACATGTATACCTATGTATCAAACCTGCACGTTGTGCACATGTATCCTAGAATTTAAAGTTAAAAAAAAAAAAGAAAGAAAGAAAGATAAGGTGTTGGTACGCAAAGTAGCTGTTAGACAATGATACAAATGTTATCTCTTTTTGCCAAATTGTGTGATCTTTGTCAAGGTGTTAGCCCCTCCTGTTCCTCTCCCACCACCTAAAAATTTGTCTCAGGGATCCTCATGGATGTGTCCAATCTTTTCATGAAAACAGTAGCTTAAGTTTTTATAACCTAGCCAAAACGGAAGCAGGGAAGGGGAATGGGAGGGAGAAAAGCTAAACCATTGAAGTGAAGTTGCTATCAGTTGGCCTTACATAACATACTTAGGACGTTGATTGTCTTCAGAGACTAGATTTGGGTGGGAAGAAAGGAGACATAACTTGAGTGGACAAAAAGGAGATGGGGCTGCAGGAAGGGAAGGGAGTGACCCAGGATGGGGCAATAAACTTCTCTATCCAAATGGGCTTTGTGTCAGCCCTGAAGGGAGCACAAGACTGCAGGAAAGAGGAAAAGTGCCTTCTTACTCTTGCGTGCTACTCACGTAGTTCAGGATCAGCAGCACCAGTATCACCTGGGAGCTTGTTAAAAACAGAGACGCTTTGCTCCACCCCAGACCTCCTGAGTCAGACTCTGTAGTTTAACTAGGTGCCCAGGCGACTCTCATGCACACTGAAGTGTGAGATCTACCATCTAACCCAGGACCTAGAATGTCTGGCTCTTAGTAAATGTCTAGATAGATAGGTTTCTGAACGAATGGATAAAAGCAGCGCAAACTTTGCTTTCATTCAGCCATCCTGCATTCATTCTGCATCCACAGGGTGTGTAGAATTGTCTAAGGCTGTGGTTCTTTGGTTCTCCCTCAGCTGTAAATTAGAATCACCCGGGGTGCTATTAACACCAGCTGAGCCATTCCCATCTCCAGAGTTTCTGATTCAATTGGTCTGGGGTGGGCTCTAATCTAAAGTGGTGGCAGCTGATTTCATTTTTGCACCACAATCTGTACCAAGTAAGAGGGCTGCCAGTGAAGATCCAGAGATGTGCCATTGAGTCTACCCTCACTGAAGACACAGCCAGTGAATATTTCAGGAGTTAATGGCATATAGGAAATAAATATTTAGCCCCAATTTGTGTTGCCTTTTTTTCCTGCCAGTGCTCCAGAATATATGAACCATAGTTCTTAGTGTGGGTGGTTGGAGGGGTAGGAGGCTGGTGTTTCTGTGATGGGTGTTAAATTGTTTGACCTTTCTTCAAATAGATTAACCCATTGCCTGAGTCATGTTTCTACTGTACAGGCCCATTCTTCCTTCCTAAACCCTTCCCACAACACACACATATAGAGAGGTGCAAAATTACCATAGCAAGCCTAGGTAACTCACCTTCTAGTGTGCCTCTTTTCCTTGGCTTCCTGAGCTCAGAGAGAGTAAGCAGCAAACCTGTCAACCAACCTTGAAGCCGTGCCTTCGGTGGCTGTCCTTGAATACTGCAGATGTGTGGATTTTCATCAACCCCTTTCTGGTTGGGGATTACCTATTCCTGGGCCACCCCACCAGTAAGGAAATGCACTTTAGCATAATTGGTCCAGCTGCATCTCTGAGCAGCATTCATCACCCAGGAAATTTGTTAAAGTCAGTCATGTCCTCTTCCTCTCTCTTTGGAACTTCTCTTAATTAAAATTATGCCTATTGCAAGACAAGAACAATGGAGAGGTGAGATTTGGGCAGTGGCCCATCTGTGCATCATTTTCGCATTAAAAACTTTTAGGGAAAAGCTCAAATGTCTTCACAATTCAGAATTAATTGAGGCAATTTGGACATCTCAATCTCCTTTGTCTTCACAGGTATCATGCAGGGAGAAGAAAAATGAGAAAAATGAATGATGAGTGAATAAACAATGCTAAATCCAAGTTAAGAAGAAAGATATTTAAACATGAAAGGCACAAATTGTGATGAAGGAATGTGTGTAGGTGAAATTAGCCCTGACTTCCAAGTGCTTTGATCAATTTGAGGATTGGAAAACTTCTAAGGGCATGAAATACCTGTGCCAGAGTGGCGTCCTGGAAGGGAGAGAGTGATTCAACTCCAGGCTGCCTGTCAGAGATGTTCCAGTCTCTCCTCACTTGTGATGATTCTATAGAGTTTTTACACGAGAGCAGGCTGTCACCATTTGGGAAGAGAAGGCATCCTCTTGCTAACTCCTCCTCCCTTTGATGCCTGTAGAACTTCGCCATTAAAATCTGCCGTGGGCTAAAACTCAGCAGGCAAGTTTCCAGTCAGAGAACAGCTTTGACAAATTTTAATAAAATTTAATAAAACCTAGTTCTGAATGGCAATATGGATTTGAGTTAGGGAAAAGTGTACCTATGTGTTTAGATAGACATGTGGGATGGCCACACTTTTACTGAGGAATGCTACATAGTAGTAACTCTGGCCTATTGGCATATTGTTCACAACTTCTGGTGTCTTTGATCCAAGACTCACATGGGGAATTGGGAGTTTTCTTAGGCATTGTTAAGGCATTTACAATGTCCTAGGTTTGGATGAATTTTGCAAACTTCAGTATTGTTCTGTACCAGCTAGCTAAACAGGTTTAAAAGCTTAAAAAAAGTGGGGGGAGGGGCAAAAGGTATTTCAAAGAGTTTATTTAAAGCGAGGCATTTGGTTGAGTTTGGTTTTAAATTAATAGAATAATTGCATTGTTTGGAAACACAAAAATACTTTCTTTCTTTTAAAAACTTAACTTTGTTATATGTATCTGCTCTAGAAGATTCTTAGTAGCTACAGAAGGTTGGCTTATTCTGAATATGGGTGGCATGCGTACCTCTATGCCTATTGTAAGAGATGTGGTTGTGGTTGTACTTCATTCAAAAACACAGAAAAAACATCAGAGTGCCTCAAAATAATCAATCCATTGAATACCTTTTGCCACTCTCCTTCTACGCGCCTACACCACACAGGGGATCCACAAGTGGCAATCCTGCCACTTACGATTTGTTAGGAACTATGGCTACTCACAGTGATGGAATTGCTCTATCCATTTGTCCTAACTATGGACATGTCCCATCACCTTACAGAGAATAATTGAAAGCTTCTCTAACAACTTAGCCTTATTGAAAAGGTTATCGAAAAGGTTATTGCATAGAGAAACAACCAGTTGGCATATGCAATAAGGACCCTCCAAGTGCTTTCTTCAAGTATGCCTTATTGATAGATGTATTTTGTTGGCAAAGACTGAAAGGTCCCCACAAGAAAGCCTCATTTGTGCCCTGTTCTCCTTAGCCCAGTTCTTCATTTCATTAAGGTCATAGAGAGACATGTTCCGAGAATGCTATGCAAATTCTCTAAAATTAGTGTAAGACTATTTTCACCCTGCCCACCCCCTACTCCACTGATGCTAAATATATATTTATATATATACGTATACAAAGCAGAGACTATAAGTAGCCTAGCTCCCATGAATGCCTGCAGCCTAATACCAGTGAAGAAAATATATTTGTTAAATATTTGTCTTTTCATGTAGAACTATCCAAATACCATTTGATCCTTTTGGGATCCAAACTGGTATAGTAACATTAAAGTTTATTCGTTTGCTTTTTAAAGCACAAAGGAGTCAACTCTATTGTCTTGATTGATCTATGTTTTCTTGCTGCACCAGCAGATGAATTTTACGTATTTGTATATTTTGCTTTCATCTCTCCTGGTGTCATAGATACAGGAATATACTTAATCTCTGATGTGCATTGCAATGCCAGAGCAACATGGTAGTGAAAGTCTTCCAGGACAAGTTCTCCTAAAAGCTCATCCTCACAGGTCAGCTCTTCTCCTTAAAAGTGTATGCTAACCCCTAAGATAAAATTTATTTTTAACGGTTCCTGGGTTTTGTCTCTGGGAGGCTGTTTTGCATGTAAATTCCTTTGGACCAGGGTCAGGAATATCCTCTCTGTGAGTGTTTTGGGTATATTTTCAGAGCAGCCAGTTCGTCCTGCATTAACTAAAGTCTATCACTTGGTTGATTTTTTTCCATCAGATTCTGAACCAGAACTCTTAAGATCTCATGTGCCCATTAGTCCCTACCCAAGACCCAAGGTCAGATGATTTCCCACAGAGCCAAATATAGAGAAAACAAAACAAAACTCACTGAGCCCTACTGTAGGAGGAAGAAGAGGAGTGTTCCACTTTCATAGCAGCTTAAACTACAACCTGTGTTCCCACGATGCAGGGAGTATCCCTCCACATCTTGTACATGTTCAAAAGGGCCATGCCAGGTAATATTTTGCCATCAGGATGCTCAGCTTGTGGCCTACATTAGATAATGCATAATTCCTCATCTCAGATTGCTTTTGAGCTAGTTGAGAGAGTAAGATATAGACATATAAAATGACTAGTAAATTGTTGGCAAAAAAGTGCTAAGATATCTGTCTGGAGACTAGTTAATGAAATGCACCAAATCTGTGTTTCTAAAACCCCTCAGTTCATAATGAATGGTCATGCTTTCATCTACCATAAACCCAGCATCTCTAGTACTAGTACTTGCTTCCAATTTTAATTCAGCAGCCTAGTCATGGCTAATTTCTCATTAATCTCCTAGTTAATGAGATTCTGTTACAGAAGGGCTGAATGACCTTTTAAGACAGAATAGTGGGACCCCAAAAGACACTATGAGCCAACAGTACACTCTATCTTCTAGTTGTTTTGACCTAGAGATGACTATTATGACTCAATAAATCTATTATTGGAAACAAAACATTTTTTAAAGTGACTTACTGTTGTAACTAAGCAAAACCCACAAATCCAAAAGTCATGTGGCCATGGTATCACATGCAGTGAAATGTCAGCTCTAGATGTCCACCAAAAAACACTGTAATGTTAATTTGCACAGTCAAAACAAACTTCTATTAAATGCTTATGCCATGCCAAGACCAAAGTATATAAGTGAAAAAAAATGATTAAGAAACATACAAATGAACAACAGTAAAATGCAGTGTGATAATTACTATTAGCAAAAGAATCTAGAAAGTACTAACAGATCACTTATAGTAAAACAAAAGAGTTTTTATAAGGAACCAGGAAAGGCACTCCAGAGAAGGTGACATTTGATATGGGCCTTAAAGGATGAATAGGAGTTCATGAGAAGTGGCAGCACAGCGTATGTTCACAAACCACTATGTCTACCGTTTCCAGTAAGAAGTTTAGAAGTATGTGAACACATAACACTTCAAAGAGGAGCAATGAGTGACTTGGCATGGCTGAAATAAGAAATAGGGGGCTTCTGAGATTAAGAAAAGACCGTTCTAAGACTGTGAAGGGCCTTATGTGCTCTGCAAAAGAGCAAGTATGGGACTACTAATTGCTTTTAAGCAGGAGGATGACATGATTAGTATGTGAAAGATATATAGAAGGAGAGATACGAGGTGGGAAGGGAAGGCCAGTATTACAATAGCCAGAGAAAGAGGTAATAAGAACCTGAATTATTTATATTTATATGTTTGTTTGTTTGTTGCCTTGTTTTCCATCTTGTTTCAGAGGAAATTCTTCAGCATCTAAGAATGTGTAAAATATTAAGTGGTATAAAATAAGTGTGAAACCAAAGAAGAATGAAAAACAACTATCAAATGGCTCCATTCGAGATGGGGCACAAATGAAGAGTTAAAAATAAATGTTCTACATATTGGTTAATGATTGCCCAAGAGAAGTATAACTCACTCTTCTCGGTATTAACCCAAAACAGGAACTTCTCCTGAGTGAAAGAAAGGCTCTGGAAAGTCATGAATAACACCCTCAAAAACTTCCTTCCGCTGGCTTTGCAGATCTGATTCGGTACAGGGTTACATTTGATCTGGATGGGCCCTTAAAACTATCCTCCCTTCATATTGTTTCTCTGGGCTGAGCGCTTGATAAAAACTGGATGGTTCAAAGCTAGAAAGGGCCTCAACTAACAAGGATCTGAAGCTACTCTATACTGTTACTGATCACAGGCCTTTTATCTTAGTAGATGATCAATTTAGAAACAGGACCAGTATCTCATGAAAGTTGAAGCTAGCTCTCCACAAAAATGAGAATCTCAAGAGAAAATCTGTCCCCAGTGGAAGTGAGTCAAGGGAGAATAGGCAGGTAAGAAAGGTCTTAAAGGCAGAGGTGATGAGGATGGAGAAGAGAAGATGTTTGAGAAATATTTCCAAGGCACAATTAATAGGGCCGTTCACAACTGGGTGTAGAAAATGAGAGAAAGAGAAAGCAGAGTTGAAGTTGCACTCCAGTTCTTCACTTGAGCACTTGGATGAATGATAGTGATAGAAGAAAACAAATAAGAAAGAATGAGTACGGTTTTTGGAAAAGATGATTGAATTCCATTTTGGTAACGTAATATTTGAATGAACGTGTTCCAGAAGCAGTTAGAAATAAAAACCTAAAGCTCAAGTGAGAGGTCTGGACTAAAATTATAAATGGATAAATCCCTGAATTATTGGAACCAGACAAAGACCTAGTAATGAAAGAAATCACTGAGGAAAAACCTACAGCATGAAAGAAAAGAAGATAAGAAGAGAAGGGCAAGGGCAGAGGACTGAGGAAAGCACACTGGAGCAGAAACAATGAGTATTGACAGGACAACAGGAAGTACTGAAAAGGATCAAGAAAGTAATTCACAGGGAGAACTATGAAAAAGCAATATCACAGAAGCCCATAGAGGAAGAGGAGAAGCAAATGGCCAATTGAGCTATCCCTACAAAGGTTTCAAGAGGGATGGGCACCCAAAAGATGCAGCATGGTCATCAGAATCTTAGTCACCATGGTTTCCATGGAAGTCATCTAAGATATTAACCCTGCTGGCCTAATACATGAATGCAAGGGGAAGGAGTAAAGAAAGCATGCATGGGCTACTCCTATAAGAAACCTGGCAATAAAAGCAAATATAGACAAGTGGGAATACAGCAAACTAAAAATTTTTTGTATAGCAAACGAAAGTCATCAGAATGTAAAGGCAACTATGGAATGGGGAAAAATATTTGTAACCCATATATCTAATAAGGGGTTAATTTCCAAAATATATAAGGAACACCTACAACTCTATAGCAAAAAAACATATAACCCAATTTTAAAACGGGCAAAGGACTTGTATAGACATTTCTTCAAAGACACGCAAATGATTAACATATATATTAAAAGATACTCAACATTATTAATTATCAGGGAAATGTAAATCAAAACTACAATGAGATATTGCCTCACCCTTGTTAGAATGGCTGTAATTAAAAAGTAACAAGTATTAGCAAGGATGTAGAGAAAAGGGAAGCCTTGTACACTGTTTTGTCCAATGTAAAATATAAAATGGCCCAGCAGCTATGGAAAACAGTGTATGTAAAATGGCTCAGCAACTGTGGAAAACAGTACAGTTGTTCCTCAAAAAATTAAAAATAGAACTACCATATGATCCAGCAGTCCCACTTCTGGTATATATAAAAAAGAAATTGAAATCAAGTCCTCAAAGAGAGATCTTCACTCTCACATTCATGGCAGCATTATTCACAATAGTCAAGAAACAACAACCCAAATGTCCATCAACAGATGAATGGATTAAGAAAATGTAATATATACATATAATCAGAATTAAAAATAAAACCATATGAATATCTCAATAGACACAGAAAAAGCATTCGATAATATCCAACATCCCTTCGTGAAAAAAAATCTCTCAACAAACCAGGCAGCGAAGGAACATACCTCAAAATAATGAGTCATCTATGACAAGCCCACGGCCAACATCATACTGGATGGGCAAAAGTTGGAAGCATTTCCCCTAAGAACTGAAGCAAGACAAGGATGTCCACTCTCACAACTCCTATTCAACATAGTACTGGAAGTCCTAGCCAGAACAATCAAACAAGAGAAAGAAACAAAAGGCATCCAAATAAAAAAAAGAGAAAGTCAAATTATCTCTGTTCACTGACGATATGATTCTATACCCAGAAAACCCTAAAGAGTCCCCCAAAAGACTCCTAAACCTTGTAATAGACTTTAGTAAAGTTTCAGGATACAGAATCAACATACAAAATCAATAGCATTTCTATACACCAAAAACATTCAAGGTGAGAATCAAATCAAAACCACAATAACATTACAATAGACACACACACACGCACACACATATCTAGAAATATATCTAACCAAGAAGATATAAAATCTCTATAAGGAGAACTACAAGACATTAATGAAATAAACCATTGATGACACAAACAAATGGAAAAACACCCCATGCTCATGGGTGGGAAGAATCACTATCATTAAAATGTCTGTACCACTCAAAGCAATATACAGAGTCAAAGCAATTCCTATCAAATAATCAATGTCATTTTTTACAGAACTAGAAAAAAAAATTCTAAAATTCACATGGAACCAAAAATGAACCCAAAAAGCCAAAGCAATTCTAAGCAAAAAGAAAACACTGGAGGTATCACATTACCCTACTTCAGACTATACTGTAAGGTTACAATAACCCAGTGTGCTACTGGTACAAAGATAGACAAATAAAATAGACAAATAAACTAAGGGAATAGGATAGAAAACCCAGAAATAAAGCCACACACCTACAACCAAGTGATCACTGACTAAAGTTGGCAAAAATAAACAATGGGGAAAGGACATCCTATTTTATAAATGGTGCTGGGAAAACCGGCCAACCATATGCAGAAGAATGAAATTGCACGCCTACCTCTTACCATATACAAAAATTAAGTTGAGATGGATTAAAGACTTAGATGTGAGATCTCAAACTAAAAAAAAAATTGAGAAGAAAACCTAGGAAAAATTATTCTGGGTATTAGCCTAGGCAAAGAATTTATGACCAAGTCCTCAAAGGCAAATGCAACAAAAACAAAGATTGACAAAGTAGACTTAATCAAACTAAAAAGCTTCTGTACAGCTAAAGAAACAGTCAATAGAGTAAACAGACAACCTACAGAATGGGAGAAAATATTTGCACACTATGCATCTGACAAAGAACTAATATCCAGAATCTATACAGAACTTAAATCAACAAGAAAAAAAGCATTAAAAATGGGCAAAGAACATGAACACATACTTCTCAAAGGAAGACAAACAAGTGGCCAACAAACATATGAAAAAATCCTCAACATCATTAATCATCAGAGAAATGCAAATTAAAACCACAATGAGATACTATCTCACACACCAGTCAGAATGACTATTATTATTATTAAAAAGAAAAAATAATAGATGTTGGTGAGAATGTGGAGAAAGGGGACCACTTACACAGTATTGGTGGGAATATAAATTAGTTCAGCCCCTGTGGAAAAGCAGTTTGGAGGTTACTCAAAGAACTAAAAATAAAACTACCATTCAACTCAGCAATCCCATTACTGAGGTCTACCCAAAGGAAAAGAAACCATTCTACCAGAAAGACACATGCACCGTATGTCCATCACAGCACTATTCACAATAGCAAAGACATGGAATTAACTTATGTGCCCATCAATAGTGGATAAGATAAAGAAAATGGGGTACAAATACACCATGGAATACTACACAGTCATAAAAAGAATGAAATCATATCCTTTGCAACAACATGGATAAAGCTGGAAGCCATCACCCTAAGCGAATTAACACAGAAACAGAAAATCAAATGCCGCATGTTCTCATTTGTAAGTAAGAGTTAAACAATGGGTTCACATGGACTTAAAGACAGAAACAATAGACACTGTGTACTCCAAAAGAGGGGAGGAAAGGAGCGGGGATAAGGTTTGAAAAATTACCTATTGGGTACCATGTTCACTATTTGAGTGACGGGTTCAACAGAAGCTCAAACCCCAGCATTATGCAATATATTCATGTAACACACCTACATGTACCCCCTCAATCTAAAATAAAAATTAAAAAAGGAAAATGTGGTACATTCATACATATTACTCAGCCTTTCAAAAGAAGAAAATGCTGCCATTTACAACAAAATGGACAAACCTAGAGGACATTATGCTAAGTGAAAGAAGCTAGTTACAGAATGACAAATACTGCATGATTCACCTTATATGAGGTATCTATCATGGTTAAATTCATAGAAGTAGAGAATACATTAGTGGCTGCCAGGGGCTGCAGGATAGAGGAAATTGTTGTTCCATGGGTACAAATTTTCATTTATACTAGGTGAATAAATTCTGGAGATCTGCGGTACAAGATAGTGCCTATAGTTATCAATACTGTACTGTCCACTTCAGAATCTGTTAAGATGGTAGATCTCAAGTTAAGTGTTCTTACCACAAAACAAACAAACAAACAAAAACACAAACACAAAGGAACTTTTTGGAGGTGCTGGATATGTCTATTACCTTGACCACCACGATGGTTTCATGAGTGTTTACGTATGTTCAAGTTCATCAAATTATCGACATTAAATATGCTGTTCTTTGTATATCAATTGTAACTCAATATAATTCTTTTAAAAAAAATAAATCTGACAGTGAAATGAGGAAGGAGAATAAGGCAGTCATTTGAAGAAGAGGTAGATTCAGGCAAACAGTTTTGATTGACAGATGTATTAAAC
This sequence comes from Papio anubis, assembly GCF_008728515.1. Lineage (NCBI taxonomy): Eukaryota > Metazoa > Chordata > Mammalia > Primates > Cercopithecidae > Papio > Papio anubis. The sequence continues at coordinate 58,905,294 of NC_044986.1, forward strand.
AGGTTACCAAAGTTACTCACAAATAAGTCTGTGAAATTCCTTCTTAAACCCAACTAGTATTTCTCTCTTCACAAGAAAGTAGCTCTGTGAGTTATGGAAGCAACGAGTAACAAACAACAGAGAGCCAAACTAATGTGCTGGCTTTGAGAAAGAGTGATTTATTTTCCTCACATGAGAGGATCCAGAGGTAGTAGTCGAGGGCTGGGGCAGCGGCTCAACAATGAGTGACCCAGACTCTTTCCATCCTTCTGGTCTGCCACCCTTAATATGTATTCATACTTGGTGCTTCATATCTGTCACCTCATAGTTACAAGATGATTGCTGCACCTTGAGGCAGCAATCATTGAAAGAAAAGATGCCTTCTTTTGCAGAATGGAAAATAAGTAGGAAAGGCAAATGGCAAAAGGAAAATGACTACTGAGTCTGTCCTTTCTCAGGAAAGGAAAAAATTCTTCAGAAACACCATTCAGATTGCTTCTAAACGTATTTCAGTGGACACAGTGATGCCCAAAAGCTACCACTATCCAGAAAGTTACTAGGCAAAAGGGAGGAATGAGCATTGGATCAACCTTCACCAACATTCAGAAGAGTGTTTGCCACCCTAGTATACAATGAAAAATAGATGAACTACAAAATTAGGGCAAAAAGTGTAAACTTCCTGAAAAACAAAGGTTATTGTCTTATAATATACAAGGCACTTCCTGCATCTACCTACTTAATGAAGAAAGCTCCCAGAGACAGAGCTGAGGAGAGCATGTTAGTCTGTTTTGTGTTGCTATAAAGGGATACCTGAGATAGTAATTTATAATAAAGAAAAGAGGTTTGTTTGGCTTGTGGTTTTGCAGACTGTACAAGAAGCATAGCACTGGCATCTGCATCTGGTGAGGGCCTCAGGCTGCTTCCACTCATGGCAGAAGGCAAAGGGAGAGCAGGGATGTCACATGGTGAGAGAGAGAGCAAGAGAGATGCCAGGCACTTTTAAACAGTGCTTTTAAACAACCAGCTCTCATGTGAACTGATTATTGTAGGGAGGGCACCAAACTAGTCGTGAGTGATCCATTCCCATGTCCCAAACACCTCCCAAGAGGCCCTACCTCCAACGTTGGGGATCACATTTCTACATAAGATTTGGAGGGGACAAACATCCAAACTCTATCAGAGAGTGCGTGTTAAGAAGACAATTATCATTTCCTTGACTCAGGTAGATAAAAGATCATCATCCCACCACCCTCAGCTTGAAATTTTGTGCCCTCAGACTGTACCTCACATTCTTCTACTTGTGGCAGACTTCTAAAGACCCATGGTCACTGCCACTGTCATTTCTTAAAGACTTTATCTCCAGGCCTAATTATAATCATTGTCTTCATTATTACTCCTGACCTAATTCTTAGTGATTCCAGTATTCAAGTAGATGACCCTCCGAGAGGTCTTGGCTTCTTGACCTCCTTCCCTCCAATGATCTTGTTCTCCACCCTACTTCAGCATCTCTTTCCTGTGGCCACACTTTAGACCTAGTCCTTAACAATAGCCACATCCCTTCCACAATTAACCATCTACTTTAACCTTCTATTTTATCTTTTTGACCTCCATTTCCTATCTTTCCAACTGTTTCTCTCTAGCGCCTTGACTCTGAAAATTGCTCCACTGCAGTAGGACCTAAACTTCATTGGTTCTACCACCCTTTTACTCTCCATACCATTTTCATAGCCTCATTCCTTTACCTTACTCACTTCGTTTAGTTTCATGGTTAATCAATTACTTCCTTGGGCCCACTTTCAGTTCTCTGTTGTCCCTTCATCTTGCTCAGATGACAAAGGCTAATCCTTATGGAATCCAACTCTCTACCTACTTCAGGCCTGTACCCAAAGAGTTGAACACAACTGGAGAAAAATACAACATAGTGAATAGATTCATTTAAAATGTTTGACCACTAATCCAAATGAGGCCCCAAATGCTGCCTGGCAGTCCTACTGCATTTTGCTATTCCATTCACCTTTCCATATTCCTAGACAACCATTTAATACCTTTTTCTCCTTTCTCAACCCTCTGACTTCTTTCCCTTATTCATTCTCACACTTAGTTGATGGCTATGTTTCTTATTCCTCTTGAGAAAACGGCAGCAATCAGAAGAGAAATTCTACAGGCTTCATCACCACATCTACTCACAGTACTCACATACCCCACCTTTCTGCCTGTTCCTATGGGCACTCTTCAGGTCCCTGTTTAAGGCCAAGCTCTCTGCTCTTCCACTAGAAGCTACCCACTTCTTGTCTACACAAAGACACCACTCAACAAGGCTCTGTCTCACTTGAATCATTCATGTTTCCTCTTTTTAAAAATCATTTATATCAACATTCAAACGTGCTGATATTCTCTCATCTTATAAAACTTTTTTGATTCCCATATTTCTCTCCAGCTATCATTCAAATTTTGTTTCCCTTTGAGAAAATTTTCTGAAAGGGCTTTCCTATTCCCAGTGTCTCTAATTATTTGTCCTTATTCATTTTTAAACCTATTCCTATAAGGCTTTTTCCCCAACCATTTGGTCAAAACTCTTGTAGATTACCAATGACTTCCAAGTTGCTAAATCTGTGGTCAACTCTCAGGCCTCATCATACATGACCTATAAGTGGCATGTAAGAGAGACACACTCCTCCTTTTTGAAACACTTTTTCCCTTGGCTTCAGGGATATCAGATCCTCTTGGATTTCCTCCTAACTTACTGATTGCTCTCCTTGGCTGATTCTTTCTCTTCCTGACACAGATCCTAAGCACTAGGTTGCTCCAGGTCACAACCATCAAGACTCATCTCTAGCCAGGCATGGTGGCTCACATCTGCAAATCCTAGCACTTTGGGAAACCACAGTGGGAGGATTGCTTGAGGCCAGGCATTTGAGACCATCCTGGGCAACATAGCAAGACTCCATCTCTACTGAATTTTAAAAATCAGCTGGGCACGGTGAGATATGCCTGTAGTCCCAGCTACTCAGGAGGCTGAGGTGGGAGGATTGCTTGAGCCCAGGAGTTGAAGGTTGCAGTGAGGAGCTAGAATCATAACTCTGTAATGGAGTAAGATCTTGCCTCAAAACCCCCTCATCTCTTCGTGCACCACTTTCCAGGATAATACTGTCGTCCAGTCACATGGCCTCAATGACAAGTATAGATTCATGATTCCTAACTTTGTATTTCTAGCCGGGACAGCTCCCCACCCCTTTAGGCTCCTCACACCTCCAGCTGCCTACATGATGTTTCCACCTGGGTATGTAATCATCATTTCAATTATAAGATGTCCAAACACTAAATCTGATCTTCCCCATCTCTCTCCTCCTTGACCCCCTGCATATATTCCTACCTCTGAGGGAAGCAACTCCAGGCTTCCAGTTGCTGAGTCCAAAAAATCTCATAGTCTTTCTTGCTTGACTCTTTTGCTCATATCCAATCTACCAGCAAATTCTGTTAACTCTGCCTTTAAAACCTCTCTAGGATCTATCCTCTTCCCACTGCCTTCACTGCTACTACTCTGGTTCAAGCCACCATGATCTCTTGCCTAAATTCTTGGCATAGCCTCCTAACTGGCTTTCCTGGTCCCACCCTTGTCACTCTTTTGTATACTCAATGGACAAGTCTAGGTGATCACATCTATCCTCCCCAACAACTTATTACCTTGCTCAGGGTAAAAGCCGAAATCCTGTAGTGATTTAAAGGCCTTACGTCAAAAATTAATTACCTGCATTGTGATCTGAACCTCTTGGGAAAACTGCTGAAGTCTATAGAGTCTTTCTCAGAATGCATAAAAGTAGATACATGGAATTAGAAAAGAAACCAACTATGTTGAAATACACTGAACAAAGATTAAGTAAATTCAAATTTGTGATTTATTAACACTTGAGCTTCATTATTACACTAAATAACAATTCCTAGCAGACTCCAGGAGAGACCTTGATCTGAACAATCTGGTCCCCATCGCCTCTCTGACCTCAGTTCCTACTACTCTGTCACCCAGTCACTTGGCTCAGGCTCTGCTGGTCTACCAAGTATGCCTCAGTGACTTTGCAGGTTCTGCTCCTCAAACATCTGCATAGACTATTACTGCACCTCCTTCAGTTTTCTGATCAAATGTCACCGTGCCTGTGATGCCTTCCCTGGCAAGTTTCCTCTCTTACACAAACCTGGTATGACCTTGCCTGCTTTATTTTTCTTCATAACATTTATGACCACCTGCGAGACAGATAGACTGCAACTCCATATACCATGCAATGGCACACCTTGAAATGATGTGGGGAGTTGCAATTCCCCATATCTAGATAAATGAGAAATAGACGAGAGAGAATGCCCTAATTATTTTTTTGTCTACACACACACGGTACAATTTCCATGAGGGTAAGGATTTTTATCAATTTTGTTTTTGTTTATTACTATGTTTCTAGCACCTAGAATAGTGCCTGGCACATTATTGGTACTCAATAAACATTTATCAAAAGGCAAATAGAGAAAATAAATTCCTCCCTCCCAGGTGAGTGACTGAGTGCTGGCTTCTTTCAAGGCAGGTAGTGACCACGCTCAGGGAAGTGACTTCCAGTTTTGCACATGTTTTCAAGATCAAAATACCCACCATCATACAGTCCCCAAAATGAGATGGATTACTTTGGAAGCCTCGCCTGGAGGGGCAAGCACTGGATTGAGTCCTTGACTTGGATGTTTGACCATTTGACCACTTTTCTTCATGCCCAAGGGGAATGGTCTGGTGACAACCATTCTTTCTCATGTCAGAGCCTTTTAAAACAAAGTTCCACTCCAGAGATCAAGTATGAAAGGAGAGGGAAGAACACTCAGTGATAGATAAGATACTACAAAAGACTGTCAGAATCTTAGCAACAGAGTGAAATAGTGCTCGGGGTACTGTCAATGAACACAATCATGAAAGAGCACACCATTTTCTTAACTAGGGCACCAGCCAATCCATGTACAGCTGCACAACATATTTCTCCTCTGAAGATGCCAATTTCAAAATATCTCTATTGATCTCTATCTAACCCTGAAAATTAATGATCCCAAAGAGAAAAACTGACATTGAATCGTTCGAGAATTTCAAACATTAAAAATAAAACAAAGGGGTTGTAGCAAGGTCTGGACTTGATGGGTGCGGGTGTCACAACTTTAATCCATTGTGTCTAACGTAGCCTATAGAATTATAATTAATGTTTTTTGTTTGTTTGTTTTAGTTTAGCGGGCATTTTATTTTTGTTTTACTTTGTGGCACTTCCATTTGAAGACTCTATAAAATCACCCTTTTTTCAATATACTTGTTAGTGTTTAAGGGATGAGGGGTCAGGGAATGAGAAAAATGGATGAATCTCCATCCATAAAACACTGTTTAGACTCAGAGGTATATTTTAGTGCAATAGGAGTGTTGGTCCCTGGAAAAAGGACGTTAACTTCTACCAGGTGGCATTATAAAAATACAGGGCTATACTATCATGAAAGGAAAGACCCTTCTTTTTTTCTTTTTGCAAGCTCATATTCGTACAAGAATGTCAGTTTCCCTTTTGTAATGTCCTTTGCCCCTACAAGATTCCCCTTGATACTTACTTTAATTTGATCCAACATAGTATGACAGTATTTACTCCAGATTCCACATTTTTCTAGGAATGTCTCTATAAAATTTCAGGCTCTGGGTGGGTCTTGGACAGGTACGTATATTACATAGGGTGTGAAATATCCTTTGAGGCTCCTTCTTGCTTCCTCAAGTTACCTGACCCCCCTTTCAGCTCCCCCATGCACAGACCAAGCAGATGTTATAGAAGTTACTGAAGAGAAAGGTACCGTAGTCAGATCCACCTAATTCTCATCAAGTTGTAAAGAGGGCAGAATTTGCTTGGCAGCTCTTCCACTGGGAAAATAAAGGCACCCAGGAAGGGAGAGAAGTGTGTAAGGAGGACATTTGTGGAGCTCCAGGCACCTTATGGTTCCCCCGGTGCAACTTGCAATGGTATGCGGAGTTGCAATTCCTGGCCATTTTTTTTTCTCCCTGTGAATTTGGTTGGTTTAAGTATTGGGACTGGAGCCAGTTATCCATCTGGGGTTTGCTGGGCAGCAGGATCTGCTGACCTGGCCTGGCACGAGCAGCACAGTGAGTGGGTGAGAAGTTAGCAAGAATCACTATACATTTGCTGTAGAGCCAAGGTAGTGTCCATTGATCTAGACCAAGCTGGGTCAATGGAACCAGGAAAACAGAAGCCGCTTATAGACTTATAAGTATTCATAACAGAAGGAATTGAGGGCAAGGAATTGGTTATATAGGTGATGAAGGAATCAAGAATCAAACAGGGGGTGGTGAGACAACCCAGAGATTAGTAAAGTAGGAATGAGCACTAGCTCTACTAGGCTGGAGAGACAAAGAATGGAGGTGGTGTTTTGCGGTGCAAGGGCCAGAGACCACAGAGGATCTGTTCAGTGGGAGCTAAAGCCACAGAGGATACCCTGTTGCTGCCAGTGATACCACCTGCAGCTTTCAGTCTCCTGCCAACCCTCTCATTTGCTGAACCTGGCCCTGGGCCAAGAAGCCTAGAAGCTTGGGCTGACCTGGAAGCCTGGGCAACACAATCTGTAGGAGTCAGCCCCTTGTGATAACAGAGGATAGGAGGGGAAGCATGAGGAATGAGCCCAAGAATAAAATGCCTGAGACTAGCACATGATGGCTGAGTGGCAGAGGCCAGCAAGCCGTGGCCCAGTAGAAAAGCGTGGTGGGATCCCTGGGAGCTCTCATGCAAGGGTAAGGGAAAAGAAGCAGTACCACCCAATAGGGACCTGGGCACTCTCAGGTTGGAGTGTGTCAGTCAAGCAACCAATGATCCAACATATCCCATGAGACAGCAGCCACACATCCCACCCAGGCTGAGGGAGCCACTTGGCAGGACAGTGGCATCACCAGCACCTGAGAGCAGAACAGCTAGAAATCAGTGACTGGGCTTTTCTGAAGAATACTTGACTCCATCCCAGTTATCAAGTTCATTTCCATTCATGCATCCTTACCTGTGGGAGCAGACACCTCCCCTCCTCTCTTTTCCTCCAGCAATAGACGGGCACAGTCAACCCGAGGTCCCACAGCGGGTAAGGGGACACCTTTGAGAAGAGGGCAGAAAGCATAAAACTGGTGTTTTTTGGACAGCAAGTGATTATATCAATATCTAATTTGAATTGGATATTTATTTGATATTCAAGTATTTTAGACCACGAGTGATTTAAAAATTTTAGGATCAGTCCTAATTTAATAGTTTGGATTAAAGCAGGTGGGAAATGGGAACCCGTAAAAGAAACATAAATGCTTTTATAAAGAAAAGTAAGCATTTTATTCACATGGCTGAGAGGTGACTATTCAATCATTCCTAGTACACTAAATATACAGGACACCCTTAAACCACGAAGGAAAGACGGCTGGAGAATAAGGAATTTCCTCACCGTCAGTATTGGTGGCTAAGGCCCGGGACGGTGGCTTGCACCTGTAATTCCAGCTATGCCCATCCTGAGGCAAAAGGATAGATAACTTGAGGCCAGAAGTTCAAGGCTGCCGTGAGTTACGATTACACCACCCAACTCCGGGCCTGGAGGTGGAGCCAGCTATAAGGTTGGGCTTGTGGGCGGGGCCAACCACTGGGCGAGGCTGATAAGAGAGGGGCCAATCTCTGGGTTGTGCCTCTGGGATGAAGTCAGTACCTGGGCGACAGAGTAAGACTCATCTCTAAAAATCAATAAGTAAAAATAGTGGTAGGTAAGACTGGAGAGCAGCATATGCAACAGGACAAACATGGACAGCTCTCCTTTCTTCTCTGTCAGTTGAGGAAGATCTCATGAAGGCAGTGGATATCGAGGATTTTTGATGAAAAGAAATAATTACGCGGCACACTCGGGGAATGGAAATTCTGGGTGAATGTTTCTCCCTGAAGAAAGATCAAAGACAGTAGCGAGGGTGAGTGGGTGAAGGGGGCTTGCAAGAGGTGTGCGGTGTATAACCTCTGGTCTCTCAGCTCCAAGCCTTCCCTTCTGTGCTCTGCTTGGTGATGCTGGAGCTGGGTTCTGCAAACCATTTATCACCTTCGCAAGCTGGATCGTGTCAGGTACTGCTCATGGGGGGCGGGCAGAAGAGGAGATTGGAGGGGAAGGTGAAAGGACTTGCTCATTCCTGTTCTGGTTCTTGTTTCTATCGTTTCTTTTCTATGGCCTTCATCTCAGCTATAGTAGTTGGTTCCAGTTTCCCAGTTTTGTCCGCACTCTCAAACTGCCCCAGAGGAACCTGCTGGCCATGCCCCACCCATACACAGTGGTCTTGATCTTAGCTCTGTGTACCCCCTTCCCCAAGCTTCTAGGTTCCTGACCACTCCAACATCCTCCCTCTGTGCCTCTAGCTGCTTGCAGTAGTGAAAATTTATATGATATCGCCTGGGTGTATTTTCAGTCCTCCAAAACCTGTTTACCTAGCTCCTTATTAAACTCTTACTATTGAAATATCTTGTGTGATTTCTGTTTTCCTGACTGGACATTAACTGATACCATTCTGCAAGGGATAAGAGAAAGGCACAAGATTTAATTAAGATTTAAATGAAGATGAGAGAAGTGAGGTAATAACAGAGATACCAAGATAAAAAACAAAGGTAATAGCAAGGTACAACCAAAGTATGACAAGATATGCTTCCACTACAACCCAAAGCTGTGACTGCATTCTTACAGTGAAAGTGAGAGGAAGTACTATGGTTACCTTAAATTGGTGGAAAATATCCACACCTCAAAGTTCAAAATAGCTATAAACATGCTTCTATAGCAGGTTTACATTAGGGTGGAGAGGAATAAATCTTTCTGTGTGTCAAGCGCTCTTGTTGGATAACCTTATGCAGAAGTCAGCCCATTTATAAAAATCTTGAGATTTACTGTTGAGCCTATCTAATGGAATTCCTGCAGATTGAACCCACAGGGAAAAGTGACACTATCACTATTCAGGGTCTTGATTCGTCATTAACATAGTCAGAGACCCCCGATGGAACACACTAGAATTCGTCCTAATTATGGGAAATGCCTTAGAAGTGTTCTAGAAGAGAAGAAAGCCCAGTAGGGAGGCTGTTGCATTTTGGAGAAGATATTGAGCACCAAGGAGTGGTCCGTCTTCTCAAGCGCCATGGAAACCAGAGAGAGGCATGGAGATAACTTTCCACGTGGGTTTAGAAGTGAGAGGATCTTCAGTGATCTCAGTAAGTGTGGCCTCTGTAAAGCGGGGGTGGCAGAGGCTGGTGTGGACAGACTCTAGGAGTGAGTCAGGGCAGATTTTTGATACATCATTTCACTAGTGCTTGGGAGTTGCTAGCAGGCAGGTGCAGAGCTGAGTGGTGTCTGCTAACACCGACCTCCAGCACTCTGGCTGGTACTGATTGCTGTCTGAGCACAGCCTGGTGCATAAACTGGATCTAATAAAGCCTGCGGAGTCATTCTCCTCCACTCAAAACTCATTTTCAAATAGACTGCAATAGATTTTTCCCACAACTCTAGTAGCCCAAACCCAGTAGATGATCCAAAAATGGTTAGTATTATTCTCTCTTTCCTACTACAAAAGGTATAAAAATGCATCCTTTTGTCAGAGGGAAGACTTTCCCATCTGTCTCTCCTTTATGGAAGGGAGACAGATTGTGTCAGTTGTGTGTAATCTCACAGACAATGGCAGGAAGGATGGAGCATGCTGGTCAGTCCCTGGAGCTCTGAGGTTGAATGGAGCTTGAGTCCCAGCTGACTCACTTACTCATTGTGGGCCCAGAAACTTAACTAACCTGCCTGACCTGCAGTCTCTTCATCTAGATTGTAAAGGAGATGACTGCATCTTTCCCAGTGAGCTGTTATTGGAAATAAAGTAACCAAGCATCTAGTACCCAGTCTGGTATAGAGCAAGTCTACTGGTCAATATGAAATCTTGTTAGTTGGTTTTAGGGGCCTATCTAAAAAGTCCTTAGGTTGCATAATTCTATCTGCCAAAATTCCTTCAGAGAAAAATAACTATTTAAACTCTGTTTCATATGCTCTGGAGAGATTTGCAAGGAACTGGAAGATCTCTTATTTAAGGACAAACCTGCTGATTACATGTTAGTTTTTGCCTCCTCACATCCTTTCAACATGGTTAGAGCTGTAGCTTCCTCTCGATGGATGTCTGGGGTTAGAGGAATTTAAGAATCTTTGGGGCTAAAGAAAAGAAATAAAGGCAACCTCTCAGACTGAAGGCTCAATTGCTTTGTTCCAGACCATATGTAGTGGGACCCTAGACTGCAAAGATGTGTAATGCACATTTGAGATTTTCCACTGCAGCAACTCTTCCCCTTTCCTCCTGAAACAGCATTGATTTCTTGGGATTGTTCGTTTGCTGGTTTGTGGTGATCTATCTTCCCTGACTCTCAGCCCCACAGGGTGTAAGAATCTACCCTGGTGTGTTTGTGACCTAAATCGATCCAATCATGGTGGAATTTCAGGGATTTGGCACATAATTCTAGGTCAAAATGTTTGCTCTCTTTTGGTGAGTTTGGCCCTATGATAAGATAAACCTGGAACTTCTGGGGCACATTGTGGAGCCTGGAAATGAATCCAACATAGGAGAGAGCAGAGTCAAGTGGAGATAAATTGGCCTCCAAATCAAGTCAAAACCGAGCCAGCATTTTGAGTTTTCAATGACCAGAGACAATAAGTTCCCCATTATACTTAGGCCAGATCAAGCCTGGATTTTTGTCACTTATAACACTTATAATAGCAAAAATTGTGACTGATACTAGAGGCAACTCTAGAGAGTATTTGAACAAGTATTTACCAGAAGAGAGAAAATTCTGATTCTCTCTGTGCTGCTACAGAATTTATGATTGAGCACTTCCTTTCAGACACTGCTTCGTATGTATCTGCTGCCTTAGTCCATTCGAGCTGCTATAACAAAATACCATAAACTGGGTGGCTTATCAACTACAGAAATTTATTTCTCACAGTTCTGGAGGCTGGTAAGTCCAAGATCAAGGCACCAATAGATTTGAGGTTCAATGAGGGTTCGCTTGCTAATTCATAGTTGACACCTCTGTTTCCTTACGTGGTGGCAGGGGCTAGCTAGCTCTCTGAGATGAATTTCTTTTATAAGAGTACTAATTCCAAGCATAAGGGCTCCACCCTCAAGACCTAATCACCCCCCAAAGGCCCCTTCTTCTAATACCATCACCTTGGGGCTTACCATTTCAACATATAAATTTGGGGGTGACACAACTATTCAGACCATAGCATCTGCCAAAGAAAATCCCATTGACATCCTCCAACAGAGAAATTGAAAATAAATCAGAATACTTTCACTTAAATTCATAAGTGCCTTACGAACAATTTTAAATTCCCTGTAGGCTAAACTATGCTGGTCATTTTTAAGATACTTGCAATTAATAATAGTATTGGGTAGGATAATGAAAATCACAATAAAACCTTGTAACTATTGATATCATACCAGAGGTGTCAGAACACAAGAACTTTCAATGAGATGCTACATCTTTGAAGAAGAGAACCTTCCCCCTACTCCAGCATTGAGCAATGCTTTTTCCTTCAGGAGCTATGTCTCCAGTGTTCTGTGGGCACCATGTGATGCCACTTTGCAACCAAAAACCAACTTCCTTAGTGGTGGCCCAGATGCTAATTGCCTTGAAGAGTGAATGAGTCATAATTTGTACCAGAGATGTTGCTGTAATTATAAAACAATGCAAGAGCCAGAACTTTTAATTGTTTCTACTTCAATAATAGACCTCGGGTTTCCTTGTGGGCTAGAAGCTAAGAAGCTCAGCCAGCAGTAGGCTCAAAATCTGATGTCCTTGACTCTTTGTCATTTCTATTTCTGTCCTGAAGGCCAACAAGGTAAATTGTCTCCTTGTCTCCAGCTGCAGAGGGGTCTCTGGCAGGTTCCTGCTGGGTTCCATGTGAAGCAGCGTCATACTGGTTTTTTTCTCCTGAACACTGCGTGTAACAGCTATTCTGTAGAAGGAGATAGAGGCCATCCAACGAAAGAGGTTTAAATGATGCCAGTGGAATCCATCCATCTTCCCTGCAAGCCCAGCATTACCAGGAATGTACCTTCTAACACACTTCTACCTGGAAAGATGCCTGGTAACAGCATGGTGGGAAAATCCGTCTTCCTTTTCCTTCCTTCCTTCCTTCCTTCTTTCCTTCCTTCCTTCCTTCCTTCCATCCATCCTTCCTTCCTTCCTCCCTTCCTTCCTTCCTTCCTTCCTTCCTTCCTTCCCTCCCTCCTTCCTTTCCTTTCTTCCCTCCCTCCTTCCCTTCCTTCTCTCCTTCCCTTCTTCCTTCCTTTATTTTTCGTTTTTAGTAGAGCTTCTAAAGGGCTTGGAATTTTTCCTTGAAGACTTCTGGCAGATAAATTAAAGAGATTTCCTTGACTTACAGTTTCCACCATTGATTTTGTTGTTGCTGTTGTTGTATCAGCTAGGGCTTTTTAGTTGCAAGCTGCAGATACTCATTCTGGAAAACTTAAGTTAAAAAAAAGAATTTATTGAAAAGATGTAAGATAGCTGACAGAATTGAAGGAAAAAACTAAAGAATCTGTCATGGAAAAGTTGAGAACCAGAGCAGATGTAAAATTCAGGTAGCAGCACCTATGAATAATCTTTTTAGGGCTCTGCAACAATCATTTTCCTTTTTTGCAATAACTTTGCTGAAAAGTCAAATTCCTGGAGAGAGAATCTCATGGGACTAGATTGGTTCAGCTGTCTCTAGCCCTTCAGCTGCCTGGGCTTGGCTTTCAGGCAACTTGATTGACAGATCCACCAAATCAGCTCCCAATAGAGGAGGGGGAGTTCCTGCAATGGTTTATCAAAAAAAAAAAAAAAAAAAAAAAAAAAAGGAAAAAATGACATCAGGGTGAACAAAAAACAGTTGATGCCATTTATACTACATTTGATCAGGATGCCTTCTCTATCTGGAATGCCCTTCTCCACTGCAGACCCTACTCAGTCTTTCAAATCCAGCTCAGACATCATCATGTCCAGGAAGGCTTCCCTGAGCCAAACACATACCCTCACCAGCTGCTTAGTTAGGCATCCCACAGCCTCCTGGGTTTCCTTCTCCTACTGCCCTTAAACAATGACGTGTAATTACCTGAGTGTCTGACTTCCTTGAGAGAAGAAAAAATTTATTATTCAACATTATCCAATCTTCTATTCCTAGCACCCAGAATGTGCTCATCAGATGCTTCTTGGGTGATCAGTTGGAAAGAAAAATGGACAGTGGTGAACAAGTTGGATCCTCCTCCATCCTCCCTCTGGCTGTCCCAGACAAAGTAAACATGTTTTCAACCTTATTATCAACTATTTTGCTAATATGTACCCCAATAAGGTAAGAAAACCTTGAGTGTAGCCTTAATCTAGATGATATCTGCTTTTAGTCTAGACTATGCCTTTGTGCAAATAGAAGAAGGCATCCATGCTACATGGTCAGATGAGAAATAGGCTCCTCCTTGGGCACTCAGATTAATTATAAGACACCATTTAGATAAAAATTAAATAATACACCAAACTTTAGATTGTTAACATGATATATTTATATATTATGTTATGTATTTATATATTGTTTATATATGTATATTATATATATATATATCTCTCTCTCTACATCATATATTTTTAAAACACATCAAAAGATGCCTGCTCTGGTTGGATGCAACTATGCAAGGGATGCAGACCTGTGCCAGGGGTGTATCTTGGGGAGCAGAGCATGGACTTTGTTTCATGTCCCTGCACCCTTTGGTCAGCATCTCTGTGAAGTGAAGGAACTACCCACCCACACATGGCCTCTCTGCCCTAGAAGAATCTGGTCTGCAAGAAGAGAATGTGACATAAAGTCAAACTATGCATGGCAGATCCATGAGGGACAGTAGGGAATAAATATACCCATAGGCATTATCTAATTGAAGAGTTAGTTCATTTGAAAAAATATTAGCAAGAAATGGAACCAGTTCTTTTCCATTTGTTTTTTAATTTTAAAACATCAAACACACAGAAAAGTATACATATCTGCATATATACCATCAACCACCTAGATTTAACAACATTTTATTACATTAGGTTCCAATCTTTTTTAAGTCCCTCCACACCAAATCACTGTCATCCCTGTCTCTTTCCTTCATCTCCAGATTGTCCTTGAGTGAGGACATGTTTGTCCAGTCCATGCTTGTTTGTGATACATTCACTATGTATTTTTACATAAACAACATGTGTTTTTAAAAATATATGATATAGATATATATAACAAATATATAAGCAACATGTATCATAAATAAATATATAATATAATGTATAAATATATCATGTTAACAATATAAAGTTTGGTGTATTTTTTAAATTTTTATCTAAATGGTATTTTATAATTCAGACACTTCTATAGTTTGCTGTTTCTATTCTTATATTACCTTTCAGAGATTGATCCATATTGGTATACATAGTTCTATCTCATTTATTTTAACTGCTGTATAGTATTGCATTATATGACTAATTCACAACTTGTCTGTCTTTTCACTGATAGGCATTTAAATGATTTCCAGTTTTTGCCTTTGCAAACAATGATGCAATGAACACGTTTACCTGTCACTTTGTATACATGTGCAAGAGACTTTTAGTTTACATACGTAGAAGTAGAATGGCTAAATATTAGGATATATACATCTTCAACTTTGATAGATATTACCAAGGCATTCTCCAGCATAGACTTACCAACTTACACTCCCACCAGCAATGTATGAGAATGTTCGTTTCCCTACATCCTTGACAAAACTTGGTTTTATCAGATATTATCATTTTTGCCAGCCTCAAGGGTTTGAAATCATATCACACTATGGTTTTGATTTGGATTTCCCTTGATGTTAATGAGACTGAGTTGTTTCTTTCTTTTTTCCATGACTATCCAGTTCGTATTCATTGCCCATTTTTATTGGATTATCTTTTCCTATTGATTTGCAGGAATTTAAAACATACATCTGTATTAAGAATTTTTGCTATCTGTAGGCATTATAAGTATCTTCTTTCAGTCTACAGCTTGTATTTTAACTGTCCATGTGTCTTTGTTGGCACACGAGTATAATATTTTAATATAAGTCTCTTCCTTTGGATGTATGCCTTTTGAGATATGGCTCCCATGTTTTAAAATGCACTGTTTGCATCTCAAAGTTTTAAACTTTCCCTTTCATACTGAGGTCTTAATTCCATCTGTAATGTACCTGGGTATAGAGTATGACATAGGGATATTTCTTTTTTTCCATAGCTAACTGTCCCAGCACTTGAATAGTTCACCCTTTCTCTGCAGATTTGTATTGCCATCTCTGTTATGAACCAAATTTCCATGTATTCATGGGTCTGTTTCTGGAACTTTTCCCTTTCAATTTGGCTCTCCCTATGCAAATACCAAACTCTTTAATAACTTTCAGAAGGCAGTTTTTACTGACACCTCACTATTTTTTGGGTGAGATGTGAATACCTCCAGGAAGGGTGATGCTCTAAATCAATCACAATGCCATGTGCATACTGTCCTTAGATTCCTTCCAATCTGTCAATCCACTGAGAGGAAGTTTTGGTGGAGAAAATTTGAGGGAGATCCAGAGAACACAGGGCTCCAGGAAAGGGGAAAGGAGAGAGACTCAGAGAGGGTCTCTCAGGCAAGAAGCAAAACATAGCACCTCCAATTACTCAAACTTTTTCTAGGCTTGGTCCTGAACATAGATATATTTGCCCAGAAATAGGGTATTTCAATATGCAAATGTACCCCACAGCATTCTATAACCCTTATCATAAAATCGTAGTCAGACCGTAGCTAATGTTTATTGACGCCTAGGCTGAACATTGATAATAAACGTGACTTTATTAAATCCCATAGCATGGGTAATTTCCCTGAAATATAGATGAGAAAATTGAAGCTCAGAGAAGCAGAGTGATTTGCCCAAGGTCACACAGCCAGTTAGTGGCAAAACTCAATCTACCTTCCTTGCTACTTAATATTCCACTGCCTCCATGTTGTAGAATGTACCACATTAGAGTGGGATTACCTGCTTTTCAAGGGAGAGAGTGAATCTTGTTTTACCATTACGTTCTCAACCCAAGCATTGTGTTAGTCACACAATAGGCTCTCAATCAATATTTGTAGACAAGAATGAATAGATGCATGTTAGCTGTGGAGTCTGTGGTTTCTGAGTCATGAAAGGTCTAAGTGGTTTATTTAGTTGTTTGGGGGAGAACAGTCTTCACCTTACTTCCTCTGAAAGCCACGCCAAGCCTCTTTTCTTCTTACTCTCAGATAATGAGCTGAGTTACAAATACACAGCAAAGTCTTTCCACCTACACAGATCCTAGGAGTGTACAAATTGATTTGGGGGCGGGAGAACCAGGCACACAAAGGTCAGTGCCAGCAGCACTTCCAGCTTGGACATTTGCTTTCATCTTCTAGAAATAATCTTCCCATTTCCCAGATGTTTCAGTGTCATCGGCTTTGTTTCTCAGCAGAGGCAACTGCAACTCTTCCTCCTCATGAGGCTGTGTGCTAAATCTGAAAAGCGTTTGCAGCTCAGCCCTACAAAGATTGCTGCTGCAGTGGGGATTCCCAGCCAGTACAGAGCCCCTTGCTGCCGAGTGGATTTCCCCGACATAAGAAGTGAGTGGGCCAATGGTCCCTGGGGGATTGTCAGCACCATAACTTCTTTGAAAAAAAAAAAAATATTTGGTGTGGTGGTATTGGGGGGCAGGGATCTGTAAGGGGAGGCTATAGTGCATTGGGAACTGGTTTGGAAGGCATGAGTCTCTCTTCTGCAGAACAGAATGGATTCATCAACGATGGCTTCAGAGCAGTTAGGCCTCTATCACCAACCACCTTGGGTTAACTAGTTTACCACCTCTGAATTGAGCTCAGCCTCAGAGCTACTCAGGGCCCATGTGGCCTCCGTTCCAGCAATAAGCATTTGGAAAGCTTTGCATCTGAGAAAGTGCCTCCTGTGAGTTATTTGTGCTAGGAACTCACATCTGCTGTCATTATCATTCACTTGGATTCTGACATTGATCCAGAATTTCCTAGAAAACATTGTGCTTTCTAACTGCTGCTGTGATTTGTGACTCCCAGATCAGCTTTTACCACCAGCCCTTACCACACTCCTTGCTGCGGCTTCTTGCCTTGTCTCCATAAGCATTGCTCTCTGGAGCTCCCACATGACTTGACAGGAAACCCCCTGCCTAGAAAAGTCTCCTTACTTTCAACAGTCCATTCACTCATTCAACAAACATTTCCTAACACCTGCTATGTTCAGGCACTCGTCTAGGCATTGAGATAAAACAATAAACAGACAAAGTCCATGCTCTCAAAGTCTTGCACTCTAGTGGAGAGGATAGAAAATCGACACATAAATAAAGAGTTGTTTAACATAGTATTCAGTAGTAACGAGTAGCACCATGAAGCAAAAATAAAGTAAGATTAGAGAATTGGGATTGGCCTGGGGAGGGGGTAGCACTTCAGATAGAGGGGTCAATGAAGAAGATAACATTGAAAAAGACCTGAATGAATGAGGGAGATTATGGGGGGAACATACCTGGTAAAAAGGCCAAGGTGGAAACGTGCTTGGCAAGATTAAGGACAACAGTAGGTCAAGATGCCCAGAAGAGAGAGAGAGAGAGAGAGAGAGAGAGAGAGGAAAACAGAGAAGGTATGAAACAAGTGTATCATGATATGCTCCTAATCAGCCAATCCTCTTAGTCCCTGAGACCTCAGCCTAGATCCTCAAACCATCAACTGCCATCTTACCCAAATTATAGACACAAGCATAAAAAGAAATGGAAAGTTTCATGCATTTACCCTTTGCCAATTGATCCAATGACAGTAAACTCCAAGGAACGCAGTACTAGGAATTCCTGAAGCCTATCTCGGGCCAATGAACACTTAGAAATTAGATATGACTATGGAGTAAAGCAGAAAAAGGCCCCTTGGTAGTCCTGGCAAATATGTAGTACACGTGTCACCTCTCCCCATGTCCAAACCCAAGCTCACAAGCCCATTGCCAATCAGCAACGTCATTCTCATTCATTGAAATGGGATTCGTCAGCCTGACAGATTATTGACATTCTGGCTCCTGAGTTACCTATAACAGTTTAGTTTTTTGAGATCAGACACACTATTAAATGTCCTTTGGCAACCTCCTATCTGTGACAGCTTTCAGCCACATTATAAAATGAAGTAGCAAAGGAATATATTTATTAAGCTTTAACCTGAACCCTTTACATAGACTATAGTGTTATGTTTCAGCAAAGCTCATCTTTGATGACAGTTTTAATCACACTCAGGCCCGCTCAGGCATACAGTGCCTTCGACAGTCACCTACTCACTTCACTGTGCTATGTTTGACATGTCTGCCGTTTCTGAGTGATTCTAGATGTCTCACAGTTTTGCTTATCTGCTTCCCAATCAGTACTCCAATTTTACCATTCTTCCTGCACATGACACCAGGCAGTCAAACCATGTATGCATTTAATTCTGCCAAGGATTTCTGTAATACTCTTAAGGTCTCATGCTAATAATGGGAATTTCTGGAATTGTGACAAAACTTCTGGGAAGAAAGGTACTTCTGGAGGAGGAAGGACTTTTAGGACTTTTGCAAGCATTATACCAGATAGGCAACCATCCAGGTCGGTTGCCATATATCATTGCTTGCCACAGAAAGCTAGTTCTTCTCTGCTTATGCCCAAGATAAAGGAAGTGAGTCTTGCCAAGAGCCATTTTTAACAGTCTCTGGGGCGGAAGAACATTAATGCGCTATCTTGATGCTTCCAAATCTCTTCTACTAATTCCACATGTATAATACCTCAGGGTCCAGGTGTCACTTGGGTGGACTTCATCCACACCAAGCTACAAGATAAAGAGGCTCAGAAGGGAAATTTCTTAATCGTGTATAGTACTCTAACCACATCCTGCCCAGAAAGGATGGGCTTAGCTGTAGGTCACTGCCCAAAGCATCTAAGTGCATAGACTATTTTTTTGTTTTTGGTTGTTTATTTTATTTGGGGCTATGGACTTGGACTTTTGAGAAAATTCTCTGTCATCATTATCAACACAATCTTTCTTACACTTCAGGGAGTTTACTAACCCCACCCACACAAATAGAATGACTCATCCCGGAGGGGTCTGAGTTGGTGTCTGGAAAGACAGTGAGATTAAACAACTGCTTCAAAAAGCAATGTCCTAAATTGTCCCTGCAGCAATTACCCCTAGGAAGAAAGGCCCAAAGAGAGGACATCCGGATACTATTTCACAGATATATCAGACAGGTCCCAGCAGAAAACAATGGCATGCTCAAATTGTGTAATAGGAGGAGGGTTTATGATAAAGAGACTCTTTTCAGAGAAGTGGTCAGGGTACAAGGGAAACCACCAGAAAAATTATGTAGCATTTGGGTCTGGCAATTGTGGTACTCCCCATACTATCTCGAGGCCTGAAAAGGTGAGGGAAAGGAGCTGTTCCCAAGGAGAGAGAGAATGGCGAGGGGAGGTCCCTGACAGGACGAAGCAGCTATAACTCACAGTACTAGGACCCAGACAGTCTGCATTGTCCCCACAGGAAGGGAGTCAGGGGAATCAATACCCCAATTTCGCTCTCATCTGCTCACCAGATCTCTTTCTGGTGCCTCTAACCGACCAATTCCAACAGGAAGCCAAGGGCAGCCCAGTAATGAGCCAGTGGTCTCCGGGCAGAGCACAGGGTGGTGAAGAGTGGACACTGGGTCTAGAGGGCTAGTCTGAAGACACACAGCAGATACGGTACATGTGTGTATACTCAAGTGATTCAAGTCCAAGGAAAAGAAGACTTCTCTGTAAGCCTTCTTTAACTAGAAAATTCTGTAACTCTAAATATATTTACCTTATTATTTCATTGCCCGTTTTTCTTTCTTTTATTTTCCTTTCTTTTATTTCCCTTCCTTTATTTTCTCTTTTTATTTCCCCTTGGATCACTCAAGTACTCCCTTAAAAGAATGTCTAAATCCAGGGCAATAAATGGATTTTTCTCACACATGTCAATACCAAGCAATGGGTTGTACCTGACTGTAAGGTAATATTGAGGATTGGGAGGCCCCACTCAGCAGGAATGAGTGCCATGTTGGTGAGCAATGTCTGCCATGGACTCTGGAATGGTGAGGGCCAGGGAAGTCCACAAATTAACATCTCCATGATCCAAAGCAAAAGGAGAAATTAAGGTAATTTTCTATGTCATCTGGCTAAAAATAAATTTACCAAAAATATTTTCTTTAAATATGTATATGCATATATATTTATGTAAACTTCAACCTATTTACTTTCTCCAATACAAAAATAAATTTAAGATAAATATTGCATACACTATATCATATCCATTTCTGGAAGCATGAATAAATTGTCTTGATACTTCTGATTTTATCCTACTGATGGTTTTCATGTTCACATGTCCAAATAACGTTGGTGATATTACAAAATGACTTGTTATTTTTATGCTTATGTTCTAGATCTGTGCTGTCCAGTATTGTAGCCATGAGTCATATGCAGCTATTTAAATTCAATTAGAATTAAATAAAATTTTAAAACTCAGCTCCTCAGTCACACACACACACACACAAACACACACTTCAAGTGTTCAATAGCCACAAGTAGAACAGTGCAAATATAGAGCAGTTCCATCATTGCAGAAAGTTCTGTTGGAAGATGTTGCTCTAGCACCCAAGGCTAATTCTTGGACACAGTGAAACCGATGTGTTTATAAGCATCACTTACACTGTCAATAATCCTATTATGTACAAGGCAGCAAGCTACATCCTTTATAAACATTATCTCATTTAATCTTTACAACCACCCTATGAGGGAGAATTATTGCTGTCATATTACAGATGAGGCCCAGAAAGGTAACTCATCCCATAACCACAAGGTAGTAATTAAAAGAGCTCACATTCAAAGCTAGACCTTTCTGACATTAAAGCTCATGCTCTTTACCATTATATCTGCACCTGCGAAAGAAATAACAACTCTATGGAATAAGTCATTTAGTTTTGCATTTAACACTGGAGATACCCTAGAGATATTAATAAAGTTGAAATGACAATTTATTTCCAAAACCAACATTTTTCCTTACATACTAGATTGTCATCTGTTGTTCATAATAAAGCTAAATATGATATGTTCTTGAATTAACCTTGTTGCTATCTTTAGTATTGTGAATGTGAGTTACTAAGCAAATGAATAATTGTTGTAATACTCATCCTATCTGTCTTAGTCAGGGTCCCATTAGAAAACAAATAGCACACTCAAACTGGGCAATTAAGGAGAGTTTAACTATGTGATTATTAATCAAGGTGTGGACAGTGTCCAGGAAAACCAGCAAGGAAAAGTGGATACCCGAATAGGAGTGGGAGCCATTAGTGCCTAAAGCCTACAGTAGGGGAAGAGCAAGGTAAAGAACACTTCCTAGAACCAGAAAGGGCAGCTGCATGGAGAAGGCACCTGAAGGAAGCTGTGACTTTTTGTAGAGGGACATAGTCAACTTATTGACTTAGCAAGGAGAGAGCTACTTCACTCACTTCCTACCCTCCCAGGGGAGGGCAAGTGCGACTGCTAAGACAGTCCATACAGTGCTGCCTCATGGCGTACCCAGCAAGATGGAGATGGGTGGAGAAGGCATCCAGGGGTACAAATAGAAGATCATACACATTATCTATTAGAGTTGTTTGGGAAAAGACAAAGGACAGCCATGCATGAGGTTAATATTAATGGGGATAAGGTTAACCAACATCAGACTTCTCTAAATCACGGAGAGTCACTTATGGCTAGTTAGATCCTCAAGGTAGAGGGCCAGGCAGGCCATGGGTCTGCTTAGTGTGGAAGATACTGGTTTTCATTAAATTTTACTATACCAGTTCAAATAAGTAACTAAATATGGAACTTCACTGTGGGATTTCCTTCATGCCACGGCCAAGGATGTGGCAACTATATCATGGGATTAACCTGAAGCCAATAAGCACAGGCTTGATTGTAAAAGCTGCTAGGTTAGTGGCCCAAGAATTGACAGCTAGACTTGCAGTATTGAGAACTAGGATCACAGGTAGTCTAAATCCCAGGGCCACTTTTATGGAGCAGCAGAATTTAACTTTAGAGACTAATTTTTGAATCCCTATCACATGCCTACTACATCCCAGATACCTTCATTCCAATCATCCAGCTCATCTCACCATTTCCAGGCACACAGCATTTTCTTTCCTGCAGTTATAACTTGGCACGTGATGCTCCCTATGCTTGATTTCCCCTCCCTGGCTTGGTCTGATAAACTCCTACTCTAACTTCAAAACCCAGCTTGGGTACCACGTCCTCTGAGAAGCCTTTCCAATTTCTGCCACACAGACTAAAGGGCTCCCTCCCTGAGACCTCTGTGGCTCTTGACCCATCTTGCCATGATAGTGGCTATCAGAATACAGTGAAATTAATATATTCAGCTAGTGAGGAGCTAGTGCTTAGCCTGGAAGAGGTTGGTTTTCATTAAATTTTAGTACATAAGTATCTTTGAAAGGCACTGTATTGGGCATTGTGGGGGTGGGGGTAGGAGTGGTGGTGAGGTGGGAGGAAAAAGGTAGATAATAAAGGGTAAATAAAATTACCCATCCCTGCTTTTAAAGATGGGGCTATAAGATAAAATACAGAATGCCCAGTTACATTTGGATTTTAAATAAGCATATGAAAGATGCTCACATCATATGTCATCAGGGAAATGCAAATTATTAATAAAACAACAGTGAGATATCACTACACACCCACTAGAATGGCCAAAGTCAAGAACACTGACAACATCAAATGCTGGTGAGGATGTGGAGCCACAAGAACATTCATTCATCAGTGATGGGAATGAAACCTGATATGGCTCTTTGGAAGAGTTTGTCAGTTTCTTACAGAACTGAACATACTCTTACCATATGATCCAGCAATCAGGCTCCTTGCTATTTACCCAAATGAGTTGAAAACATGTCTACACAAAAACCTGCACACAGATGTTTATAGCAGCTTTATTCATAATTGCCAAGCTTGGAAACAACCAACGGAATATTATTCAACTCTAAAAAGAAATAGCTAGCAAGCGATGAAAAGAAGTGAAAGAAACTTAAATGCATATTACCAAGTGAAAGATGCCAATTTGAAAAGGTGGCATACTGTATGAGTCCAACTATATGACATTTTAGAACAGGCAAAATGGTGGCACCTATTAAAAGATCTATGGTTTCCAGAGGTTGGAGGTGAGAGGAGATGTAGCATAGAGAAATTTTAGGACAGTGAAACAACTCTGTATGACACTATAGTGGTGGATACATGCCATACATTTGTCCAAACCCATAGAATGTACAACACCAAGATTAAATATACCCTTAGGTTAACTATGGACTCTGGGTGATTGTGATATGTCAGTGTAGGTTCCTCAATTGTAAGAAAAGTCCCACTCTGGTGGGGATGTTGATAATAGGGGAGGCTATGCCCCCTTATTATCTGTGGGGTCAGGGGGCATCTGAGATATCTCTGTACCTGCCTCTCAATTTTTTGTGAATCTAAAATTGCTCTTTAAAAATTTTTAAAAATCTTTTTAATTTCAGGTGAGCAACAGATAATTTTTAATGTAACTATTAAAAGTATATGCAGGCCAGGCATGGTGGTTCACACCTATAATCCCAGCACATTGGGAGGTCAAGGCGGGTGGATCACTTGAGGTCAGGAGTTCGAGACCAGCCTGGTCAACGTGGTGAAACCCTGTAACCATAAAAAAATACAAAAATTAGCTAGGCATGCTGGCACGTGCCTGTATTCCCAGCTACTCAGGAGGCTGATGCGAGAGAATCGCTTGAACCCAGGAGGCAGAGGTTGCAGTGAGCTGATATGGTGCCACTGCACTCTAGCCTGGGTGACAGAGACCCTGTCTCAAATAAATAAATAAATAAATAAATAAATAAATATATAAAAATATATAAATAAAGTATGTGTCATGCAAATAGACTCAAATATTCACAGGATATAAACAAATAAAAACTTTTTTAAGTAAATACAGCTATGTTATGACTATTTTACTTTGATTTTTTAAAAATGAGTCTCCTGATTTAATCAGGGCTTTAGGATCATAGGAGATTAGTCACTCTCATAATGATGCATTTATTCTGGGAAAAATTTAACTTTCTTTGTCTTCTTCAGAAGCAGCTGCAAGAATGCCTAATACGAAAGTCATGGCCATCTAACACATCTCTACTAAAACTTGATTCCCTGGGGCAGAGGAAGGTCCTCACTGTAGTTGACGGTACAAATAAACCTTCACATGTGCTGTTTCCAAGCATCACTGCCAGACTTTCTGCCACCACCCGTGTGCTTTTCTTCTCTAAATGCACCTCTAACCTCGGCCCCACTCACTGGAATGTTGACA
Source organism: Papio anubis (assembly GCF_008728515.1). NCBI lineage: Eukaryota > Metazoa > Chordata > Mammalia > Primates > Cercopithecidae > Papio > Papio anubis. The sequence continues at coordinate 58,929,780 of NC_044986.1, forward strand.
TTTACAATGCCATAGTTTGAATTTCATCTAAAATTCAAATTTAACTGGCTGTATTTTAATTTGCTATACCTAGTAACCTCGCTCAAAGGATTCATATTCTGGTTGCTGAAATAATATGTGAATATATGGGCTGTTTGCACTACCAGCCAGGGCATACTATGAACACAAGAAAGGCACAGCCAGGGAGTGCTAAGGGAAGCCCAGAGAGAGCCCTCCCTTGCCTCTCAGCACAGAGGGTTTCCGCCAGTAAACATGCCTTCTCTCAGGCTACACCAGCCGGCAGAAGCATGGTGCACTTGAGAGCGCCCTGGAATTAAAAGAGAAGACCTAGGCTTAAGTCCTAGGCAGGCCACTTATCAGCTGTGTGACATGCAGACAATCACTTAATTTCTTTAAGTCTCATTTTTCTTTCCCATACCGAAATGCTCATAAACAATTTTTTTTTTTAAAAGAGTGAGGGGTCCTTTTGTATACTTAAGGATTCACACAGGGCCTACCCTGAGAAAAATCAGAATCTTGCTGTAGCATCATCCATTGCCCTCCCTCTTCTGCCTCCATATTGCTAACAAACACTGGCCCCCAGACATGACCCAAGCCATGACCCAAACCATCTAATACTTATGCATTCTGTGTGTCAGCCCCCAGAATCTTCTGTATCAGCGATCAGAAAGCTTTGACTGTAAAGGGCCCAGTAGTAAATATTTTAGGCTTTGCAGACCATAAAATTTATAAATTGTAAACTATTTTAGGGTTTGTGAGTTTCTGTTGCAACCACTCGACTCATCCATTGCAGGGTGATGAAAGCAGCCATCAAAAAAATATAAATGAACGAGCGTGGCTGTGTTCCAACACAATTGCATTTATAAACCCTGAATTATGATTTTACATAATTTTCTTGTGTCATGAAATATTATTTTTCTTTTGACTTCTAAAAAGCCTACAGAAATTCAAAAACCATTCTTAGCTCACAGGCCATAGAAAAAACAGGCAGCAGGTTGGGCCTGGGCCTGGGCTGTGGTCTGTTTACCCCTGTTCTTTAGGACTGGGTTGCTAATGTCTGGTAAACTCTCCAACTTGGAAGGGTGGTCCATCTCCTACAATTGGTGACCGAGAGCAGAGTTACAAAAAGAGTGGATCTGAGTTCTTATTCGGCCCTGGCCTCTGTCGTTAACTTACTATGTGAATCCAGGGAAATTATGTCACTACTTCCTGCCTCATCCTTCATCTGTTTAAAAAAAGACTGGGAGTGAGGGGGCATTATATTTAGCAAGCTGCTAAATAAAGTGATTGGGAAATACAAATGAGGAAAAGAGAGACATACTTAGCAGGGACGGTCCAAGTGTTGAGTAACATTAAAAATCATCCAGCAAGAGAAATAAAGGAATCAAACTGATTTTCTGAGAAAATTTCCACCACTGCTTTTTACTTCATGGAAAGCAAAGTAATGGGTGAGGTCATTTTTCCTTTGCACACAATTCACTTTCATGAAGTTTGCCAAAAAGGAGAAGTTTCTCTCAACAGTGAAGTCCTGATGCCCGACTGAGCCCCAAGGGAGCACTTTTTTCACAAAAGCTGTTTCTGTCCCTCGCTGGCCCCTCTGTTCTCTTCCTGCACCGCTTCCCACTCCATCTCGGGCTACTGTCCACAAATCCCACTTTTCCCAGTTATAGACTTCATCCCTTTCTCCTGTGGGATTATGGTGCTGACAAATACCAGGTATATTGCAGAGCCAGAAACCAACACAAAACTACAAGGCTTACCAATCATTGTTGTTTTGATGAGATGATATCAGGAAACTTTTAAAAATGAAAGAAAACCCTTAAAACTTATGAAACTAAAACTTCCAGGTAAACAGTGACGCTGAAAACTCAAGGACAGAAAAAAAAAAAGGTGCTTGTTTTAATAACGTGGCTCTTTTGCTGGTGAGACATGGCGATCAACCTTAAATGACAATCCTAGGGGTATTAGAAAAAGGGCCCTCCAGGTGATACAAGGGGAAAAGATCAGGTTTTGTTAGAAGTAGAAAGCATCCACCAGAACAGAATAATGATTAGAGATAATTACAGCCAATTACAAAGGTGCCAGAGTACTGGTGCCCACCCAGCAAGTTACAGTACAGTGGAACCTCATTTTTAATCACTTCGAATGTGCCACTTTTATTTCTTGGCTGATGAATTTCACAGACAGTCTCAAGTGTATTTACATAGCATTTTGGTTCAACCAAGGTCAAAGAAAGCAAGAGACACATTCTCCTTAGAGCCTCATTCTCTCTCAGATGCTTGAGTAAGTGGCTTAAGAGAAGCAACTTGGGACCAGGCACAGTGGTTCATGCCTGTAATCCCAGGAATTTGGGAGGCCGAGGTGGGCGAATCACTTGAGGCCAGGAGTTCGAGATCAGCCTGACCAACATGGTGAAACCCCATCTCTACTAAAAATACAAAAATTAGCCTGGCATGGTGGCGTGCACCTGTAGTCCCAGCTACCAGGGAGGCTGAGGCACAAGAATCGCTTGAACCCAGAAGGCAGAGGTTGCAGTGAGCTGACATCACCACTGCATTCCAGCTTGGGTGACAGAGCAACACTCTGTACCAAAAAAAATAAAAATAAGAAGGAAGCAAGGTGGAGCACAAAGGGAAGTGCTAGAATTCGGGGCTTGGTCCTGCCTCCTTTAAGGCAGGTAAACATGAACACATTGACTTCTTTGTACCTCAGTTCTTTCATCTGTAAAATGAAGATAATGTCCTGTCCCACTTGCCACATACTCTGTCATCAACTTCAAACAACTTGAAATATAAAAGGACTTTGCAAATTACAAAATATAGGAGTGGGTTTTTTTTTATTACTATTGTGATTGAAGGAGGAATCATCATTCAAGTCAACTGCTAAGCTATTGAACGGCTGCTTCAATCACTTGAACAGATGACGTGTGAGGGTTAATAAGCACATGTCTTGGTCACTGCTTAGGTCTGGTGAGTCAGAGCCCCAAGCACGAGGGCCAGATCATGGGCTTCATGGGACCAGCTCATCTGACCTGGACAGCAGGAGCTTCCAAGCTAAAGAAATCTGGGATTGAATCCCATCTCTGCCCGTTTCTCACTAGGCAAGTCCCTTATCGGTTTCTCCATGCCTGAAATTGAGAAAATAATACTACCTGGTAGAGCTGTTGTGAGACTCAGAGATAACACACATAATCTCTGGGGCATAGTAGGATTTTTCACAAATAGGAACAAGTGTGACTAAGGGAAAGGCTGATAGCTCTGACTCTTGCCAGCTATTCTGCAAATGCACAAGGAGATGGCTTATGTGGACAATCTGCTCAGATTCATTCCTACTTCTTGGAAAAAAAAACCCAAAGACATGGCTTATAGGTGATGAAATTTGCATCTACAAATGATAACACATTATAAACCTACTACTTCCAGTTACTTTTCTTATTATAATATAGTTCCTGAGACACCTGAAAGGAAATTCTGATCATTTGACCTGAACTGGTCATAACACTACTCCTTAAGCTTCTTATTCCTGTGCTCAAAACTGCCAACCCTCCCCATCCCCCAACCCTGCCTCTCTGTCTACTGTAGTAAATCTTTTCCAAACTTCTACCTCACTTTGCCCCTGAATTAACCCAACATTCAAGCCAAACTGGACATCTCATTATTTACCAAAGTCACCCTTTTCCTGGAAAGCCTGACACTGACTTAAACCAGGCATCCTGGAAACAGACACTGAAATGCTGAGATTTGTGTGTAGGAGGCTTATGAGGAAACCTCCAAGGAACACCTGTGAGGGGCAAGGCCAGAGAGATTGGGCAAAGGGAGATGTTCAACCATGATGTGTCCACAGCTAAGGACTCAGCTCACACCACAAAAAGTTCTGGAGCTGAGACGACCCCTCAGAGTTGCCGTAAATTGTGTCAAGGAGCTGTGACCTCTACCTATTGACCAGTCTCTGGAGATGGGCTGCCCCCAGGGAGGTGACATAACCTTTGGATAAGGGCAGTGCTCAGAGAGGAAGTCAGCTGAGATCCATCAACAGCCAGACCTCCCTTCAGCTGGGGAATGTGTGTCTCCTCCTCAGAGGGCATCTGGGCCGTTCCCCCACCACACTCACTATTCCACTGGCCAGCTCACAAGGCCCATCGTTGCCCCTGCCTCTCTGTGAAGCCCTTTGACCCTGTATTCTCTCCCTGTTCGTATGTGAGATACGACCAACACACTTGCAAGACACTTCCAGGTATCTCTTGCTGTCACCACTGAGTTCAGAGGTCACAAAACTCAAAGCCTGTATTTGGTGCCACTCCTCAAAATTCTAGTGAACACAGAGAATGAGAAAGTTATACCCCTCAAAAATGTGCTGTGATGTGTTGTATTCTCCTAGTAAAAATTTACAAGCTCTCAGCATATTTAAGTATACTGAATATCTCCTAGGCTGGTTCCTCATTTTGTTTATAGGAAAGAATATTTCGTTGGTAACGGTACAACTCTATTCTTACACAATATCCATTGGGGTTTTCATTTCCTTTATTTGCTGAATAATTTTTCTTTATAAAGTATTCTGTTGAAAATGTAACAAGAAGTTCTATATACTGCAAGGAAAATTCAGACTAGACGAACAGAGTCAAATTAATAAGAAATCTTCCGGCTGGGCGCGGTGGCTCAAGCCTGTAATCCCAGCACTTTGGGAGGCCGAGACGGGCGGATCACGAGGTCAGGAAATCGAGACCATCCTGGCTAACACGGTGAAACCCCGTCTCTACTAAAAAATACAAAAAAAAAACTAGCCGGGCGCGGTGGCGGGCGCCTGTAGTCCCAACTACTCGGGAGGCTGAGGCAGGAGAATGGCGTGAACCCAGGAGGCGGAGCTTGCAGTGAGCTGAGATCCGGCCACTGCACTCCAGCCTGGGCGGCAGAGCGAGACTCCGTCTCAAAAAAAAAAAAAGAAAAAAAAAAAGAAATCTTCCAAATTACAGAAAGGTATGAACCATAAAGAAAATATCGTTGTAAAGCAAACCCAGTATTCAGCATAAATACACCTATCCAGCTCCCTTACAAACTGAAGAAATGAAGATTAGTGTCATCATTTCACATATTGAAATGATTTATTGGATCAAAAACACAAAAATCGGTGCTTTGAAATAGATTACATAAATTTTAAAAGATTAAGTGAATGAATGAAGCCATACACTTTTACCAAAGATGAGAGATAACTAGTATACAAAAGATATACATAATACTTATATATGCACATTTATAAAAATATATAAATTAAATCGTATCATTTTATATACATTATATATGTTTATATTATTTTATATGCATTTATATATAAAATGTGTGTGTACACATGTGTGCATTAGGGAAATATACACACATATACATGTAACCCTAACGAATTATATATGGCTGCTGTCATTTGGGAAACTACCACTTCACTCTTACAGACTGTTGCAAAGTGAAGGCCTGAAGTATCTCCAGCTCTAGTTCAACAGTATAGCTGTCTACACATGGTCCCTCCAACGCTTCCAATCTGCAATGCAAGACCCTACACAGTACCACCCTTAGATCCAGGCCTATGGCCTACCCTGCACACCTCAGGGTACCTGCAGTTTGGATGTCTTGTGCAAATTTTTCCAAGTCTTCCTCAGGTGCCTGCGATCTTCCAAGGCCAGAAATGCCATCAGGGTCAGGCAACCCATCCCACACTGGGACTTGCACGAGCCCTGGCCCCCATTTCTCCTTTTCAGGATACTCTCCAACCCTCTGCCTCAGTGTGGGGTTGACCAGATACCCCAAGGAACCTCTCTGTGGTTACCCAGGCCTGTGGTTAGGCCCTGTTCCAGGAGAGTGACCTGGTAAACAGGTCACCCCTACTGACAAACATGGTGTTCACTTTGCAGGATCTCATAATATTGCGCCAGAATGGCAATGACATGCTGATTTGGTAGGATTTTTCAGGGTTCTGCATTCACTCCCCATCCTGGACTTGAGCCTGGCTTTTGTGAACCTCTCAGTGTTTCCACAGTGGTGCTGCCTCTGGTCTACAGAACCCCAGGCTGGTAGGGCAATAGCAGGTGTCCTTCATCCTGTGCCACTCCCACCCTAACTGCTGGCTCCACCCTTACAGGCTCCTTGCCACATGCCAGATTATCAGGGGTGGCCTCACCCATCTCTGAGTTTTCCGGAGACTTTTGCTCCACAGGGCAAGTGGCCATGGATCTTTACAATAGACGTTCCCTCATCTTATCAATGTGGACCTTGCATTTTCCCAGGTTGGTCTTCTTGTGGGAATGAAACTATTCTTCTCACTAGGCCCATGGAAGGAGAACCCTAGGAATGCGATGAGTATAGCCCAAAGCATTCAAGAAAATACACACTTGAAAGGCATGTTATTCTACATTTATACTATGAAGATGCAAATAATAAATTTAACATGACCAAAAAGTGAGTTATTGTTCCCATTTTTTTACATACTCTCAGTAAGGCTTGCATTTGTGATAATCAGCTAAGAAGCACAGTAACAATCCTAGAGAGAGTCACTGGAGGCCAATATTTACAGTATGCACAAGGGAGGATGAGGTGCCATAAGTAATGATATGACCAGCACTACATAAATGGTTATTAGGAATGTAAAGAGGCAAGAAAGTCTATCCATTTTGCTCACATAAAAACAGGCTCCAAAGAGCTGTATGAGTATTATAATACTCTCACAGGCTCTGTGAGTATTATAATAACATATTTCTCACCTTTTTCCCATGGTGGGAGATTTGAAGTTAGCCAGAAATGGTGTCTTTGACAACAAAGAACACAGAGAAATGGTTCCTGAACCCGAACAGGAAGCAATGGTGCCTGGACCCTGTGAAGAATCTTTACATGCACTGACTGGACAATAAACAAATATGTAAGTATCACTTCTTTATCCATTATCCTAAATCTTCATTAATAAATGACTATACCTCACATGGGTCCATGAATTTTATGTGCTTTAATCCAATAGTTTATACAGAAAGGGGTCCTGCAAAAAAAACAGAAAAAAAAGAAAAAAAAAAAAAGAAATTTCCAGGGCCCTGTAAGCCTAGAGGTGGCCCTGATCCCATATGAGTTAGAAAAATCATCCTGAGACCCAGAGATACCAAATGAACAGTGACTTTCACAAGTCCTTTCTGAGTGCAGCAAATTCTCTCAACATTTCCCAGGCTGTGATGAATATCATTATTGGATTTACTCGACGGTACTTTGTAGTAATCCAATGGAACATCTTCCAGTGGAACTTTTTGGAAATACATTGACTTATTAAAATCAAAGTAGATCTTAAGAGGCCAATAAAACCACCTCCCTTGCCCCATGTAACTGATATTTCCCCATGTTCTCCATTGATACTTCTTGTTTGTGATCCATTAAAGTGAAAAACTCTACAATTGTTTTAAATGTCAAATGGAGGTAATTTATATTTACAGCTAATCTAGTATAGCACTAATCCAAGATGCTCACTAGAGCTGGCCCAGCTGCTTCACCCAGCTGTCTCTCTCTCACCTTAAAGTAGTCAAAAACCCACATAGACCAATGAAAATGTTTCCTGCTTTTCATAACCTCCTGAGAAGGAGACTGCATTGTTCTCAATCACCCACTTCAATGTTTAGCAATGTTTACACTGCTTCTATAGGAGGCACTCATTCTTCATCTGATTAACGCATCTCTGGATTCATGGTCCATGTCTCTGGGTCCCTAACCACCCAATGACCCCCTCCTGTTTATCCAGGAAAAGAAGACTTTTTTGAGGGATGACTAACTTTTCCATGAAGACCTGCCTTACATCTTTCTGAATTTACCTGCCACTCTTCTATATGGACTCAAATTACTTATTTCTTAAAACTTTAAAAAATTCATTCCCAGAGATATTGGTAATCTCTTCCCTAGAAGAATAGTTAAGCTCTTTTGATTAACTCTGTGTGGTAAGCTATAAACATCAGTCCATTTTCTTTCTAGTTTCATTTGTTTTGGTTTTTACACTTCTTCCATTTTCTTTTTTTCCTATTTGAAATCAGGTACTCCTGATTTAAACTCATGTGAAAGAAACAAATTATTCAGCCTCTTCTTTGTCAGGGGTTTGCTGGACAGCTTTTCTCAATCCCTAAAAAGTAGAAAGGTCAATTTCTATCATGCCAGCTTGTAAGTGAGACCCTACTGTGTAATACACCCCCGTTGAGCCCTTCTTCCCACCCTCTAAAATTGCAAAAGAACATATTTCCCCTTAGATCTCCTCTAGCAAATGCCTGATTGCTTTAGAGGCTTTGGGGCACATTTGACATCGAGATATGAGAAGTGAAAGCTCAAATGCAATGATTCACATTTGAAGCAGTTATGAATTTTACATGTTAAAACAAAATGGAGCTCTCTTTAATTCACTGTAAATGAGCTTAAATTAGTTCACAAACTCATAGTGGAAAACCTAAGCTGGACAATCAAGGTAAACCTAGTCACTTCTGGTTTATGCCAGTCTCCTTGGGAGGGCATCACCAATCATTTCAGAAGGCTCCCCTCTCTTTCTTTTTTCCTTATCCCCATGGGGAGACACAAGCTGCAGGAGGAGGTATTTGAAACTTGCTGGCATCAGGCAATAGGTATCAGGCCGAGGTCATCAGTAAGTGTGATACTCAAAAGATGTAACAAGCAGTTGGAATAGACATTGACTGATATACGATGGGGTCTTCCTGATGAGTGCCAGCTGATGGCAGCCCTGCTTTCATCCACAATGGCTTCCGAAGGAGCATATTCTTTGATCCTTGGGACCCTCACCAGGGCATCCAAGGCTGAACCATCTACTTCCTGCTCTGTTCTCAGGTTGCCGGTTTTGAAGATCACGCAGTTGATTCCAGAAGCTTATAAGCCATTTGACATCTAAATAAGAGAAAGGAGAACTAGAATGCAACATGATTAACACTGACAGCAGTTATGGATTTTATGTGTTAAAAAATGATAAACCCAAAACTCAAATACTCATCTCGGGGAAATGGGAAATGTTCGGCTCTCTGGCATCTCCTGGGACTGCAGGCCTGTTAGGTACTACTTCAGGCTTCCTCTGCCTAGACCTTCTTGTTGCTGCTGCAGAGTCATGCTAGAATGGGAGACTTATCTACAATAATTGCTTCCTTTTTCTAGAGCTTCATCAGCAAGCAAGATACAAGGCAGCAAATGCATCCTATCCTATGCTATCATTAGGTTCCCCAAAGGCTTGGTAGGAGGTGGACGGGCACAAAGCACTTTCTTTGGTTCCTCATCAGCCTCTGTCCTCAATTTCTTCTCCTGGCTGCCTGCTGCTTAAACCCGATCTCCGCATAGGCAGGAGAATACTCATGAGCCATTCCTTCCCAATCAGTGGTTTCCATGTGCCAAAAATTCCAGGGTCTTAAGCTTTTGGAGTTCAGGCTCTTGCATTAAAAGTCTCAGCTTTCAAGAGTATTGTCTCTTTTAAGGCATTAAAAAATAAATTCAGAAACTCAACTGACTTTCTTATGAGTAATTTTAGCTTTCTCCTAAAAAAATAAATTCCACTGGCATAATGGGTACAGGGTTGTAAAGAAGTAAGAAAATTGTGAAAAATAAAACAAACAGTTATACAAAAAATCTCATTATCTCTAACCCGTATTGGTTGCACACATTTGGGGAGAGTTTCTTTCAATATCTAAGACAGAGATCAGAGGCCCATAAAATAATTTATATTGATGAAAATCAATCAATCCTTTTTGGCTGTTGTAATTAAAATGTACATATCAATAGTTAATAAATAAGATGTGATGAAGATATTTAAAATATAAAATACCTTCATTTTAAAAATTCTACTCCATTTAATATACCACTTGTTATATGACCTCAACTCAGAAGAAATTCAAGATAGCACAATTACCCTTTCCTTTTTTTTCTGAAGAAAATATTTCAAAAGACCACACTTCCCACATATATGGCATCCTATTGTAAAGGCCTCCCATCTGTAGAAGGAAGGAGGTGACTTTAAGGACAGTTAAGATTTTCACACTGAATTTTAACAGCAAATGGCATTAGTCACCCCGCTAGGGATACTGACAATTTGCTTCCTTGTTATTTTACACAGTTTAAAAGGAATACCTCCCATCTTGTTTTTTCCCCCCAAATCCAAAGATCACACACACACACACACACACACACACACACACACAGGTTGTGTATTCCTTATCCAATATACTTGGGACCAGAACTGTTTAGGATTTCAGATTTGTTTTTTGTTGAGCATTCCTAATTCAAAAAAAAAAAAAACAAACAAAATCTGAAATGGTTCAATAAGAATTTCCTTTGATCATCATGTCAGCACTCAAAGTTTCAGATTTGGGAGCATTTCAAGTTCTGAGTTTTGAGATAGATATATATTATAATATATTATTATTTATTGTATATTATATAATATATACATTTTAATCATATATAAGATATAAAAATATATTTATACATTTATATCTTTAATAAGATAAAAATTTATATATAATCTATGTTATATATGATATATTTTATATAAAATTCATATACATAAGATATAAAAATATACATGAGTACATATATTATTTATTTTATATATATATATATTCAGTTTCTGAGTGAAGATGAAAAATGATGTTTAGGCCAGGTGTGGTGGTTCATGCCTATAATCCCAGCACTTTGGGAGACCAAGGCAGTTGGATGGGCTGAGGTCAGGAGTTCAAGAGCAGCCTGGCCAACATGGTGAAACCCCATCTCCACTAAAAATACAAAAATTAGCCAGGTGTGGTGGCACACGCCTGTAGTCCCAGCTACTCAGGAGGCTGAGGCAGGAGAATCACTTGAATCTGGAAGGAGGAGGTTGCAGTGAGCCGAGGTGGCTCCACCACACTCCAGCCTAGGCAACAGAGCGAGACTCCATCTTAAAAAAGAACAAAATGATGTATAGTCTCCTGGTAACAAAGGCATCAGCATCTCTATCAGTCTTATAGCCAGGTATATGCAACAGATCATCATGGAAGTAAGAGTAACTGGACCCAAGATGAGAAGGAGGAGGAGGAGGAGGAGGAAGGGCAGGCACTTATATTTGCACAGCATCTCAGAGTATAGTAAACTCTTCCTTTGATCTCGTTTGACCCTGAGAATAACCTATGCAGTAAGTGAGGCAGACATTATTATCACCCTTATCTGATAGTTAATGAAACTGATCAGAAAGATTGTGTCCCATGCAAGGTCCCATAACTAATAAGTGAAAAGGTAGGACAACTACAAATCCAGATACTCTGATTCCAAATTCCACACTCTTTTCGTCAAAGCACAATAGCATCTCCCATTAAATGAACCTAGATTTGGGAGCTGTAACAATTCCCCTGTGAGATTCTTTCAATCTACCAAAAATTTGTCCTTTTTTACATATCTATTGAAGGCTATGGCAGAGACTGCTACTACTCACTTATATACATATTTCTCTTCTTCTAGGAATTTCTAGAAATTTCTCTGCTTTCCTAGTTAAGACAATATGACTGAGTTATGCACAATGAATTGTGGGAAGAAATGAGGCATGCCACTTTCCCGCCTTGTTTCCATGATCACCATCAGCCATGAGCTTTCTGTAATCCCATCTTTCTCTAATCCAGGTACAGAGAAGCCAGTGGAGAACACTAGATGGAAAGAATAAGGGTCCCTGAGTAACTGCATGGAGTAGCAGTAGTCTGTGACAAGAGTGAAAAATAAAGCTTGAATGTGAAAACCTCCAACATGTAGGGGCTCTTTGCTACAGCACTAGTAATTTATCCTAACCGATACAAAGAGCAAAGAAAAGATCATATTTTAGCATGCAAGATGCAGTGACACTGATATTTTTAATGATAAAGACAGGATGTAGGACACTGTCTTCAGCTTTTAGTGTTCTCTTATATTTGACATGAAAAATCTTAATGACTGACTGGTTCAGGAGCAGTCCAAGGTGGTGAGTCTCTTTCTTTCTCTTTCTCTCTCTCTCTCTCTCTCTCTCTCTCGCTCACACACACACACACACACATTCACACACACACACACAGACAGACATTTTGCTTTGCTTTGTATTACATCAAATTGTTCTTGGATAAGGTGGATTCAGGCTTTGAAAGGACAAAAACATAATTTCGGGGGTCTTCTTGAAGAACACAAAATCACAAATAGAATTAGGCACAAAAGTAACCATTTATTAAAAATTACAAAATAAATCACAACAAACTGCAAATGTTAAATACCATAAATGTAACAAAATCCAAAAAGAGAACTTACTACTTTTTATTAATAAACTGCCTGACATAAGTATATAATTTTTTTTTTACTTTTTTGGCTGTATACTCTTTTATCACCCCTTTCTATGACAATGATTTTATAATTTTGTAATAGAGAGCACAAAGATAAATACCTTTCTTCCAACATATTTCATCAATAGTGTTCTCATTATTGATGGTAATGTCATGTGTACTTTTAGGATTATTGCCAATTTTGGGAAAATCTCAGTAAAGTTTCTGCCACATAAGAGCTGTAATATTTGGAAACATTGTGCACAGACTAGCTTTCAACTCTGTATATTTTAATCCTTGTTTCTTCTCTTCAATTTATGTACTTCCAGTGCTGGAGACCATCAGATACACCAGTATTAAGACAGAACCTCTGCCCTAAATCCTTGTGTTATGATGCCAAGTGAGTTGGCACATTGGAAAATAGAAATGTTCCTGGAAGACATACTGACATGGTTTGGCTCTGTGCCCCCACCCAAATCTCATCTCAAATTGTAATCATTACAATCCACGTGTGTCAAGGGCAGGATCTGGTGGGAGGTGACTGGATTATGGGGGTGGTTTCTCCCATACTACTTTCATGATGGTGAGTGAGTTCTCATGAGATCTGATGGTTTTATTAGGGGCTCTTCCCCCTTCACTCATTTGCTCTCTCTCGCCTGCCACCATGATTTTAAGTTTCCTGAGGCCTCCCCAACCATGAGGAACTGTGAGTCAATGAAATCTCTTTCCCTTATACATTATCCAGTCTCAGGTAGTTCTTTATGGGAGTGTGAGAATGGACTAATACACATATTTATGCCAGGATAACCTGCAATAACATAGAAGTGACTAAAAGCCATATAAATGTGTCCCTTTTAAACCATACTAAGTCTATCCCCCATTGCACTTTCTCTCAGTCAGATCAAAACAACAAACCAACCTATGGTTGTCCCTGCAACACTTGACAGGAGTGGAATTATAACAAAGGAAAGTTAAGGAGAAAAGAGTGAGCTTACTTGATTGCAGTTAAAATATCTAGAAATTTCCCTAGGTTTGAATGTTTTAATAAAGTTCAGGCTGATGTCTAAAGCTAGCATGGTCCATGGATTTTGGGGTTAAATGCTCCACTCCTAAATTGCAAACTTCATTCAGGAAATCATAAATTGGCTTCATGACCATTTTTGATGAAAGATAAACTGTTTTTTTAATGTTCTCATCAGATACAATATAATAAAACCTCTTTTGGAAATGGGTCCAATCATTTTCCCAGGTATCTCTCTCTCTCTCATTGTAACATAGACAGTCTAGAAAATAGCAGTTATATTGAATTTTGTGATCATCCCCAGAAGCTAAGACAGTGCACCAAGGTGCCTAAGGTACATTGTCTATTGGCACTTAAAAGTTTCAAAGCAGGCACATTAGCTAAACTATGAAACTTTGGATTTTTAAACTACTTAAGAGTCCTGTGAAATGGAAGAAGAGTTGAGATTATGCAGGTAGGTTAGAAACTGGGTGGGACTAATCTGGGAGGGCTCCTTAGGGGAGACATGTAATTTGGGGTGCTATAGGACAGTGGTTAAGCTCCATGGAGGCAGGGACTTTGTTTTGTTCATTGCCATCTTCAGTGCCCACAATACTGAAGTACACACCAAGTGCTCAATTCACATTTTTGGCTTGGATAGAAGGAAGGAAGAAGGGGAGACAGGAAGGAGGGAAGCAGGAGAGAAGGAAGGAAGAAGGAGGGGAAGAAAGGAAGAATGGAAGTATGGAAGGAAGGAGGAAAATAGGAAAGGAAGGGAGGGAGGGAGAGAGGAGAGAAGGAGTGAAAAGGGAGAAACAGAGGGAGGGAGAGAGAGGAAAGAAAAAGAAAGAGGAAGGAAGGAAGGAGGGAATGATGAAGGGAGGGAGGGAGGGAAGGAGGGAAGGAACTTGTCGGATGGAAGAAGGATGGGTGGCAGGAGGGAGGAAAGGAGGAAGAAAGGGAGGAGCGAAGGCAGGCCTTTGTACTAGGTAAGTGTGTTTCAGGTTCCTCACCTGTAAAATAAGGTTAAAATAGTCCCTCCCTCATAAAGTTGCAGTGAGGATTAAATGAGCTAATATACACAAATAATTTATAAGAAGGTCTGGTACTCAATGACTTAGTTATTACAGTGAATATTTGCCCTTCACTTAGTTCCATGGGGCTGTCATTCACAGCATCCAACAAGAGAGGATATTGTTACTGATTGGCACAGAGAGAAGGAAGCTGAATTAAGAATAATAGGAAATCTGCCAAGGGGCCTGAAATCTCTATTCTGAAAATTCGTGAGAATTGGAAGATCTGGGATTTGATCTGCAGGCAGGAATGAAAAGAAGAGGGTGCCCTGCGATGTGGCAGGAAGACCCATCTCAAGCCCCAACTGCGTAAACGCAATCAATAACATCCTGTCAGGAACTTTTTGTGGTCTCATGTAAATTTAGGCTACCTGAATAAAAGATAAAAACTGTCATTTCCTCTCTCATCATGTAGCGTGATGATTTATCTATTCCTTTGAAAGAACCAAATGAAACCAACTATTGCTTAAACGTTCCTGGTTATATGTGTCCATTGTGAAATATAAGAGAAGAATAGTGCAACATGGTGAGATGTTTTAGGACATTTGCAGAGCGGAACACTAGAAAAAAATGAGGAATAATTAACTCAAGATGATGGGCAAGTCATTATAATTATTCCTAAGGCAGGCTAGAGGGAAAAAGTGTCATGGGTTGTTTAATCAACCCTGAACTGCGGGGGTGACTACTTATAACTTAGGTGTTTTCCAATTAGCTAATACCAAACATTAATAAATGGCCTGCTGCATTTATAACACAATGCTTCTGTATACTTAGAGAGAGTTAGTGTAGCATCCTCTCAAAACTTTAAACTTGACTTGGGATGCTCTTAGAAAACTCTACTTCTGAAAAGTTGTTGTATCTTGTTCATTTATCAAACCCATGATCTTCAAAGGCGTTTAAGCTCACAAAGGTAATGTGAAAAATCACTATGGCAGGAACTGAGGGCTATTTTCATATATAGGCAAGTCATTGTGCTCAATAAATCCTTTAAAATGGGGACAAGGTTGAGGTCCAGACTTGTGAACTGTGTTCCACATAAAAGACTAATTCATAACTTGTCTCCCACCATTTGCAATCTGATCTTGCTCTGAAGGAGAGGGAGTGTCATATTCAACACTATCCACATTGAAAGCTCCTGGTTAAAAGGATGTACAGCAGAGAGGTTGGTGTTTCAGAGGATCTTGTGGAGAACTGTAAAAACAAACATCCTGCAGAATTACGAGGAGCAATGACTTCCTCACTTGGGCTCAGCCTGAAGGCTCATCTCATCTCAAGGTCAGAACAAAGGCTGACCTCGTCTAGCACAGACCTTTAAGACCTAAGTCCTCTAGAACACATACACAGTCACTGTGACCAAGTGGAAGGGAAAGATTGATTTTGTTCGTCCTGCACCTCAGCCCATCTCTGAAAAATCTATACTTTGGTTCATTTGTATCAACAATACTAAGTTCTGTTTTCTTTTTCTTTTCCTTTCTTTCTTTCTTTTTTTTTTTTTTTTTTTTTTTTTTTTTTTTTTTTTGAGACAGGGTCTCACTCTGTCACCCAGGCTGGAGTGCGGTGGTGCGATCTTGGCTCACTGCAACCTCCACCTCCCAGGCTCAAGCGACTTTCGTTTTTCAACCTCCTGAGTAGCTGGGATTATAGGCATGCACCCCCATGCATGGCTAATTTCTATTTTCAAAGGCATCTTTCTGGAGTAGCTCGGTATTATTTTAGAAAAATCTTCACTTGCTTATCAGATGGGTCAATATTCATTAAAGATCAAAGTAAAATCATAGCCACTCAAACCCCATTAACTAACAAGGATGGGGTATAGAGAAAAGAACTTGAGTCATGAAGTCAGATAGACCTTCAGTAAGATTAGCTTACTTATTAGCAACAGGATCTGGAATAAATGCCTTGACTTCTGAGAATCTGAGTTTCTTCAACTATAAATGGGACTGAGAAGCCTCACCTTAAAAGGTAATTGTGAGAAACAATACATATCAAGGGTTTGGCACAGTGTCAAAAAATAGTAGAGGCACAATAGATACTCTTATGCTATTACTATTATGATCAACATGAAGATTTCTTGATAATTCAACCAAGAAAACATTAGTAGATCTAATCTCCACTCTTGAAGACCCAAAACTTAGCTGTATGACTGAGATCAATCAAGTTCAGTTTCCGCCCCTTGAAATGAAAATTGTAGTTGGAATCGCCATATAGCATATACTTTCAATGGTGAAACACAAAAACATAAAATTTTTTACAGTTAAAAGCACTCTGTGGAGTGTTCTTTTTAAAATTTAATTTAATTTATTTTAAGTTCTGGGGTATGTGTGCAGGACCTGCGGATTTGTTACACAGGTCAACGTGAGCCATGGTGATCTGTGGCACCTATCAACCTATAACCTAGGTATTAAGCCCCGTATGCATTAGCTCTTTATCCTGATGCTTTCCCTCCCCAAACCCCCACCCCGAGAGGCCCTAGTATGTGTAGTTCCCCTCCTTGTGTCCATGTGTTCTCATAGTTCAGCTCCCGCTTATGAATGAGAACATGTGGTGTTTGGTTTTCTGTTCCTGCATTAGTTTGCCGAGGATAATGACGTCCAGCTCCATCCATGTGCCTGCAAAGAATATGATATCATTCCTTTTTTATGGCTACATAATAGTCCATGGTGTATATGTACCACATTTTCTTTATCCAGTCTATCATTGATAGGCATTTGGGTTGATTCCATTTCTTTGCTATTGTGAATAGTGCTGCAATAAACATACATATGCATATCATATATCTTTATAACAGAATGATTTATATTCCTTTGGGTATATACCCAGTAATGGGATTGCTGGGTCAAATGGTATTTCAGGTTCTCAATCCTTGAGGAATCTAATATTGTTATCATTGCTGGTACTGTTAGAATGGTCAAATATCCTCTGAGTTTGTGTTTTTGCTGCTTTTTCTGTCCTGTTTTTAGCCAAATGCAGCAGTCTTAGATTCCATCAGCTAGAGACTACTAGTGTTGTGGGGGCAAGACCAAACCACTTTCGCTCCTCATTTGGTTAAAACATGGTATTTTTTCCAAGGTATGATTTGGCACTTCTCAAAAGAATGTGATAGGTGCTCTCGAGTGAAAAGTCTGAAGCAATTTCTCCCCTTGGAAATGTCCAAGAGAAGTCATCACCTACTGAGCTGAGCCCAGTTGTCAGGGATGGCTTCCTTCAGCACCCGTGTGGTCCTTCCCTTGTCAGTACTCCCCGAGCTTGCCTGTTGCCCTTTCTCCTGTTTCTGAGTCTTCTGGGTATGTCTTGTCTCCAGTACTCTTCTTGAGGCCAGGGTGTGTATTTTAATGTTCCTTGAATCTTCTGTGTTACTTCCCAATCCTCTTTATGTGCTATTCTAACCTCTGATAAAGGCTTCTTTTTATCTACTCATCACCTGTCTAAACTTAGCAAAAGAATTGTCCAGCAAAATAATGGAGGAGCCTGAGTTCCTCCACCTGTTGAAAAGAATAACAACACTTCTTAATGATGAAAATAATGGCAATTTTAACAACACTTACTGAAAATTTACAATATCCTAGGCATTATACTAAGTGCTTTACTAACATGTCTTCATTTCATCCTCCCAGCAACCTCACGAGGTAGCTATTGTTACCTCTCATTTTTAGAGAAAGAAACAGAATCACAGAATAAAATAACCTACCCAAGCAATCGAGTAGTCTGTCTGTGTGTGGATATGGAGCCAGGATCCTGAGCCAAGGCCATACCATCTCAGCATCTATAACCTTCTGGGTTTTGCTGCACCAAACCAAAGCTTTAAAATTTACTTTGGAACATCAAAGTCCTTGCATATAAACCTATTGCTAATTGGGAGATTTTGATTTGTGGATTTGTATATACATCTAATTAACCTTTCACATTTTGTGAACCAAACCCATCTGTAACATGCATTGCCTTTTAAAGAATGAAACTGCCCTAACTCATAGATATCCCGTTTCTTCAAATTGTACCGAGGACTGGGATGGCTTCCTTTTGACAGGGTCAACTTATCCATTAGGTACGGCAGATGCAGTGCTCACATCCCACAACACTTTTACAGTGCCCATGAAAAGTGTTTTAATTTCTTTTAAAAGAAGAAGAAAAAAATGAGCTTTCAGGTAGAAGGAAATATTGTGGCATAACACGAACACATTTGTCTGTATACCAACGTAGCCATAAAATAGAATTACATATTTATTTATCTTTATGAAGAAGAAGATCTACCATGGCAAAAGTGCCTAGGACCCCTGAAGTCCTAGTGCAGCTCGGCCTGTTGCCCGTGCGGGGTTTACCAGATCTCTCTGTGCTGCTGGTGGAACTTCTCATAACACCTTCCTTTGTTCCCCCACTATCACATTTCTGTTGCTTTGTGACATCAGGCTCTTCCATGTGGATTTCAAGTCCAACAGGGAGGCCTGGCTGGTAAAAATCATGACAGCTGCTTTTTAGCATAAATAGCACAGAGCGGAACCCTGGCATTAAAGGGGTAGGTTTCCTTCTCCCTTTCCACGTGATGAGGCAACGTGGCTGGATGGGACATCTAGACCACTCACCACATGAGGGTTTTCTGGCCACAGATAGTCTTGCTACAGGAAAATAGGCCACAGCAAAAGGATATTTCAGAGACAACATTTTTGAAATGACAGGAAAATAATATCTTAGCTGCTTAGCAAGAATGCTCTTAAGTTAGGATTCTAAGAAATGCACCTGTCGCCACCAATAATAATGACAGGCTCCCAGAAAGCCTGGAGACCAAGGTCCTAGAAGGGAAGACTGTCTCCAAATGGAGCCTGCTTTGTGCCACTTCTTTCCCATCCTCATGCCCATAATCTTGAGTTCTTTTTAGCAAGCTCAGATTCCAAATGTTTACCCAAAATACTTACAAAGCTTGAGGCAAGTCTTGGGTTAACATGAGGACTCAGTGAGGGGATCAGTGTCATCTTGACCCCAGCTGGGCTCGGAACTCACTGAGAGCTGTGGACTTTAACTTTTGTTTCGTTTGAACTTCAGCGACCTTTATCCCCAAGTCTGGCCTGTGAGTAATGAATACGAAGCCTTCCTTTCAGCCTCTTGGTTTAAAGAAAGAGGAAGGAAACAGTCCATTGTTTTTCTTACATCGCAGTTTCCTAGTGTAAGATGGAAAATTAAGGATGGCAAGTGAAAGCGGCAGGCATCGCTATAGAAGGACATCCGGTGAGACCCAGGCCTGCACCAGACGGGCATCTGTTGACCGTGGGGCAATGGGGGACGGGAACGAAAACAAGCTGAAGCAAGTTTCCTTAGCAAGCAGACCTGAATACTCACTATGACCAACTCTTTCCTCCAAAACCTAATGTATAGCCTGTCTATCCTGTGTCTGGAACCCAGGAAAAGAAAACCTCCTTAGATTTACAAAAGTGGGAAAATATACCAGAGCGGTAGTTTCCTCCAGCTCCAAGAGAGATTTTGTTGTACCCAGAAGGCTAAAAGGGACAACAGTAACAACAACAAAATATTTTTAATATTCTGTTCTGTTCATCCACTAATGTGGTCAAAAATAGCTCTCAAGTTTGTCCAGCACAATTTGACCTTCATAATTATGTGGGTGATTATGGGGCCCTATGAGAGCTTTCAAAGCACTTTGTACATAAGGGGCCTTTAAACATTTTACTATAATAAAAACAACCTCATAAAAATCCCACACATTTCACATAGGCCTTTGATAACCCATCACACAATAATGACCTTGAGTAACTAACAGCCTGTACTACATTCAAAAAGGTAGCTTAGAGGTAAAAGGTTTTGTCTCTTATTATCTCTGTCTGGAGTCACCCAGGGGCTTAGGGGAAAAAACAAAAAACAAAAAAAAAAATACTAGCTTTGCCTTTAGATGAGCAAATTCCATGAGTCATCAGAAACAACCTCTTTCTTCTCTGGCTGCTGCTTCTTGCAGGCACGTTTGTCAGAATGGAAGGCAAGGACCAGGGCACAAGTCTAGTCTAGTAACCACCTGTCTGTGGAATCCGAGGTCCCTTCCTCTCTCTGTGCCTTGGTTTCTCTTCTGTAAGGCCAGAGGGTTGGCCTAGAATCAGTGGAGTTCTGTGCCAGCACTCTAGGGCCTTCAGGTTGGGGAAAACCAAGCAGGGAGGTGCTACCCACCTCCTCTCAATCAAAGTAGACCCCTTTGTATTTTATAGGCAGGTTTATGAATTACGTTTTATTTGGAAAAAAAGTTTGAAAGCCATCCCATGAGATGATCTCTCTAGGACACCTTTCAGATTGTAAATCTCTGAGTGCCAGCAGCCTCCCTTGTGTGAGCTGCCCTTCAGGTTAAACACTTGCTGGGGGCTTGGAGGGGTCTTTTCTAACCCATCAGTATCCATTAATGAATGAATAGGGATGATTTCATCCAATTTAGTAGAAAGCCAAGTTCTGAAGAAACAGGATACAGAAGAGGTAAATCTTGATATGGAAATCGAAGGAAAGAAGTGTAGAAAGATCAGAGGAGCTTGAGTGTACTGTAGGGCCTTGCCTTAGGACAGCAGGCCTCAGTGGGCAGCTCAGCAGATGGTAATGGGCACCCAGGGACCCCAGAGAGGGCACTGGGCAACATCCAGAACCACAAGCCTTCAGTGACCACTGGCTCTCACACATGCCATCTTAGCCTTTACAAAGGACTAATCATGTCCCCATTTTCCAACTGCAGGAACTGAGGCTAAATCATGATCCAAGATCATCAGGTAATCAATTCCAGAGTCAGAATCCCAACACAAGGGAAAGAGACAGGTGCCAAAATAGGGTTGGAAAGAGAAGACCAAGTTTTCAGGCCCTTGTTCCGATGTTGTTCCAAATACCTGGTAAGTTCCATAGTCAGTCAGTGAGTGAGTGAGTGAGTCAGTCAGTCAACTAACATTGCTCACATTTATACTACAGGCTGGTGCTGGGAGAAAGGCAAAGAGGAACAGTTCTTGGCCATTACCTTCCAGGAGCTGATGACTAGTACAAATGTGAATGAATCCCATTGGGGTAATTTAATGTTAATTAAAACTTCTTTCAAAGTTCCTGCATCGTAGGCTTACAAACATGGATAGAAAGTTTTGGTATATTTACTTTTATACCAGTTACTTAAACAGCCATAACAAACTCTGAGGGAGAAAGTGGGTGTGGGAGAAGGGGAGGAACTCGTGAAGCAGGAATGGGAAATATAGAAAGCACTTCTATTTTTTCTTTTTACAGTGATCACCAATTTCTCTGAGTTTGTATGGCCACACAATATCTTCAACCAATTCTCAATTTCAGTCTTCCCTTTCTATGATTATTCAAAACACTACTGCATTACTTGTTATAAATTACAACTCTCTGTTCTGATGCTTGTCTCTTCCATGAAGAAGTTCTCTATATCCTAATTCCCCTCTAAAGTCATAAAGCCTCATTAAAAGTAAGCAATAAGCTACCATTTGTAGACTGTGGGCCAGGCTCTTTGCTTTGTGTGAGTTTCCACACTGACCTTCAAAACAACCCTGTGAGGTGGGCATGCTTGTTACAGACCTGACAAATAAGGAAAATGAGGAGTTTTTAGGGGCCAATACCTTACTTAAGCCTCACAGCCAGTAATTAGTGGGAACAGGCAGTTTGCCTTTGGCACCCATTTGCTCATCTCACCAGGAGTGTGCTAAGGGACACGCTCCTAAAAGTAGCTTGGGCATCTTAGACCTCAGCCCCCTATTCACCCACCATGTGGCTTAGGAGCAGAGAGGGGGCCAGATACACAGGGCACTCTGGGGCACAGACAGACAGACACAGAGCACAGAGACTACCCGCCCCTGAGAACAGACTGTGCGGCTGGAGGCACCCAGCCAGAGCTCATTGTCCCGGGGCGCTTATGAAAGAAGGTCTTAAAATAGCATTTGCCTATCTGGAGACACACAGATACCTTGTGTGACTAAGCTCTGGAACTCCACGAATACCACTGAAATCTACACTCTGGAAAATGCAGGGGAGTCTGGAGGTCCGTGTCCAGGCCTGGCTCTGTCTTCAACAAGCTCCATGACCTTAGCTAATAATAATGGTAGACAGAACCTAGGCAAGGAGGACGAACATGGGTGTCCAGTGCTGGGCTCAACGCTTCCCATTCATGCTCTTTTGCATTTACTCTTCCCTAAAACCACACAAAAAATAGGCATTGTTATTATCCTGCATTTCAGAGATGGCAAGTGACAAGTAAGTGACTTGTCTATCTATTACACACACAGGAAGCAGCAAAGTCAGGATTTATTCCAGCCATTTCTTTTTGCTGGGCCTCAGTTTATCTGTCTATGCAATAAGAAGCCTGGATCATCTCAGAAATCTATTTTTAAAAAATCTATTTCAGCTCTAAAATCTCGGCTCCTTCATTCTGTTGCAAAGTTCTGTTTGCACAGGCACAAATAGCCAGAGAAAGTGAGATATTTAATCTTCATCATCACGAATTTGCAGAAAACCATTGTACCACTCTCCCCATTGCTACCTTTGTTAGAACTGGCCAGAATGGACCAAACTCTAAGCAACATAGCTCTTTTTTTCCTGAAATTTCTAAACATTAGAGAGCACTTGGCAAATTCACTATGAGATTAATCCCAATGGCAGAGGCGATAATGAGAAAAAGATTGATGTTTAAACATATTTCCTTTTCTTATAACAAAATGATGTGACTCTTGCCTCATCCTGGTGGGTTAGCGAATGGTGTATATGAGGAAGTGGTTTGAAATTAAGACCAACTTCATCTTCTTTCCACAGTGCTGAGGTTAACACTGCCTCTGGCTCAAGTTCTAAATAAATTCACAATTTTATTTATTTATTTATTTGTAATTTTTATTATTATTATTATTTTGAGATGGCATCTCGCTCTGTTGCCCAGGTTGGAGTGCGGTGGCACAATCTCGGCTCATTGCCGAGATTACCTAGAAACTTGCTAAAAATGCTGAGTTCTGGGCCTACCCCCTGAGAATGATTTTGCAGGCTGGGATGGAGCCCCAGCAACTGCCTTCTTAACCCCTCTCCTCCACCCTGACCAAGCACGGCTGAAACCCATGGTTTCTGAACCATACATTTGAGAAATGCAGTCTGACTTTCATATTAGACTCACCCTCATTTTCCTCAAGAGAGATATGGACTGTCCTAGCCATTTTGGCCAGACACAAATCAGTCAGGTCAGGTTAGATGACTGATTCAATTGTGGTTTGTTTACTTTGTTGGGGAGGTTTTATTGTTTGTTTTTGTCAATTCAGATTTTAAAGCTGTTTAATTGTGGCATACAATTGATATTCAATAAACATACTTTCACATCGAACAAAATTGCTGTTTGACTTTTTGGTTATACAGTGAATAGACAGGTTTTTCACCGAATCAACAGACCCTCCTACTTGTTTGGGTCCATTAGTCACTGCCTTCATGCCATTTCACATGACTCCTCAATAGCACTTTACCCTATTCCCTCAAAAAAAGTTGAATTTGGAAGTGCCACCCTAGGGCAACCATGTAATTTATCATCCAAAACAGGCAACCTGTGAGACTAAAAGGAAGTGCTATTAATAATTTCAGTAGGGGCAGCCACGTACACATGGACATAGAGTGTGGAATGACAGACATTGGAGACTCGGAAGGGCGGGAGGGAGGCCAGGGGAGAGGCATGGGTACAATGGGTATCACAATTATTCAGGCGATACATACACCTAAAAGCCAGACTTCACCACTATGCAATATATCTATGTAACAAAATTGCACTTGTAACCCTCAATTTTAATTAATTATTTATTTATTTATTGAGACAGAGTCTGGCTCCATTGCCCAGGCTGGAGTGAAGTGGCGTGATCTTGGCTCACTGCAACCTCTACCTCCCGGTTTCAAGTGATTCTCCTGCCTTGGCCTCCAGAGTAGCTGGAACTACAGGCACCCACCATCATGCCCAGCTAATTTTTCTATTTTTAGTAGAGACAGGGTTTCGCTTTGTGGGCCAGGCTGATCTCAAACTCCTGGCATCAAGTGATTGGCCCGCCTTGACCTCCCAAAGTGCTGAGATTACAGGCATGAGCCACTGTGCCCTGCCTTGCCCCTTAAATTTATACAAATAAAAAAAGCAAAATAAATAATTTCACTGGGACAACAGGCATAAACCAATAACCAAGACCATCAGGGAGAATGGAGCGATATGGTCACCTGAACTTCCACCAGTGCAGAAAGGAGAGCACCAGGAGGCTGACTACTTGCCCAAGACTCCAAAGTGACTCCTCCCCTCACCCTCCCTCTGTGAAAGTCCACAGCCCCAGATCACACACTGCCTTGGGTTGCTTTCATCTTTCCATGAGACTTACAGCTGCCGAGCCCCTAAAATAATCACCACTGCTGAAAAGGCAGGGGCCATGCCTCTCTTTTCATTTCCCTCCCACTTCCTGGCCTAGGTGCTTGGCAGGTACCCCCTCTGATGGGGAAGTGGGTTACGTGGCAGAATCCACTGTTCATATGACAAGACACTGCAGGGGTCTCTCACCCAACCTAGACAGGAAAATCTTTTGAACTATGGAGCCACCGGGAAGCCTGGGTCTGTGCCCTAGCTGTGTGAACTCAGGGAAATCACTAAACCTCTCTGAGTCTTAGTTCTCTCAACAGTAAGGTTGATAATATTTATCTATAGTGTTGTTAGGAAGATTAAATGAGATAATACATGTAAACCACCCAACAGGGCCTTATCAACTATTGATAACTCCCTCTTTCCTCTCTGATAAACTGATTCTCCTGAACAGAAAGAAATGAGCCAGGAAAAAGCATCACTATTTACTATTATAAACAGTGATACAGAACAAATTTCTACTGCTACTACTGTATAACAAATAGCACCAAACCTAGCTGCATACACAACTATTTTATTATGCTCACTGATTCTGTGTGCCAAGGATTTAGAAAGGTCACAGTGAGGACAGCTTGCTCTGTTCAGTGACACCTGAGACTTCAGCAGAAAGGACTTGAAGACTTGAGGTGACTCGACCTCCGGGCCAAGGATCACTCAGAGACACTTTTTACTCACATTTCTGGTAGGTGTGGCCTGGATTTCCTCACAGCATGGAGACTCATGGGGACTCTATAGTGATTAAGGGCTCCAAAGGTGAGTGTCTCAAGAGAGCCAGGAGAAAGCTTCATGGCCTCTTATGACATAGCCTTGGAAGTTACCTGGTGTCATTTCCACTGCAGTCACAAGCCAGTCTGAGGTGAAAGTAGAGCCCACTTCTCAACAGGAGAAGTGTCAGAAGCAGGGTAAGAAGACTGTGAGATGGGGGATCTTGATTTGGTCATTTATGGAAAAGAAAATCTGCCACATGTACCCTGTAAAGTCATCACAGCAATAAGGATGGATAAATTTAAAACAAAAACAAAAAGAGCAATGACCACACAAAACACTGCAAAATCCCAAAGTGCTTTGGATCTCTGGAACACATTAAACACATGAGTGGCCTCGGCTTTGGTGAAGCTGGCCATGCCCTGCCTTTGAGACACTGACACTTGGCTTAGCAATGTAGTCCAGTTGTGTTCTACTTCTAGAAAAATTTTGTTGATGAACATTCAAACCTTAGGAAGCAAAGTTTCAGGAGATGGGCCTTCATACTTAGTGAGTTATTGAGTTTACTTGCAAACCAAATAAGGTTAGCATGGCAGTCAGTGCCTCTTATAACCCGGACTCCATCCACCTACCCATTTAATCTCCAGCTGTACTGAATCCCCTGCCACTCCCAAAATAGGCTTGTATTTTCTGCCATGGCATCTTTGAGCTATTTTCTTCTTTCTGGAATGTTCCCCCATCTATACCTACCTATCAAAACCCTATCTATCCTCCAATGTCCCCTCCTCTACAAAGACTTTACCAGTTACCCTGAAGGTATCCTCTCCTGCAGAACTTCTAGAGACCTTAACTTATACACGTCCTTTACTTATGCCACATTCCACCTCATGTAAACTTTGCCATTTCCCAAGACCAACCTCATTCCTCCACCTCAGTCTTCCCTACTTCCCCCGCAAGCCTCACCCTTAACTTGCTAAGAAGAAAGCAAGATGAACATTTTTCACCCATTTCAAAAGTAACTGAGTTTTCACTAGTTACAGAAAGCAGAAAGTGTTGGCATCAAGAGGTGGCAAGAAGTCAAGGTGCTAACAAGAAATGGAGCTGCATCAAGCATGATTGCCCCTAGCCAAATGATTGCCCTCCCCTGTCTCTCATGAATTCTTCTTCTCTTACTACTCCCCTTTTTTTTTCTTGAGACACAGTCTTGATCTATTGCCCAGGCTGGAGTGCAGTGGCACAAACCCTGCTCACTGCAGCCTCAACCTCCTGGGCTCAAACAATCTTCCCACCTCAGCCTCCCAAGTAGCTGGGACCACAGGTGCACATCATCATGCCTGGTTAATTAAAAAAAAAAAAAAAATTAGTAGAGATGGGGTCTCACTATGTTGCCCAGGCTGGTCTCAAATTCCTGGGCTCAAGCGCTTCTCCTGCCTCAGCCTCCCAAAGTGCTGGGATTACAGGCATGAGCTACCACGCCCAGCCACTACTGCACTTTATGACTCTACTACTACTATACACAGCACAGCCACACACACACACACACACACACACACACTTAACTCAGCCATATGAAAGCATGAATCTCTATGAGGAGTGCTTTTTTTTCAACCACTGCTAAGTAATTGTGTATCTCATAAATGTAGAGATCCATTTTTAATATGGAAATTTGTGAACTTATTGATTATCTCCTATTTGACAAAAACCTTCAATCCTTGGATTTCTATTTCTTTTCCAGACCACACTCATCTAACTTCCCATGCAACACTCCAGTACACACAAAATTACATTTTAAATTACATTGATTTTGACTTCATTTTAAGTTACATTATATTTCTTTCTATTGAACCAAAGAGTGAATTTGAGCAACTAATCTCCTGCTAAATACAGCCATCAAAAAGGAGAACCCCCCCACCCAGCGCACACACGTGCACACACACATACACACTCACTGCTCTTCATAATTTTAATCTAATCTGAGAAAGAAGAGCCTTCATCAAGTCAAGCACCAAAGCTCTCTGGCAATATCTGATCTGATCTTAATGGCACAATTATGACTCTCCTGCACATCCTGTTACTTGTTTCCTTCAATCTTCATTACATTCATAACTTATTTCACATCTTCAATTTCAGCTAGTGCTTAATTGAGCTCTTAAAGTAGTTTAATTAGCTGCTGGTAAACATTCATGAATTAGGCCACAGATCCACTCTATGCTATAGCACCCACCAGATTGGGGGCAAGGGGAGAAACGGGAGTCTCTGCTGTCCCTGTTTGTCCCATCAGCTAACTGGTAAGAGACCTTTATGTGTGTTCCCTTTCAAATGACAGCAACTGACTAATAGCTGATAACAATCCCTACTTTATCAAAGACAACAGCATTATTTTAATATACTAATGCTATCAAGGGAAGTGCCTCCACTCAAGTGGACAGGCTGCTGCCTAGTTAGCAATGGAGCAGTCCAGAGGGATCCCATCTCCTAATTAACCATCTGTCCAGGGACTTCAGCCTGTCTCTGCATTCATCTTTCAAGAGCTATCAAAACGAGCAAAACAAGTAGTAAATATTTCAGCCCTTAGTTTTCTGGGATACAATTCCTGTCTTATCGAATCATTCATTCAATAATTATTTCCTGAGTACCCACTCAACCCAACTGAGGACACCATAATCCAATAGTTCCCAGAATTTAGACTTAATAGATTGTAAAATTTCAAAAATATTTGATGGGTTAACAAATGTTGCCAATTTTTAATTTTGTTGAGGGAGGCCAAGGCAAGATGAGCAATAGGTCTCCCCACTCAGAGTGGAACAGAACTGGCTAATGGTACAGGAATAGCAGGAAAAAGGTAACTAGAGAAGCAGACACATGTGCAAGATGAGAAATATGCAAAAAGTAAAAGACATTATCTGGTCTCAAAGTTGAATGTGTTAAGAAGATTTGAAAATGGTAACACAGGCATGCCCATAGCCAAGTTAGTAAAGCTTGGAGGAGGAATAGCACCATAGCTGTAACATTAATATCTAGACAGCCTGTTTTCCAGCTCCCTCCCTCCCCGCCATATTCCCAGAGACAGGCCCACACCACCCCAGCAAAAGGCTCAGCCATCAGGGTCTAAAGCCGACTATCTTACAGCCAGGGAAATCTTACTGAGTCATCCGGGGCCCATCCAAGTCAACTGTGACCCTGATTTTGGTTACTGGGCATTCTTTGTGACCCAGCCTGTACCTTCTAGCCTAGTTTCTGTTAATTCTTTTTCTTCGTTGACTCCTGGGGCCTTTTCTTGGCTTCTTTGCAGTAGCCCACCAGTCTTCTCCAGAATGGGAATTTTAACTCTTTAAGTCTCAGTCCTTATGCTGAGTCTCTGACACCTATAGCCAAGAATTCCCAATACAAGCTCCCACACAGATGAAACATTAACGACTGCTTATCCCTCCTCCTGCTGCTGGGAAGCCCCTGGTAGGCTTTCTCTGAACTTCCTGCCAGCCAGCCTCCCTGGCTGAACCTACAGGTATTGCTTTTTACCAGACTTTGCTGATGCTATTCCACCCACCAAAGAAAACTGGTTCCAAGGGAGCTAGCAACCCCAGAAATAGCGTTCAACATTCTGCTTGCATATATGTGTGTGTTTGTAATTTCTAGAGAGAGCTCTTAGCACTTCTCAGCTTCCAAAAGAGTTCCATGACTCTGAAAAGGCAAACACAAAAACAAAACCCACTGCTCTAGGGCCATTTCCTGACTGAGAAATCTGACTTTTGTATTCCAGGCTGGTATTTATTCTTATTTTATAACAAAGCCAGGCTTTAACGAGGGGAATGCATTTACAAAGGATCCCCAGTGTTTGCAGAAACCAGGATTTAAGTCCAGTTTTCCTGTTTCCTTTCGAGTTCACCTCTGGCCTATGTGTGGTCTTCTATCACACAGCTTTCATATTTCCCTCTCCTGGTCATGCTACCCAGTGGCATCTCTTTTTAATAAGATAATACAGTGCTTGGCACATTGTAAGCACTTAACACATGTCAGCTGTTGATACTCTTTCTCTCAATGAAGTGGGACCTCTTAGTTTAGAAAAGGGAAAATTCATGTTTTCATGGCTTTTCTCCCTGGAAAACATAATCAGTTTAATTCCTACACAAGTTCCTTTTCCCAAGAAAAGGCAGACTCCTCCACATGTGCCCTTTGTTTCTCTAAGCCTCAGAGAGATGCAGGATGACAGGGAAGTGCAGACTGCCCCCAGACGATGTTTATGTCTCAATGCCATGAGTATGAAGAAGTATGGGTTTGACGGTCAACGCCTGTCCGAGGAAAATTGGGAGGTAGTTTGTACAGTCCACGAGGGTACCCTGGGAGTTTTCCTTCATCGTTTCATGTGGTCTCTCTCTGTCCCTGTCACTCCAGTGGCTACTAGTTAAAGCATTAGCTCGTAAATGAGGAGCTGAGAGGGATGAGGTCGGAGAATTCACTGGCACTTTCAAAGGAAACCCAGGTCTCAGCTGAGGTTTTCTGAGGTCATCAAGCTGCCTGCCACGGCCAGCTGCTGAAGAAACCACCCACTGCCAAGGTGTCCCAAATGCTGGGCATTCCAGGTTTGGGATCTGATCCCTGGAGTGTCTCAACGTCACCCCTGAAAACCAGCTGCACTCAGTGTGCCTTCCCCTGTGACCCTCCACGCCATCCTCTGGCTTCCCACGGGGTGAGCCTTGGCATAGCACTTCAGAAAGATCTAAGACCTTAGATCTGATTCTTTTGCAGAGACCCTTGAGCCAGCGTCATTCAAATGTGTATATCTTGATTTTACAGCTCAATCAAAACAGCTTCCTCTCATAATTTGATTTCTTCTTACTTTTTACCCAATTTCTTGGTTTATTTATATATATTCCCCCAAGATATCCATCCCACTCCTACCTTGAATTAAGTTTGTCAATAAATTTTTTAAAGAGGCAGCAAAACTGACAGGATACAGAGGTGGTCCAGACAGTCCTTTTCATGTGCAAAACTTTCATCTCAACTTGGGAATCTCAAAAAGAAAAATTGTTAAGCAAGTTACCTTCTTGAGAACTTTAAACATGAGACTTTCTGTTTTCTGGAAATTGTTTAACCCCATGATGCAGTAACATATCTAACTTAATAAGTCTTTTGTATTTGATAACAACCATGGTATTTAGTCTTTGGCATCATTCAAAATGGAAACTGCCTTTATTTCAGAGCTATCAAATAAATCTAATTTAAATAGCAGAGCCTTTTGAAAAACAGAGACTCACCTCTCAATGCAAAGAACAAATATTTGCATTACCTATTTATATTAAAATATGCAGAAATTTCTCAAGCATTCAGCCAACTTATAAATTTTTATAACTTCTTTGGATGGTTAACATTTTTTTTAACACACTGCATTATTTCAGCTTTGTGAAGGGCTCAATAACAATCTTTCTGGTCAGGAAAAAGGAAAGGACATTAGAATAAAGAATGCAGAATAAATAAAAACAAAACAGTACAGCCCGTACATCCACTCATACAAAGACAACTTTCATGGTGAGCTATAAGCAATTATAATAACACAATGCCTTCATGTTGATTTCAGCAGTGAAAAGAATTTCTCTAGTTATTGAAGACTTTCCTGGCTGAGTTTCAGAAAAAAAAATATCTGATTCTATCCCAATCTGACTTCTGTGCAATGCAAGTCATGCACATTTTAAACGCTGATATATAATGCTGCCATTCTTCCACGAACTGTTAACAGCTGTAGAAACTATTATAGCCAGCTTCAAAACATGTCTGTGTAGTCAGTGCTCTCCAGACACTTAGCAATCCCAAAGCTATTCCTGGACTCACTCGGATTGCAGTGCGAACACAAAGTTTTGATTTATCTTGGTAATGAAACAACAAACTTCTGATCTTTCCTCTAAATGGCCATTCAGATTACATGAACAGCATGTGCTTCGGGGGAAAGTGGAGGGCAGAATTTACAGAAACAAAAAGGAAGCAAGAAAATAAATGAAGGGGCCACCCACAGTTACCTTAAGGAAAACCCACAGTTGTCAGTACAAAGCACTGTACTGGAGTTCCATCTTGGGACCACAAAAGGCACTTGTGCTTGGAGAGAAAGAAATAGCAGTACAGGCTTTGGATGGGGATGAGATCCAGCAAGAGCTTGTGCCGTGATCAGGGAGACGGGCAAAGCTGGTGGTGGACATTCACATGCCCAAGCTGCCACTCTGGCCCTGAGTGAAGATGCACGAAAGCCATGAGATTCGCATTTAAACTGAAAGTTCCACTTCAGTGAATCATGACAAAATCCCCTGAAACTGACAAACTCATGCAAGGGAATTTTTTAGTTGTAGCAATCCAGCCACCCCCAAAAGCAAAATGTCCATGGGAGACCTTAAGCTATGAAGTTCCCTTATTCCACATTTGCCAGCTATCACTCAGCTACTTAGCAGTGCTTCACTAAAATGCTGTATTTCAAGCTAACCATTACAAGATTTCACCTAATCCTGCATCCAAGTTGTTCATGAAAATGGAAAGACTGGTACAGATCCAAAATTCAAAGACTGTCCACTCCTAATGATCAGTGATGTAACATGAAGAGATCTCTGTAGGATATTATAAGGCTTCTGTTTTCCAACTTAGAGACCAAGAAGGTGGTAAACTTGTACCTTCTTAAGATAAGCAATGTGCTTACTTCCCTCTCTTGCTGGCTTGGATAAAGAAGGAATGCCACAGTATTCATTCCCTTCCCAGTCATTGAGACCGCTCTCCACACCCAGTGCAGGAAGGGACACCAGGAGGCTAAAAGGTCCAGCCTCTATTCTGAAGCAGTTTCAAATCTAGTAGGAAATAAAACATACATAGGTATAGGAAAATGGTAGGAAATGAAGTATATTCTTCTGAATGGGTTAGAGTTGAAGGGCTGTGGTCAAGTTATTCAGTCTTCCTGAACTTAGAATCTAGGTATAACTGAAATGTTGGAGGAAGAGAGGTGCTAGGATAGCTGTAGTATCTACTTGAGATGTTGTTCATTGCTTTTGTATCAATTTGTATGTATTATGTTGCAGGTCATAGAATACCCAACTCCAGTAATTTAAACAAAGAGGCCATTCAGTTATCTCACATAACCAGAGATTTGAAAGTAGGTAGTTCCCAATTTGGTCTCATGATTCAGGATCTTTTTATCTTTTGTGCCGCTATTCTCTAACATGATTGCTTTTCCCCACGATTGTTGCCTCATGTTGTCAATGGGGCTGCTATAGCCCCTGACATCACATTTACATTCATGACAGAAAGAAGATGAAAAGGGATGTCCCAGTAAGCTTTCTTCTAACATTTGTCCCTGTTATCAAGAAAACAAAAGCTTCCACAGAAGCCCCATCCCCAACGTTTTTCTACTTACTAGCCAAAATTCTATTATATGACCACCACTAACAGCAAGGAAAACTGGGAATGTGTGCATTTGTGCATCTAAGCTTATCCTAGCACACATGCAGTCAGCACAATGCTGCGAGCAGTCAGTCTCAGCAGTCAGCACGATGCTGCCAGAAGAAATTAGGTTTCTGAAAATGGCAGCTAAGTAGTCAGTTAATAGCGTTTCCTGTGTTCCCTTCTTTTTTGTTTTCTATCTTGATTTAAAAACAAAAACAAAAACAAAAACTTTAGATTTTCTTTTTGCTGTTACAAAGAAGCAGAAATATGACTTCTGTTTTTCATGCAGAGTACTTTTATCTTGTTTCCAATGATGGTAGGGTATAAATCTCAGCATCATCTTCTCTTCCAGCGCCATAGAATCATTTCATTAAATGAAAAGGGAGCTGTGGTATTGAAACATAAAGTACTTGGAGCAGACAGTATTGGTTGCCTACCTTACAGTCATTAGCCCCAGGTCTTCTTTAAAGTTAACTGGACCCTGATCTTGATCACCTTCTGTATGACAATATGCTTAGTGAAGACACCCCTTTAAAACTTCAGGGATGAGTTTTAATTGAACTAAATTAATCATAGTCACTCGATTTTCTAAATCAGAAATTGGCTGAGGAATGAGTATGCAACATAATTCTGACCAATGATTCATGAGGAGAAAGTCTGCTGAGGACCTTCTAGGAAAAACTTTCTTCCTTGATAAAGAGACAAATGGAGAAACTCCCTTTCTTCATCTCAAAGAAAATAAGTGAGGATCAGGATAAGATGCCTGGAGCATTAGTAGCCATCTTGCAACCATGAGGGGAGAAACCTAAGACCAACATGTTAAGATTAGCCAACAGAACCTGGGCCTTGATATCCTTGTTGAACCACTGAATTAACCAATCCTGAAATTGCCCTACCTCTAAGCTTTTTATTAGGTGAGATAATAAATCCCTCCTTACTTCAGAATTAGAGTTTGTTTTCTGTGAGCCCAAATCATCCTCACTGACATGGTACTATCCTAATTAGCATATCTTCCAGGCTTCATATTTTCATTAATAACCTTATTTCTCTAGCAGCAGCATCAAGCTCTCATCAATGCTCAGTTATCCGCAGGCTAATGTGCAGCGCTTTGATAAGTAAGCTCATGCTGGCTTATCCTCATGCTGCATGCTGCCTCCTGAGCCTCAGCAGAACCAGATATTCTGAAGTCCACGTGGTCAGAAAACTCCACTTCAGTTGTGGTTATAAAAGGCTCTGAGGCTCTTCTGGTTCATCGCTGAAGGTTCTCTATTTCCCTTCAGCCACCCACAACCTGCCTACCCTGAAGCGTCCCATTGACTGACTCTAAGAGGGGGCCACATACACTGCTACTGAACTCACAGGCAAAGGGGTGTTTGACGCTCCAAGGAGAAAGCCTATGAAAATAACAGTCATTTGGCAGAGAAAAAGAGATCTATATCTGACAAATTTGCTATAATTTGGGGCTTTTATTCTTATAAGTGAAGATATAACATGTCTTGTGCACAAATTATATGGAAAGATGAAAAAGCTGTGAATACACAAAAATATATCCAGATATGGATGTATTATAAATGGAAAAATAGCATTTGGTTCTATTCAGTGGTTTAGCAAAAATTACCTTTTCATAGAGAAGATGTAAAGTGCGGTTAAATGTCTAAAATGTCAACTGACACATATGCATGTATCTTTTTTTTCCCCAGAAACAAAGTTGTCATGCACGGCTGCATGCTTGTTATGGAAGAAAATTTTGCAAAATAAAATCATGTATTGTCCTTACCTAGGACTCCCAGTGTTCCAACACCACTCTGAGCAGGCAGTGAGCTTACAGCTGATTCCCATGACTTCTCTGAATCCCATTTCGGGACCACTTTTTAAATGTTCACTCACCCATTTTTGCATGAGGACAGTACCCTAAAGGGGCTCTAAATAAATACTGTCTACCTCGGCATAAGAAATGTATACTGCAAACTTTTGTCCCAAGGTTTCATACCCACAGGGCCTTTGCAAGACAGCATCAAAAGGATTTAGGATCTGACTCCCAACTGTGTGGGGCCAACGACTTTATTTATATCTTCATGATATAACATTCCATTCCATGGACTTCTTTTTTTTTTTTTTTTTTTTTTTTTAAGACAAAGTCTCTCTCTGTCACCCAGGCTGAAGGGCAGAGGCACCATCTTGGCTCACTGCAACCTCCGCCTCCTGGGTTCAACCAATTCTCCTGCCTTAGCCTCCTGAGTAGCTGGGACTACAGGTGCGTGCCACCACGCCCAGCTAGTTTTTGTATTTTTAGTAGAGACAGGGTTTCGTCATGTTGGCCAGGCTGGTCTCAAACTCATGACCTCAAGTGATCTACTTGTCTCAGCCTCCCAAAGTGCTGGGATTACAGGCGTGAGCCACCACGCCCGACTAGTATTCCATGGACTTCTGAAACTAGTGATTTCTTATATTTACATTTTAAAACTGTTTGTCTTAAACCACAAACTTTGGACACTGAGTTTGTCAAAGATACTTACTTAGAATCAAATAAGTAGGTTGTGAATATACAAAAATATATCCAGATATAGAGGTATTATAAATGGAAAGATAGTATTTGGTTCTATTAAGTGGTTTATCATAAAATATCTTTTCATAGAAAAGACTTGAAGTGTGGGCAGGAAGGGACAGACAGGTTACCAAGAGAGCTGATTAAGTCCCATCTGTTAAGTGCCACCTTCAGATTGACAGGGCGGCTGAAGTCAGAACCAATATAAATAGAAAACAGAGTAAAAACAAAAACAAAAACAAAAAAACCTTGGCTTGCTTCTAGTTAACAATGTTATAACAACTGCTTTTTTCCCTGAACAAATTAAAAAAAAAAAAATGTTCAGGCATTGTAGGTTAAGATGCTCTGGGAGGTTGATCGCGAAACACCACAGCTGGTGTTTACACAAACAGACCAAGACTTTTCCACCTAGAATGGGGACTAGGTACATGCTTTGGGAAAGTATACACTTCTTCTAAGGATGCTGCTATTGCTTAAAACACTTGGAGAACTTCTCCTTCACAATTTCCTTTCAGAGCCTTAAGCACGTTCTTTAGAATATTCTCAGTGGTGATGTATCTTTATAATTTAAATTTTTATTTCATTTAGGGGATGGGTGGGAAGATTTTAAAGGAAATGATGCGGAGATTTAAGTAGCCAACAATCTTTTGAAGGAAAATCCAATGAATAAAGTTGGTCAGTAAACAAAGTTAGTGATTTTCACATCCATCTTATTCACCAAAAAGAACAGTTTTCAAATGGGAAAAGAAAGGCAGCTATCATTAAGAAGACACTAAAATTTAAGATAGTTTTTTTTAAATAATTGCTAATTTAAATGAGAATAATTGTATCCCATGTGCCTCCCACCAAAAGAAAATGAAAATAAAAAAGTTTCAGATGTAATCAGAGAACCATAGTCAGTGACATTTTAAAAATCAGGGAGAAAAACTAAGGATAGATCAAAGCCCCTAAGACTAAGATACAATCCTAAGACTAAGGATAGTTCAGAGGGAAGGAACAGATTGGGAGAGGAAAAAATGGAATCCAGAAATTTCATGTTGTTTCTAGAAAAATTCTATGATAGGATGTTAAAATATGACTCCAAATTATAGAATGCTAGAAATAATCGAGCTCATAGTTTTCCAGATTTTTTTTTAATGGTGGGTAAAACAGACAAATTGACTTGCCTGAAGTGATAAAACTAAGCATCCGGGGAAATCCAAATAATCTCCCAGGTTACATCCTGATGCCTTCTTAGAGCACTTAAAACATAAAGTAATGATCACTAGAAAGAACTGGGTTCAGAAGGAGACCAATGGGATCCACAAAGTCACAGCAAAGTCATCTTTAATAAGCGATTAAATAGGGAAACACCATAGAGTCAGTGTTTCAGCATTCTAGCAAAGCATTTCATGCAGCATTGGGTGATATCCTTGCAAACAAGATGGGAAAATGCCGCCAGGTGCTAGTAACAGCCAGGAGGATTTAGAACAGTTGGGTGGTTTAACAGTCATAGCAAACTTGTGGGTAGATGCCACCTTCTGTGTGTGGCAAGGCTCTCAGTGAAACATCTGTATTATGACTTGGGGTAGAGACGGCAAGTATGTTTATCAAATCTATGTTATAATGCTAAAAGAAAATTTGAAAAATTGATGTAGAATTCAACCACCACCATTATAAACTGTTTATATATATATGCATATATACATACATATACACATACATATATAGACACATGTATGTATATATACATATACATACTCATATATGTATATATGTATATAGGATGGAGGAAGCTGGCTTATAATGGTTCATATTAAAACTAATTTTAAAATAAACAACAGCAAATAAGTCTTACTTAACCACAAATTCAATATAAGCCACCAGGGCAGTATGGATACCAAAAAAAGCAAACAGTCTTAATCCGTATCAACAGACAGTGTCATTGTCCCCCCACACTTTGGTATAGGGGCTTCAGTGACTCCATCCAGAGGATTATGTTTCATTCCCAGCCCTGGGTTTCATGAAGAACCTCCACAAACTAAGTCAGCTCAGACAAGGGTGACCAGAAGAGTGAAAGCCAGAAACTTGAGAAGAAGGGGAGAATCTGATATGCTTAGCTTGAGAAGAGAAAACCTAGATGTTATAGAATGGTTGGTTGCCTTCAAATATTTGGAATAAGTCATGAGAAAGGGAGGGAAGGCATGTTGTACATAAAAGGAAAGAACTCTGGCTGCATAATAGAAGAAGCCAGATTCATCTTCACATCAAGAACTTTCTTACCAGCCTTCCTGGCCAGCAAAAGGATGGATGGCTGCCTCGCCATGTGTGGTCAACAATGGTTGCTCCAGCACCACAAGGGCTCGATGGAAGTCGGTTGACCATTGGTCAGAAGACCCCTGGGAGACAGTCCTGCAACTGAAATCAGAGGATAGATCAGATGCGCTTTCCAAGAGCCTTTTCCAAAGTTAGTGTTGGGTTTTGTTTCCAAGAGTTGTGACCATGAGGTTTTGAGAACGATTTTCTCTCACAGCTCATCTAGCATCTCTTTGGGTCATTTTCAAAATAGTCTAATCTTCTTCCTAAGATTTGTATTCATGAAATTCTCTTCCACAAATTAGAACTAACATCATTTCCCATTTCCACAATGCCTCATCCACTAATCCCACTGCCTCTTTCTAGGATATAGAGATAACTGTAAACTTGGCCAGAGAGCCAGCTTCAGGTGTTATTTTCCTATATTTGTCTCCTTCCTGTTATTGTCTGTTTGTGGCTCTTTTAGATTCTGAATCTCCTTAATAAGCTGCTGGGTCTAAAATTGGCCCTTTGCCCAGAGTGGGGTTTCCCCAGCCTAGAGGTATGAAAAGACACTTCACACTCTGTGGCACTGGGGAAGTCCCAAGAGCTAAACTATTTTATTTTAAATATTAAATAGAAAAGGAGCTTGATTAGTGGGTGTAGAAAAGAGGGGAATTTTCACTTGTGAAACAGTGACTAGATTTTCAGTTGTGAAACAGTGACTATTTTAACAATAAAAGATCATGTCTCATCCTTGACTCACACATACACACCCGTTTGATCAATTTGCTCTTTTACCAACTCTCTAATATTCTACTAGCACTATCAGAAGAAGCCGCTCAGCCTGTGCAATACAGACAGATCTCGTCTCCACAAAAAAAAAAAAAAAAAAAAAATAGCCAGATAGTGTGCCTGTAATCCCAGACACTTGGGAGGCTGAGGTGGGAAGATGGCTTGAGCCCAGGAGGTTGAGGCTGCAGTGAGCTATGATTGTGCCACTGCACTCCAGTCAGGGCTACATAGTGAGACTCCATGTCTGAAAAAAAAAAAATTAAACAAATAAATAAATAAGTAAAAGAAGCTGATCCAGAGGTACCAGAGTTACAACTAGATTACACATTATCATCTGAACTAAACAGAAAATTTATGTTTACTTTCTGAAAATATTGAGAAAATCTCATTTGTAGTCAATGTCTAAGTGTTTCCCACATCCCGAAGACCTTAGACAAAGTTTTGAATAACTTTCATCCACTAACATCTCACTGGAAAATGCCAGCGAATTTGGGAGTAAATTTGTTCACCTTCTATGGGTTAAAAATGGGACTCCTCAAGTCATCTGGATCCTTTGAAAAAATCTTCATAGCCTCCTTTAACAGACCAGTGGAGGAGAAAAAACTGGGAGAGAGTCTATGTCTACTCAAGGCTATCACTACTAAGTCCAAGTGCATGGTAATGATGAAAGAGAAACAGCTTGCATAGGTCTACTCATCCTACTAACCCGCTGGGACAAAGATCTAGAGGCAGGTCACAGTGCTTATAGACTACCAAAGGAAAGTTAAAGGAATTGGCAATGAGGAGATGGAGGAAGCAGGAGATGGAAGACATTCACTCTAAGCATCTGGATCCATAACTGGGCACTGAACTTCAAATTCCATGCAAGGAGAAAGGAATGGGGTCCATACAGGTTAACTTTCAAAGGGCCCATAGCTTCCTCTTCGCTGTCCCATCCTCAGATTTGGAACATGTGCATAAATTGAGCCTACTGATACAACAATCTTGTCTGTCAGGGACCTCAAACTTTCCTAGGTTATACCAGCAAGAAGGGATGAAGGGTTCTTTGAGGATGATCCACTGAGATGCTAATCAGCAAAATAAGAACCCCAGGAGATGGGTTAACAAACGACAGAAGGGGTGAATCATCAATAAAAGTAAAAATTTATATTTACTATACATTAAGAAGTATACCCCAAAACTAGTTTTTTTAAGCTGGCAAGATTATTACTGCCTGAGAACCTCTGCCAGGAAAGTTCTGCCCAGATCTTACCATGGCCAACTCCTTCTGCCCTTCAGATTCCACTCAAGTGCTACGATCACAGAGAGGATTTCTTTGGTGTTCCAGACTAAAGCAGCCACCCAGTGGCTACTCCACTATCCAGTTTACCATCATGTCACTCTATTATTTTCCTCCCAGTACTTAGGGCTTTTTGCAAGATAATTATCTTGTTCCCTTGTTTCTTTTCTATTGTCTGCCCCTACTTCTAGAATATGAACTCCATGCAGACAGGAATCTTGCTTGTCTTTTCACTGCTATATTCCTCACCCATAGGTACCATGGAATGCATGGAATGAGTGTTTAATACACATTTGTTGAATGAATGAATGAATGAATGAAAGACCAAATCAATGTTGGTAAGTTCTCAGTTTCTAATAACTCAGAACTAAGCAATTTTCCGGTCTTTAATTGAATATCTAACAGATTTTCTTGTGGGGAGAACTTCATTCCCCAATAACACCAGGCAAATGGAGCATGTAAATGGGAAAACATATTGTCATTGAGACTTAAGCAATTTGAAAAATAAAACTTCTCCCTATTAGAGAAGATATGCTATTAGAGAAGACAGACTATGAATCACAATTGTAAAATAAAACTGTCTATCACTTACTGTTTCTGACCCCTATACCATTACTCATCTTTCTCCAGACACCTAGGGAGCTGCTGTATGCAAAGACCACCACTTTATTTCACTGAGAATCTTTTTCACTCAGCTTCAGTGTGTGAAATTATTTCTCTTTTATCCCTGCCCCAGAAATCTAAACAGAGTCCCAGTCTTATATCCAGGAACACCAGGAGACTAGTGCAATATTAAAATATTACTCCCGTTGGTGGCTGGCAAGATGACCAAATAGGAACAGCTCTGGTCTGCAGCTCCCAGCGAGATCAACACAAAAGGCTGGTGATTTCTGCATTTCCAACTGAGAACATTTCCAAACCAGCTCATCTCATTGGGACTGGTTAGGCAGTGGGTGCAGCCCACAGAGGGCGAGCCAAAGCAGGGTGGAATGTCGCCTCACCTGGGAAGCACAAGGGGTCGGGGAACCCCCTCCCCTAGCCAAGGGAAGCCGTGAGGGACTGTGTCATGAGGAATGGTACAGTCTGACCCACATACTATGCTTTTCCCATGGTCGTCACAACCTGCATACCAGGAGATTCCCTCGGGTGCCTACACCATCAGGGCCCCGAGTTGTAAGCACAAAACTGGGCAGCCATTTGGGCAGACACTGAGCTAGCTGCAGGAGTTTTTTTTTCATACTCCAGTGGCACCTGGAACACCAGTGAGACAGATCCATTCACTCCCCTGGAAAGGGGGCTGAAGCCAGGGAGCCAAGTGCTCTAGTTCAGTGGATCCCACCCCCACAGAGCCCAGCAAGCTAAGATCCATTGGCTTGAAATTCTCACTGCCAGTACAGCAGTCTGAAGTTAACCTGGGATGCACCAGCTTGGTGGGGGGAGGGGAGTTCTCCATTACTGAGGCTTGAGTAGGTTGTTTTCCCCTCACAGTGTAAACAAAACCCCTGGGGAGTTCGAACTGGGCAGAGCCCACTGCAGCTCAGCAAACTACTGTAGCCAGACTGCCTCTCCAGATTCCTCCTCTCTGGGCAGGACATCTCTGAAAGAAAGGCAGCAGCCCCAGTCAGGGACTTATAGATGAAACTCCCATCTCCCTGGGACAGAGCACCTGGGGGAAGGGGTGGCTGTGGGTGCAGCTTCGGCAGACTTAAACATTCCGGCCTGCTGGCTCTGAAGAGAGCAGTGGATCTCTCGGCACAGTGCTCCAGCTCTGCTAAGAGACAGATTGTCTCCTCAAGTAGGTCCCTGACCTCCATGCCTCCTTGACTGGGAGACTACTCCCAGCAGGGGTCAACAGACACCTCACACAGGAGAGCTCTGGCTGGCATCTGGCAGGTGCCCCTCTGGGACGAAGCTTCCAGAGGAAGGAACAGGCAGCAATCTTTGCTGTTCTGCAACCTCTGCTGGTAATACCCAGGCAAACAGGGTCTGGAGTGGACTTCCAGCAAACTCCAGCAAACCTGCAGGGAAGGGGTCCTGACTGTTAGAAGGAAAACCAACAAACAGAAAGGAATAGCATCAACATCAACAAAAAGGATGTCCACACAAAAGCCCCATCTGAAGGTCACCAACATCAAAGACCAAAGGTAGACAAAACCACGAAGATGAGGAAAAAACAGGGCAAAAAGGCTGAAAATTTCAAAAACCAGAATACCTCTTCTCCTCCAAAGGATCACAACTCCTTGCCAGCAAGGGAACAAAATAGGATGGAGAATGAGTTTGACGAACCGACAGAAGTAAGCTTCAGAAGGTGGGTAATAACAAACTCCTCCGAGCTAAAGGAGTATGTTCTAACCCAATGCAAGGAAGCTAAGAAC
This sequence comes from Papio anubis, assembly GCF_008728515.1. Taxonomy (NCBI): domain Eukaryota; kingdom Metazoa; phylum Chordata; class Mammalia; order Primates; family Cercopithecidae; genus Papio; species Papio anubis. Next base: position 58,971,924 of record NC_044986.1, read on the forward strand.
CTTGAAAAAAGGTTAGAGGAATTGCTAATTAGACTAACCAGTTTAGACAAGAACATAAATGACCTGATGGAGCTGAAAAACACAGCACAAGAACTTCGTGAAGCATACAGAAGTATCAATAGCTAAATCAATCAAGCAGAAGAAAGGATATCAGAGATTGAAGATCAGCTTAATGAAATAAAGCGTGAAGATAAGATTAAAGAAAAAAGAATGAAAAGAAATGAACAAAGCCTCCAAGAAATATGGGACTATGTGAAAAGACCAAACTTATGTTCCATTGGTATATCTGAAAGTGATAGAATGGAACCAAGCTGGAAAACACCCTTCAGGATATCCAGGAGAACTTCCCCAACCTAGCAAGACAGGTCAACATTCAAATTCAGGAAATACAGAGAATACCACAAAGATACTCCTTGAGAACAGCAACCCAGACACATAATCATAAGATTCACCAAGGTTAAAATGAAGGAAAAAATGTTAAGGACAGGCAGAGAGAAAGGTCGGGTTACCCACAAAGGGAAGCCCATCCGACTAACAGTGGATCTCTACAGAAACCCTACAAGCCAGAAGAGAGTGGGGGCCAATATTCAACATTCTTAAAGAAAAGAATTTTCAACCCAGAATTTCATATCCAGTCAAACCAAGCTTCATAAGAGAAGGAGAAATAAAATCCTTTACAGAAAACAAATGCTGAAAGATTTTGTGACCACCAGGCCTGCCTTACAAGAGTTCCTAAAGAGAGCACTGAAAATGGAAAGGAAAAATCAGTACCAGCCATTGCAAAACCTACCAAATTGTAAAGACCATCGACACTGTGAAGAAACTGCATCAACTAGCATGCAAAATAACAAGCTAGCATCATAATGACAGGATCAAATTCACACATAACAATATTAACCTTAAATGTAAACGGGCTAAATGCCTCAATTAAAAGACACAGACTGGCAAATTGGATAAAGAGTTAAGACCCATCGGTGTGCTGTATTCAGGGCACTCATCTCATGTGCAAAGACATACATAGGCTCAAAATAAAGGGATGGAGGAATATTTACCAAGCATATGGAAAGCAAAAAAAAAACAAAAGAAAAGAAAAGGCAGAGGATGCAATCCTAGTCTCTAATAAAACAGACTTTAAACCAACAAAGATCAAAAAGAGACAAAGAAGGGTATTACATAATGGTAAAGGGATCAATGCAACAAGAGGAGCTAACTATTCTAAATATATACACACCCAATACAGGAGCACCCAGATTTATAAACAAGTTCTTAGAGACCTACAAAGAGGACTCCCACACAATAACAGTGGGAGACTTTAACACTCCACTGTCAATATTAGATCAACGAGACAGAAAGTTAACAAGGATATTCAGGACTTGAACTCAGCTCCCAACCAAGTGGACCTAATAGACATCTACGGAACTTTCCACCCCAAATCAACAGAATATACATTCTTCTAAGCACCACATCGCACTTATTCTAAAATTGACCACACAGTTGGAAGTAAAACACTCCTCAGCAAATGCCAAAGGGTGGAAATCATAAAAAACAGTCTCTCAGACCACAGTGCAATCAAATTAGAGCTCAGGATTAAGAAACTCACTCAAATCCACACAACTACATGGAAACTGAACAACCTACTCCTGAATGACTATTGGCTAAATAGCTAAATTAAGGCAGAAATAAATAAGTTAATTGAAACCAATGAGAACAAAGACACAACATACCACAATCTCTGGGACACAGCTAAAGCAGTGTTTAGAGGGAAATTTATAGCACTAAACGCCCACAGGAGAAAGCGCAAAAGATCTAAAATGGACACCCTAACATCAAAATTAAAAGAGCTAGAGAAGCAAGAGCAAACAAATTCAAAAGCTAGCATAAGACAAGAAATAACTAAGATCAGAGCAGAACTGAAGGAGATACAGACATGAAAAACCCTTCAAAAAATTAGTGAATCCAGGAGCTGATTTTTTTGAAAGATTAATAAAATAGACCACTAGCCAGACTAATAAGGAAGAAAAGAGAGAAGAATCAAATAGACACAATAAAAAATGATAAAGGGGTCCAGGCACGGTGGCTCACGCCTCACTTTGGGAGGCTGAGGTGGGTGGATCACCTGAGGTCGAGACCAGCCTGACCAACATGGAGAAACCCCATCTCTACTAAAAATACAAAATTAGCCCGGTGTGGTGATGGATGCCTGTAATACCAGCTACTCGAGAGGCTGAGGCAGGAGAATTGCTTGAACCTGGGAGGCAAAGGTTGTGGTGAGCCGAGATCACGCCATGGTACGCCAGCCGGGGCACCAAGAGTGAAACTCTCAAAAACAAAAACAAAAAAGATAAAGGAGATATCACCACTGATCCCACAGAAATACAAACTAATATCAGAGAATACTATAAACACCGCTACACAAATAAATTAGAAAATCTAGAAGAAATGGATAAATTCCTGGACACATACACCCTCCCAAGACTAAACCAGGAAGAAGTCAAATCCCTGAATAGACCAATAACAAGGTCTGAAATTGAGGCAGTAATAAATAGCCTACCAACCAAAAAACCCAGGACCAGACAGATTCACAGTCTAATTCTACCAGAGGTACAAAGAGAAGCTGGTACCATTCCTTCTGAAATTATTCCAAACAATAGAAAAAGAAGAACTCCTCCCTAACTCATTTTATGAAGCTGTCATCATCCTGATGTCAAAAGCTGGCAGAGACACAACAAAAATAAGAAAACTTCAGGCCAATATCCCTGATGAATATCAATGTGAAAATCCTTAATAAAATACTGGCAAACTGAATCCAGCAGCACATCAAAAAGCTTATCCACCACTATCAAGTCGGCTTCATCCCTGGGATGCAAGACTGGTTCAATATATGCAAATCAATAAACATAATCCATTACATAAACAGAACCAATGACAAAAACCATATGATCATCTCAATAGATGCAGAAAAGACCTTTGATAAAATTCGACACCTCTTCATGCTAAAAACTCTCAATAAACTATGTAGTGATGGAATGTATCTCAAAATAATAAGAGCTATTTATGACAAACTCACAGCCAATATCACACTGAATAGGCAAAAGCTGGAAGCATCCCCTTTGAAAACTGGCACAAGACAAGGATGCCCTCTCTTACCACTCCTATTCAAAATAGTTTTGGAAATTCTGGCCAGGGCAATCAGGCAAGAGAAAGAAATAAAGGGTATTCAGATAGGAAGAGAGGAAGTCCTATTGTCTCTGTTTGTAGATGACAAGATTGTGTATTTAGAAAATCCCATCATCTCAACTGAAAATCTCCTTAAGCTGATAAACAATTTTAGCTAAGTCTCAGGATACAAAATCAATGTGCAAAAATCACAAGCATTCTTATACACCAATAATAGACAAACAGAGAGCCAAATCATGAGTGAGCTCCCATTCACGATTGCTACAAAGAGAATAAAATACCTAGGAATACAACTTACAAGGGATGTGAAGGACTTCTTCAAGGAGAACTACAAACCACTGCTCAAGGACACAAGAGAGGATACAAACAAATGGAAAAACATTCCATGCTCATGGATCGGAAGAATCAATATCATGAAAATGGCCATACTGCCCAAAGTAATTTATAGATTCAGTGCTATCCCCATCAAGCGACCATTGACTTTCTTCACAGAATTAGAAAAAACTACTTTAAATTTAATGTGGAACCAAAAAAGAGTGCACATTGCCAAGACAATCCTAAGCAAAAAGAACAAAGGTGGAGGCATAATGCTACCTGACTTCAAACTATACTACAAGGTTACAGTAACCAAAACAGCATGGTACTGGTACCAAAACGGATATATAGACCAATGGAACAGAACAGAGGCCTCAGAAATAACGCCACACATCTACAACCATCTAATCTTTGACAAACCTGACAAAAACAAGCAATGGGAGAAAGGATTCCCTATTTAATAAATGGTGCTGGGAAAACTAGCTAGCCATCTGTAGAAAACTGAAACTGGATCCCTTCCTTATACCTTATACAAAAATTAATTAAAGATGGATTAAAAATTTTAATGTCAGACCTAAAACCATAAAAACCCTAGAAGAAAACCTAGGCAATACCATTCAGGATATAGGTACGGGCAAAACCTTCATGACTAAAACACCAAAAGCAATGACAACAAAAGTCAAAATTGATGAATGGGATCTAATTAAATGAAAGAGTTTCTGCACAGCAAAAGAAACTATCATCAGAGTGAACAGGCAACCCACAGAATGGGAGAAAACTTTTGAAATCTACCCAGCTGACAAAGGGCTAATATCCAGAATCTACTAAGAACTTAAACAAATTTACAAGAAAAATACAAGCAACCCCATCAAAAAGTGGGCAAAGGATATGATATGAACAGACACTTCTGAAATGAAGACATTTATGCAGCCAACAAACTTATGAAAAAAAGCTCAGCATCACTGGTCATGAGAAAAATGCAAATCAAAACCACAGTGAGATATCATCTCATGCCAGTTAGAATGGTGATCATTAAAAAGTCAGGAAACAACAGATACTGGAGAGGATGTGGAGAAATAGGAACGCTTTTACACTGTTGGGAGTGTAAATTAGTTCAACCATTGTGGAAGACAGTGTGGCGATTCTTCAAGGATCTAGAACTAGAAATACCATTTGACCCAGCAATCCCATTACTGGGTATATACCCAAAGGATTATAAATCATTCTACTATAAAGACACATGCACACATATGTTATTGCAGCACTGTTCACAACAGCAAAGACTTGGAACCAACCCAAATGTCCACCAATGATAGACTGGATAAAGAAAATGTAGCACATATGCACCATGGAATACTATGCAGCCATAAAAAAAGGATGAGTTCATGTCCTTTGCAGGGACATGGATAAAACTGGAAACCATCATTCTCAGCAAACTAACACACACAGGAACAGAAAACTAAACACCATATATTCTCACTCATAAGTGGGAGTTGAGTTGAACAATGAGGACACATGGACACAGGGAGGGGAACATCACAAATCAGGGCCTTGGGGAGGTGGGGGGCTGGGGGAGGGATAGCATTAGGAGAAATACCTAATGTAGATGATGGGTTGATGGGTGCAGCAACCACCATGGCAAGTGTATAGCTATGTAACAAACCTGCAAGTTCTGCACATGTATCCCGGAACTTAAACTATAATAACAAAAAAAAAAAAAAGCGTTATTGCCACCAACAGTATCCCTTGCTATATACCAAGGCAATTTTAACATGCTCAAGTAGTCACCTGCTAAAATGTGAACATTCCACAACCAGTAAATTCCACAAAAATTTTAAAAATATTTTTCTCTGCAGACAAAATAAACATTGCAGCATGAAATGTACTTCGTAAATTGAATAATTAGATGCCGGATATCAAAGGGCCAAGATAAAAATAGCAGCATCCACCAGGCTTCCTACATTCTTTATGATAGACTAAGCCGACAGCCTGGATGAGACCGCACTAACATGAAAATTTGTTGCCACTAATCCTGTTCCTGTAGGCAGAAAATTCTCTTTGTTTTAGCTTCAGAGTGAGAAAAAAACTCCACCATCACCTAAAGTCCATTTTGTACAGTTAAAAATAAAACTCGTCAAACAGGGATTTGCTGCATGACCCTGACCTGTGCACAGCTGCAGGCTTCTCCGGGCAGGAGAACAAATGTCTGCATGGGAAGAGAATGCACACTGCTGGCTGGATCAGGGGAGAGTTGACGCTCATGTGAGAAAGTTCAGGCAGGAATGCCTGAAGGTTGCAAATAATTCTATAAAGTAAATCACACCATACGCCTCTGTGGGCTACACAAATGCACCCATGGCCAAACAGAGCACCGTGTGGCTCTTCTGTCCATGCACAAGTAGGGAGACAAAGTCTGGGTCTTCACTTCTCTCCTGTCTCCTTCCCATCAATGTGCTCTAATTCTTGTGTAGGGACTTGGTTCAAGCTGCACATCCTCAGAGAAGCTTTTTCTAAACATCTTGCCTAGAATGGACTCTGGTGTATTTTGTAAGCCCAGGCTTGCATTTGTTAATAGGTAACAGGAGCTCCACAAATCCCCTTACCCTGTGTCTTGCTTCTTTCCAGCTCCTGTGTGTCCGGTCTGCAGGGAGATTCTTATCTCCCACCAGCAGGGAGGTACATCTTCTGTTATTTCCACAGTTTAGTACAGTACTCCTATCAAATGGCTATGTAGTAAAAGCTGATGAATGACTTAGCAAATTACCTTTTCATAGGATTCATTCCTGATAAAACAGGGCCTTCTTGCATGAGAAGTGGATCTTGGGGAACACTGAAATGGGATGGGAGCGAGAAAAAGGATTAAACACAGGAGGTTATATAGGAAGAGGGAAGGAATGACTGGCCTTCCCCCAAGAGAACTCAAGGAGGACCTCTGGACTGCATGCAGCATTTCAGGGTGGCGCAGAGGAGAGGAGGCACCGAGGCAATCCAGGAAGGAGCAAAGACTCGTGGTCCGGAGAGAATGGTGCCACTGAATGCACAGTGCGGAGGGGGTTTCTGGAAGAAACGTGCCAAATGTTGAACAGAGTGAGGCAAAGTGAGTACCTCTGCATGTGTGTCAGTGGGGCGTTGAGATACAAGGAAAGTAAGATAGGGGACGGGACCACAGTTGCAGCACAACCAAGCCTATTTGCTGACGCTGAAGGAGAACTGTTAGGCAAGATTCCCCCCACTGCATTTTTGTCCCAAATGCCACCCCAGAGTGGTATCTTCCCAAACCACACCCAGCTCTGACGCATGACGGCTGACACCTGAGTTTCCAAGGTCTCATGGTGATTAATATGCTCATTTCCATGGTGATACTTTTTGGTTCTTCACCTAACTCTCCTTTAAGGGTAGAATAAGGACTAGTTAGATAATTCCCTCGAATTCCAAAGGTATTCCAATTCTCAAGTAATCCAAGTTGTCACAGCTGCACTGAATTCTCCCATCCACTGCTGGCTATTCTGGGAGCAGCCCTCCCTGATAGAGCCTGGCTTCTCCGCGGGACCCCAAAGTACCAGCAGAAGATGTGAGAGGGAGGCAGTCTCCTTCCAGGACCTTTTATCTGCTTCTGGTAAGGCCTGACCCCTAGGCAGTCACACACATGGAGCAAGAGTGCTCTCTGCTTAGACAGTCAGCGACTACAGCCAGGAGCAGAGCATTTTGAGGGGCACCCCTCACCAGGGAGGGGAGAGATGGGGAGGTGCCAGTGCCATCACCAATCACAAATTCTCGGATTGGTTTATTTCTTTGACAGTTCGTTTTAATGCTTTGTACCTGATGCTCAGACATCTAGAATAAGACAGCTTTTCTCTCCTCATTTTTTATTAGAAGGAGAAAAGAGGAAAGCAATCAGAATCCATTCTTCTCAGCACGTGGGCAAAGCACACATTAAAGCACCTCCACGTCAGATTCTCTTTCCTCCTCTGCAGTGCTGTCCATACTTCTCCAAAACATTCCCCAACTATCATCCCTTCTAGGAATGTACTCCAGAATATGCCCTTGAAGAGGACAAAAGGCATAAGCCCCACAGTCACTAGCATGTGCTAACATACTCATGGGTTCTGTCATCCAGGGTTCATCCTGTTATCATCCTGGGTTCTGTCAAAAATACATTAAGTAGATGTAGTCTTCATCCTCAGGAAATGTATAAGCCAACACAGGAATAGAGTTTTCAAGGTTGCTCATCCCCCTGCCTCTCTGGTCCCTGCCCCTAGTGGTGAGGAAATGGCGCAGGTGGCTCTGCCTTGGCTTCCCACACTCGGCCTGCGCTCCTGGGTTTTTGCCACTTCACCTTTTTGGTTTGGTGACCATATTCTTCAACCCCAGTAAGACACATTTTCATAGATCCCTACATATATATCTATATTTGAGAGACAGGCTCTCACCCTATTGCCCAGGCTGCAGTAAAGTGGCATGATTGTAGCTCACTGTAACCTCAAACTCCTGGCCTCAAGCAATCCTCCCACCTCAGCTTCCGAAAGTGCTGAGATTATGGGCATGAGCCACCACACCCAGTGATCCCTCTAGTTTAAGAGGAAAATAGGCTAAAGCAAGATATTAAAAGGTGAACACTCATATGGCCGTCTGCATTAGTGTACTATTGTGACTATTGGTAAGAATAAAATACTATCTTTATGTGAACACTTACAGGAAAATCTGAGTTGAGAAAAGAAAGGTAAAAACAAAATGCTAGATGGGGGATGTTATGCCAAAAGGGACAAGTGTGAAATCTGTCAGTCAAGTATAATATCAAGACAACTGCTTACATAATACATGTAAGTCAACTACAAAAGAGGAGCCACTTAGGCCAGTTTGAGGCAAGGAACCTAAAAAAAAAAATGTGAGGTTAATGTAGAATGTTAAACTGCAGAATGTTAAACTATTCAGCCTGAAAGTAAAAACTGGTGAAACAAACAAGAAAGAATATTTCATTTTATTAACACTAGATGGGCACGGTGGCTCACGCCTGTAATCCCAGCACTTTGGGAGGCCAAGGTGGACGAATTGCTTGAGCACAGGAGTTTGAGACCAGCCTGGGCAACACGGCAAAACTCCTGTCTCTACAAAACATACAAAAATTAGCCAGGTGTGGTGGTGTATGCCCAAAGTCCCAGCTACTCGAGAGGCTGAGGCAGGAGAATGGCCCAAGCCCACGAGGCAGAGTTTGCAGTGAGCTGAGATCACACCACTGCACTCCAGCCTGGGTGACTGAGTGGGACCCTGTCTCAAAAAAAAAAAAAAAAAAATCATTTTACTTCTGTATTCAGTTGGACTTTTTGAAAATAGGCTATGTTAACTACTAGAGAGTACAAGATCAGTAACTAGTTGAGGAGTCCACAACTTTATATAGTAAGTGGCAAAATGTTTACATAAATCAATCAGGTTCTGCATGGGCCCCTGCAAAGGAGATGCTTGTTGTCTAGTCCAGCTGTGATCTGTGGTGTATTTTGGCTCCTTTGCTTTAGGAAGAAATTAAGAAATGAAGAAGCAAGTGACATTCGATGAGAAAAAAAAATAAACAGAAACTATTCTTAGAGTTTGGTCATGGCCTGAGGGCCATGATACAGTAATTACGTAAGAAAAGTCAATGAGAAATAAACCCAGCATGAAAACCTGAAATCCCGTAGCCTAAATGGAAGCCTAGTGTGGGGAGCTACTACAGGATTTACGAAAATACCCTGGAACCCACTTCAGCATGCTGGCCATCAGATCGCCGTGCATCTCCTATGTTTCAGAAAGTTCCTTTTTACGGAGCACTGTTTCAGTGATTAGAAAGGTGTGTTTTTTAAAAATTGAACATTAGCCTGAACATCTACTTATGGAATGTTATGCATTACACAAGCAAGGCCATTCCTCATAGTACCTAGTGAGCGGTGCTAGGTCCAGGAAACAAACCATCTTCTAGGTCCAAAATTGCCAGTCACTGATGTGTTAGGCAACAAGGGAGGAAAAGCAGGCACTACACCTCTCAGGCCTCTCCATTAGCATAGATGATAGACTTAGATACCTGTCCTTCTCTAGACTTTTATATTTTATTTACAGTAACTATTCAAAATTAACTTGGGACACCCAACGTGAAGTGTCAAAGAAAGTGCAATAGACAACAACAACTACTACACCATCTATGTACTCTTCTTTACCTTTAAAATAGTTTATTTTAGAGCAGGTTTAGGGTCACAGAAAAACTGAATGCAAGGTACAGAGATTTACCATATATCTCCAGCCCCAACACGTGCAGAGCATCATCAACATCCCCACCAGAGTGGTATTTTGCTACAATTGGTGAGCCTATGCTGACACATCACTATCACCCAAAGTCCATAGTTCATATCAGCATTCATTCTGGGTTTTGTACATTCTATGAATCTGGACAAATGTTTACTGACACGTATCCACCATTATAGAATCACATGGAGTAGTTTCACTGCCCTAAGAATCCTCTGTGCTCCACCTACTCATCCCTCTCTCTTCTAGTCCCTGGAAACCACTGATCTTTTTACTATCTCCATAGTTTTGCCTTTTCTGGAATGTCACGTACTTGGAATCACACAGTATGCAGCCTTTTTAGATTGGGTTCTTTCATTTAGTAACATGGATTAAGTTTCTTCCATGTCTTTTGATGGCTTGGTAGCTCATTCCTTTTTATAACTGATTAATATTCCATTATTTGGATGTACCACCATTTATTTATCCTTTCATCTGTTGAAGAACATCTTGGCTACCTCTTAACTACTTTTTTTTAAAAATAGCATTTAAAGATATAGGGAGGAGTAAAACAAACAAACAAACAAACAAAAACACGGCAAGAGCAACTCAGGCTACCCATGAAAAACTATAAAGAATCTCTTTAGTGCTTTCTACTTTCACCACTCCTTTTCCCAAGGTGATTGCTTCGTGTTTATCTACCAACTCTTGATATGCAAGGTAATTTTCTCCTGGGTCTTCTTCCTGAAGGATCTTGTCATAAGTAGAACGGTATTATAGGTATATATCAATAACTCATATATACATATAGTTATATATTAATAACACATTAGCTTTTAACTGAAAACTGAAGTTTCAGTTTTTGTGTAAAGAAATTCTCCTCTCAGGAATGTTTGCATTTTAACAGAAAGAACGAATTTCCGACTAGAAATTTCCAACAGTATAGCAGCCTGTTCGGGAAAAATCAAGTGGTATTTGGAAACAAGAGTGTTTTACTGATGTCCCTCAAATTACTCCAAACTGGGATTCACCAAGGCTCTGATTTATTTATCTCTATTAAGACTTCACTTACTGCCTGGGCATAGAGGCTCATGCCCGTAATACCAGCACTTTAAGATGCCAAGGCAGGTGGATCCCTTGAACCCAGGAACTTGGGACCAGCCTGGGCAACATGGTAAAAGCCTGTCTCTACAAAATAAAAATAAAAAAAAGCTGGGAGTGGTGGTGCATGCCTGTAGTCCCAGCTACTCTAGAGACTGAGGTGAGAGGATCCCTTGATCCCAGGAGGCAGAGATTGCAGTGAGTGGTGATCTTGCCACTGCATTCCAGCCTGGGCAACAGAGCAAAACCCTGACTCAAAACAAACAAACAAACAAAAAGAACTTACTAAAGTTAAGAATTTGGATCTAGACATTCAAATTCAACACACTTTGTTTAATATTTAAACGCTTTTAAAGGAAGCAGTTGCCAAGACCTTATTCTTTATAACTGATTCTCAACCAGGGGTGATTTCGCCCCGTATCCTGAGGACGTTTAGGAACAGATGGACGTATTTACGGTTATCACAACAGGGTGGGGTATGGGAGTTAGTGCTACTGTCATCTAGGGGGTAGAGGCCAAGGATATTGACGAACACCTTGCAATGCACAGGTCAGCCCCCACTACAAAGAATTAGCCAACCCAAAAGTCGATAGTACTGAAGTTGAGAAACCCTGCTCTCTGTGAGCTAACTGCACTAAAGTTGATACCTAGATAATATAAACATCAATGTGAGTGATATCAGTGCCCAGCTTAAGAGTAAAAATGACCATAATTTATAAGGATCTGCACTATTTTCTTAACATTTCTGGAATATCTTATCCCTGGCTTTGATTTATTGAAATTGCCTTTTCAAAACACTCAATTGAATAAAATGAAGAGGCTTTATATACTGTATAGTTCATGCAAGTTTTTCTATTTTGGAAATGGAAGTAGTGATTAAAATTGGCATTTCTGAAACTCTAATTGCTAGTTGTTGCATTGCTAGGGGGAAAAAAAAAGAAAAATATTTCCAAGACCAGCCAGATGGGAAGTCTCAAGATAAGAAATATAAGCCAGTGTTCATATTCCAACCAGAAGAAACATTCTGTTTATACATTTTTAAATTCTGCTTAAATAGTAAGCAATGCATTTATTTAATGAATTCCTAAATAGCTATTAATTGGCTGACTAGTTTTCTAATATTGGATTTAATCTCCCAAACCCTATTAGATTATTAATAAGTAGAACAGAGTCTATATTTTTAAAAACTCTGTATAAATAACAGCTTTATACATTTTAATGGGATTAGACTGGTTTCTGATATTGTAGGTGATATCCACATCTTAAAATGTCCGTTTTTCAAAACTCATTATGTTACCAGCAGTGAATCTGTACAAGTCTGAAGCAAACTTGACCCTTGACTCCTCAAAGAAAATAATTTGGCTGAGGAGCAGATGCACGTTTAAGGCAGAGGGAAAGACCACGGCAACTTTTAGAGCAGGAGTGAAAGTTTATTTAAAAAAAAAATTTTACAGTAGAAACAAAAAGAAGTAAAGTACACTTGGAAGAGGGCCAAGCGAGTGACCTGAGAGATCCAAGTGCCCCATCTGGCTCTTAACCTGGAGGTTCGTACATTGGCATGGTTCGGGGTTTTGGTTTCTTCTCGCTTGAGAAGAAAGGGCTTCCCTTGGAGCAGGTTGTCTCCATGCCTGGTGGCCAGCCAGCACTTGGGAAGGGCTGCATGCACAGTGTGTTTACTGAATTTGTACAAATGCTCACTTGAGGTGTTGTTCCCTTACTAGCTGAACATTCCTAGAGGAAGGTCATACACCCATTAAACCACCATTTTGCCTCTTAGTGCGCATCCTTGAGCCCACTTGCCTAACTCCTGAGATCTCATCAGGAAGCTGCTGATAACCAGATGTGGGTGTTTTCTTATCTATTGGGAGACTGCCATTCCCTGGCACCAGCTGTGCCCAATTATTGTTTTACAGAGACAGTTTAACAACCAGCTGACCATCACCTGATGGTCACCTGACATTCCTGGTGGGCAGGGCCCTGTCCTGCCCTGCTCATGTCTGCCTAACTACCTACTCCAACAATTTGTGATTGAAATATGATGAAGTCTTTCAGTTTACACACCCAGACCAGAGCAACACAAATGTCTTCATGACGTCAATACTCAGAGTCTTGGGAACACAATCTATATTTCTTTGGTAACTTCTGCTGTCCTGAAAGTTCTCTCTCCTCCCTTTGTCACTCTCTTTCTTCTCCTTGTTTTTCTCTTCTGCCATTCCCCTAAGAAACAGTAAATGGATGGAAAAGACTTGCAGTGGAGGCATGTGAGGAAAAGCCATAAAGGTTCCATCTGTCATCATGAAACTAAAACTGCTCAAACAAGAAAAGATGGCCCAGCAAGGGCTTTCACTTACTGAAATTTATCTCGAATTTTCCAAACACAAGAATCTTTAGGCCACGAAGAAAGGCTTTTTTTTTTTTTTTTTTTTTTTTTTTTACAGGGTCTTGCTTTTAGTAGATTTGTGTAACTGTTTTCTTTTATTCAAGTCTGCTGAAAGCTACTGAGTGAGAACTACGAATTGAGGTACATCTCTTGCCAGTTGCTTGGGTTTGACAAATAAAGTAATCATCAAAATCACGGAGTGTGCACTGCTTTTAAAAGCCCTATTTGCTTGACATAATATAGCAGCTGGATGGCTAGGCAAATAAATGGCATTACTTAACATAATCACTTAATGTTGTGCAACGAAAGTCAGGTCTCATTGCTTTATCGCTTTCAAAGAGTTTAATGACAATGAAGTTGATTGTTAGTGTGAAGATATAAATTGTTCAGTAGTTAGAGTTGTTAATGACAGCAAAGGAACACAAAAGAGGAAAAATAGGCTTTAGCAGTACAAATTCATTGCTAATTGCCTGTGCATTCATTATAGGCTGACCAGGGCTAATTATCTAATTAAACTAAAGCTCTGCTGCCTTAAAGAAATTTCTATGCACTGTGATGTTGGTTGTCAATTACTCAGCATGTCCTGTTGAAATGTGTAGTTAACTCAAGTCATGTTTTGCTTTTCCCACTAGCAATACATGGCAGTCTTATTGCATGATAATTTGTGCTTAGAATGAAAAAAAAAGTTTTTCCTTAAAAAAATACATTGTGGAAACTAAAAATAATAACAAACATTTTAAACAAGAGCTCCTGCTCATTTTACTCAATGATCTATATTCAGGAAAAGTCAATATAATCTACTTTGGAAAGGGAAAACACAGACATAAAAAACAAGTCAAATATCGTTATATACATGCTACTGAGTGTTCTCTTCATGTTAAAAATACATTTAAAAGTGTCTTTTGTGATATCTGTGTAGATCATGGTATGAAATTAATATAATTTCATATCATTACAATCTTCAAAATTCATAAGTTTTTTTTTTTTTTAATGCTGGAAGGAAAGTGGTAAATCATCTAAACCAAATTCTTCACTTTATAAATAAAGGAACTGAAGTTCCCAGAAGTGAAATCATTTGCCCCAAGTTACACAGCTGGTTGCTAGAACCAGGAGGAGAACTGGTATCCTCTCAGTCCATTATTCTTTCCATGTTCAGTCCTGCTGTTCCACTTTCAAATCGTACTGTTATTTCTCACACTTTCTCCAAAATGCCAGAACAGAGCATCTATGGACAAGGTTATCTTTGTTTGTTTTTCCAAAAGAAGGCTTTGATTAGTGGCATTTCATCTCTCCAAGGAAACACGTGTAATACTGCCCCTATTTATTTATTTCAAGTCAGTCAAATGCCCAGGAGTGTAATTTAAGGCGAATAGTCAAGGGAGAAGCTTTAAAAAGCAAACAAACAAACAAACAAAAAAACAAGGTATCATATGCCTTCTCCAACTAAAGAGAAAAAGGTGATAAACTTACAGTGGATTTTATTAATCAGAGTGCTCAAACAATTAATTGCATCCTGCTATTTTGCTCCTAAGGAATTTTATTCTAAACCAATGATCCATGACCATTAAGCAATATTTATTGGGTTGGTGCAAATATAATTATGGTTTAATGGCAAAAACCGCAATAACTTTTGCACCCACCGAATACTAAGCATCCTGTGGGAAAAGCATCTCCCAAGAAAGTACAATATCATTCTAAAGAGTTTCCCCAACTTCATCTCCCTTAATCCTAGTATACGGCATCTGTTCCCCTGCAAGGACATAGAACTCTGGAACCCTGTCCTGCCCCTTTCCCAGTCATTTTTCAGGCAGGCACCAGCAATGAACACACAGTTCTTTGCTGGCAAGTCAAGGAAGACGATTTTCCCTTTCACTGCCTCTTGAAGCTGAACATCAACTGTTTCACCACTTGTGATTCAAATCCATTAATTAAAATAAATATAAAGTAAAACTCTCTCAGCCAGGAGGAAGAGGACAGATGGGGAAGCGGAGGAGGTGGAGATAGCTGATGTCTTCTCAGAAGAAAAAAAAAAAAAAAGGAAAAGAAAAACAAGAAGCATGAAATGGGGCGGGGGGGAGTTAATTAAGAGAGGTAAAGTGTGTTTGAATTTAATTTACAGTTCACAACAATTTTAAGTCTCATAATAGTTGCATTGCTTAAATGAGAAGAGGAAAACCTCTCTAATACCAAACTGGTGGAGGGGGTGCTATAATCTTAAATCACCTCCAAAAATCATAATACGTGACCTCTGGCAGTGCTTCAGCCTGGGCTATAGCAAAATCTTCTCTTTGTTAATAACTTGTGAAAGCCGCACCTTCCCCCACCTCAACTACGCTCTGCATTCTACCAATTTTTAATTCTTTTTCCCTCGCCTCTCATTGCCTGAAATAAGACATTGGCAAGTAAGAGGAAAAAAAGAATAAATTTAAGTCTTTCTCTATCCCAATCCACTATGCACCAGTCTATAGAATTACAGTTAGAAAATGGTGTCTATGGCATGTATCACACAACACAACCTATGCAATTTATTAGTGCAATGTGTACACCTAAAGTCTGACCCAAACATGAAAAAGCCCTGAACTTAGCATATTTAACTAAATAGCCCGTACACCAAAGTGATATGACTTCAAATAACCACACAAATTTGAACTAGAGTGGGCAGAGTTACTTTATATGATCTTAGTGGAGATGGACACAGCTAACAGGATTATAGTGTAATAATTTTAGATAAATGAAAGAAAATACATATGTTTGGTTTTGTGTGAATCAGTCTTATGATTGTCTCTGTCCTCCACATTGAGCTAACGACATGCTAGAAGGAATCTTACAAATAAATCATCTCTCACAGAAACTGGGATCCAGCGAAGTCAGGTGACTTGCTCAGTAACACACAGGTAGTCAGTGGCAAAGCCATGACACCAGCTCCTCTGACTTTGAAATTATTATTTTTTCTTACAACATGACATTCATTCATAATAAGGAATGAGAAATATACACTCATGTTTTTTAAAAACTGAAAGCAATGATACAAATCCAAAATACTTCAAATATAATTGAGTATGAATTAGTCTGAAAATGGGGATATTTTTATCCACTTATTTACCATGTTCTATGCTAATATACAAGGCAGATATCGGAATAAGGTGGAAATGACTACTCGGGAAAAAATAAACCTTCCTTCCCACTTTAAAAACAAAAACAAAACAAAACTGCAGACTAGGAACTCTGAGCATGTGAGAATATCATTATAATCTTTTGCACTCTTTCCACTGGATCTCAGTGTACCAAAAGAAATGGACAAATGAATTCTGAAGAAGATTTGAGTAAAAGCCAGAAGGTAATGTATCTTGTGAATTAAAGAAAATTAGTCCCCATAGAGTCAAGAGGTAGGGGAAGAAGAACGAAAGGCAAAAGCACAAGCCTAGTTCCCAAAGAATGAAGAGATCATAGAAATGAACAAGTGGAGTTAAATCCATATAGGCTGGGGGCTCTTCCAGCTCTCCTTGTTTCCTGGTTAATTAAGCAACTGTAAAGGAGGAGAAAAAAAAAATCTCAGCTTTACTCATGCTTCTGTGTGCTTCCCTCATTCCTAAATTTAATAGACGTGGGCAGGAGGTGGGATTTAAGCTTTATCAGTCTTACCTATCACCACAGAGCTGTCAACCTGTGAAAGAAAAAACATGGAGAAAATACACTTTGAAATAGATTGCTGAAGCAACAGCTCATCAGCAAGCCCTGTCAGCTGTACCTTCAAACAGATTCTTATCCTTACACTAGTTCTCTTGTCTTTCCTCTGGATTACTGCCCCTCATTCAGGTTTCCCTTCTGTTACACTCACCCCACCACCAACCTCTTAAAAATGTAAAACAGATCAAATCACTCCCCTGCCCAAAGCTCTCCAAAGACTTCTCACTGCATTTAGAATAAAATCCAACTCCCTACCACAGCGTACAACTTCCTATTAACCCCTCTCACGGCCTAAAAGGCCTACATAGTACAATCCCTACTGGCCTCTCCACCTGCATCTCCCTCCAGGAACCTGGAAACTCACTATGCAGTCTTAACCCCACAGGTCTTTATCTTCTCTCCTAATTATACCAAGTTCCTTCCTATGTGGTCAAAGTTGTGATAGTCAATACCCTGTTAACAATCTTAAGGATGTTTCCTGGTCTTGGAATGCTCTGACCCCAGATTTTTCCATGGCTAACTCCTTAACATTCAAAAGTGGCTTAAATGTTAATATCTGGTCACTCTTGATAACCCAATTTAAAGTAACATAGCACACACACATAAATATCATACCATCCTATTACTGTATTTTACTGTCTTCCTAAGTTTTCTCTGTCTGAAAAGTATGTTGCTCATTTACTCGCACTGTATAACACTTCCATCCTCTCAAACATACACATTTCCTTCCAGGTAAACGCCTTGGGAATTTGGACTTTGTCTTTCTTTGTTCCTTGCTGAATCCCCAAAGCCTAGAACAATGCCTGGTACCCAGTGGATACCGACTGTTTCTTAAACGATTGATTTTGTCTATTCCAAATTTTCCCCAAACCTTGTCTCTGCCATGCATTTTCCTAGTATTTGTTCACTATCACTTCTCTTCCTGTCTGTTCCCTTTCAGGATCTCTTTGGTCTCCATTTTGCTTACAACAACACTGAAGAATTACAGAATCAAAGAGGATAAAAAAGAAGGATGTTAATGCTAACAGAAACCCACTCAGTCTATGCTACTGGCAGTGGGGCAGAAGGGCAAGTAAACTGCTTCTTAAGGGCAAAAGCCCATAGAGTCAATGTCACCCATTAGTGCAGCTCTGAATGAAGGGCAACATCTAAACGAATTATGGAGGTAGTCTCTTTGTGACCTAAAAAAGTACCACATGCCCTGTAGACACTCAGCAGTTCTTACGAACTTTTTTTTTAGAGACAGTCTCACTCTGTTGCCTAGGCCTGGGTGCAGGGGTGGAATCATAGCTAACTGCAGCCTTGAACTCATCGGCTCGATCAATCCTCCTGCCTCAGCCTCCAGAATACACTACAGGCATGTATCACCATGCTCAACTAATTTTAAAATTTTCTCTGTAAAGATGTGGGTCTTGCAGTGTTGCCTAGGTTGTCCTTGAACACCTGTCCTCAAGCGATCCTCCTGTCTTGGCCTCCCAAAGTGTTGGGATTACAGGCGTGAACCACTATACCATGCCTGCCTGGTTCTTAAAATTTTTAATGTGCAAGATTCAGATGCAGTAGGTTTTGACATGATCTGGGAACCTGCACTTTTGACAAACACTCCCAAGTGATTCTGACAGAGGCAGTCTTTGGAAACTGTGAACTCAGGCCAAAGGATGACTAGCAAGGACTTGAGGAATGGTATTACCAGGTAAGTGGTTTAAGCAATAATCATTTTTATCTCTACCCTGAAGCTGATTCTCAAAACAAGTCAAATTCCCTTTCAATACTTGCTTAGTATTATTTAAATTCATTGGTCTTTAAGTACAACTTATAGTCATTTTAAACCTATAATAGCTACTGTCATGGGGCAGCTACTATGTTCTACATAGTGTCATCAGTGATTCACACAGGTGTATTATCCTATTTTATAGACGAAAATTTTGATTCAGTTAAGTAAGTGTGGACAACCATTAAGTGACAGATTTGGAAATCAAACAGATTCGCATGTTAATATAGTATATAGTCTGTGTTCCATGAAGTCTATACTTCCCACTAATTATACCTTAATAGAAGTAAAACCAATAAATAAAAATTCATATTTGTAAATAAAGGAAGGGAAGGAATTTTACTCTCAAATATTCCTCACTTTAGAAAAAGACTGTATGAAATTTAATTATGAGCTTTGAAAGTACATTTAAATAACGTAACAATGGCATGGCAACCTCTGAACATGAATCAATCTTTTTTTTTTTTTTTTTTTTTTTGCTGGCTCTGTCTGTCGCCCAGGCTGGAGTGCAGCGGTCGGATGTTGGATCACTACAAGCTCCGCCTCCTGGGTTCACGCCATTCTCCTGCCTCAGCCTCCCGAGTAGCTGGGACTACAGGTGCCCGCCACCATGCCCGGCTAATTTTTTGTATTTTTAGTAGAGACGGGGTTTCACCGTATTAGCCAGGATGGTCTCGATATCCTGACCTCGTGATCCGCCTGTCCTGGCCTCCCAAAGTGCTGGGATTACAGGCGTGAGCCACCGCACCCGGCTGGAAATCAATCAATCTTAACAATCCTTTCCTAAAGCAAATAACCACCCTTTTAACTAACGAGAGCTGGTTCACTATTTACAGATCTACCAGTGGTTCTCAAACTGGGCTAATCATCAAGAATCACTTGTTCCGGCACGGTGGCTCACGCCTGTAATCCCAGCACTTTGGGAGGCCGAGGTGGTCGGATCACGAGGTCAGGAGATCGAGACTATCCTGGCTAACACGGTGAAATCCCATCTCTACTGAATATACAAAAACAAACAAACAAAAAAAATTAGCCGGGCGTGGTGGCAGGTGCCTGTAGTCCCAGCTACTCCGGAGGCTGAGGCAGGAGAATGGCGTGAACCCGGGAGGTGGAGCTTGCAGTGAGCCGAGATCGCGCCACTGCACTTCAGCCTGGGCAACACAGCGAGACTCCGTATCAAAAATAATAATGATAACAGTAATAAAAATCGCACGAGGGAGCATCTTAAATATAAATCATAGGGGCAACCCGCCCCGGGTCCCTTTCCACGCTGAGGAAGCTCTATTCTTTTGCTCTTCACAATAAACCTTGCTATGGCTCCAAAAAAAAAAAAAAAAGGCTTCACTCCAGTTCTTCTCAATCAAAATATGAGGTGTGACCCCCAAGATCTTTATTTTTTAAGCTCCCCAGGGGGTTCTGATGAGTAGCGTTCAGAACTATTGTTTCCTTAACACCGGCATTCTACAAATGAAAAAATTGAGGACGTAAAAGGGTGGGATTTGCCTAACGACACACAGCTTGTAAGTGGCACATTAGGCTGGAATAACAATATCCTGACTCTTGTTTGGTCCTTTTACACCAATTCAAGCTGCTGGTTTTGGTAAGACTGTACTTGTTTCTGCTTTGCTGCTTATGCCTTGCAGAGTACTTAGTATTCACTATCCTACAACTTATTCCCTCATCTGCAATCTGGGAATAATAATAGTGCCTGCCTCTTAAGAGATGCTGCAAGGATTAAATAGTATAACATTCGTTATATAATTCCCTTAACACAGTGCCTGGCATATTGTGAGTACTCATTAGCCAGGTTACGTAATTCACTAAAAAAGTATGCCTATTTTAACTTGAGAGGATTTACTGAATCACTCCAATTACAAAATGTACAAGAAACCCATGGTCAGCTTCGGAGTCCAAAAAGACTTTAAACTCAGGGTTTACAGTCATAGTATCTACTGTCTTGCTTTTCTAGTCATTTACTTATGTCAAAAGTTAGTTCACGCCACAGAGCAGGATGCCTCTGTGTAGTGAACTAATTTCACAATTACTGATTGAACTGACTGTTGCACACCACTGTTTCTCCTAGGCTGCCTCAGAACCATCTAGTAACTCCATCTCTGGGTGACGACAGGGAATCCGCATTTATAAAAGCCCCCTCCCCCTTCTCAGGCAAACTAAGATTTGACAACCACTAGTATTCGGAATCCACGACCACTGTAAATGGCCTCTCAAGCCTCTCCAGCAAAAAGCTATCGTGCTCTGTAACCAGAAGAGCTGCGTCATCAGGTCCTGATGCAAACAACTGGGCCCAGCTGGGCCGAGTAACCTTGGTGATCACAGAGGACAGCCTGGACCCCCTTCCCTCCTAGGAAACACAAAATTACAAAAGCGCCCTCCTACAATTCCCGTGGGAGACAGTGCTACCTAGGCGGCTATGAGGAGCTAAGGCTGACTCAACAGCCTCCTTCCCAGGGGCAAGGCCAATGGAAGGCGACCCTGCATGCCTAACCAGGCCCCAGCGGCGCCAGAAGGTTAACGACCCTACTTGCCCTGTTGTTTATGAAGGCCAAGAGCCTCCACTACTTCGCGGGCCAGCTGACGGAAGTGCGTCACTCCACCCTGCGGGGGATGCCGGGAGTTGTAGTCAAGTGACTGCTACTCTTGCACCTCGAGTCATCTTTTTTAAAACAAGAAAAACACCTCTGCATTCTGAAAAAGATCGCTTTATTCCCAACATGTGTAATAGTTCCTCCATTTTCCAATCAACTAAGTGAACTCTCTCAGCGCTCAAGGGGAAGACCGGACTACAAGTCCCAGCATGCTCTGCAGGGTCCCCGGGCGCCCGGCCACCGTCGTAGGTGCGGGCCGCATGAATGGAGCACCGGGCGTAAGGCAAAGCCTGGCACCGTCCGCGCGGCCGGTATCTGCTCCCGGAGCGTGAGTGCGGGGTGTGGGGCGTGCGCGTGCACGCTCAGAGGGGGCGCAAGGCGAGCGCGCCGGGCAGTTGCGGGCGCGTGGCTGCTGAGGTTGGCGGCGGTGCCGCGCGCCCGACGGGCCGGTGGTTGCGGGGCCTCCCGCCTCGACCCGGGCTGCGGGCAGCCGTGGCGGCCGCCGGGGACCGCAAGGGGCGGAGGAAAGGAGGGGGCCGGTCCCGGTACGCAGAGGAGCAGCAGACCATGCCCCGAGACAACATGGCCTCCCTGATCCAACGGATCGCCCGCCAGGCTTGCCTCACCTTCCGGGACAGCGGGGGCGGTCGCGGCGCTTCCGATCGCGGCGCGGCTTCTGGCCCGGAGGCGCCGGTGCCGCCGGGCTTCCCGGAGAATCTGAGCAAGCTGAAGAGCCTTCTGACCCAGGTCCGCGCCGAGGACTTGAACATCGCCCCGCGCAAGGCCACACTACAGCCACTGCCGCCCAACCTGCCGCCAGTCACCTACATGCACATCTACGAGACGGACGGCTTCAGTCTGGGCGTGTTCCTGCTCAAGAGCGGCACGTCCATCCCGCTGCACGACCACCCGGGCATGCATGGCATGCTCAAGGTGCTATACGGCACCGTGCGCATCAGCTGTATGGACAAGCTGGACGCGGGCGGCGGGCAACGGCCGCGGGCCTTGCCGCCCGAGCAGCAGTTTGAGCCGCCGCTGCAGCCCCGGGAGCGAGAAGCAGTGCGGCCGGGCGTGCTGCGTTCGCGGGCCGAGTACACCGAGGCCAGTGGCCCCTGCATCCTGACACCGCACCGGGACAACCTGCACCAGATCGACGCCGTGGAAGGGCCTGCCGCCTTCCTGGACATCCTGGCCCCGCCCTACGACCCGGACGACGGCCGGGACTGCCACTATTACCGGGTGCTGGAGCCGGTCAGGCCCAAGGAGGCCTCCAGCTCGGCCTGTGACCTGCCCCGAGAGGTGTGGCTCCTGGAGACCCCACAGGCCGATGACTTCTGGTGCGAGGGAGAACCCTATCCAGGTCCCAAGGTCTTCCCTTGAAGCCACCGGCGCCCAGGAGCAGTGGGCCGAAGACGTGCCCTACCCTACCACAAGGGCTGTGTCTCTCTCTACCCCCGAGCCTGGGCGTTGGATCTACTGGAATGAGCAGCAGCCGCTTCCTCGGCAGCCTTGGGAAGCACGGGCGACTGGACAGCAGCCGCCGGGCACGGTTATGGGGGCGGAGTGGGCGGGGAGGCTAGATTGTTTCCTGGTACCGTCACTGCCACTGGGGCTTTGATTTGGAGGAATGGGGCAGGGGACTATCTGAAGCGCTTCCATCCTAAAGCCATAATGAAAGTATCTTCCTCTCTTCCCCATTCTATACAAAATACTAAGTGGTTTTCTTCCTCCCACTCCCCACCCCTTAGGTAAATAGGGTTTATTTTCCACTCATGCCCTTATGCCCTTTTTTTCTTACAGTTTTAACTTATTGACTGTGCATGACCCAGTGGTTTGAATTGTTTTTAGTTCAAGTCATTGGTAAAAACTAGGTTTAAAGAGATGAGCTACTGTTTAAAGTGAGCTGGCCTGCCTAATTAATTCCTTGTGAAAATTAAATGATTTTTTCAGTTTGGGGATCACTCTCACAACATAACTATGCATGTAGAGGACAAGATTTATTTTCTTTCCTCCCTGTGCCCAGTAGCCACATCTGGTTTACTCAGGCAGCATCTACTAAGAAATTCAGCACCTGCATAATCTCTGTGACATGGTCACTTAGAGCTTATCTTCCCTATGAATCTCCAGATCTGTGAGTTGAGCAGATTTCATGTTGCAGATTCACCTTTAATGCAAAGACTGTATTATCCTCACATGACTTTTTTTCTTGTCTTACTGTACCTTAGAAGGTGATAGAGTAATTCTATATTTTCTAACGGGAAGATTCAAAGGAGCTGAATGTGTTATGCTTCCAAACAACTGAATGTAAAACACTCCTAGCCAGCTGTTGTATTCCCTATCTTTATTTACTTCCAATATTTTACTGTAAAAGTAGGGAGAAATATTATGTTGATAGCTGTTTCACATTCTCTCAGGAACTCTAATGTTCCCGACTCGGGTATTTCCAGCTGTGTTGCTGGCAGTGTTGTCTCAACCCTCTCCCTAAAACGACTGAGCGCTGGGTTCATCTAATGTGATTTTCTGTAGGACGAGATAGAAGGCACAGAAGATCACAGCTAGAGAATTGAGAATTAACTAGACTGCTAGCCATTTTAGGGCACCAAAACTTGGGATTAAACACTTCCCACTTCCCACTCCCAAACCCTGAAATGAACAGTCTTGCTATCTGTGACTAGTTTTATTTTTGTGCGTTTAATAGTCTGAGCAGTCTCACCTTGTTTACAGATGTATTGACACCATTTGCTTCAGGCCATGAAGCACTGTTTCTCCCTTTTTACTATTTATAAGATTCCTTTTTTCACAAAACTTTTAATAAAAACAAATTGTAGAAATAAACACATTAAAATTTGCCCAGCTGTCGTCTAAGCCCTCTTGATTGACTTGCCCAAGTGGCAATAGAGTTCTAATATCTATAATAAAGGGAGATTTGCTATTGTTGGTGGAATGTTGACCCGGTATGTAGAGAAAGAGTATGTGCCTTTGCCTCTTTATACACACAGAGACCCAGGGTGAGGGAGTATTTGTTCCCAGTTTTTAAGATAGTATAAAAAAGCAAATACTTGGTGAGTGATTTAAAAATAAAACCAAAACAAAACACAAAAAGATATTCCACAGGACATGCCACTTTATTATAAAACCTGACACAGGCACAGTACCAAGTATTTCCTCCAGGGTTGTTAAAATTGTTTTATTGTAGCTCCACATTCTGATGTCGTTTAAAATGCCTTTGGGGGCAGTTCGAAGCAGTTCTTCATGCCACTTAGTTTGAAAATAAAATTCTAGATATGCAAATGATTTTCTTAGAAAACTTCACAAAATAAAAGGTGGTTTTTTTTTTTCCATAGCACGGTAATGAATGTGGTTATCAATCATATACTTTTTTGGATTATATTGTAGCAAAAAGTTGATTAGCTTACAAAGATTATTAATAGCAATGTATGTGTTATAATACAACCTAGAGTACATTAACCTACAAAAACTCATGCTGGCTGTAGGATAGTAATAAAGGAAGAATTATGACTTCATTATGAAAAAAAAAAAAGTTTTAAAGTTTTCAGTTACAAGCAAATTGGAAGAAAATACCTAAGGTGCTTTCAAAAGAGTAACTGAAATTGTTGCAGGCCAAAACAGCAATATATCTCAGATTCAGTTCAATAAGAACAGTGAAACTTTTGGTTCACTAATAAATTCTGAGTAAATTAGTGGTGAAGACAAAATGTAACTTGTTTTAGTGAGCCACTAAGGAAAGAATATGCTTATTACAAAGACAAAGTGTGGTGCAGAAAGTATGTTGCACCTGTGTGCATAAACTGTTCGTCATGACTGACTTGATATGTTGCTATTGTATTTCTATATACTCCCTCCAATATAGATAATTTTTAATAACAACTGTGGGATAAAAGTTATCTTCCCCTAGGAAAGACTAATGAGCACAATGATACTAATCACTTTTGTAGTGAATAATAAATGCAATAATTGCCTCATGGGTGAGAAATTGTCTGTCTAAATGCTTCTGAAGCTTTTAAAGTATCTGGTTCTGTCAGTGGCCAGTTATATCAATGCAGAGTATTGTGTACCTACTTAGCTATTTTATGAGAATTGATTTTTACTAAGCCTGATTTGAATGGATTGCATTTACACCAACTGCTATTTATTAATGAAAGTGATAGCCTGCTTTTTAAATAATATGTGTTTTGTCAACAGGAGAGGGTTTTCTGAGCTTTTAACACTAGTAACCCTGAACTCCCAAAATCCACACCTTTTATTCCCCCTTTACGTTGTCTCCTTGTAGGTGCCTCAGTCCTGGCATCTCGGGAGGACTCTGCCATTACTCATCTGTTACTGATTCTGAATCTTGTGCTCTAGCTCTCCAGCCCGGTGAAGAAGCAATATATCTTTAATTCAGGGCTTGCCTATTGCTTTCCAATTCTAACCTGAGAGCAGTGCTACTTCTGTAATTGCAGGTCTAAATAACTTAAACGTATATACAGAAGCCAATCACTGATCGCTTCCATTGCAATGAGGCATCTGCTGTCAAAGAAGGAAACCATTTGTCAAGTCCCTTATAGATACTGAATCTTCAAACCCAAATCTGGGGATGTTTGCATTTCTGGATTAAAATCAATATACCTGTAATGCCAGCACTTTGGGAGGCTGAGGCGAGCAGATCACCTGAGGTCAGGAGTTGGAGACCAGCCTGGCCAACATGGCAAAACCCCATCTCTACTAAAAGTGCAAAAATTAGTCAGGCATGGTAGTGGGCACCTGTAATCCCAGTTACCTAGAAGGCTGAGGCAGGAGAATCTCTTGAACCTGGGAGGTGGAGGTTGTGGTTAGCCGAGATCCTGCCACTGCACTCCAGCCTGGGCGACAAGAGCGAGACTGCATGTCAAAAAAAGAAAAACAAAATCAGTGTACTTATGGAAAATGAAGACATGTTTCAAATTGTTTAGAGATAATTCTTACTTGATTATTGCAAGACAGGGAAAAGCTTGCCTGCTCTGGTGTCTACAGTTTGATTACCATTAAAGGTTCACAATGTGTACTGTAAGATTATGTACTAAAAGCTAGTGGCCTTCTGCAGATTTTAAAGCCCAAGTAATATACACTTAAAAATAGTTTATTTCCTTGAGAGTGAGCTTTGAAACAGCATGAGGGAAAACACATCTGAAGCTAATGTCTAATCGGACTATTTTGCTATAACAGAAAAAAGCTTACTTTGTATTTAACCTAAGGAAAATAAGATAGTACTATACAAGAAAACAAAAATACTTTCATTCTGGAAGAAAAGAGTTTCAGGACTTACTTTCTTTTTTGTTCTCCTGTAGAATTTGTTTAGTTTTAGCTTCTGCTG
Source organism: Papio anubis (assembly GCF_008728515.1). Lineage (NCBI taxonomy): Eukaryota > Metazoa > Chordata > Mammalia > Primates > Cercopithecidae > Papio > Papio anubis. Next base: position 58,998,563 of record NC_044986.1, read on the forward strand.
GCAGCATTTTTGGGACTTTTTAATGCTGACCGCTCTTCCCCCCACTCTCCATACACACACACACAAAAGTGGTATTAAATGGTTAAAATGTCACTGCAGCCATTTTTAACATACACGAAACAATTTGCCTTAATCTTATTAGCAGCTGGGATAATCAAATTAAATAGCCTGGTTTGTGAACACTTGTAAGCCTTATGTAGGTATAATCAACTCATTTTTAATATGAATTGAACTATCTCAAAAGCACTATGAATCTTTAAGAAATTATTCTCCAGAAGTGTATATACAAGATTAGAAGAAGACATTTTTCTGTGCTTTATTTCTTGAGTAATGTAAAAAATGAGACATGTGCAAGAAGCACCCTGAATATTTTAAGTAGAGAGCAAAATCGGATTAAAGATACTGACCTTACATATTGAAATCTACTAGTAAAAGCCACAAGGTTGGCTCTGAGAAAACGCTGAGGTGTGGTGTTCCTTATGGTATGTGTGTTAATGCTACCTCACCAAGCTCACGTCAGGGTGAAAGTGATTATGTAACCAATTTTGCTGTCATCAAAATATCTTCTTTTTTATTTTTGAGATGACTTTTGAGTCTACTGCTTTGTAAGTAATTGTTTAGATTATCTTGATTGAAGATCCTCTAAAATTAGAATTTGGCAAGACAAATATATCTTACAAAATTTGGATATACTATATTTTAATATAATGAAATCTTGGTAGGAAGGAAGTATTCTTTTAAATCATGTAATTATCAAAATGTAGCATTGTCTGATACTTACTAAAGTTGGACAAGCAAGGATGATACTATGCCAACAAGCTGGGAAATAGGAACTAATGGGAAAACACCAGTCACTAGAAAAATCTGAAACAAGTTCGGAAACCTCTTGTTTCATAGTAGAATAGGGGGATTCTACATCCTTGAAATAGGGATGGCGAAGAGATATAGAAGAAAGGCATTCATTCCCTCCACAAATCGGATCTCAAATTCTAGTGCTGGTAAGGGCAAAAGGTGGTTTCCAGAGTAGCTGTAACCATCTGCTGTTCTGAAATACAGGTTGAGCCTGAGGGAGTCTTAACAGTACTGAAGGGCAAATAGACAAAGGGATTTTCAGATGTCAGCTAAACAGTGGACGCTGCTGCAACATGTTACATTTGTGTAAGGATCCAGAGGTGGGTGAATGTAAATGATATTTAGGCCCAGATTTTACAGTAAAGATGATAACTTCACAAAGGCATCATCTGTTTACTTGTGGCTAAATTAACTATTTTTTGGTGAATTTATATTTTAAAACCACTACAAAAGACTTGCAGTAAAACGAACCCTACAGTATATTCTTTGCAAACCCTTATCCAGTACCATGGAGGATTATATTGGCCTATTTAGTTTAGATCATCTTTGAGATTTTCTTGAGGCATCTGTATCTAATGAGCTGAGTATTTTGATGGTCACTTCTAGACCCACCAAACCTTTGGCAGATCAATGATCCTTTCAGATAGGGGTAATCAGTTGGGAAGTGAAGGCTGGAGAGAAATGAGTCCTGGGGTAATTCCTTTGGCAACCCATTCATGCTGTCATCAGCAGCGTCTGGGAGCATTTTCGATCTGAAGAGATGATAGCGCTTTTCAAAAAGTTTTCTGTGGTCATGAGACTAATCCTGGAAGCTGAAAGTCATTTCCAGCTTGACCACGCCACCACACTTTCCACAAAGCCACATCTCGTCTGAGTTCCAGACCCTGGTCAGGGTTCTGAAAGCGGTTGCAAATGTGTAGTCTCCGAGTGGGCACTTGTTTGTAAGTATTTATTTTCCGGAGCCCACTCAGGAGCGGAGAGAAGCTATAGGCTGTTAGAGACAACGGAACAATGAGTCAAAACAACGCCTCCCCACTTTTACACTAATGCATGGGGGAAATCCCCAGAACACTAGTGTTTGATTATGAATGGAGCCTGCTTTGGGGTTGGTATCCAGAGGCTAGCAAAGAAGACCTGGAGACCATGGTTTGGTCAAAGCATTTTCACTGGTGCTTAGTGCTGTTTTTAAAAAATACTGCCACAGCGACTGAATGACTGTTTAATTCCCACCCAGTAAGTATTTCAGAAATGATTTCTGCAACAAAAATATTGTTGAAAAGTATTTATTTACACTATAGTCACAAACCATCCATTATCTGAACTTCAGTTAGTGGTTTTGCATTAGAATAGATTTATTTTTTCACAACTATTAAGAGCTAATGACCAAACAAATCAGCTCCAGTAACATTATGTACATTCTTATCTGAAATTTGACTACAAAGGTAACACTTTTAAGTCACAAAACAAAGCATACAAAAATATACTTTCTAAAAAAAATTCCAAATATTAATAGGCAGAAATATACAGCCATACTAAACCCAGGGAGTGATTTTTCTTTCCATAAGGCAACCCATTTACATGCAGACCCTGTAACATTGTCTACATCACACAAGGCACCAAGGACACTTCCAACACAATTGCATGCATCCTAGTTTCAGAGAATATATGTACATCCCCCTTAAATAAGTTAACCTCTGACTCATTTCAAGAGATCATAAATGCTTTACATTTTTTCCCAAAGATTCAGAATTGTAGAGAACAGTGTACATCAAAAATACACGAAATCTGAGTGGATATACACTGAAAAAAATAGTCTACATTTCTCAACTCGAAAAGGAGCAGATATTGCTATGTCCCTCCCATCACATTGCACTTCTGTTCTCTGAGTTTATAATACATATTGCTTCAAGGGTTGAGACAACTAGATATGCTCTGATTCGCCATTCTAGGGCCACAGAGTGCGGCATAAAGGCCATACTTCACTCACTGTACAACATGCCCTAAATCAGTCCCAAGCCATAAAGTGCACATCAGTTTTGCTTGTCTTTTTGCTGTTCCCACTTGAAGGGATCAGCGTCTCCCAACCTATTGTAGAAAATGTCTTAGATCAACTCTGACATCCAGGGTCAAAAACCTGTGATGGGTCAAAATAAGGGGAAGTGGGGGAGCAAAACCTAGTCAAACAACCCTTTAAAGCAGGGTCAGACCTCAGCCCTCTTGGCCAGGGGTCCCCCACCACCCCCTTCTGAGCCTCCCCTTTGCCTTGGGTTGATAGTCAACTCACCTAAGAGAGACTAGAATGGGCTAAATTCTAGGAAGGAACTGCTTCTAGGTGGAAAGGGGGCAGTGCTAGCCCCACCAAAGCCCTTTGCCCAACAAAGGGAGGGAGGGACAGGGAAGGGTGGTAGTGTTTGTTGTGCAGCTCCAGTGGACAAAGGGCCTCCGGGACCTTTGGGAACTGGTGTGTCAGCCCGAGTCTCATCTCAAGGTGTTCGGGTCCGAGAGGAGCAAGGGGCGAGCGGCCCTCCACCAAGAGTGCTGCTGCTGCTGCTGCACAGGGTGCCCCCAGGCTGCACGCCCCCAGAGCAGGAGGCTGTAGAGGGGGCTGGCACTGAGGCAGAGGGGGCACTGCTTTTCCGCTCTTTCTGTCTCAGGTGGATCTTGGTGTGGCGCTTCCTCTCATCACTCCGGGCAAACTTTCGGCCACAGTAGTCACAGGCGAAGGGCTTCTCACCGGTGTGGGTGCGGATGTGGGTGGTGAGGTGGTCACTGCGGCTGAAGTTGCGCATGCAGATCCGACACTGGAAGGGCTTATGACCAGTGTGGATTCGGATGTGCCGTGTCAGCTCGTCGGAGCGGGAGAACCGCCGGTCGCAGCCTTCTGCTGGGCACGGGTAGGGCCTCTCGTGCACTGGCGTCTTGCTAGGTCTGTTGGGGTACTTGCGAGGCCTCAGAATGGGCCGCAGTGGCAGGTGATGTGGGTTATAGGCGGCGGCGGCCGCGGCGGCGGCTGCTGCTGAGCTGCTACCAGGCAGTCGGGGTCCCTCGCTGCCTCCACTGGCCCCTGGTCCGGTCACCCCAGTACTGGGGCCCCCCAGGGTAAAGTTACGGATGGTAGAGAGTGGAGTGAGTGGAGGGGGCACCCGCAGGGTGTCCAGGGGGCAGGGAAAGGGCTTACGGTCTGGGCCAGCTGTACCATGTAGGTCTCTCTGGCACTGAGATGGAAAGAATCCAGGATAGTCTGGGATCATTGGGAAGAGACCTGGGTCCGTGGCTGGCTTGGGGGATGGATAGGAAGGAGGTGGTGGGTAGGCCAGAGAGGAAGAAGTGGAGGTGGTGGCTGCTGACAGGAACGCAGAAGGGTCCTGGTAGAGGTCTCCTGCACAGCCAGAATAAGGAGGAGGAGGCGGTGGTGGAGAGTACAGGTGGTCCAGGTCAGGCTGGGTCTGGGACATGGTGCACACACCCAGGGGTCCTGTGGCCAGTGGGTTGGGGGAGGCAGAGGTGACGCTGGATGAGGCTGTGGTCGAAGCTGGGGAAGTGACCCCTTGCAAGATGCCTGCACTCACAATATTGATGATGCCTTCTGGGTAGCAGCTGGCACCAGGGTACTGAGGGTCAATGGAGAACTTGCCCATGTAAGTGAAGGTCTGGTTTCTAGGTGCAGAGACGGGAGCAAAGCTGCTGGGATATGGGAGATCCAACGACCTCTTCTCTCCAGTCATGTCAATGTTGATCATGCCATCTGGGGAGGGAAAAGGCAGAATGGAGGTGGAATGGAAAATACAGCCAGGATTCCCTTCTCACCCCGGCTCACATAGGTCCATTCCCAAGGCCCAGAGTCTCAGCACTGTAGAGCTGGGGCAAAGTCCAAAAGGTGGGGAAATTGAGACCCACAGACAGTAAGAAGAGGCCAGCCCAACTGTGGCAACCCATTGACAGTATGGAACTCAAGAACTACCTCCAAAAATGCAGAATGAGCTTTTCCCAACTCCCCTCCACCCCCAGCCATCTGCAGCTCTAGTCCCCAATAAAAAACACCCAATAATAGCAACAACAATATTTTAAAAGGCCCCATCTGCCCGGAGCTTCTCTCCCTCTTTTTTGCCTGGGGGTTCCACGGCTGAGGCACCAGGACAAACACCACCCAAGAATCGACCTAGTGCCGTGATGCTGCCAAACCGAGAGGAGAGCCCGAGAAGCGGGTGGGTGACTTCCCGGCTGCTCCCCATCCCCAGCGCCTTGTGCCTTTCTCTCCCTCCCTCTCCCGCTGCGCTTCAGCTGAGGGCTGCTGGAGGGAATGGGGGCTGTAGAGGAAGGAGTCCGTAGGTTTCCCTGCCCTCCCAATCTTCTCCGCCTTTCCCGACAGCCGCGCGTCCCCGCCTCAGCTCAAGGCCAGTGGCCCGGCTTCGAGGAAGGTGCGGGGGCCGCGAGAGACGACTTCCACGGCATCGCCAAGGAAACCGGCGTCGCCGGTGCCCCCGCGGGCCTCCCTCAGCAGTCCGGGGGCTGCTTCCCGCCGTTGCTCGCCCTCCTCCACCACCCACTCCCTGCCTCCGCCGGCCGGAGCCCCCGCCTTGCTAACCCCCTCAACTTCGCGGGCGGTGCGCAGGTGGCGGAGCGCCTCCAGGCCGCAAGAAGGGAGCGCTCCGAGATTTTCCCGGGGTCGGCTCTGCCCAGGAGGGAGCTACCGACGATTTCCCCTGGCGCTTCTCCGCCGCTCGGCTCTCCAGGCGCGCAGCTCTCCCCGGGAGCCCCGAACTTTACCGTCACTTTGCCCCTGCCCCGGGAGAGGGGAGGTCGAAGTGCTACCGGCCAGAGGGCCTGCGCAAGCCTCGAAGCCTGAAGGGACGCCTCTTCCACCCCCATCCCTGCGCTCGCCCCGGGCTGGGCGCGCCGGGGCGCACGCACGCCGGTTTGCTGGCGACCTGGCGCATCTGCCCGCGCGCCCTGGTCCCTGCTGCCGCAGGTTCCTCCTACACCCACTTCCAGTCTTCAAAGCCAGTGCAATCAGCACCGTCCACCTGGAGCCCCAATCCTCTCCTGCGATTCCCGCACACCCACTGCACCCCACCCACCACCTCCGGGCCGCGCAGGTCCCGGCCTGCGAAGACACGCGGCTTACCTCCAGCCACTCCGTTCATCTGGTCAAAGGGGCCTCCCAGTTCGGCATTGGGAAAGATGGTCACCGACGTGGCGGCGAGGTCCTCCACCGGGTAGATGTTGTCAGACAGCTGGTGCACAAAACCACTGAGAGTTACTGGGATTTTGTCTACGGCCTTGGCGGTCATCATTTGCTCCTCGCACAACCTGGAGACCCAACTCCCTCGCTACCTGGAGTGTCAGAAAAGCCGTTTTGGAGAGGGGTTGGACTGAGCCTGGGATGGTATCTCCTTTTGCCCTCCACACTTAAAAACAACCACCACACACACCAAAAAAAAAAAAAAAAAATCAACAGAAATAAAAGTAGCAAACAAGTTGCTGTTTTTTAAGAAATAAGAAAAATGGCTATTTGCCACTGACTCTCTCCTGTCTGTGTTCCGGCTGCTGGGAAGCCAGGAGTTGCTGGTGTAGTGTTATTATAACAGTCAGTGTGTCCCCTCGCCGAGCTATTAATCAATTGCTCCTTGCTCAGTTAGACGGAAAGTGTTGCTCTAAGTATTTATGGGCAGGTCTTCAATACCCGTGACGTCGCTGCCCATATATGGACTGAGGAACAGGGCTGGGCCAGGCGGCTTTTGCCGTCACATGGCTGATTTGCATACACGGGCTCGGCCGCGCGGACTCCGCCGGGCTCGCGACTCCCAGCTCGCAGCCGGCGGGGATCCGCGGGGGTCCCGGGCACGCGGCCCTAGCTGCAGCCTGGGTCCGGGGCACAGGGATCGCGGGAGAGAGGGCGCGCCATGGACCCAGCCGCAGCCACAGCGGGAGAGCGAGCGGCTCCGGGCTGCGGCTCAGCCTCCCGGGGCGGGGAGGAATTCCGGTTCTCTGGGACTTTCCAAAAAAGGCGAAGATCCGGTGCCGGCGGCTCCGCCTCCCTAGCCCTTGTTTGGGAGCCATTCCGGAAAATTAAACTTCGGAAAGAAACCGAGCTGAGCCGAGACACTACAGTCAAACCCCTACTCACTTTCTTGGCAGCTCAAAACCGCAAGCAAAAGGAGGCAGCGAAGAAAAAAAAAAAGCTACATGCATTCACGGAAGCTGACTGCTTTTTTCTGAATTACTTGGTGGAAAGAAGTGGCTGGTGATAAGAGTGAATGCGTATTGCTTTTTTGGAAAGTCTGTTCTATTTATACAGGAGCGAAAACGGAACAGGTTTGGGTTGTTTGTTTGTTTAAGTATTTTGGGCACCTTGGGACTGGGAGGGTAAACCCTAGGAGGAGCAGAATTACTGTGGGGAGCTTCGAGAGAAATCCTCAGCCGGAGACACCCTCCTTCCTCTGCCCGCGCGCTCCCCGCCCCCCTTCAGCTGCTGCGCGGAGCGGGCGCCCTTCCCGGCGCGTCTGGGCGGTCGGCTGCGTGGGGGCGTCCAGATGGAAGCTTGGACACTCACCCTGCCCCTCCACACACACATACACACACACACTCGCTCCACTTCCGCTACACACTCCCGCCCCCGCTGCCCTCTTCACACACCCGCTCACACACCTTACACTACACACCTCCCTGTTGACTGCGCCCGCGCGCCCGCGTTGCCAGCAGTGTCCCGGCGGCAGAGCGGGCTCCGGGCTCGCGGGACAGGAGGCTCTGTGAAGACACTGTCTTCGCCTTCACTACCTGTCCCGGCAGCCACAGATTCCTCCTGACCCCCATGGCCCACTATCCAGGGCCGCGCCCTGCCCGCACCCGAGCCAGAATACACGTACTAGAATAAATATTTTCTCTCCCTCCCCAAAAAACACCTTGGTGAGCCCAGCGCGGTCCTCAGTGACGGCCGAAAGCATCTCTAATCACTTTCAAGACGCCATCCCCATCCCCCAACCCACTCGTTTTACTTTGCGAGACCCCGGTAGAAACCCTTCTGTTTAGTTCCCAAAGCAATTTTAAAAAACTTTTCCAAAGTCCAAATAGCAGCAGGTTCTGGCATGCTGGGCGCAAAGCTTCCACCAGTGAGCCTCAGCCCGCATAGGTAACCGGGCCTGGCCGGGGCCCCACAGGAGGTTGGTCCCGGGTGCCCAAGTCCAGCGCACCGCCGCCTGCATGGCTCATTCATGGTCGTTTGTGCAGGTTGCGAACTGCCCCAGAGCCCTTTCCCGCTCCAAAGCCGTGGAGGCCAGGGATAATGCGCAGGGTCAGCCTCGCGGGCCTGTCCTGTTCCTTTTTCACCCCCGGCCCGGAGCGGCCCTAGCCTAGTGCGGGCCGGGGCAGGCGGGAGCCACTGCGCCACGCCGTGGAGGGAGCGCGGCGCTGCAGGCGGCTCTCCAGCCGCTCACCTGCCTGGACCGCTGCAGCCGTGCGCCTGCTCTCGCCAGGCCCAGCGCACCGCGGTCATGGCCCTGGGGCGGCCGGGAGCGGTCTCTCCCTCTGCTCTTCCACCCAAGCGCTGCTTCTCCCTCTCCCTCCAAAAAAGCCGGTCTCCGGCGGCCGGCCATCTCTGATGTAAGTCACCCAGAGCACATTTGGGAAAGTTTCTCGCTCGCGCTGTGCGCTTTTTTCCAATTGGGGATGAAAAGGACGTGGAAAGAAATCGCAGCAAGGTTAGCACCCTAGTAGATACCCCACACCCAGCAAAAATGTGCAAAGTCCTAGAAAGAAAGGAAGGAAGGAAGGAAGAAGAAGAGAAGAGAAGAGAAGAGAAGAGAAGAGAAGAGAAGAGAAGAGCGAGAAAAGATTGCTGCGTTCTTACCACGTGTGCCAGCCCGCTCCGCCTGCGCTCCGGCGGGTCCCGCGGCCCCCGCGCTGACCATGGGGAAGACGACGCCTCGGAGGGGAGCCCGACTCGCATCTCCGGCCCTGAGTCCGAAAGAAGGGGGGAAAGCCGAATTATGCAAATACGGATCCCTGCGATGGGGCTCAGGTTACGGCCCCCGCCGGCCCCTGAGGTGAGGCACCCACCGGCGGCAAGCGCGGGCGCGGCGACTGCTCGCGCTTCGCTCCTCTCTGCGCACGTGGGCGGACTGGCAGGCGGGCGAGTTGCCCGGGCCGCCCCGCGACTGGCGCAGCCGGCAAACCCGCCGGCGGTCGCCGCGCGCCGCCCCGAGGGGGAGCTCCTGGACGCCCGAGTGCCCGGCCAGCAGGCCGCGGAGGGCAGGACGCGGGCCGGGGGGAGGGGGCGGGGGTGCCTGAGCGAGGGAAAACCGCGAGGTCTTCGGCTGCCACCCTTCCCAGAGGAGTAGGCCAATGGAAGGCGGGTGGAGGAAGGAGCCCCATCAAGGAGTCCTAAAAGCACATTAGAGTAAATGAGAGTGACTGACCCTCTGAAATTCTTCGGAGCTTTCCAAGGACTCACACCACCCCCTAAGAGCTACGCTGCACCAGCCCGTGGTGCGCAGGGAATGGAGTGGGGGCGGGGACGGGCAGCAGCTGCGGGGAGGCCGGGGAATGCCTGGGGCCAGTCCTGGGAAGCCTTTATTGAATCTCCTCTGAAACGAGTCAGTAGATAACTCTCGTAACCTTTGTCTTTTTGAGTGTCTCTTGAAGTACCAACCCTTAAATATGGGTAGTGCAGGTAATGGAACAGAATCAAGGCGCACTCTTTCAAGCCAGCCACCCTGTGGATAACCTCAGAAAGCTAAAGTGGCTTGCCTAAAGTCACGTAGCTGGTAAGTGGTCGTATCCAAACTTGCAGCCGGGTCTTCTGAATCCAAGTACAGCGCACAGTGGTCGCTACATAGTGCCCTCAGGAAAACCCAGGTCTGAAAAGTGAACAGTTCTTTGAGGATTGGGAGCCTAACTCCCCCCACTAGCGAAGAATCAGGCCACCTCCGCCAATTTCATCTCCTTTCTTTGGCGTGTCTGAGGAGAGCAAAGCTGAGGTCAGGGTTTTCTACAGGCAAGGAAGAAGGGACTGTCATGGACACGCCCCCTACCCACTGTAAAGGGAGAATTTGAGTTCCTGGGCTCTCCAGACTTAGATTGTGAATGCAATAGCCAGGCTGGCACAAAGCCAGCATACTAATAGACGCTGTCATAAGAGGAGCCAGCCCCACAGTATCCTCCCTGGAGACAAGAAGAGGTGAGAGAAGAAAGAAGTGCGGACAAATAAAAACTTCACAGGGTTTACTGAGCAAGATACTGTGCTGGAGGTGGAGGGGTGTGGGGATGGAGAATGTGAGAGTTGAATACCAACATGTACCATGGTCCCTACTATTAAACATTTGAACTTTTTTGTTTTCACTTTCTTTAAAATAGAGCTGTAAAAATGCCCAAGTAAATGGGGCACTCCAAGATGTATCAGGGCTATTAAAAGAGTAGCAAACTCATGCCAGATTCCAATTTGCTTTGTCCAGATTCCAATTTGCTTTGTCCAGATTCCAGAGCCAGAAAGTAAAATAGCAAGGATGCATAGAAGCCCTTTAGTAGGCTTACTCCTGGGGTTGCAGGAGAATGTTTGGGGTGACAGGCAGGGGTGGCAACCTGAAGGTCCTAACTGGACCCCAGGGTCCCCTGAGTGATTTTCAGGTTTTTTTTTTTAACCCAGATTTGAAATTCTCATTTACAATGTGGTGACAGGATCACCATCAGTCAAGTGGGATGTCACAAATAATTTGTTAATATTTGTGTTTTGATTTATTAACATTTTTGCACATCATAGGCTCTACCTATTGTGATGTCATTTTTGTTCCCTTCCATACTAACACTGTTACTGGAATAGAAGACATAAGAAGGTCAGAATTTGCCTTAACTGGGGACACCCATGAGGGTGGGGACCTCAGACTTGAATGGCGTAGAACATGTGCACTTCAGTGAAAATCAGATCAATTTCCAACTCTGCCATCCAGCCAAGCTTTCTTAAAGGTGCCCCTGTATGCTGAAAAAAACTGATAAATGGTTCTCTACAACCATTCAACAACTGATAAATGGTTCTCACTACTAATCTGGTAATCCCAGAGGCTATAAACCAAGCCCAGGCTACGCCAATCAAAACCGTTGTGAAGCTTGAGGAAAGCATTGCTTTGCACCAGTCCAGTGTGCAACTTAAGTCACGTGTCACTGGCACAAATAATCTGGACAGGAGGAGATAAGAGCTCTATGATCTAATTTTGTTGAAGCAGCAGCACAAGCAGTAGCACTGGCCCAAGCAGTGGGTGCTCAGGTTCCCTTTAGATATTTTATGTGCCTCTACTAGGTGTCCATCACTACACCAAACCCCAGGGGTATAATAGTGCCTAAAACTAGGCCTGGTTCCCACCCCATGGACTTAGCATTGTGTATCACACAAATACATGACTACAAACAATGACAGTGTTTGATCCCAATGAAAGAAAACGACAAAGGACCGAAGTGAGTCTTGGAGGTTGAGGAAGACTTCTCTAAGCAGAGATCTGAAGGATGTGCAAGGATTGGGGGAAGGTCAGTGGAGACAGGATTCCAGGGAGAAAGAACAGAGGTTGAAAGGTGCCAAGGTGGGAGGAAGCAAAGTTCATTTGAGGAATGGGGAAAGTCATTAGTGGAAACTTCTAAGGCCATCTCCATGTCTAGAGCACTGGGGCTGAAGGTAGCCGGTACAGGCATCCTGCTTGGAGTGTCTCCAGAGAGACTTTATTCTCCGAGATTCTTTCTTTGCTCTGCCTTTTCTTTTTCTGGCTAATGACAGTGACATTAGAATTTTTACATTTGAAATTTTTTACCACTCAGCTTCTGTAAGCAAATGAGAACATGCTGACAAGGTTTCAGCAAGGAGAACATACACAAAAATGCTTATTGATATCAGCATTGTGTCTTGGTGACAGTCGCAATGAAAAACATTTCTTAGTTGTCTATTTCTTAATAAGGAAATGACAGACTGTGTGAATTTTGTCCCATTTTAAATGAATAGAGTTTATAAGTGCAGCTTTTCTAGTAGAAACACATCCTGACAAATCTGCAGATCGCTTTACCATTGCTGGCAAAAGATAAAAGGTAAATCAATGCATGGTATACCATGACCTGGTGTCCACTTTAATAACTGATAGGCTGTCAGTCTGATCACAAAGGTTCAAAGCATAATCTTCATCCCAAATCATGCCTTTTTATATTTTTGAATCTTTCAGCTTATACCTTTAATTTATTATCTCTAATTATATAAAAAATAAAGTTTGCTATAACTGAGGAGCTTATGGATTTTTATACACATATTACTAGCCTGCTTACATTACCAGGTTATGGGGAGGAATTTTTCTTCTTCCAAATGATGTCATACTTGTTATAGAAGCTTTGCTTTTATACTGACAAAAGGACCAGGCCAGTCAGTGCATCCAGTTGTCAGAGCAGTTGCTTCGCAGCATTAAACCAAAAAAGAAAACAAATTGTATATTTCAATCAGATAATCTTGATAAGAATGGTCATTATTTCTCATGATTACGGCTAAGGTTATAGGCTCTAGAGGCCCATAAGGCCTGGATTTAAATCCTGTGGTCCTGGGTTCAAACCCAAATCCTGCCACTACCTGGCTATATGTACTTAAACACCTAGGTAGTTAAAAGTTCTGGCAGGGCGCGGTGGCTCACACCTGTAATCCCAGCACTTTGGGAGGCCGAGGCAGGCGGATCATGAGGTCAAGAGATCAAGACCATCCTGGCCAACATGGTGAAACCCCATCTGTACTAAAAACACAAAAATTAGCTGGGCGTGGTGGCACGCACCTGTAGTCCCAGCTACTTGGGAGGCTGAGGCGGGAGAATCGCTTGAACCCGGGAAGCAGAGGTTGCAGTGAGCCAAGATCACACCACTGCACTCTAGCCTGGCAACAATGTGAGACTCTATCTCAAAAAAAAGAAGAAAAACTTCCATAACTTCTGTGTGCCTCTATTTCCTCAAATATAAAGCGGACAGAATGATTATAGGGTTGTTTTAAGGATTAAATATAATAATATATGTAAAACCCATACCATATTGTCAGTATATAATAACTATTCAGTAATTATTAGCTATTAAATCATTATTATTATTGACTGTCCACTCTGCACCAGACACTATACTATGTTCTAGGTTCATTGCTTCACTCCTCACAACCACCTTGAGAAACACGGCTGTTTATTCTCATTTCACTGATGAGGGAACTAAAGCTCAGGGAAGATAGCTCACCCAAGTTCACACAGAACCAGAATATGAACTCTGTTCTCTCAATCACCAAAGCCCACATGTTTCAAGTACATTACATAATGTAGAACAACCACAGCAGATAAAAGCGAGACAGTGGCTATACTTCAAACATTGATATAGGAAGTATTTGTTGCATTTTTCCAAAATTCTGAGCTTCAGCTTCCAAGAACATTGATAATATCATAACTGAGCAGGCGAAAAAGGAACCTAGAAGGCAGAGGTTACTGGCATGTAATTTAAAACAAGCAATACCTTTGAGGAAAATGTCATCTAAACTTGGAAGGCCAAGTTCCACATTAATAATAATCTAATTAATATATCATCTTTCTTTTCCAGTAAGACCACAATACATAACAATAGCACTGTTGTTCTTCCAAGGAGGTTTGGGAATATAGAATCGAAATATAAAATGCAGGAAGAATGGGTTAGCAAATGGCCTGCAAAATCTAGAGACAGTGCTCCATAAGGGACATTCTTAGCCTTGTGCAGCCCACGGAGGAGCACGTCCTCATGTGATCCTCTCCATATTCTCTATGCCATTACTTTTTCAACTTAATTCTAAATCCCCTTAAGGCAGGGACATCAGAAATGTGTTCTCTGTTTATATTCCAATCAAGCAAAGTTCTGGATAGGAATCCAATATATGCCTTTCCAGCGACGAGAAGCATCTGAGATTTTTATACTGTCTTGTCAGATAGTTCCCAATTAATTCTACCCATCCCCCTTCATGCTATGTCTAACAATTTCTTAGGGAGATGTTGTATATAGAACAAGGGCAAGGACCTTGGAAAGCATCCTCTGAAAGGTTTGTCCTCAGATACCCCCTTTTGCAGAGGTTTAAATCTTTAAGCTGTGAGGGGCCACTCTCTGTCTTCAGGATAGTGAGTGCTACTGACATGGTAGCAGCCAGCAGTGAGCCACCCCCTCTCCTTCCTGACTCTTCTCCCACCTGCTACTGGTCCCAGATGCAGGGCAATCGAGGTAGCCTGGGGAATGGAAAGGACTCCAGGCACAGAGTTCCAGTTCTGCCTCTGCCAATGGCTGATGGTGCTATTTGGGGTGGGTGGTTGATGCTACAAGGCACCACCTGTGCTTGCTGCAGTCACATCACTCAAACCTTTAGTGACAGCCTTGGGAGATAGGCTTTTATTTCCCTGTATCCAGTGATACTTTTTAACCTCATGCCACAAAGAGGTAGAGACATCACATCCCCTTGTGCCTGCCAGAATTTTAAGTAGCAGCCAAGGGAGCCATAATGTTTAGAAAAAGAGTTTTACATCTTCACTATTTTGAGTGAGGAAGGTGGTGGGAGCAGGGGAAAGGATTGGGCAGAAAGAGAATGCAAGAAGCTGGTGCTGGGTACAACACTGTGTACTGGAAATACCATGAGATTAGGAATTGGCCTTAATGGTTGTCTCTTCATCATAATAATAGCTGATATTTATTGAGCATTTCAGGATGCTAACCACTTTCATGAGTGGGATACTTTATCTTTTTTAATCTACCAATCACACTATGAAGCAGATATCATTATACTCAAGAAACTGAGTCACCAAAGCCCAAGTTGCAGAGCTGATTAAGTGGAAGTGCCAAGACATGAACCCAAGTAGTCTGACGCCATTACTGGTGTTCCCAGTACCTACTCTAACCGGTGTAACTAGACAAGTGACTTAACATCTCTGAGCCTCTGTTTCTTCATCTTTAAAATGAGACTGGGTATGCCTGCCCTAAGTGCCATTGACCAGAGCATTGTGAGACATCCAAGGAAGACCACATTCTGAAAAGCAAGATAATACTGCAAATATAATTGTTGTCTCCCAAGGCAATTGTTTGGGTCGCGGGGCCTTCAGAGACAGGGCTGTATATAGATTGGGGTAGGGTGGGAGGCCAAGTTTATGATTCCAGGACAAGACATCAACCACCGAACTCAACTTGTGACTTGTTTGCTTGCTGACCAATCCTAAGACCCTTCAAGGTGGCCTCTTTTCCTCTCCTCGTGGTGCAGAGTGGTCCATATCTGTGTTTTCCTTCTTATGTGGAGATAGGGGAGTAGGGAAATGTCCCTTGGAGTCCCTTTGGAACTAGGCCTTGGTGGGTCTGCCTCTCCTGATACTAACAGCAGGCCCAGATACGTGGTCATACTCCTTCTTGAATCCTCATAATTAACTAGATTGTGTGCATCCCTCTGAGGGCTGTTGTGGTGCCAATGTGCTCACTACTGAGTAACAGAACGATTTCAATAAATGGCCTTGTATGCTCAAAAGAGAGTCTCCCCAGAGACCTGGCAACCCCAGCCTTTTAGAATTAGACAGATTACTTTTTAAAATACGATTATTCAGACAACAACCCATGAACACTTCAAAAAGAGGAAAACTGGAACAATTTATTACGGCCTTTCTTCCCTTTATTTGAATTTCATGAAACAAGAAACATGTCCAAAGTGACCATTTTGGTCCCCTCATCTGTTACTCAGAAATCCTAGAGATGGAAGGTGCTTTAACAAGGGTCTTATTCCCTCACTTTTCCTGTATGTCAGGCTTTTTAAAATCACAGATTGCTCTCATAGAATAGCAACTCGAGTGGACTGTTACCAAACAAATAGAAACTAGTATCTGGAAGCCCAGTATGTATAAATATCAGGTAAAAGATGGGTGGGTGGCTATAGTTGAACCTGAGTGGACTTGACTCCTTCCCCACCATGCAAATCCCTGATGAAGAGGACTGAGACACGGTGATGGTTACTACTGAGTGTCAACTTGATTGGACGCAGGAATACAAAGTATTGATCCTGGGCATGTCTGTGAGGGTGTTGCCAAAGGAGATTAACATTTGAGTCAGTGGACTGGGAAAGGCAGACCCACCCCTAATCTGGGTGGGCACAGTCTAATCAGCTGCCAGCACAACTAAAATATAAGCAGGCAGAAAAATGTGAAAAGAGAGACTGGCCTAGCCTCCCAACCTACATCTTTCTCCCATGCTGGATACTTCCTGCCCTCGAACATCAGACTCAGCTTTGGAACTCGGACTGGCTGTCCTTGCACCTCAGCCTGCAGACAGCCTATTGTGGGACCTTGTGATCGTGTGAAATAATACTTAGTAAACTCCCCTTTATATATTTATCTATTCTATTAGTTCTGTCCCTCTAGAGAACCCTGACTAATACAGACACCTTGTCCAAATTTCCTGAGATTTGAAGGCCACTGCTGTAACTTAGAGGCTCAGCCCATAGCATGCTGAGCCAGGGGCTGTGGATAAGCAGGTAGGTGAACCAGAGGGTAACTTGTCTCACTTCCAAATGCCCAGACTAGCTCATAGTGTTCTTTTATCCATTCAGCAAATATTTATTAAGCACCTACTATACGCTAGGTATTATGCTGGATGCTTGGAATGCATCAGTGAACAACATTCCCTGTCTTCATGGAGCTCACATCCTGAAAATTCTTATGAATTTAGTTCCAGGAACCAAAAAAGGGAACTAAGTTTGTAGTGTCTTCCTCTATCTTCAGCCAGAATCACATTTAAACCACCCACACTCAGGTATGAATCTCTCCTAAGGCCATCAGAGAAAGAATACCAAACTTGTTTTAGTAACTCATTCCGGTATTTAATACGCTCACAAGACATTCTTCAGAGATAGAATACACCCCATTTTAGTATGCATTTTATTTTGTTTTTTCCTCAGGAGACCTGATAGAAGTTAGTCACAATGTTCTGAGTAAGAACCAGTCAAAGGCTGGACTACAGCCCTCAAACTTCTCTGTTTAACATGGATAGAATCTCAGTTTCTATAGCCTGTCCCCAGGATTTTCATGTTTTGAACCTTTCACCATCCACATCACCTCTCTGATGAATTTCCCCCACACTTCCCAGTGGTTGTAAAGCCCAGTAAGCCACTTTAGGTGCCACTCTACCCTTTCCAAGTCCCTTTCACTCACATTACTTCATATATAACCCTATGATGTTGGCAAGGCCATGTTCACCTCTCCCACTGCCCAGGGAAGCCAAGTGAGCCCCAGAGGGGCCAAGTGACTTACCTAAGGTCACACAGCTAATCATGAGGCAGAGGCAGCATGGCCAGCCGGGTCTCCAGGTGCTGAGCTTCAGAGTTCTGTCTCGTGGGAGCCTCAGCTACCATTTGGGAAGGTCCAGGTATGTGAAGGCTTGTGCAATCCCTGAGACATTTTGATGGCTGGTGGCCAGTTAACATTTAGGTCATGTGTTTTCTTTCCCAGGTGTGTGTTGACCCTGTTCTGTACCCTGTGTCATATGACCTCTAAAGGTAAGGACTGGTAGCATAAAGTAAAATCATAACCACCATCAATCGGCCAGTTCCTGGCCTTCTGGGTCATCAGAGGCAGACTGGGGCCCCACCAGCCCTAGGTCCATCCCAGTTAGTACTCAATTGTCCCATATCTGTGAGGTTGGCACTGACTCACTGATTGCCACCCTCTGGGTTATCAGCCTGTGGTGCAACCAGAAGAGATTCTCATCTGTGTGAGGTGGCTCAAGTGTGGTTGGGTCTCGACTGGGGTGACCAGCCTGACCAGGTGGAGGAGATAGACTCATCCACATCATCAACAGAAGGCTTTGATGGCTTTGTTTTTTTCCAAACTTAGGTAACCTATGCCACGGTATGCTCAAAAAAGATCACAATATTATTTTGAGATGAAATCATTTGTGTTTGTGACTAAAATTTGGCCTCATCATAATTCATTTAATGGGTAACACCATGCCACCCTTTCAGTCTTGCCCAGAGGGTTGCAAGATGGTCCTTAATACAATGAAAGGAGATGGTGTATAGTTACAGGAACTGGCCCGTAAGTGTGCTGGGCCATCTTCTGACCTGACTCATTATCAGAATCCTAGTCCCAATAATCTATTGTAAAACAATAATAACAACAAAGAAAATGCCCTTTAAGAAGCTAATTTTGAAATAATCTAGGTTCTCATTATAATTTTTTTAAAAATCCGGACTCCTTACCACAACCTGCAAGTCTCTACATCAGGGGTCCCCAACTCCCAGGGCTACCGACTGCCACCAGGAAGTGTTAGGAAGCGGGCTGCACAGCAGGAGGTGGCGAGTGAGCATTACTACCTGAGCTCCACCTTCTGTCAGATCACTGGCGGCATTAGATTCTCATAGGAGCATGAACCCTATTGTGAACTGCGCATGCAAGCGATCTAGGTTGTGTGCTCCTTACGATAATCTAATAATGCCTGATGATCTGGGGTGCAAGAGTTTCATCCTGAAACCCTCCCCTGACCATGTCCGTGGAAAATCTGTCTTCCACAAAACCAGTCCCTGGTGCCAAAAAAGGTTGGGAACCACTGCTCTAGATGACCTGGCGTTGTCCTACTTCTCCAATTAACATGTCTCTCCTCTCTCCCCACTGCTCACCATGCTCAACCATTCCATGCTCCTTCTCATCCTGTGCACCAGCTATTCGCCTTGTCTAGAATGACTCCTGCCCCCACCCTTTGATCATCCTATGCCTAGTCCTTATTCAAATCTCAACACAAGCCTTCCCTTCCCAACCCTCCCCTCTCTTCCTTGGTCACCCTGACCATTACTGTGCTTTATTTTCTTATATTAGGTGTATTCGTAGTGAGTATAAGCTCTATGAAGGTAAGGGCAATGCCTATCTGGACCGTCACTGTATCCCCCCACCAACAACAATGCTGGCACAGAGGAATGTGCAGTAATCATTTATTGAATGGAGGGATGAATGAGCCAAGATCAGCCTGGTTTGGGATTCACTGCCTTATTAAAACATTTTGCCCTTCCTGAGTCTTAGCTGCCTAATCTGTAAAACAGGAGTATTAGCCTCCGTGGCAGCTAAGGCCCCATATAGCTTTGGCAATCTATTATTTTCTGACCCTGTGGACCCATGGGGAGCCCAAGGGCCTCCGCCTCAACTGTCACCCCAAACTGGACCATAATTTTGTAAACAAGGCAATATCACAAGTCCCAATAAAGGCAAAATATATCAGGCCCATTGAAGAGGTCTCCCTCCTGCCAAGAAAGAGTGAGGTTGTGCTTAGGAAGAGGCTGGATGATCCTTATAGGAATTGTTCCCCATGAAGTCTGTTTGATTGAATTCTGTTGATTTGCTAATGCCAAGGTATTTGCAAATGGGTGGAACAAATGAATATTCTGATATATACATGAGCTGTGCTTAGAAGGAAGACTTAACTAAATCTGCAACTACTGGAACCTCTTTTTAGTTTTATAAATAAAGATAATTTATCCTTTTTCAATCTTCAGAAAAGTCCCTCGGACTTCATTAATTCTTTCAAATGGATATTCTGCTTAAAGTGACATAGAACATAATGGGAAGGAGACAGTTAATAAGAGGGAAAGAAATGGTTTTTCTACCTAATTAGAGAATAGAACCTTAAAGTAACTTGTGTTCTTTGATCTAAGGCAGTTAGGACTACATGTTGCTTTTGAATGAATGCTGCTAAATTTCAGAAAATAAATACCATTATTATCAACATTTGGCTTTGAATATCCTAATGGCACTCCTGTAGGCTTACTTTAATTTCAATGATATATTTTAATTTTGGCTATAGAATAGAAACTACAGTTTACATAATTTTTAGAAAACCAAGAACAAGTTGGCTTAATTGGGGCCTGGTTATTTAAAACACACACAACACAAATCAATAAATGGTGTGAAGAGAAAATAGTCATGCAAAGAAAGAAGTCAATTTTTTTTATCGTCATAGTCCAAAAGTAGCTGACCTATCAGGTGTAAATTGTCACTGACAGACACAAAAAGGCCATTTATTAGACTTGTTGGGCCAATGCTGGCAAAATAAATGAGTAAGTATTTTTGATACCTACTGAGTGCCAGGCCCTGGGTCAGAGGTTGTAGAAAATGAAAGATGAATTTGAGTCCATGTCTCTTGGAACCCATAGTCCAGAAAGAGGTAAGACAGGTGCACACATAAGTAGATTGCACAGAGGGACATGATAGGTATGATCAGACACATTCAAAATGTTGTTACAGGTTCCAAGGAAGAGGACAACAGCTGCAAGTATAGTAGTTGGAATCAAATAAGGCAAAGCATGTGAAGGCCACTCATTTTTCAGACGTGGGTGTTTTTATGTCCTTCATAGCTCATTAAACCTCTGTACACTATACCTAATACAATGGGATGGCTGTGGGAGATTATCAGTATACACTGATCGATTAATCAATTGACTTGATTGATACTTAGTAAAAGATAAATGAAACATAGTACAAACACAGTCTTTAGCAACCGATAGGTAGAGTTAATGGATTCTGGGGGTTTACCTGAAGATTAATCAAAAGTTTGGCTGCTATAGTTGTAGACTCATAAACATAAGTTCTGTAGGTATCTATCATTTTTAGTTTTCTGAGCTAAGATTATCGAAGCCAGTCAAGGGAGGAAAGACCATGCATTTGTACAGCCTAATCAGAAATGAAGGAGGCTGCATTTAGCAGCAACTAAACTTTCTTTTTCCATCAAAATATTCTGAGAATCATGTCCCAGACATCTCACCAAGAAGTGGTTGTGTGACTGTGTCAGGGGAAGAAGCAGGCCCTGAATTGTGCTGGTGTGATTTTACCTAATAGATGGATAGAAAATAAAAGTTCAGCTTTGAAAAGTTCATAGGGCTGTCTGCTATGATGTGCAGGCATCTAAAGACAGCATTTCCCCAGACACCCTAAACCCTGATCACTGAACCCTCTGCAGCGAATCTCACCATTGAACGGCCAGCTTTGGTCTGCACACGCTGTGGGATCCCAGGCCCCACCAGAAACAAGCCATGGAGGAACAGCCAACCTGCTCATTTCCGTTTGTTGCCGCAGCCTACACCTCCACAGGACTCCTGGATGAAATACGAACTGAGAACGCACTTGAGCTGCAGCTGCTGAATTTGGGGCAACTGGAGGAAGCCCATTTCCGGGCAAGACAGCCTCTCGCATTAGGGCAAGAGACCAGAGAAATCAGGAACTTGGGAGGCACGGGGACTTAGCATTCCACCCCACCCACTGCCTGTTATGCAGACTCTGACTCAGTTAGAAGCCCAGGGAGGTATAGCAACAAAAGTCTGAGGATAGGCAGATGTTAGGAAAGAAAGAAAACCTGTCTCTGGTTCTGGCTTTCCAAGTTCCCATTTGGAGTAAATTTTCAGAATGGAAATTGATTATTTAACTTCAATGAATTTTTTTAAAAAGAATGGACTTTTTTTTGGTTCTGTCTCAGTGATTTTAATTAATTTTCAGAGGTCTACAGCAATAACTGTTACCTAGAATGCTATTGTGGATAAAATATGATGAGCATAGACAAATTAAATGTTAATTGGCATAATTACCCAGTTAATATTTAAAGATTTGTTATCTGCATTCCTCTGCTTTTGCCTTATTGTGCTTTGCAGTTCAATATGAATTTTTTTTTTTGAAAAAGAATTTTCTCTTCATCTCCCACTGAGTTATTTTTCACTTTGGGTTTGCTGGTTATTAGTCAGAGATGATAATAATAATTTTTCTTAAAGTGCAGGCTTGCAGCTGAGAATTTCCAAAGTGTAGTGAGTCACCTCTGGAGTAGTCAAGTCATTTATCTCCAAACCTCAGAGTCAAACGTTGTGCCAGGAAGGGGATCCAGGACTCCCCATCCTTGATACCAAGCATCAATACCATGATGGCCTCACCTCATGGCATAGCTGTCTGTGGCTAGTCAGTGTGAGCCACAGTAGTCCCACAAGCATCATTGCACACACAAGGTCCCAAACCTATGTCACATTGTCAAACAGTGACAGAGACTCATTAATTGCACAGGACTACCAGTCCAGATTACTCTGCAGGAAAAGTCCAGTGTAAGGACCTGGACTATAAGGAGATCCAGCTTGTAGTCCTGCCACTGTTCTACCAATAATTTCAAATCATGGAATGTTAGTGTGGCTCAGTGTTAGGTCTCTCAAACTTCAGTCATTTTTATTTTATTTTGCACTAATATTTACTTTGTATTTTTCTTCAAATTATTTATTTTCATAAGTAAATACATTTTTAAAAGAAAATGTTATATTATTACCACAAAACAGAAACCTGTATCATTTGGCATAAATAAAAAGGAATCATGAGAATGAATAATACATTAGGGTTTCCAGTCAATACAGTAAAATGGCTGTGAAAGTTCAGCTCCTGGAGGTAAAAAGGATTAAATGCAGAGAACAGAAACTGGCTCACTGATTAAGACCATAAACTGAGGCAAGGTCTTCACTACCACTTTATATAAATGTCTGTGTATTATATATAGTGCGTGTATATATATTTGCATATATATGTGCATATATATGTATGTGTATATATGTGTATATATACATACATGTGTATATATGTGTATTTATAGACATACATATATGTGTATGTATAAACGTATGTATGTATGTACATATGTGTATTATAGATACACATATGTATGTTTTCACATATACATGTGTGTATATATACGTGTGTGTGTTTGTGCGTGTGTATAAACAGTTGCTGACCCACTGTCCAAGGTTATGGCTTAAAGGAATGTGTAAAGATAGATAAAACTTCAAGACTAGGACCTTAGCTAACCACCAGTTTACTTGTTGCTCTGATTTGTGAATGACATAAAAATAGAAAATAATTAGAATCTTGGAAATTAAAAATATGCTAGTGGAAATAAAACAATTGAAAATAATAAATAAATCTGGATTAGAGACAGAGAGTCAGAGAGAGTATTATTAAATGGGAATATGGTACTAAGGAATTTATCAGAATGTAGCACAGACAGAAAAGATGAAGAGGAGATGGAAATGAAGGAGGAGACAGAAAAAAAGCAAAAAGGAAGTTCACTTCAGAGACATGTGGATAGATTGAGATTTTTCTCCAACTCTTTAATAAGAGTTCCAGAAGCAAAAGAAAATGGGGAGAATGATGAAGAAACATTATATGAAGAGCAATACTTGCAAATTTTATCAAGACAACCTGAGATCAAAGTTGATCAAAGGGAACACAGTTTCAGATAGGCATAAGGAATAGATTTTGAGATCTATTGCACAGCAGGGTGACCGTGGTTAAAATAATGTATTGTGAAAAATTAGCTGGGCGTGGTGGCGTGTGCCTGTAATCCCAGCTACTCAGGAGGCTGAGGCAGGAGAACTGCTTGAACCCGGGAGGTGGAGGTTGCACTGAGTCAAGATCATGCCGCTGCACTCCAGCCTGGGCGACAGAGTGAGACTCCGTCTCAATAATAATAATAATAGGCCGGGCGCGGTGGCTCACGCCTGTAATCCCAGCACTTTGGGAGACGGAGGCTGGCGGATCACGAGGTCAGGAGATCGAGACCATCCTGGCCAACACGGTGAAACCCTGTCTCTACTAAAAAATACAAAAAACCAGCCAGGCGAGGTGGCGGGCGCCTGTAGTCCCAGCTACTGGGGAGGCTGAGGCAGGAGAATGGCGTGAACCTGGGAGGCGGAGCTCGTAGTGAGCCGAGATCGCGCCACTGCACTCCAGCCTGGGGGACAGAGCAAGACTCTGTCTCAAAAAAATAAATAAATAAATAAATAATAATAATGTATTGTGTATTTTGAAGTAACAAAGATAATGCATTTCAAATACCTCACCATAAAAAAATGATGGGTAAGTGAGGTGATAGATATGTTAATTAGCATGACTTAATCATTCCACACTGTTTGGCTATATTGAAACATCACATTGTACCCCATAATGTATACAATCATAAGTTGTCAACCAAAAACAATATTAATAATAAAAAGTGTATTGCAGAGCATACCTAGCACCCAGATCTTGGTTTCTAATACCATTATGCAATAAAAGGAACCAGGGCTCCTTCAAGAAATGGCTGACTCTTCAAGAAATGGCTGACTGGGGCAGGAAGTATACAGGATGAGCCAAAAGGAAAAAAATACAATGATGGGGACAAGCCAAATGATACAGGAGCCAACTGAAAGCTACAAGAATTTGAATAAGAAAATAAATATAATTATGTTGGGTTATAAGCCAAAGTAGGAAAATGTCCATTAGTACATATTGATATAAATAAATGATTGAATAAATAAACAAATGGGGAGCATAGATAATATGCAGAAGAATTTCAAATAATTTATGTAGATACATTGCCCTTAAGAAGGTGGAGCATAATTCCTATTTAAGTGTTAACTGCATATAGTGATTTTCTTCCAAAGAGCACAGTATGGAAAGGGAGGGAAAAATGAGCAACTTTACAGTGGAGAAACCTGATAAGCATTACCTCAAGTCAGGTGTTCATGGCTAATATCGATAGTGATGTCATTTTCATAGTATATACCCTTGATACGATGTGATGAGAATGGCACTTTACCCATGTGATCTTCCTCCATATAACACATTACCTTGCTCTAACAAGAAAACAGCAGACAAATCCCTATTAAGATTCATTCTACAAAACATCTGACCAGTAACCTTCACAACTGTCAAGGTCATCAAAAATGAGAAAGCCTCAGAAACTGTCACAATCAATAAGAATCTAAAAAGTTAGGATGACTAAACATAATATGGTGTCCCAAATAGGATCCCAGAACTGAGAAAAAAGACATTAGGGAGAAATTGAGAAAAAACAAATAAAATATAGATTTTAGTTAATAATAATGTATCAATATTGGTTCACTAATGGGGACAAATGTACCATGCTAAGGCAAGACGTTCATAATAGAGAAAACTGGATGTGGGATATACAGGAATTCTGTACTATTTTCTCAATAATTGTGTAAATCTAAAACTGTTCCAAAATTAAAAGTCTAATTATTTTAAAAGTGCATAGCAAGTGACCAAGTAGGATTAAAAAAAGAGTCACTGTAATAAAACTGTAGAAATCAAAAATATCCTAAAAGCTACGAAAGTAAAAAGAACACCTACACCTATGACTTACTGTTAAATTTATTTTGATCAGCAGTAATAAAGCTGGGCAACTATGTAAATCTCAAACGTGCTGATGAAAAGTAAAATAAATGTCAACTTAAAATTTTATACCTACATCAACTATCACTAGGGAAAGAAGACAAATCAAGCCATTTTCAACATACTATTTATTTATATACTATTTACATATCTTATGTAAAAAAACAATTCAAGAAAGAGACTATGAAGAATAATTTAGCTGCAGGACTAACACAGCTATCAAGATTAATACAAAGCTGCATATGTAGACAGTGGTATTGGTCCAAGAATAGGTAAACAGACCAATGGAACAGACTACGATCTAAAATCAGACCCACCTATCTCTGGTCATCTGAATTATGACACAGGTCCCACAGCAACATGATGGGAAAATAATGGACTTCATCAGTGGTGGTAGATAATTAGCTAGCCATGTGTTACAATGGAACCTTGACCTTACCTCACACTATATACAAAATTCAATTCAAAATGAATCATAGGGCCGGTGCGGTGGATCATGCCTGTAATCCCAACACTTTCAGAGGCCAAGGCAGGTGCATCACCTGAGGTCAGGAGTTCAAGACCAGCCTGGCCAACATGGCGAAATCCTGTCTCTACTAAAAATACAAAAAATTAGCCGGGCATGGTGGCATGTGCCTGTAATCCCAGTTACTTGGGAGGCTGAAGCAGGAGAATCACTTAAACCCTGGAGGCAGAGGTTGCAGTGAGCCAAGATAGTGCCATTGCACTCCAGCCTGGGCAACAGAGCAAGACTCCATCTCAAGAAAAAAAAAAACAAAATGAATCATAGAACTAAATGTGAAAGGCAAAACAATAAAGATAAAATAAACAACTATTTTTATGACCCTGAGGTGGACACAAAATTCTTATAAAGCACATAAAAACACTAAATACAAAGGAAAATATTGTTCTTTAAATTACATTAAAATGAAAAACACGTTTATTGAAAGATGCATTAAGAGAATGAAAAGTCATATCACATAGTGGGAGAAGATGTTTGTCACACTTATATCCAATAAAAGACTTGTATCCAAAACATATTTTTAAAAAATTTCTGCCGAGCCCAGTGGCTCATGCCTGTAATCTCAGCACTTTGGGAGGCCGAGGTGGGCAGATCACGAGGTCAGGAGATCAAGACCATCCTGGCTAAGACGGTGAAACCCCGTCTCTATTAAAAATACAAAAAATTAGTCGGGCATGGTGATGGGTGCTTGTAGTCCCAGCTACTCAGGAGGCTGAGGCAGGAGAATGGCATGAACCTGGGAGGCAGAGCTGGCAGTGAGCCAAGATCGTGCCACTGCACTCCAGCCTGGGTGACAGAGCGAGACTCCGTCTCAAAAACAAACAAACAAACAAAAAACAACTTCTCCAAATCAGTTTTTAAAAGACATGCAACCTGATTTTCAAATGGGCAAATAGTTGGGCAGGTATTCCATAAAAGAATGATGTTTATGCCAATAAACATTAAAAATATTTTTTAATATCAACAGTCATCAGGGAAATGCTAGTTAAAACTGCAATGGGATACCACTACACATCCGCCAGAAGAGCTACCAATTTAAAAACAAAAGATATCAAGTATTGGTGAAGATATAGAGCAACTGGAACTCTTATGTAGTCTGGGGAGGAAGTTATATTGATAACTGGTTAAATTGGAAAACTGGCAGTATCTTCTGCCACTGAAAATTTACCTAACTCAAAACTGGGCAGTTAAACTCCTAGATATGAAACCAACAGAAATACACACACACACACACACACACACACACACACACACACACACACACACAGATCTGTACTAAAATGAACATAGCAACATTTTTGTAAGAGCCAAAAAACTGGAAACAACCCAAATATCCATCAGAAAAAGAATAGATAAAAAATTACATTTTATGCAGACACTAGACTACTCCCCAGCAATTAAAAAACAAAAAAAAAAACAACTACTTGCAATGATGTGGATAAATCTTACAGATATACTGCTGAATAAAAGAAGACAGACATATATGCATGCATGACACCATTTATGCAAATTTCAAAAACAGCCCAAATTAATCTATGGTGAATCTCAGCTCTGTCATTTTTTAATAAGTTGCTCTCTGTGCCTCTGTTTCCTCATCTGTAAAATAAAGGCAATAATGGTGCCTACTTCTTAGGGTTGTATGTAGAAAGATTATGCAACATGAGTTAACTAACAAACACAGTGCTTGGCCCATGGCATTATATAGCTATTATTATTATTGCTGTTATCAGTATTGTCATGTTTAACCCTGAGGAAAAGAAAAGAACAAACATGTATTGAATTCTCACTTGTCACTCTCTGTGTTACCTCTCGATCCTCACAGAAACTTCATGAGATGGGCATTATCATTCCCATTTTGCAGCTGAGAACAGTAAGGCTCAGATACGTCATGGGCTGAATACAGACATGAACCCAGGCCTGTCTCTACCATACTGTATGGGATTAGAGTATAAGTATACATGGAGTGGGAGAAGGAGAGGTGATCACTTTGGACTGAAGAGGCTTC
The DNA here is from genome assembly GCF_008728515.1 of Papio anubis. Lineage (NCBI taxonomy): Eukaryota > Metazoa > Chordata > Mammalia > Primates > Cercopithecidae > Papio > Papio anubis. The sequence continues at coordinate 59,026,146 of NC_044986.1, forward strand.
TACCTAATACAACTCAAAGGAAGATGCTGATCCTTGAGTCTCCTACACCTAGGCCTCAGGTAATTCCAAGTGAACATTATATTAAATTGCTGCAGAAGACATAAGATGATAAATAGTAATGGGGGTTTTATTTAGGAATTAACATTTAGCTACTCTTCAAATTATAAACTGTGGAGATCTAAAAACATTTTTAAGATATTAAATTCATTTGAACGCATTCAAATATTGAAGGGTCATGATTAATGGAAGTTCTGAAAATTATTAATGTCCAAGGTTTTCCAACATCAAGCCATCATTTAGGTTAGCGATTCCTATCTAGACTATAATAAATATTCATTGTAAAAACATCTGTTTTTACTCCACAAACTTAATATTTAGTCGCCTAAAAAATTAACAAATAAAGGGCTGGGCACAGTGGCTCACGCCTGTAATCCCAGCACTTTGGGAGGCCAAGGTGGGCGGATCACGAGGTCAAGAGATTGAGATCATCCTGGTGAAACCCCGTCTCTACTAAAAACACAAAAAATTAGCCAGGAGTGGTGGTAGGCGCCTGCAGTCCCAGCTACCCGGGAAGCTGAGGCAGGAGAATGGCGTGATCCCGGGAGGCGGACCTTGCAGTGAGCCGAGATCGTGCCACTGCACTCCAGTCTGGGCGACAGAGCGAGATTGTCTCAAAAAAAAAAAAAAAAAAAAAAATTAACAAATGAAGTAAAAGATTAGCAATAATAATATAATAGTAAACATTTATTAAGCACTTAAATTGTGCCAGACATCATTATAAGCAACCTACAAACATCATTAGCTCATTTATTATCTCAACAATCTTATGAATTATTATTGTTCCTATCTTGCCAATAGGAAACTGATGTACAGGGATATTAGGTGTCCAAAGTTACATAACTTGTAAGAGGAGATTCAGTGTATGACCCCAGGAAGGTCCAGTACCAGAACCTGCACTCCTGACTACTCTATTACAAGAATGCTTATCCAAAAGTGATTTAAAATAGAAGAAATCTAAAAACAACTTAAAGGTCCATAAATTAGGGTAAATTTCCAATATGGAGTAGTTACATAACCACTAAAAACATGTTTTTCAGAAAAATTCAATGATATAGGAAATGTTTGTGAAAATAAAAAACAGAAAACTGAATACAATGATAAGTGACATGGACTGAGTGATTACTATGTTTCAGGCTCTATTCTACATGATTTATAATGGACTATCTCAATTATCACACTAACTTTGAGACAGCTACTATTTTCTTACCCGTTTTACAAATGAGAAAAACTTCCAGGAGTTCAATAATTTTCTCAAAATACAGACCCTGGCATTCAAACGCAAATGGTCTGAAACTGGAAACAATGTTTTTACGTAGTACTCTACACAACTTCTCCTTTGTTCTCCGATAACACTGAGTGTAAATTACAAGCACCCATTAATTAATTCATTCAACAAATACTTATTGAACATTTCATATATCCCAGGTACGCCTTAGCAATGGGACTACAGCAGTGAACAGGCAGATGAAGTTCCTCCATTACATTCTAGTGGGAAATTAAAACATCAAACCACTCATTATAATAAAGTTTAATGAGCACTAAGACAAGGGGAACTAGTCGTCTAATTAATTCCTGGTATGACAAGTCCCTTCTAAATCCTATTATTTGTATATATTAGTCTGGGCAGGACAGAGTTCAGATGATCAGTGAGCACTCTGCACATGCACTGCATGAGAGAATCAATCTCTATTTGTTTCTTAGTCAATAATTGTCGTAACCTGCCACCCAGGCCACAGACTGGACCAAGACTGGCCAAAAGTAGCTATCCTTATGCAATGATTGCCATGCCCTGATATTCTGAGTGAGAATAAGAGGGAAAGAGAGGAGGGGGCTGAGGACTCAAGTAGGCATGTTCCAGATAAAAAGATTTGAAGGCAATCTACCATAATGTGATCTCCAGAAAACTTGATGGCTTATCTCCAGATGGAAGGAGTTGAGTGATGTTATTTTCTCTGTGTACTTTTGTATTTTCCATATTTTCTAAGGTGGATCATGTTTCATATGTATAGTTTTCAGAACTCCAGACCATTTGCACACTGATAGTAAATTGTAGAAAAGATAAAATAATCAGTTAAAGAGATTTAGGACTTTTCTGACTATAGGAACCAAAATGCTTTATCAATTTTTTTATTTGTTTGTTTTTTAATTGTGTAAAATACACATAACATAAAATGTACCACATTACCAATTTTTAAGTGTATAGTTCCGTGGCATTAAGCATATTCACATTGTTGTACAACCATCATCACCATCCATCTCCAGAACTCTTTTAATCTTGCAAAACTGAAACTTTATGATGATTGAACAGTAAGTACCTCCTCATTCCCCTCCCCACAGCCCCTGGCAACCACCATACTACTTTCCATCTCTATGAATTTGAGTACTCTAGGTTCCTCATGTAAGTGGCATGATACATTCCTTTTGTGACTGGCTTATTTCACTTCCCACAATGTCCTAAAGGTTCATTCATTGTTTCAGTCCATTCAGGCAGCTACAACAGAATACCTCAAACTCAGTGGTTTAAACAAAAGAAATTTATTTTCCACAGTTTTGGAGGCAAGAAGCTCAAGATCAGAGTGGCAACAGATTTGATGTCTGGTGAGGGACCATTTCCTGGTTCATAGAAGGCCATCTTGGAGCTATGTCCTCACATGTAGGAAAAGGTGCAAGAGAGCTTTCTGGGGTCTCTTTTGCAAGAACACTAATCCCATTCATAAGGGCTCAACCCTCATGACCTAATCACGTCCCAGAAGCCCCAACTCCTAATACCATCACATGGGAAGTTAGGATTTCAACATATACTTTTCGGGGCACACAAACATTTAGTCCCTAACATCAATGTTGTTACACGTGTCAAAATTTCCTTTTTTTAAAGACTTGAATAATATTCCACTGAATTTACATATCGCATTTTGTTTATTCATCTGTTGATGGACACTTGGATTGCTCCTACCTTTTGACTATTATGAATAATGTTGCTGTGAACACGGGTGTGCAAATATGTCTTAGAGTCTCTACTTTCAATTATTTTGGGTATATACCCAAAAGTGGAATTTTTGGATCATATGGTAGTTCCATGTTTAATTTTTTGAGGAACCGCGATACTGTTTTCCATAGAAACCATATCATTTTACGTTCCCACCAACAGTGCACAGTGTTCCAATTTCTCCACAGGCCCAACAACACTTGCTATTTTTGAATTTTTGATAATAGTCATCCTAATGAGTCTGAGGTAGTATCTCCTTGTGGTCTTGATTTGCATTTCCCTAATAATTAGTGATGTTGAGAATCTTTTCATGTGTTTATTGGCCATTTGTATATCTTCTTTGAAGGAATGTCTATTCAAGTCCTTTGCCCATTTGTTTGTTTTACTGCTGTTGAATTGTAGGAGTTCTTTACATATTCTGATATTAACCCTGTATCAGATATATTATTTGCAAATATTTTCTCCCATTCCATAGATTGTCTCTTTACTCCACTAATTGTGTCATACCCAGATTAAATTAGATATTTCCATTAGGGTGAGGACATGAAGAAAACTATGAGTTTTTTTCCAGGCCAGCAATTTCTGCTGGGTCCACTAAAGCAAGGATAGTCCCAAGTCTGTTGCCAGCTATTCAGAGGTATGGACCCAATATTGTGACTTTTAAAATGAGGAAATACGGCAGAAGTAATAAATCGCAGACCAGTCTTTGACATGTCTCGCCCCTGACTCCACATCCAGACAACTTGCCATGCCCTCCCAATTCTTTCTTCTCCAGTATGACCACCTCCACTCTTCCTTCCCATCGTTCTTCTGCCACTCTTTTTCAGACTTCTATGATTCTACTCTAACAGATTTTTTAAGTGCTTGCTATTGTTCAGAATGCCATTGCGAAAAATAAAGGCTGCAAATGAAATGTTCTAGGTCTAGATAAAACTGAGAAATGATGGATTAATAAAAAGTAAACACATTTTTATTGTGGGACTTCTCAGAGCCTATACTATGCTAAAGAGGATTACATATCTCAAAATAGAGATGTGTAAAGGTTTTCTAAGGTTATTTAGCTGCTGAACACATTTAGGAAGGTGGGTGGGAGAACCACAGTTAACTTTTAATAGGACATGGAAAATGCTAAAATATGGCAATAATCTCTCTGCCTCCAGTGTCACAGTCCCCCAAACTTCTGGTCTCCCGGCTGAATTAATCTGCCTAAGATGCTACCCTGCGATATCTCTTATTGGCTACCAAAGGAAGTATATCAAAGGCTAATTGAGAAGTATGTCTAACTTATCCTTTGAGAATGCTTGCTGTCTACTCCCCCATACAAACTCTACACTTCCAACAAACTGGACTGAGTGTACCATCCAGAAAAGGTACAGTCTTTTTCACCTTCCTACAAAAACTCCTTCATGTCATCCGCTGTGAGACTCTTGCCATCCACTAGGGCTCACCTCCTGACCTCTCATCTCTCTAGGCAGAAGGAATCACTCCTTCATCCAGATTCCCCAACACCTTCCATTGGGAAATACCATCATTATCTATATGTTGCATTAATCCTCATATTGGGTTTTTTTTTTTGAAGGAAGGAGACTGTGCCTTTCTCATCTTTGAATTCTTTGTATTTCCTCTATCTACTAAAATAAAAAAACCTTAAAAAATTACACATGTAATAAATAAATACATGCTTGTAAAAATCCAAACCCCACCAAAATACATAGAGGAAAAACAATCTATTCTCTAACCCTGTTCTAACACGAAACTTCCATCAGTAATTAACTGTGTATCTTTCAAACCCTTATTTACAATTAAGTGTGTCTGTAATATATACTTCTGATTATAATTTTATTTGTTAAAACACAAATGAGATTATGAATATATCTACTCTGCTATGACCTGTATTTTTCACTTTACCATATATCTTGAAGATCCTTCTGTGTCATTACATATAGATCAAATGCAGTTTTAGTGGCTTCGTGACATTCCATATATGAAGGTACTATTCTGTATTTAACTATTCTCCTTGACAATTTAGTTTGCTTCTTAATTCACAATTAAAAATTAATGCTGCAATTAACATCCTTGTACTTATATATTTATGTTCATTATATGAGTGACTGGATAGGGGATATAATACTGGGCAAATGCTACAAACATAAAATTTTGATGCTAACAAATTTTCCACTAAAAAGCCAATAATAACAATAAGTGTGTGTTTAATGAATATGTTTCAAATTATAAAGCTCTAAAGTGCTTATCTCTCTGGTCTAGTGTCCAGCACAGAACCATACACAAATAGACAGTCAATATGCTTTCCTGTTTAGCAACAGTAGTAATCAGTTTTACAAATTCCTATCAGTTGAATACAAGATGGGTAATAGTTTCTGTGAAAGTAATCCAGCTGGCCACAAGCTTAACATAAGCAAGATAAAGTAGCACCTTAAAAACAAACCAAAAAAAAATACAACTCTTTGATTGCATAAATAGAAGGATAAGTTTTAGATCACAGGACATAATAATCAGTTCAATTCAACAAACATCTATCCCACAGACTCATACAAGTCAGACTACGTATTTTTCAATGAGGGACACTGGTTACAAGGAGGTCACTGACAACCTGGGGTTTACTCAGGATGATAAAAGCTCTAATGCCCTGTTACATGAGACAGTACAGGAAAACTGGGATATTTAACCTAGAGAGGGGAAAACCTAGGCAGGCCATGATAGCCATCTTGAAACAACACGAAAGGCTGATGTGGAGAAAGAGGAAGCAGATATACTCTCTAAACCAGCACTAAAGGTGGACTTGTCAGGCAGAGAGATTTCAACCAGTGTGAGCTGACCACTTTCTAACCACTTAGGTCATTCAACAATGAAATGAGCTGTCTCATGAGGTAATGGGGTTCCCACCCCTGAAGAGGTTACAGAAGAGGGGTATGGACTTTTAAGGATCTTGCAAAGGCTCTCATGAAGAGTAAGGCCTCTCCAGGTGTCCCATAAGCAGGGACAGAAACCATCTTCCTAAGGACAAAGGAATGAGCTCCTGGTCTATTTTCCATTTATTCCAGCACCTCAACCTGTAGGACCTGAAACAATTGTTTCCTAACATCCTGATCCCTGGTGGAAAAAGAGAGCCAAGATGACAGAATCCAAGGATGAAGAAAGCTCTGAGAAACGGAAGGGAAAGTTACAAAGAAAGAAAAACAAATACTACTAAAAACAGACATTGTCTTTGCTCAGTTGTCTCATCTCTCTTTCCTCTACTTCTTCCCAGCCCTCAAGCTCCCCATAATCTTCCCTTCCACCATATCCTAGGACTTTCCTGCCCCAAAGGATAATGTCTTATAATTAACCCTAAACTAGGGGTAACAAACAGGATCAGTCTCAAGAGCTCATTCCCATCAATTGGTAGTACCTGCCAAGAGCCCTGATTGGGAGGGATTCTGATGATGCATCTGGGCAATTGATTAGCACTGTCTGCCCTAAGTTCTGCAATAGGGAGTGGTGGCACATATGCCATAGAGTTGATAAGCTTGCACTAAGATGCACTAAGATGTTACTATTTGCAAATCCCTAAGGAGGAATGAAATGTAAGTTTCATGAAACATCGTGGGAAGAGGGTAATGCTTAACCCCTAAAAGAGGCTCAGTAATAATAGAGATTGAAATCCCTGTGGCATTTTAGTGGAGGCCCCATCTGAGAGAATGAAATACCTCCTGATACCCCTATAATCCTACCAGAGAGGTGACCTCCAGTTCCATTCCCTGTTGGACAGGCTCTGGGGGCCAAAGAGAGAAGGTGGATGCAAACATCTTCTGTATCAAGTGTTTCTGACTTCGGATCTAAAGATTAGGACAAATGGATTTTTGTCTAGAGTTGACCACACTCATGTCTCCCATTTTCCATGCCAAGACCTGAACCAAGAAACTGAGTGGAGAAATGACTTCCCAAACTTTACACACTTTCCTCCAGCCTTTGAATTAATGGCTACCTGTGCCCTGATCCTGCAAGGGCCACGAGCCTCTTTCAAGTGTCTCATTGCTCCTGGGCCAGACTCAGGTCGTCTGTCCCTTCACCAGGTAACTCTGCCCACTCCCCGAGGCTCCCGCCTACCTCTTGGAGGCCTGTTCCAAGTATTATGGTGATGTCAGTGGCTTCTGGCTCCCTGCCTGAAGCCCACGCTTTCCTCTACAACAAAAATGCTTCAATTCTTCTGCCCTTATCGCCTTTTAAGTTGTCTCTCCTCAGCCTGCCACAAAGGGCTCTGTTCTCCCTTTGGTGTCTCCTCAGCACAGAGTCAAGACTGCTCCAGGGCAAGAGTTGAGGTTGGTGGGGGTGAGTGGGAGACACTCAGGGCCTCTCACACACACTTTTCACTGCATGTTGAGGAAACTGAGACCCAGAGAGGAAAACGGACTCACTCAAGATGATGCAGAGATGATAGTGGAGGTGAGGCAGGGGCCTGGGTTTCCCCATATACCATCTGGTCTTCCCACCCCATGACCCTCTGTGTGGCAGCACGGGCCGGGACTGCTTAATTTGGTTATTACCTTACACTCTTTAAAAACAAAGCTCCCTCTCTGTCTCCTTTCTCTCCTCCTTTTCTTCCTCCTTCTCTCCTTCTTGTCCTTGTGTCTGGCTCTTCTCACACCTTTCTCTGCCTCTCATCAACATCTCTCTTCCCCTTCTCTCCACCTCAGTTCTTTTCTGCTTTCTCTTCTCTTTCTCTTCCTTTCCCTCCCTTTTTCCTCTCTTTCTGTCTGACAACAAATGAAGAAGAGCTGTTTCCTCCACAAAATTGGTGTCCTCCCTAAGCTTCAAAGGGGGCCGTGCACAGGACCAGAGGAGAAGAACTGGGGCAATCCTCCCTTGGTTAACAAACTGGGTCACATTCCTTCAGGCTCCATTCTTGGACCCCACAATCTGGGTAGTCTATTTTCTTTCAAAAAGGGTGCAATTTTATTTTCCTTTATTTTTGCTTGACTAGATATAGACACAATCATATCATGTAAAGGTGGGGTGTTCTGCTATTAATAAAGTGTTCCCCCTGTTGGAGTTTGGGGTCAATGGGGAGGGAGGGTGGAAGCCACCTGGAAAGTGAGCACTCACCGAGATGCCGATGTTATCTGATGAAGCAGGTCAGTGTGTTCTGCTTCAAACTTTGTTAACAATGAGAGAGGAGTAGGAGTGCAGGTTTTGCAACCAGATACCTGCATAATGTGTAATAAATAGAGAACACAGATGAGATGGCCTTTTATTATTTTTCTAATCTATGCTGTCAGGTTTCACTTATGAAATGGGGGAGAGACAAAGCAGACATTTCTCTCCAGGGTCCTCATCATGTGCCCCTTGGTGGGCCTGGGGCTACTCCTCCCCCTGAGGACTCACAGTGTAGACCAGGCTTGGCCACTGGGGTGCTGAAAGACAATCTCTCCCAAACCCACAAGTGTTGGTCTTATGGAAAGAGCGCTATATGAAGAGTTAAGAAATGAGGAGTCTTTATCTCAACAAAACTTTGTACCTGCTATGTGATCCTGAGTTAACAATTTGTCTTTCCAATGCCTGGATTTTCTCTTGCCTGGAATGAAGAACTTGAACAGGATGGGTGATTTTCAAATAATACTCCATGCATTCCCGAGGATCACCATAACTGTGTTTCAGGACATCTTCATCCAGAAAAATAGTGTCTGTCAAACAATGAAGGTTGAAACTTCCAGAGAAGCCTGCCTGTTGCTTTTATCTGTTTAGTATGATGATGGAGTTCTAGGTAAGATTTAGTTAGAAAAAAGAGGTTTCCTAAAGTATGAAAACCACTAAAGTAGATTATTCTTTTCCTTATACAGGGGCTATAGAGAGATGCCCCAAATCTGGTCAACAAGATTCTCCTCTGGGAGCAAAGAAAGAAGTCAGCTCGAAATGGCTCAGAGAATCATGCAGTCATCTTCAAGACACCAGCTTGCCTTCAAGCCAGCAGCACTTAGCCTGACCTGATTAAACCTATCCACAGAAAGCCAGGCTTGTCAGAAGAAATATCCGAAGAAATATCCATTACATATGGAAGCACTGAAAAATGATGTTAGTAGTCACCAACCAAGCACTGCCCAGGGTGCCCAGTCCTCTAGTCCTAGTGAATGTGTGTGTGTGTGTGTGTGCATTTATAAGGCTTTCTTGGTGTGATGGTTTTACATGAGGGATGGCTCAAACATAGCATATATATATATATGTATACATATGGCATGGCAGACATCACTAATCAACTGTCACTTTCCTACCAAGCCTAAATGTGGCCTCGTACTTGTCAACACTACAGACAGCCCTGAACAATTGATGAGGGCTCCTATTAAATGAAGCCTACCTTTCATCCTTGCATTTAAACTTTTGAATCATGTGAGTAACTCCTTTTGTTTAGATCTCTGACTCACCAAGCAACTTTCTTATTATAACATAGTTTCCCATGAGGGTACAGAAGTCAAATGGACTTTTCAGAAGACAGGAGTTTCCAGTCCTCTTGAGAAACCAAATGGACTTTTCAGAAGACAGGAGTGTCCAGTCCTCTTGAATGTTCTATTTTTCACTATATAGCAGCCTCATGAATTCAGTTACTACAAATCGTTTCCTTTAAAACAAAAGTATCTTTCTTTCAGTATGAAAAATTAGGTAAAGGTCCGATGATCAAACCCTGGACTCTGGCAGATCCCTGGTTAGAGAACCATCTGGACCACCAGGTTGCTCCAGATAACTTACTCATAATCTCTGTGTAGTATGATAAAATTCTGTTCCTTTCAAACATCATTGTTATGACTCCAAACAGAAGATTCTATGATTTAAGAGATATTTGCCATTTGCAGAGTAAGTTAAGGTCAGAGATTAACAGACTGTCTGTGTAGTAGTCATGAGAATATGTCCGGCCAGCTTAATGGAAAAAGAGCAAGAGTATGGCAGTCTGGAAACAAACCCATCCCCCTGCTGCAGCCCTTATCTGTCAGACCCTGTTCAAATCTAAATCAAAATTGCATGCCAGCAAACACAAGGGCATCTAACCGTTAAATGTCTTCTTTACTTGCTTGGTTTCTGTGATCATATTTGAGTGATAATTAGAAAATAATAATTAAATGCTTAACAAGTGAGGCCCTTTCAGAATGATACTGAAAACTGACCAGGGAATCATTTGTCCTTCAGTCAGTTTTCACCCTTGGCTTTGTCTGTTGAGTCAGTTGATTGGAGAACCACACCAAAGCCAAGGTTGGCTCAATCCCCATGTAAATGAGTTTCATAACCACAGTCTGTTCTTAAGGGGCTTAAATAAAAGGGTACACAGGATACACAATGCCTTTCCTTCTCCTAGAAAACTCAGATCTGGGTCCCACCCACAGCAAATCTCAGATTTTTGCACAGAAAGTCAGATCTAAGCCACATAAGTTTTCCTTGTGAAAATCCTTAAACACTCCCAAGATACCAGTCTTATACTTGAATAATAAGACTATCCCCTCTGCCACGGGCTGAGTTGTGTCCCCTCAAAGTTCATATGTTGAAGTCCTCATCGTTAATACCTCAGAATGTGACTATGTTTGGAGACAGATGTGATTAAGTTAAAATGGGCCATTGGGGTGGGCCCTAATCCAGTATTGATACAATACTGATATAATACTGGTGTCCTTATAAAAGATGAAATTTGAACACACAGAGAGACACCAGGGATGCAAGCACACAGAGGAAAGATCATGTGAGGACACAGCAAGAAGGTGGCCATCTGCAAGCAAAGGAGAGGGGCCCAGGAGCCGACACCTGGATCATGGACTTCCAGCATCCAGAACTGTGAGAAACTAGACTTCTGTTATTTAAACCACCTAGTTTGTGGTATTTTGTTATGGTAGCCCAGCAATCTTGTTAAGGTGGTTATACCAACCCCACAAAAAATTGTTAGCTCTCCAAGTCCCCAGCTATGCCAATTGAATGCTCTGACCACTACATAGCACTCTCTGATTTCACTTTGCTCTTCGGGTCTAGAGACAATGGATTAAGAACCTTAAATTTTGTATTCCCTGACACCACCATTTTGTAACTCCTCCCCTACAGCAACACATCCATTCTTCTTGGAGGATGATCAGTTGAAAATATAGCACTTTCCAGAAATGATAATTTAAAGTTCATCTGCTTGTCACATGGTGAGTAGGACAAACTGAACCCTGTGCCAGGCAAGGATTATGCTACCTACAATGTAGGAGCTTCATTTGACTTCTTATAAAGATTTCTTCCCCAATGAAATCATTGATTATCTCAAGAAAAAAAAAAAAGCAAATACCAAGTACCTGGCATATATCAGAGAAATACATCATTTTGAGATCAAGAATCTAAATTTTGTCTTTGGAAACTGTAGGAGAGGACAGAGACCACATCTTGCCCATCCTTGCAGTCTCAACTCTCATGCTCTATGACTAGCATAGAGCTTTGCATGTAGAAGGTAATTTTTTTATTTGAATGTAGTGGATAAAGGAAAACGACAACTCTAAGAGAGTCTGGAAGAAGGATGGTGTCTGTTACAAATATGGATACAACAGCTATTTCAATCAAGCTGCGTGGCAGCACACCCACAGTGACATTCTGGAAGTAGAATCCAAATGCTTTTTTCGAATGTGGTATCTTGTGATTCTTCTTGGAGAAGTATCCTGTTATCGGGTTACGCCTGATCAAATTTACTCATGCAGCCTAGGTTTGTATATAACATTGTCTCTTCTCAACACTGAAGTCAAAGTAATGCTTTTTAACATATGGAACATAGTGTCACATCTTTATGCAAAACTCTGCAATTGCTCCCCATATCACTCAGGGTAAAGGCTGCCAGAACCCCCACGATCTTCTTCCTCCTGTCTTTTACTTCTCACCCACTGGTTCACTCTCTCCAGCCTCCCTGGCCTCCTTGTTGGTCCTCAAACAAGACTGGCACATTCCAATCTTAGGGTCTTTGCACTCACCCTTCCCTCTTTCTGGGACACTCTTCTCCAGATATCTGCTTGGCTAACTCCCTAATCTCCTTCAAGTCCTTTTCTAAATGTCACTATCTCAGTGTGGCCCATTCTGAGCATGCACTGGCATCTTCCTCCCTCATGCCAATTCAACACCTAATTCCACCTTACCATGCTTTACTTTTCCTTTTTTTCACAGCACTTGTCATCTTCTAACATATTAAATTATCTACTGATTTATTGTGTGTATTGATTATTGCCTGTTTTCTCTCTACATAGAACAGAGTTCCACAGACTGGTACTGTTCTGTGGCCTGTTAGGAACCAGGCTGCACAGCAGGTGGTGAGTGGCAGACGAGCAAGTATTACTGCCTGAGCTCTGCCTCCTGTCAAATCAACAGCAGCATTAGATTCTCATAGAAGAACTGTGAACTGTGCACATGAGGGATCTAGGTTGCACACCCCTTAGGAGAATCTAATGCCTGATTATCTGAAGATGGAACAGTTTCATCCCAAAACCACCATTCCCCAGCTCCCATCTGTGGAAAAATTGTCTTCCACAAAACCGATCCCTGATGCCAAAATGGTCAGGGACCATTGACATAGAATGTATGCTCCATGAAGGCAAAGATCTTTGTTTTCTTCACTGATGTACCCCCATGTACTTAGAATGGTGCCTAGCACATAGTAGGTGCTTCATATATATTTTTGAATGAACTAATAATATCTTATATGAACTAGATGTTTATCTTCCCTAGGACTAGGTTAAAATGACAAAGCTCAAGTTTACCCAACAGTGATTAAAAGCACAGTAACATCTCTCATGGCCTTATTGTTATGCTGTGTAGAAATCTAGATGCAATGACAGATTTCTAGGACTAGTAACTTCAATATTCTATCAGAACAGTTTATAATAAACAAATGCACCTCATGTTATGGGCAGTGACCCCAAGATTATCAATGCCACCAAACAGTACAGTCACACTGGTGAAAAGTTTAGCCAAATGGTCGGGCATGTTGGCTCACACCTGTAATTCCAGCACTTTGGGAGGCTGAGGCAGGTGGATCACTTGAGGTCAGGAGTTCGGGACAAGCCTAGCCAACATGGTGAAACCCCGTCACTACTAAAATTCAAAAATTAGCCGGGTGTGGTGGTGCATGCCTGTAATCCCTGCTACTTGGGAGGCTGAGGCAGGAGAATCGCTTGAAACTGGGGGAGTAGAGGTTGCAGTGAACTGAGATTGTGCCACTGCACTCCAGCCTCGGCAACAGAGCAAGACTCTGTCTCAAAAAAACAAAACAAACATTTAGCCAAATAGATTGCTTAGCATCACAAAGTAAAAATAAATATGGAGTTGACATTTTCCAAGTTTTGACTGTTCAAGGGATAGTCTGGGGTGACCTTAGCTACCACAAAAAAGAAAATCAGAACTTTTAGGGGCTTTTGAGATCCTGAAAGATCAAATGAGGCAATAGCTTTTTAACACACAAGACAGGAAACTTGTTGACTACCAGGCTATTTGGGGACAGACTTGCGGCAGAGATAACAACCGGATTTTCCTGGCTGCATCACTTCCTGGTTAATCTCATGGCATTTAATTCTCTGACCAGATTGTTTTCCCCAAGGTAAGGCTGAGACTTTAGACAACTCCCTCTTTCCTAGGGAAGAAGGAATCCCAACTGCAGCAATTCTTTTATGCCTTTATTCTCTGGGGAAGTGTAGAGGCTGGTTCTCTCAGAAAAACTAACTAACCAACCAACTAAAAGCAACAACAATGACAACAAAACCCATCCCTTAGGGGTATCTGATGATGTAAAGGTCATTGTTGCATTCCCCCCCGGCCCAAACTCAAGCCATGGGGGAGTCAGGTATGGCAGAGCAAGAGAAATAAACCATTCAGTGTACTATGCCACAACTGGTAGTTTATTCTTACTTCACTGTCAAAGACACTCTCACGTTGTCGATAAAGTATGTCATTCACCCTCAGAATATGCATAAGGAGAGAACATTGCAAGCATTTGGCAAAAAGAAAATTCCTCCCTCCTTCCTTCTCTCCCTCTGCCCCTTCCCTTCCTCCTTTCCTAAGGAGCCCTCACTAAATGGTTGCTATTCCAGGCAGAGACACACAAACACCAGGTCTCTGACCTACAGAAGCTCCCCATCTAGCAGATACAAATAACTACGACAGGGCAACAGATGCCAGGAAAGAGATGGGTGCACAGTGCCTGGGAAGCACAGAGGACAAGAACATGAATTCTACCCAAGGAAAGAGCATCGACAAATGCTTCCCAGAAGAGGTGCTGTTCGAACTGTGCTTTAAAGTTAGGAGGCAGAGTTTGCCAGGCAGAAAAGAAATCAAAGCCACTTGACTTAAGTGGCTTAGGCAGAAAGAAACCATTGAAATTGAGTTTTCTGTAGAGTGAGTCCATGGGGGATTGAAACAACTGGTTAACAAGGAAAGAAGTCAGCCAGAATGATTATTTGACCTTGGACAGATCAAAAAGGAAAATTGTTGGACTGACTTTTTGGTTTTTTTTTGTTTTGTTTTGCTTTGCATATGTTAACAGACGGAGTCAAGTAGAATGGAAAAGTGATTTGGATAATGCAGTCAAACTCCAAATGATTCTTTTGGTCTTACCAACAGAACAATCAAGCTGTGAGATCTGCCTCCTGCCTGGCATTTCCTATATGATGTGTCTCCAGGAAGACAGTGGCCGGAGGATGGGCTCCAGGAACATGAGGTCTTTGGGTCTAGACACCAGTTGCTCAGTCCAGGAAGGCTGGGGGTACCAGGACCTCATCACTTTCTCTATGAAACATATTCCAAGACCCAGGAGGAAGGGACCCTGAGTACATGAATTGTTTCTCCAAATAGACAGAGAGCTCAAGAGAGAAGAGGTTGTCATTTATTCTGATTATTTAGGGGATCATAGCAACTGACAGGCAGAAATGACCTCAAATGCCATTCTAATCTGAGTTTTCATTTTACTCTGAGGAACCTGAGTCCCAGACACTTGCATGAGGTACCACGAAGTCAGTGACAGAGATGAGACTAGAAAAAAGTTATTTTCAGTTCTGAGGCACAGCTCTATTCAAGAAACTTCGCTCTACATCCTACCTCATGACTTTACTGCTATTCCTTTTTGTTTGTTTGTTTGTTTGTTTGTTTGTTTGTTTGAGACAGAGTCTGGCTCTGTCGCCCAGGCTGGAGTGCAGTGACACGATATCAGCTCACTGCAACCTCCACCTCCTGGGTTTAAGCGATTCTCCTGCCTCAGCCTCCTGAGTAGCTGGGATTACAGGTGTCCACCACTGTGTCCAGCAAATTTTTGTATTTTTAGTAGAGACGGGGTTTTGCCACGTTGGCCAGGCTGGTCTCAAACTCCTGACCTCAGGTGATCCGCCTGCCTTGGCCTCCCAAAATGCTGAGATTACAGGCGTGAAACACCGCTCCTGGCCTGATATTTAATTTTTATGATGAAAAGGAAGCAAGTGGGAATGAATTAAGATGAAACACCAGTATGTAGAGATGATACTCCAGTGAAGTCAGATTTTAAGGTGAAAACTCTGGCTGGTCAGGTTGACCCTTGGCAATATCTCAACTAGACACCATGCTGGAGACCAGCAGGGGCCCCCTCTCTGAGACCAATGCAAACAACTTTCCTATCCAGTGTTGGGAAAATGCACTGCTTCTGTAGTTGAGCACAAAGTATTTGGCTTGTATCTAGGGGCTGTGCTGGATAAAAAACTTGTATCTCATAAAATCACACCCAGGGTGGGTTGACTTCAGCTGTTGCAGGATTGAAAGCAGTAACCTCAGTTCCTCTGACCACACAGGAACCACAGTGCCCCCATGCCCTTCTAGACAGTTCCACATTTTGCCTCAGTCAAATTTCACCTTTGCAAGATTTCCTGCAGAACCTCCCTAGAGTCAGTCTTTCCCCTGTCTGTGGCCTCATTACTCACAGTTTTAGATTCTGTTTCTAGTACTTCATCAAAGTATTTTAAAATATTTCCACATAATCAGAGCACTTAGAGTCATATGTATTTCCTTCTTTTTTGTCAAATATAGATCTTTATATTTTACAACTTTATTGAGGTATAATTGATGAAAAAACTGTATAAATTTAAGCTGTGCATGTGACGTTTTGATGTACATTGTGAAACAGTCACCACAATCAAGCTAATTAACACATCCGTCACTTCACATAGTCATCCTTGTGTGTGTTTGTGGAGAACACTTAAGATCTGTTCACTTAGCAAATTTCAAGTCTATAATACAGCGTTATTAACTGTAGTCACCCTGCTGTACATTTGATCTTCAGAACTTTTCAGAGTCCTTTGTATTTCTAAAGCAGCTTTGAATTTGGGAACAGAATAAAAACGGCATTGGACAGTAGTCAGAAGACTTGTATTCAAATGTGTATGGTTAGGGCCCAGATAAGAAACAGATGACATATTCAACGGAAAGTAGTAAGTAAAAACGGACTATGTAGCAAGGCATGAGCAGGGTTCAACAGGTTGGAGTTAGCAACAACTGGAAGCCTGGTCACTCCTGGGGTGAAAGGAACCAGAGGAGGGAGCTGCGGCTTTGGGTTGAAAAAATGCAACCCCTGCTGAATCATATCCCAGAAGGGAAGCTATTGAGGGAGTAAATACCCCAGCCTTGCCCCCTACTCATCCTTCAATCTCTTGCCCTTGCCTCCCACCCAGAAGGCTAGAGAACCTGATCCATGTAGTTCACAGAGCCTGCTGGTAAAGGGGGCCAGGCAAATAAAGATGATCCAGCACAGGCTACCGCTGAATCACTTCAAACCTCTCTACTCTCTGATCCTCGGGATTTGTATTAGTAAAAACAAGTGGGTTGATCATCAGGCAGTGTCTCTGCTGCCTCCCTGCCTAACGTTCAACGATGCTATGACTCTAGGTAAAATAATACACACATATTGATTTTTTAGATGTCCGGGGGCAGATATTCTCAATAGACCAGGACATAACTGCTGCTGTTAAAATGCTTCTTGAAACAGAATATGTGGAAATAGAATTCATGCCTTTATAACATTGTTCAATGCTTAATACCTTTCTAAGAAAAACAACCTAGTAATTATTCTTTACTTTAAAATAAAAGTTACTTTTTTCAGCCTTCTTTATGCAACATCTTAAGATATGTCTTGAAAAATTATTCAATTCTTTTTTTTTTTTTGAGGTGGAGTCTCGCTCTGTGCCCAGGCTGGAGTGCAGTGGTGCGATCTCGGCTCACTGCAAGCTCTGCCTCCTGGGTTTGAGTGATTCTCCTGCCTCAGCCTCCTGAGTAGCTGGGACTACAGGCGCGCGCCACCATGCCCAGCTAATTTTTGCATTTTTAGTAGAGATGGGGTTTCACCATGTTGGCCAGCATGGTCTCAATCTCTTGACCACGTGATCCGCCCACCTCAGCGTCCCAAAGTGCTGGGATTACAGGCGTGAACCTTGCCCGGCCTATTCAATCCTTTTTTATACCGAGGCCTTTGTTTAGACCCTTGGTCTCTAAATGACCTAGTCATCTTACCTGACCTATGTGGGGCTTCTTTTAATCATTCGTAATTTGAAAAAAGACAAAAGTCACCTGTCAAAGCATTCTTTGGTGCTGTGTGGGTCAGGAGGCACCCATTTCCAAATTCAGTAAGCAGGAACCCTCAAAGGTGGTGGAACTCTAAGAGGAATCTTAAGAAACCTTGGTGTCTCCCAACCAAGGGTCCCTCATTAGTAGCCTAGATCTGGAAAGATGGGGACTGACCATCACAATTTTTTCAGGTTTGTTTCTCCCTTATAACCAATCTTCACAGAGCATGTTCTAGGCACCAGGAAATAGCAGTGAACAAGACAAGGTCCCTGTTTCTAAAAGCAAAAGAATTATGATCTGGAATCATATACATATGAAACATAAATATGTAAGATACATTTAATAACGATAATTGTAAGCATAATGAAGAACACGAGACAAGTTAATGGGATGCAATGACTGGGAGTCAGGGGGAGAATGGGACCATTTGAGCCAAGATATAACAGCCTTGGGAAGAGGTTGACTTTTGATAGGAAACTTTTATTTCAAACACCTTATTCCATATTTTTGCATAAATATAAAATGCTCTAAAACTTCCAATATCTTGGAAGATAGTGACTGAAAGGAGGAAATTAGTAATGTTCTTTTTAAAGAATTAAGAAATCTAAGATGAAGAGCTACAAAAGAAGAAACATCCCAAGCTGAAAAATTATTACAGTGACCTGCAATTGTCTATAAAATGCCAGAAGGGTTTATTGTTTGGTCTATGGGCACCTGGGGATGTGGGATGGGAACAGGAAAGAAAGGGGCTAGGCACATCTAAGTGAAAGAAAGACAGCATTAAGATGTTGAGGAAGAAAGAGGAGCAGAAAGGGGTGAGCTGGGTTCCTGTGAGCATCAAGATGGATACAGGTCCAAGTGTTTAAGTCTGAAGCTAGGTGCATACTTCTAAGTGTGGAGTGATTGCCAGGCAAAGCTGATTCCTATGATATGCATTGATAATTATAGAGGCTATTTCTGCTCCTGCCAGTAGTTCAGAGATATTCAAAGGGTGCGTAAAATTATTTAAACTATTTTGTTTTGGGGTCAAAATGATTGCAAAGCAGAGAAAGGGTCGGGAAAAAATAAAACGTTTACTGGGGTTTGCAGAAGGAATACTCACAAAAATAAAGTGTCAATCCACATGTAGCACTTTGCTTCTTGTGTGGTAGTAAGTGAGAAAATGTTGAAGCCAAGTCTGCTATCTTTTTGCATTTTCAATGTAAGGAAACAGTCATTATCTGTCAGATCTGGATCTTCCATCATTCAATGATGAAATAGCTCACAAAAGGTGCTAGAAAAGAAGTGGTAATTCCATATAACACCACAGAACACAATCATAGCTTCAGATCTTTAGACTACACCTCTGAGCAAGGTTCCACGGCATTTGAACTTACATTTTCATCAGCACAAACCACAGGTATAGTGTAAAAAAAAACAAAAACAAATTTTAACCCACTCCGAGACCTCAACAGATTTAGCAAGAATTGGAGAAAACCTTTGTGTCTCAGCACTATGACAGCTTCAGCTAACCACAAAAAATAAAAAAGCTGTTCCTATATTAGTAAGTTATTTTAATGAAATTCCTGGAGATAATGTAAAAGTTCTTGAACTTGATGTCCTGCCAGGGGCAACAAGTGACTATTTTACTTTCTTTGCTCTGAGTGCAGCACCCTGGTTGAGAAGATGATCAGTATGTCAGCTGATAATATTAACTTCAGAGATGGAAAATCCTACCGGTTTAAGGACTTTTCCAGAAATTGATGACTAACTTCATCAAAACATGATGAGAATTGATTCTAATAGTACACTCATATCAATGCTATAAATGACACATCTGATGATTTTCCAGTTTTTGAGGAAAGTTGTTCCTGTAAAATATTTTTCTCTATATATGGTGTGAATAGGTCACTACAATAATTTGGTGATTTGGTCAAAGGGCAATGCAAATAGCATTACCTTAAATTCAAGATATCTGAGACTGATGCCTCCTCTTGAAAGAAGACTAAACATGTTTCAAATAGTTTATTATTCTACAAACAGTTAAAACAAATTGATGGCCTCTTATCTAAATGAAAAAACAATAAAGATTTTAATTCAAAGCACTGGTTCTTGTTTTAAGCCAGACACTTCCACTATTTTACCTGATGCTCTTTCTAAAAGAAGGGGCAGAACATATCACTGAAGACCACGTGCTTTTCTAGCAGTACGCAAAAGTCAAATAATTCTAAGTTTTCACTTTCATTTCAAACTATGAGAATTGTGAAAGAACATCATTAACAGTGGTTTTCACTCTGGTTTAGATCTATATCTAAGCAGATGAGTTATATATAAAATTGTCTAAATCACGAAACTTTGGGAGAGTTAAGTGTGAATAAGGCCTATCACTTTTACTGGCTTCACTTAGGGAGAAATTATAAATAAAATCATCCAGAAAAGCCATTAATTCCTTTCAAAGTGTTGTCCCTTCTTTATCATGCAATGACCTTTTTAATAAATACCATGTCCTTAAATTATAGTTTCATGAAAACTTACTAGCCTAATGGGTAAAGAGAAAGGATACAAATGAGAAACAACTGAATATGATGAAAGATTGTTTTCCTCCTGTGTATGTTAGTATTCCAGTCTTATTTTAAAAGTGCAAATTCATCCTCTGCTAAGTATACCATGAAGGAGAGACAAATTTCAGCAAAGAACAATTTTAGAGACTGTGAACCCTCTTTAAGTTTGTGAGCACTGAAACTGTAGACTCTCTCTTAGTATTCAAATTAGGTACTCAGAGATTTGGTAAGAGACGTTTGAGAAAATTAGGCAAAATCAACAGTTATTAATGGAAGCTGAGTTCTTCAAAAAAATGCAAGGAAAATAAGTTGCTCTCAGCATCATTATTGGATAAATGATTAAACTGAAGAAGTGAACATTGCATTGAAGCATATGTACATCATTCTCCTGACAGACTTTGATTCATTGGAAAAAGGTTTTCTGTGGTTTTTTTAATATAGTCAACTTCATTATTAAAATTTTTTAATTAATAGACTTTTTTTTTTAGAACGAGGTTAATAGAAAATTGAACAGATGAAGAGTTCTTAAATACTCCACTCCCTTTTATTGCATCTTACATTAGGGTGGTATATTTGTTAACATTAATGAGCCATTATTAGTGCATTGTTACTAACTAAAAATCTACACTTTTAGGACTCAGTCCTTATGTTGTTAAGTTCCATGGGTTTTATTATAGATATTTTTACCAAATTTGTGTTTCTCTTCATTTTGTTCTTTTACATAAAGAATAATGAGTCATAAACAATGTATAGTGACATATAATGTAATATCTATACTTGGAAGCACTTTTAATATAAATACATTCTAGGAAATAAAAGCCCTCAGTTCATAATTCAGAATGGGAAGACACTAAAGACACCAGTCATAAGAAATAACCTGAGTAGTTCTGGGAAAAGAGACTCCAGAATGTTAAGGACAGAAATGACTTAGATCTCAGAATCTTAAACACCAAAGCATCAAGCATCGTTAAATCTTAGCAGGGAGGTGCTTGCCTGGCCCTTTAAATGTAGCTGACATCAGAGGACCTGGCCACCAGAGTCTCTGGCTGCCTGGCCTTTCCTGCCCACAATCCTGGTTCAGAACCTGGACTCTGGAGCCTCTCCCACCATCCTCCAAGGACCGCCCTCAGCTCTGTCCTGTGCCTCTCTCTGTCTATTGCCTTTATGGTTTGTTTTCCAGACAGATCCCAACCACTTGGCTTTAACCCAGCAGAGATGGAGATGGAAAAGACACATTTCCTTCATTCAAGGAATCCAGTGGACCTAATAGAAGGGGTTGTAAAGTGGTGTCCTATGAGCTGCCTCCAGCCTTCAGGTGTATTCAGTTTTGCAGCAGGATGTTGTCTCATGTGCTATTTTAAATTTGGATTTGGCTACCCACAGTTAAAAATTAGAAAGTTTCATGTGCACACAAATCTTGCTCTCTAGCTTCTCTTGAAAAATTAGAAGCAATCTTGCAGTCATATTGCTAAGAATCAGCTGGAGATAAGTGGCAACTGTCCTCCTTTTGGGCAGGATATTTGCCCCCTAGTTTGATACAGTCCCCATTTCTCCCTACTATATTACACTCAGGCCACTTACTGCATTTACATTATCTACCTGGCCCTTGTAGACAGTTGATTTTACAATCCTTAGAGTGGCTGACTGTTTTTGTGTTTCCAGTGGCCAAAGAAACCATAAAAAGCCTAAAATATAAACCCACACCAAGCCCTATTCTTCACCATCCATTGATGGAAGAAATAGATGTTCAAATATGGCCACTCATGCCTTTGTGTGCCAAAAGAAACCCCAAAGCCACATGTTCCTTCCTTGTAGTACTTCTTATTTAAAAAAAATATATAGCACTTCTTATTTAAATATATGTATCCTGCTGGTTGAATCAATTGCTCCTTTATGGAAAGGAGCTCCTGACCACCAAGCCAAATTTATGGTCTGGAAGCATTACCCGGAGGATCTCCCAAACCTGGAGGTGCTCAAGATGAACCACCATGCTTGAACTTGGAATACCTCATGACTTTTTAATTTAATTTAATTTAATTGTATTTTATTTTATTTTTGAGATGGAGTCTCACTCTGTTGCCCAGGCTGGAGTGCAGTGGTGCAATCTTAGCTCACTGCAAGCTCCACCTCCTGGGTTTAAGCGATTCTCCTGCCTCAGCCTCCCAAGTAGCTGGGACTACAGGTGCCTGCCACTACTCCAGGATAATTTTTGTATTTTTAGTAGAGATGGGGTTTCACCATATTGGCCAGGCTGCCTTATCACTTTAAGGAATCATTTGTCTCAGAAATTTCACAAGCTCTCAACTCAAGGGCTTTCTTACAAACTCTGGTTTATACTTTAAGAGGGATTTCCTCATTGAAAGTTCTTATAAGCTACTTGGATAAGGAGTCATGACATCTCCTTGCCTCTCAGATTTGCAGAAATACAGCAGAAAGCACAAAAGTTTCTTCCCTAGTCCTGCCCTCCTCACCTCTGCCGCTTTCTCCCATCATCTAGGAAGTACATGCTCCAATGCCCAGCTGGATCCCTGCAGAACCTAGACCTTACCAAAGGTGAAGGGGACCAGCTACCTAAGCGGGGAGGGAGTACATTAAAAGCATCTAGAGAGAGATCCAGGTGAGCACACCCAGGAGCAGCCTTCAATGAACATGCCTTTGTAACCTTTGTATTCCCAATGCCCAGAATGGTGCCTAGCATTTTATAGACATTCAGTAAGGATTTGTTGAATGAATGAAAGAATGAATGTATTTCCTATGCACATCCTTGGCTTCTATGGTTTTGCTGCTTTGCCTGCCCCGATCTTGGTCTTCCATTTAGGTTCCTGGGACTGACTCAAACCTGACCTCCTGACTTTTTGGATCTGATATTTGCTCTTTTCTTTACCAAAATGGCTCATAAATACCACTGTTTTCAATTTTTCTCAATGCTCTGTATTTCTTCAGCCAAATGAAAAAAGCCGTGGGAGTCCAAGTCATTTGTCTCTGGTTCTATTGGTTGGGTGGCCCAAACTTGGGAAATGGGTATGATTTTTGCCATTAGGAATGTTAAAAGTTCTGGAGAGTCTTGCAGTAAAGAAAACTTGTTCAGTATTATTTAAATGTAGCATTTCTCAACATTCTTTTGACTAAGAAGCCTCCCCTTTTCCCACCACACAGTATCTATTGATACCAAGTGAAATTAGGATTCCAGGGAACAAACACACTTTGGGAATTGCTAGAGTAGAGACACTGGGGTCAGTCCCAGAACTAACATTCTCTGCTAAAATTCAGTTGCATTAAGGTAAAGGGCCAGGACACCTTATCACCAACCATATGGTGTAAAATTGAGAGAATTTCAGGTCTGAGAGCATTCTCTAAAAGGAAACTACTCATGCCACTCTGCCAACTTCCTTTTGTTGGTTCTATTTTATGTGTCTGTCATTTATCAGCAATTAATGAGAACAAGTGGAGTCAAAGTCTCCACCTTCCTTGCAGGGGCATCTAAGTTGGATTGGAGATGGGGGATGGGGGAGCCAGCTGCAGCTTTTTATCTTTTGGTGACAACAAGTAGTTGTATTCCTTCTTGGGCAGTCACCGGGTTCATGAATAGTGCCACAGTCTTTTTAAAGCCAGGACTGCTCTTTTGATCTACAAGTTCATATGACTCCACCATGGGCAAGGCCTTCTGTCCCGTTCCACCCCCTCCCCCTTCCTGTGTTTGTCTCTGCTCTTGCAAGCATTTAGGCACTCAGCCAGAACGAGGCAGTGAGTTGCCCAGTTCAGAGAAATAAAAGAAAACACCCCCCTCCTCAATTTGATGGTCAATAGCTGTGGGGAGATATAATAAACCTCTTCATTAAACGAATGCAGCTTTTAGATAAGTGGGGAATTATATCTCTAAAGCTATTCTTCAAAACTTGTGACAGTTCCACATGGTCAGGAGGCTGTCATGCTGCCATGGAGATGGGATTTAAATATAGAATTTGAGGGACTTTAGCCTGCGTGGTTTTCTTCTTCCCAGCCCTACCTTGCAGTTTGGTGTTGGAAAAAAAAAAGAAAGAAATGAAGCTGTAAACTAAATGCAACTTCTGATGTAAGAAGTTAAAGAACATGGATACTTTTTTAGAGTAATTTTTATTTTTTTTTTATTTTAGAATCTATACATGTTGAGTAATACTGATATGAATCAGCTTTGAGGAGGCTGCTAGGAAGACCCAGGCCTCCTGCCAGCCACAATAGCACAGGCGGGGAGGCGCCATCACGGTGTCAGCTCTACCAAATGGAACAAAAGCTTTGATGTTTTCTGTCCAGAAACCTTTCTTCCTTCCTGTGCTTGGACATTCACTTGACTCTTTGCAGAGCAAGCCCTGCCCAAAAGTAAAAGATGGTCAAATATATCACTTTCCAAATTCCATCCTTTAGGGCCACTGTATAGGATTCAGGCACCATCTTCAGAAGATCCTAGATAGGATGTGGTTACCAAGACAGGACGTCCATTTGAACAAGGCCTTGCATTACTTTCCAGGTCTCCTGCTCTACATTCTCTCCTTCCTTCTGCTCCATCCCTGCTGGCATCTTTGCAACTGTTCGAATGCACCAGGCATGAGCCCCAACTCAGGGTTTTTGCATTTGCTGTTCCCTCCAACTGGAACGCTCTTCCTCGGTAAAGACATGGCTCACCTCCTCCTCTTTTTCAAGTCTTTCTTCAAATGTCATCTTCTTAGTGAAGCTGTCCTAACCACCCTATTTAAGCAGCTTCCTCACCCAACAATTCCTAGCCTCCTTCCTTGTTTTATTTTCCTCCACAACACTTACCACTGTCGAACATATCTTTTGCTTATTATTTTATTGGAGGGTTGCTTCCACACCTAGAATGCTGGTCTATGAGGGCAGGGATTCTGTCTGTTTGGTTTGCTGCAAGAATCTCAGCAGTAAAGTGTGCCTAGAACAGGGCCTGGCCTTGGTTGGCAACCAATGACTATTTCTTGAAGAGGGAAGTAATGACTGAACTGCTTAGCTAGCCGCCATCTAACAGAGATCAGGGGCCACAAGTGTGGTAAATTCTTGACTGTGGCTTTAGTGAACCCCTCCAGGAAAAGAATCTGCAAAATCAGAGGGCCCTGGGCAGGGAGTTGGCAAGCACAGGAGTGAAAGTGGTGCAAGCGCTCATTTCTCAAGTCTTAATAGTGATGCCGAGTGGTGTGCTAAGCACTCTTCCAAGCCTTCCTTCCTAAGGTCTCTGAGTCTCTTATTATAAGAAAATTGCAGCTGTATGATTCTCTGAAAATATCAGAGAATGTTAGTCCTGAGACAGACCCCATAGCCTCTACCCTAGCAGTTCCTAAAATGTGTTTGTTCCCTGAAATCCTAATTCTACCTGATGTCAACAGTTGCATCAACACCCCTATTCTTCCAGGCATAGCCAGGGATGAATGGTTCCATAAAAACAGGTTTCATTTTGCCTAAACACATGCATACATGAAGGAGACTCCCAGACATTCCCTCAAAACCAGCAACTCAGCCTTGGTTGGTGGCACCTCCAACTGGTCATCTTCCAGTTCTCTCTCTGGCCTTCTATATCCAACTAGCTGCCAGGCTATGGCCATTGTATTTCCAAAATGCCTCTTTCATGCTTTGCTTCTCTCCCATTCTCATCACCACAGCCCTCATCAGGCCTTCATTAGCCTTTGCCTGGCTATTGCAATAGCTGCCCAACTGGTTTCCTATCTCTAATTTCTTCCTCCACCAACCCATGCTCTACCACAATAATATTCCCAAAGAACAAATGGGGTGTCACTCTTACTAATCTAACAAAATGCCAATGGTTCCCCATGACCCTTGAGATGGGTCATTTAATCTACCTTCCAGGCTTTCCATCCACTAGCTCCCTAAATGAGCCCTCCACCATAGTTTTGTCTACGTGTGTGCTCAAGCACTTCCTCTCTCCAAATAAAACATGTGCTTTCTATTCTTCACATCTCGGGTTTTTCCCTCCCCACCCTGTCTTTCTCCCTTCTAACTATATTCCCTGTACCTGATTTCTCCTCTGCACCTGTTGAAATCTTTTCCGGAGATCCCTCCAGGGCCATTTACAGATTGATTCATTCACACAGTCAGTCAAGAGAGACTGGGGAAGCTCAAACCTCTTTTTCCCATATCTCCCTCGTCAGAAGTGAGCTTTCTTCTATCTATCTCCTGTGCATTTATCATACGTTCCCTTGGTTAGGGCTATCGCTGTCATAGATATCATTATTTCTCCAGCCAGTCTTTTTGTATGGTCCTCGAGGGCAGAGACTTTTGTACCTGTGTTTTATTCCCAGGGCACTCTACATGAGAGCTTGTTCATAGCAGGTGCCACACCTATTCAGGGATGATGATAACAACACATTTCACGCATCCTCTAAGGGTCACTTTAATCCTCTCAAGGTTACTTTGCCAACTGTAACTGGTGAGCCATCACCAGAAATATTTTCCTTTCCCATTCCCCACGGTCGTCAGCCCGGCTTACAGTCCTCAACGTAGCCAGTTGTTATTCAAAGCTGAGTGAGCTAGGAGCCCAGGGTGGAAAATAAATGTCACACAACTTCCTCCAAGATGAATTTTAAAAAGGAAATCATCAGGGTAAGAAGAACAGACTTGATTTACCAGTTGAGGCTGTTGTCCCAGGCACATACGCATAATTTATCTCCCTGATGCCCTGCGGCACACACCTGGATGTCCTGAGTGCCTCATGTTGTGGGCAGGCAGTTTGGTGGCAAGTAAAACAAACCTGGAATTAGAGGGGTGGAGTGAGAGAGTAAGGAGAAGAAGGAAAAATGGAAGGAGGGGAAGAAGGAAGAAAGGACATAAGGGAGGGAGGGAAGGAGGCAAGAAGGCAAGAAGGCAAAGGAAGGAAGAAAAGGGAAGAAAAGATAGGGGAAGGAAGGGAGGGAGGGAGGGAAGAAGGAAGGAAGGGAGGGAAGGAATTTAGTTTCGTCCTGTTAGGCATGAGCATTGTGAAAGAAAATAAGCAGAAGGATATCTGTAATATGCCATTCTACGGCCTCTGCTGTTAGGTTTCATCCTATCTCATTGTTATTGTCTGTGATTTTTCTGGCTGTTCAGTGCACACCCCTTGTCCCCATTGGTACAGACTTCCATCATTTACCAGTTTACATGTCATTCTCCCTGGCTTTGATTGTGAACTCTTAGAGGAAGACACTTGTCCCTTTGTCTCTGCATCCTTGGTACCGAGCATGGCATCTGGCATGCAGTGTGTTGATGGTGGAAAGCTGTGCTCCCCAAAATTCAGTGACCGGTTTGCCAACTTTGTGCTTTTTGTTCTAATCAAGTTCTACCACTTGCATGGTTATTGGCCTCTTTCAACTGACTCATGCTCTTTTCTTTTTAACTTTGGGCCATTCTTTGCAGTCTTATCTGTGAAGTCACACAGACTGAGGCAGGATATATATTTCCTTATCTATATTAAAATAAATAGATAACTACTAAAATAAACAGTATTCATCCAGGTACCACCTACATCAACACCACTGTTGTAGGCAACTCACTTTGGGGAAACACTAATTATGCTTTGTTCTGAAAATTGAAACATAATGAAGTGCATCCATTCTATAACTCAGGTCTTTTAGTTGGATTTCTGCACACACGCTCACCAATACTGTGTTTTCCCAGAAGAAAGTGGACACTGTGGGTATAAATGTTTCTGTGTACTGGCTGGGCGTGGTGGATCATGCCTGTAATCCCAGCACTTTGGGAGGCCGAGGTCAGGAGTTCAAGACCAGCCTGGCCAAGATGGTGAAACCTCGTCTCTACTAAAAATACAAAAACATTAGCCGGGCGTGGTGGCGGGTGCCTGTAATCCCAGCCACTTGGAGGCTGAGGTAGAGAATTGCTTGAACCCGGGAGGTGGAGGCTGCAGTTAGCTGAGATTGCACCACTGCACTCCAGCCTGCGTGACAGACCAAGACTCGTCTCAACAAAAAATAAGTAAATTTTGCTGTGTACCAATTGTTTAATTGGTGAAGCATAATGTGAGCTGAGAAAAGGGAGGATGTTTTGTCATCTCCTCAGATATTTTAATTAAGTAGATTCTGAACCTGAGAAAGCATTTGGCCATTTTAGCAGTCAGTGGTAAAGACTTCCTCAAATCTTGACTGTCCCATCTCCCTCATCCCCTCACCCGTAATGTGTTCCCCAAATCTGCATAGTCTACCTGGAAAAGGACTTTAAAAAATCCTCTAGAAGATAAATAGGTAAACTGCATAAGCAGATGAATTCACAAAGAGGAAATGTAATTAGTCAGAAAAATATGGGAAAATATACAATCGAATGAATGCAGATTACAATTAGACATAATTTGTCATTTTAAACCTTCTAAATAAGGGTAATATTTGAATATAAAGTGTAATGCAAGTCAAGGCGGACTGAATTGATACTCTCACGCTTTGCATGTGGCTACCTGATGCATAGTGACTGTGAATTGTAAAAACATTTACAAAGTGTAATTTGGTAACATGAATCAAGGGTTCAAAAATTCCATGAGGCCTTAAATCCAATGGCAATTCTGTTTCTAGGAATCTAGTCTATGGCAATAACTAGATATAAAAAGTATTATCCGCATGAAAATGTTTGTTACTGTATTACTTATGCTAGTGAAACCTAGGAACAACCAAATACCAACAATGAAGATAATAGCTGAGTACATTTGCAATCTATATCCATTCAGTAGATGAGCATGCATATATTTAAAATTAGGCTTATGAAAACATTTTATGATGTGGCAAAATGTTTTGGGTATAAGATTTGAAACATTATGGATAATGATGATAAATATGTAAAAATATTTGCATGTAAGACGAGTCTCAAGGAAATGACCTTGTTCCCTGGTAAGACTGTGTGGCATTATGGCTCAGTGCATGAACTCTGGCATCAGATTGTCTGCATTTGCAACTCAACTCTGCCACTTATTAGCTTTCTGATCTTGGACAAGTTGCTTAATTTCTCCAAGACTTCATTTTTCTCATCTCTAAAGTGTAATAGCTATCTGGTCATGTTGTGAGGATTAAGTAAGGTAGTTTATGTAAAATATTCAGCACACGGTTGGCACATAGTGACACTAAGTAGTTACTCATCCCTCAAATATTTATTAATAATTGACTATGTGCAAGTCACCTAATATGCTGGTAAACCATGGGAAAATTTCATGTCTTCTGTTTTCTGCAATATGCTTATAACTATCTTTGTAACAAAAGGAACTGTGCCTGCCTTGGTCAGCCATTCTGTCATCTCTCCCTTGGGCTACCCCGAGAGCCTGTTAATGGCTGTGACTGTCTTATCTCCTCTCACCCACTCCAAAATAAGGATATGATCATGTCACAACCTTGCTTCTATAACTTCCCGGTTCCCTGTGGCTTACAAGGTAAAGCCCAATGTCTTTATTTGGAGATTTTCAAAATCTGGCCTCAATCTACTCTTAAAGTATAATTTCTTGCCATTTTCTATCTCTGCACTCTCTATTCTAAGCATTCTATCTCCCTATCCCAAACCTGGGCAGGAGAATCATTGTCAAAACCCTGGCTTTCATACAGCACAACACTGCTCTACTGAAATTTTAGCCTCATTTAAAATGATGATTCTTGGACCACACCCCCAAAGATGCATATTTAAAAGTCTGAAGTGGAGGCTGGGACTCTGCTTCTTTAATAAGCATCCTGTGTGATTCTGAAATGAGGTTCAAGGATGCCCTCTGAGAAATATGCCATTCTCTTCTCTGCCTGGTGGGCCTGTCCTCCTGCCTGATGGAGACTTGTGCATTCTGCTAGGCAGCTGAAAGGTTGGCTATATTTTCCTGACTTCCTCAGGAAATGATGATCTCCCCTCTCTGTACTTCTGTGATATTCTCTCCAAACCTCTACGGAGGCGTCATTTCCTTGTGATTTCTTTACTTACTTCTGCAGTTGTCTGAACTGCCCTGGGAGCTCCTAGACTTCAATAACTGGCACATAGTAGGCCCTTATAGATGTCTGGGGGGTGTATTCATGCATTCACTCATTGACATTAATCCTAGATGATTCCATCTGCCACGCTGAGCTCTGGTTCATCTGTAATTAGTGAGGCTGACCTTACTGACACTCATTATTGGCAATGCTCATTTACCTCCTAGGCTATGCAAAGCCAGCTTACTTTCTCACAGAGACAATTTAGCAAGTAATCTGAACCCACAGAGCTGGAGTCTTCTGGCAGAAAGAAGGAATCTGAGCAAGACATCACCAGGTTGAACATGGATGGCATGCGGACTGCAGTGTGGAGGAGGTCAGCTGACCTTGCAGAGTCATGCTATAGACAGATCAACAGGGCACAGAAGCTGGGTGGTTGGCCTGTGACCAGATCCCAACAGACTCACCATCAGCTTGCCAGTTTAAACACTAGGATAACAGAATAGTTACTCACATGGGCCCTGAAAATCAGAGTACCTTGGTTGGAATGATGACTCTGCCAGGCATGTGGTGCTGGACATGTTTCATAATCTCTCTGTGCCTTGGTTTTCTCATCTGTACAATGGGCATAAGAAGCAAACCTAATTCTTAGAGTTGTTGTGAAAAGCAAATAAACTAAAATATGTACAATCTTTAGAATAACATTTGGTGCATATTAACTGCTCAGTAAGCAGTAGTTATCATAATTAGATTCCACAAGCTATACTATGGAATCAATGCACATATTAGTTTAGAGCTTTTCCTCTGGTCTTTGCTTCAAACGTATGCTGAAATTTTCTGTACTAATCTTTGTCCCTGCTTAACTCCAACCTTGGAGATTTGACTTTTATCGGGACAGCTTCAACTCCATAAAACTTGCAAAACCAAGGTAATACTGAGCTAAAAAGAGTCCCTAAATCATTTGTTGGATATAAGTTTGAAGTCAGAAAAACATGGCCAAAGAAAATATAAGAACTCTACATTTGTATGGAGGGGAAAATTAAGCATCCCCAAAATGATAGGATGAAAGAAGACTGAAAAAAAATCTGATGAGAAACAAAATTCCATCTAGTCAAGATTGCAAGCAATATCTTGCATGAAAAGATACCTCCTGCTTTTTACGCCTTTGAGAAAACTGAGGCATAAGGATGTGCTCAGTGTTGAGAGCCTACTATGGGCCAAGGGCAGAGGTCAGCATAAATTGTCTTTTTAATACTTATTTCCAATCCCTATGATGCTGATCTTACAAAGAGGAAACTACAGTGTTACATAACTAGTTAACATCAAAACTGGATTCCCACCCAGCTCTGAGATGGCTCCCAACCAAGAGAGCTTTACATTTTAACCACACTGCTTTCTTGCTGCTCCTAATTATGCCTCTTATAAACCTTTTTTTTTTTTTTTTTTTTTTTTTTTTTAGATGGAGCCTCGCTTGTTGCCTAGGCTGCTGGAGTGCAATGGCACAATCTTGCCTCACTGCAACCTCCGCCTCCCAGGTTCAAGAGATTTTCCTGCCTCAGCCTCCCAAGCATCTGGGATTACAGGTGTGTGCCACCATGCCCAGCTAATTTTCGTAGTTTTAGTAGAGACAGGGTTTCACCATGTTGGTCAGGCTGGTCTCAAACTACTGACCTCAGGTGATCCGCCTGCCTCGGCCTCCCAAGTGCTGGGATTACAGGTGTGAGCCACCACGCCCAGCCACCTCTTATAAACTTTTGAGTGAAATTTCAAAGCCTGGAGGTTAAAAACAAGTATTTGTTCGAGGCCAGTTTCCAGTTCTAACTCTGTAGCCCCCGAAGCTGGGATGGAGGAAAAGCCTCCCATGATCCCCTGTTTGAAGTCCTAACTCCTCAGAATGTGACCTTATTTGAAGATAGGTCGTTGTGGATGTAATTAGTACAGTTAAGATGAGATGAGGTTCTACTGGACTAAGACATCCCTTAATGCAATGATTGGTGTCCTTATAAGAAGAGGAGAAGGGATATGGAGCAGGCAGACACATGAGAAAAGATGTCACGCGAGGCATTGAGATGCTGCAGCCGCAAGCCAAAAAAAGCTAGGAAGAGGCAAGGAAAGTGCCACCCCTACAAGGAAGGTGTCTCCCCTACAAGGAAGGCCCTGAAGACATCTTGACTTTGGACTTCTAGCCTCCCAATATGTGACACTTTGTCGCAGCAGCTTTAAGAAACTAATGCACACCTACCCCACCCTGGAGTTGGGAGAGAACTGAAATAAACAGAGGATGTCCTTTTGTGGGCTCTCTGTTGTCACTGTGCTCATGTGATGATAGTCATGACAATGATACTATGGCAGACACTGTTGGTTCCTCCCCAGTTACCATCTTTCCCCACTTCTGCTAACAGATCCCCTATTTGCTCAGATGTTAACCCCTGCCTCCTTCATGGGTCCCTCTAGTTCTGTAAACACGTGGACTTTATGCATTTGGAAGGATGCTCTGATTGGACCCATCAAACTGAATTAGCTCCTTACAGCCTATCTTGTTGGCAGTATTTCAAAGCTCCAGAATCTGCTAGGTTTTGGCATCCACATGCTAAACCCGAAGGGGACTTCAGCATTCTGCTTTGTCAGCCTGAAAGGAAGGAGTAAGTGATTCATCCACCAACTCAAAAAAATTAATAGATTTGGTGGCTTATGCTGGTGTAATCACTAACACTTACTAACATCCCAACAATAGCATCACTGGTGAGCCTGTAGAGATGTGGTAGTCATCTCTCTGCTTCTCTTCTCAGTCTCCTCCCTCAAAATGACTGGTGGATGGGCACATGTGAAAATGTTCTTATTATTCACGTTGAACTTAATTTAATTTTTAATATTTTTACATACTTTATATAAAGTTCAAAATATGCTGTCAGAAGTGAGGAGAGAGATTAGCTTTGGCAAGGAGGGAGGAGGCATGAGAGGGCTGCAGGGTGCTGGTAACACTGTCTTCTTGAGCTGAGTGCTGCTCACACAGGTGTGTTAATTTTATAATGTGTGTGTTTTGTGCACTTTTCTGTACCTATGTTGCATTTCGGTCATTTTTTAAAAAATATATTTTGCTTTGCACTAATTCTAATGTTTTTTCTTCTAGGGCACTGTTTCCACTTGAGTTCATCCTAAAACAATACCTCTTGGAAGGCTGGACTTGATAGAGAATTCAGTTAAGTAGTAATTGGTGGTTACCTAGGCTCCAACTATTAGCTATTCCCCAGGATCATGTTGGCCTCCCTGCCACTCCAAGTCACTGCTTTCTAGGAGTTAACAGCTGCTTCCTAATTCACTTTTTCAAAAGTACTTTTTCCTAATTCTGTTTCTGGAAAATGTTCTTATAAAAGACGTCTATTTCACATGAGAAGACCTGAGGCCTGCTTCCCCATGATCTGAGCTCTGAATATTCAGCTTCTATCTTACATAACGACCCCCATCACACCTGACTGCCTGGAGTTGAATTTATTAAACTGATCCTTTGCGTGAGCAGAGGCATAGCTTTCAAAGCCGAGCAGTAAGCAAATGACTAACTGCTTTCCCATCTGCACACATTCTGCATCGGCTTTCAGGGGGGTTTACCTAGTACGTCTAAAGTAGTTATGAATAATCAAAATATAGTTTTCAGAAGAACTGCGCATTACACATTACATCACATGACACTTCCATCTCAGTTCAAGAAAAAAAAAAAAAAACAACCTTAAGAAATGCATCTGCAGACAAATTTTCCTGATTGAGTGTCATTTTGTTCACCCATGGCAGCTGGGACAGATAAAATGTTGGCATAGTAAATTGCAAGTTTTATCTAAAGTTTTCAATTCTCTTTGAAATTCTTGGTCGAAGATCAAAATGGACCAAAGTTTTCTCAGTTTTCCCAGTGGGAACTGCTTTTGTGAAGAAAGCTTAATTCATTTGATAAACTTTTTTTTTTTTTCATTACTACAAGCTAAATTCTGTGGCTGGTTTAAATATATATATATAATTCAGAGTGCTTCCAATTTATTATTAAGGGAGATAAAAATGTGAAAGTATCACTCTAAGACAAAGCCCATAGTGAAAAGTATCGAAACAGAGGTACCGAGGTGAGGACTGGATTCCTGAAGGAGGTAACGTTTACTCTTGAAGAATAGGTAGGATTTTAAAGGTGGAGATGGAGAAGAGGGAAGGTCATTCCAGGTAACAGGAACAATTTTAGGAAATGCAGAAGAGCAAAGGAGGACAGATGAGGGAAATATGAGAATGAATTAAACAATGTAGCCAGAGGTTTGGGTGGGAGATTATATTAGAAGTTAACACAGTCCTGGGAAGGAGAGCAGAAGCCAGATGTCAGAGAGTTTGGGTTGAAGGTTTAAAGAGATTCCTGGGCCGGGCGCGGTGGCTCACACCTGTAATCCCAACACTTTGGGGGGCCGAGGTGGGTGGATCACCTGAGGTCAGGAGTTTGAGACCAGCCTGGCCAACAAGGTGAAACCCCGTCTCTACTAAAAGTACAAACAATAGCCAGGTGTGGTGGTGGACGCCTGTAATCCCAGCCGCTCGAAGCTTGAACCTGGGTGTTGGAAGTTGCAGTGAGTTGAGATCGCACTACTGCACTTCAGCCTGGGTGACAAGAATAAGACTCCATCTCCAAAAAAAAAAAATCAAGAGTGGAGGAGTAGTATTGTTTTCAGGCGTGTGTGTGTGTGTGTGTGTGTTAAAACATACATAACATAAAGTTTACCATATTAATCATTTTTTTTCCTTTTTGTTGAGATGGAGTCTCCCTCTGTCACCCAGGCTAAAGTGCGAGGGCAAGATCTTGGCTCACTGCAACCTCTGCCCCTGGGTTCACGAGATTCTTCTGCCTCAGCCTCCTGAGCAGCTGGGATTACAGGTGCGAGCCACCACACCCAGCTAATTTTTGTATTTTTAGCAGAGACAGGGTTTCACATGTTGGCCAGGCTGGCCTCAAACTCCTGATCTGGTGATTCACCTGCCTCAGCCTCCCAAAGTGCCGGGATTACAGGCGTGAGCCACCATGCCCCGTCATCAACCATTTTTAAGTGTACAATTCACTAGCATTACGTACATTCACATGGTTGTGTCACCATCACTACCATTCACCTCCAGAGCTTTGTCATCTTTGTCAACTGAAACTCCCCATTCTCTGCTTCCCAAGCCCCTGACAACTACCATTCCACTTTCTGTCACTGAATTTGACTACTCTAAATGCTTCATATAAGTGTATATGAAATACAAATTTTGTCCCTTTGTGGCTTATTTCACTCAGCATAATATCTTCAACATTTATTCATGTTGTAGCATGCATCAGAATTGTTTCCTTCGTAAGACCGAATAATATCCAATTGTACGTATATGCCACAATTTGTTCATCTGTTTATAACACTTGGGGTGTTTCTACTGCTAGGTTAACAATAGTGCCATGAACATCGGTGTACAAATATCTGCTTGAGTCCCTGCTTTTACTTTGGTATATACCAAAAGTGGAATTGCTGAATCGTATGATAATTTTATGTCTAATCTTTTGAGGACTCCTCATACCATTTTCCACAGTGGCTGCACCATTTTACCTTCCCATTAGCAATGTACAAGGGTTCCAGTTTCTCCACATCTTCAATAACACTTGTTATTTTCTGGTTTTTTTTTTTTCTCTTGGTATTGTCATCCTAATGGGAGTGAAGTAGTGTCTTATTACAGTTTTGATTTGCATTTCCCTAATGAGTGATTTTAAGCATTTTTTCATGTGCTTAGTAGCCATGTGTATGTCTTCTTTGGAGAAATGTCTATTCAAGTCCTTTGCCCAATTTTAATTAGGTTGTTTTATTGTTACTGAGTTGTAAGAGTTCTTTGTATATTCTGGATATCAATCCCTATTAGGTATTGATTTGTAAATATTTTTTCCCATTCTATGGATTACCTTTTCACTCTGTTGATAGTGTCCTTTGATGCACAAATGTTTTTTGTTTGGTCGGGGATTTTTTGCTTAGATTTGCCTTATATGTATTTTTTATTGACACATAATATTTATATATATTTTGAGGTACATGTGATATTTTGTTACATGTATAGAGTGTGTAATGATCAAGTCAACATTTCAAGTCCTCTCTTCTAGCTATTTTGAAATATGCAATACATTATTGTTAACTATAGTCACCCTATTCTACTATCAAACATTAGAACTTATTCCTTCTAACTGTATGTTAAGTAACCTCTCTTCATCTCTTCCCCCACCCACACACCCTTCACAGCCTCTGGTATCTATTATTCTACTGTCTATCTCCATGAGATCAACTTTTTCAGCACCCACACATGAATGAGAACATGTGATATTTGTCTTTCTGTTTCTGGCTTATTTTACTTAACATAATGGCCTCTATTTCCATCCATGTTGCTGCAAATGACTTGATTTCATTCGTTTTTATGGCTGAATAGTATTTCATTATGTATATAGACCACATTTTCTTTATTCATTCATTCATTGATGGACAGTTGGGTTAACTGATGCACAAAAGTTTTTTATTTTGATGAAGTCTAACTTATCTATTTTTTCTTTTTTTACCTATGCCTTTGGTGTCATATCTAAGAAGTCATTGCCAAATCCAATGTCATGAAACTTTATGTTTCTTCTAAGAGCTATAGTTTTAGCTCTTACATTTAGGTCTTTGATCCACTTTGAGTTAATTCTTGTACCCAGCGTAAGGCAAAGATCCAACTTTGTTCTTTTTGCATGTGGGTTATCCAGTTTTCCCAACATCATTTGTTGAAAATACTATCCTTTCCCTATTGAATGGCTATGGCATCCTTGCTGAAAATAATTTATTCATATATGCAAGGGTTTATTTATGGACTTTCTATCCTATTCTATTGGTCTATACGTCTGTCTTTATGCCAGTTCCACACTGTTTTGATTACAGTAGCTTTGCAGTAAGTTTTGATTACTGTAGCTTTGTTCTACAAAGTTTTGTTTATTTCTTTGTTTGTTTCTTTGTTTTTGAGACAGAGTCTCACTCTGTCGCACAGGCTGGAGTGCAGTGGCACAATCTTGGCTCACTGCAGCCTCTGCCCCACAGGCTCAAGTAATTCTCCCACTTCAGCCCCCCGAGTAGCTAAGACTACAAGTCCACACCACCACGCCCAGCTAATTTTGTATTTTTAGTAGAGATGGGGTTTCACCATGTTGCCCAGGCTGGTCTTGAACTCCTGACCTCAGATAATCCACCCACATTGGCCCCCCAAAGTCCTGGGATTACAGGCATGAGCCACCATGCCTGGCCCACGTTCTACTATAGTTTTGAATTCAAAAAATGTGAGACCTCCAATTTTACTCTTCGTCTTCAAAATTGTTTTGGCTATTTGAGGTCCCTGAGATTCCATATGAATTTAAGGAGGAATTTTTCTATTTCTGCAAAAATAATCCTTGGGATTTTGACAGAGATTGCATTGAATCTGCAGATTGCTTTGGGTAGCACTGACATCTTAACAATATTAACTCTTCCCAATTCATGAACATGGACTGTCTTTCCATTTACTTGCATATTTTAAAGTGACGACTTATTTTTTATTAACATTTTCATTCTATGTGTGTAACTTGAGACAAAGGGGGCTGTTAAATGCCACACAGAAGGCCCATGATAAATGCATGTTGCTGAATCAAAAACAAACAAAAAGCAGAATGACAATTCAATTGCACAAACTATGCTCACCAGAGCTAACAATTATAATACGCAGCTAGGTTTATCTAAGCAAGATTGTGAGGTTGGTCATTCATTTCTTCTCCCCCTCCCTTCAGAAATTCTCACACTTTCCACAATTCCCCCTTTGCTGTATCCATCTCAAGCCTCTCCTTAGGAATCCCTCCTCCCAGAAAAGAAACCTATGTTGTAAAAGTCTAGTTCATTGAGTTGTAATAGAGTGAAATTCAGTTTTAACATGCATGGTGCAGTACGTTTTGACAACTGTTTACAGTCATTGAATCTCAGAGCCAGGCTTTGGAAGTAGACTCTAGGGCAGCTTCGTCCATCACACATGGAAAAAGTGAGTTTGTCGTTTGGTGGTTCCTTAAAAAATTGAACAAAATTACCTTATCACCTAGCAATTCCACTTCTAGGTATGGACCCAAAAGAATTAAAAGCAGCCACTCAGATACTTGTACACCAATGTTCACACTGGCATGATTCACAATAACAAAATGGGGGAAACAGCCCAAGTGTCTGTAGACTGATGACTGGATACATGTCATATACATGTGACAGAGTATCATTCAGGCACAAAAAAAATGAAGTCCTGGCACACACAACAACATTGATGAACCTCAAAGACATTATGTGAAGTGAAATAAGCCAGTCACAAAAGGACAAGTACTATATGAGTCCACTTACATGAGGCACCTAGAATAGGCAAGTTCCTAGAGACAGAAAGTAGAATGTTAGTTATCAGGGGCTGGGGGAAGGGACAATGCAGGCTTATTATTTAACGGCCACAGAGTTTCAGTTTCCAGTGATGAAAAAATTTTGAAAACAGATAGTGGTGATGGTTATACAACATTAGAAATTTACTTAATACCATTTAACCATTCAGCATGGTTACAATGATAAACTTCATGTCATGTATATCCTATCGATTTTAATATTTTATTTTTTTTTAAAGCGGGTGGTCTTTACCATGAAGGAACACTGACAACTCCAAACCCTCTGACTTAACATGGGACACACACACAATCATGAGAATAAATATAATATTGTAAAAATATAGAATAAGAACAGATCAAAGAACACTGCAAGCTGGGAGAAGGCTGGAAAAAGAGAGAGAAAGTGAAGGCAGGGCCACCAGATAAGAGGCTACTGTAATGGTCTCAGAATGGCCTGAGCTGAGCATCACAGAGGGAAAGGGAAGACGGTTCATGTACAGAAGGAAGAGTGAACTCATGGTATCAATGAATGTGGCACAAGGCAGAAGGAAGAGGGGAAAAAGCAGGCCAGGACCACGTAATGACTCTTATGGGCCCTGGGCACTTTTCTTAGAGAATGTTTCCTCCCTAAAGTATATATATGTTCGTATTATAGAGGAACAACATTTTTTGTCCTGAAAGTACATTTTTTTCTTTTAATTTAAAAAGGAATCAAAACATTTCATGGGCCCCTAAATGGCACTGTCCCTCCTGAGTCTGCCCTGGGCCAGTCCTGTGTGAGGAATGGATGGTCTCCTGCCGAGAATGTCCATCTTCCTTCCCCTTCCCCTGCAGCCTCCCTGTCTCATTTACTGCTTGAGGTATTGAGGACTTTGTTACCGCAGATATGTGATTGGGTGGCACAATGCTGTTGGGGACAGTAACTCAGTGTGGGGGTTAAGATCCAGGACTCCAGAATCAGAACAATTTGGGCCTGAACCACAGCTCCCACTGTGGTTTGCCTGGCTGTGCAAATTGGAGCATGTTACTGCACATTTCTGAGCCGCAGTGTCTATCTGTAAAATAAGTATGAGTTCCCAACATCACAGAGGTCTTGTAAGAATTAAAAGTGGTAAGAGAACAACCAGCTTAGCATGGCACCTGGTACATGGCTGGCAAGTGCAGGCAACTCCATCACCTCTCCTGGCTTGGCACAAACAGACACAGTGGTTGGGGTTTGTAATGAGCGGGAGGAGGAAAGGCATGAAGATACCTGGAGAGAGAAAACAGAGGGGGCAGGGAGTCCAGAGAGTAATGGAAGGGACACGAACCGTTTGCACTTTTGCCAGGAGCAGGCCCAATTAGCCTACGATCTCCCACCACCCTGCCTGGACTGTTGCCTCTTCTACACACACAGAGGCTCCTGTTACCAACTACAAACACCTTTGATATGTTCCCCTCTCCCAGAGCTGGGAAACAAACCAGAGGCATTGCAGGTTTCCAACTCGTTTTAGTTCTCGTTTCTCTGTGGCCTCCTATTCTCCTTCACCACATCCATCCCCACTCTAGACTTGCCATTCCACACTCTCCTGCCTTTTGCCTCACATGGTTTCTTTTGCCTAGAATGCCCTTTGGGAGAACTTCTACTCATTCCAGAAGACCCAGCTCCAGTGTCTCCTCTGCAGCTGCCTCTGCAAAATCAATCCCTCTCTCTCCAGGGTTTCCACTGCACCTGCATCACTCTATTTATTACTCTTCCAGATAATCATTTGTTTACATCTCTCCCCAGCTGGAAGGTGAGCTCCAGGAGGGGAGGGACTGTTGGACTCTCCCTCCTGGGCCACCCCCACCCCCACCTCACCCTGTCCCCACCCCAACCACTGCCCCACCTCCTGCACATGCTGGCAGCCCATGAATGAGGAAAGGGAGGTTTCTTCATTGTTTACTTGATTTTGGAATCGTTCTTCTCACACCTGTTCCAACAAAGGACTCTGATTTATGTAAAGAATTAAAGATTCAACACTTAACAAAGTTGCAATGTGACATGAAGGAGCAAGAAGCTCGAATTGCTTCCAAGACAGGAAAATAACAGGGGGATTAATTTGGTGATCACACCTGGGTCCCTAGGCAGCTATTTCGAAGGGAATGGGGTGGAGGAAGTCAGTGGTACCCCCACAGGCTTGGGATTCATCTATATAATCAGCACCCCATGGATAAAAATTAGGGCAAGGGGCTGGATGGCTACCTCCAGCATCTCCCTCACTCCCATATTTCTCCCTGACTCCCCCAGCCCCTCCCCAGACAGCATTGGGTCTCTTCTCTTCTTCCCTTTCAAGGTTATCCCCCTACTACTGATTTCTACTTAACCTTGACCTCACCCGGGTGGAAACTCTGGGATTAGGAATAATTTGTCCTAGTCTCTCGGAATGGCTCTGTCAATTGCTTTCCGGAATTGCTTTTTCCCTGGGGGTTGTGGGGAGCAATCTGCCAGACCCCCAGTGTCCACTTCAGTGGTGTGCTCTTAGTAATGACGGCAGGGCAGGCAGACTTCAGTGGTCCTGATTCATTCTGGTTTACTCCTTCACCCCATCTGACTCCTCCATCACCTGGAACCTGTAGAGGCACCGTGTGCCTGAAACCTCTGGACATCCCTACAGCTGCAGAAGGGTTGGGGCATCTCCATTCTCAGAATTGCTGGAGCGACTGGTGAATGAAGATTAGCTTCTAGAGAACAGCGCTGAGGAATGTGGTAGAAGCTGTTGTGGCCCTGTAGCCGAGGGTCCTGCTTCCTCCTGTGCATCTGAGAGCTTATTCTGTACCAGGTGGTCTGGGAGACACCTGGTTGTCATGACCGTATGCTGCCCGGGAGCAGGCTGGAGCCCTGGAAGGCGGTGCACAGACTGCATACACCCTGGTTTCCTTAGTTTTATCTCTGAGGACCTAGGTGTCCCTGCCATCCAGAGCATCTGTGGCCTCCTTCTCATTCTCATGGCCACCACTCCGGCTCAAAGTCCTTGAAATGAAATACATATCACTGAGGCTCTTGCAAAAATGTCTTTTCCTCACTTACTTTTGCAATAATCTCCTCACTTGTTCTTGCAAGAATCTCCTGCTTTCCTCACTGTACTTTCTGTACAGCACTGCTGAAGGAATGTCCTAAAGTACATGCCACAGCAATCCATTTACTGCAGTTTAATAACAAACTAATCTAGGTGACAGGAATCAGAAGAGCGGCACTTGTGCGTATGGTGACTATTGCCTTGGATGGAGCATGAGGGAGCCTTCTGGGGTGTTTGAAACGCTCTGTGTTTTTGTCTCGTCAAGCTGCATATTACTACTTATGTTACATTTATAAAAATTCATTGAGACTTCCACTTCAGGTTTGTGTGCTTTGGGCTGGCCTCAGTGGCTCACACCTATAATCCCAGCAGCTCAGGCATCTGTGGCAAGAGGATGATTTGAAGCCAGGAGTTCAAGACCAGCCTGAACAACATAGCAAGACCCTGTCTCTATCAAAAAAAAAAAAGAAAAAAAAAAGTTAAAAATTAGCCAAGCATGATGGTGTGCACCTGTAGTCTCAGCTACGTGGGAGGCTGAGGCGGCAGAAGCCCTCGAGCCCAGAAGTTTGAGGCTGCAGTGAGCTATGACTGCGCTGCTGCACTCCAGCCTGGGTGACAGAGGGAGACCCCATCTCTTAGAAGAAAACAAAACAAAACAAAACAAAAGAAAGAAAAGAAAAGGAAGACTTGTGGACTTTACTATACGTATGTTAAGCCTTAGTAAGAGAAGCAAAAAAAATAAAACTAAGTCTGCATTTATAAAAAATGTTTTGAGGGCCAAAAATGTGTTAGGGATTCAGGGATAGAACACGCAGCCTCTACTACCCATTCCTCCTTCACACTTGCCTTCTAGACTTCTCACCTCTTCTCCTGGAGGATCCCAATTAGACTGTTTCCTGATGTCCCAGATACATCCCTTTTCTCGTCAGCTTCCTCTGAAGCCCTCTGCAGGCCTTGCTCCCACCACCATCTCTTCCTACTACTCCAGGTCTCACTGCAAGGCTCAAAAACAAGACCAGCTCCAGAATGAAGCTTTCCTCTCCTGAAAGGCACATGCTCCTTTCTGCAACCCTGCATTCCTTGGTGTTTCTCTGCTCACAAAACTCCATTTTGGGAGTTCTGTCCCTTTCCTGACCTTTTCTAGTTCTAGTAGACACAAGTTTCTTGAGGCAAGAGACTCATCTCTGATTCACCTGTGATCCACAAATACCTGCTGAACTGACATAACAGAGAAAGGAAAGGGGGAAACACCAGCAACGGTGTCCCAGACCCTCCCAGCTTGGTCTCTCCCTGTTTAATTGCTGATGAACACACAATTCAAAATGTGAGCCAAAGCCTTGCTACCATCCCTGCCCCTAGACTTCTGCCCTGGTTAGAATGAGGGATTTGGGCTACAGTGGTTGGTTAAGGCATTCAGTGCTCCAAAAACGAGCTCCAAAGTCCTCATCAGAAAAAACAAAAGGGGATTAGGGTATGGGGGAGGAAGAACAACAGAAAAATGAGCAAATATGCCCACTGGCAAGTGGTCCCTCTGGGGACGTGATCTGCTTTTGTCTCCCTAAGAGTCTCTGTGGGGTATCTCTTCTCCTTCCAGAGGAAAGATCCCTACTGCTTCTGCCACAGAAGACAGAGTAGATCCAATTCCCAGATATCAAATGGATTGGATCTGACTACTCAGAAAACTGTCAGCTCTGAATGTGTACTTCCAGAGCATCACTTCAGAACATAACTTTGTGTACTGGTTTACATATACCTATGTTGCACAATGGATATGTTAATTAATAGATTGATCATCTACCATAAGCAAAGATTTGTACTAAGGATAATTGAGAATTCAAGAAACAGAATTCACTGTTCCTGCCCCCACAGGATTTAAAAGGAATTTGACATATTTAAGGGATGTTCGCTGAGCACTGTTTACAAGAAAAAATTGGAAGCAACTTAAAAGTCCAACACGAGAAGGGAAAAACAAAATGCTGTACACTGGTTCCACAGAATACAGTGGAGCAATTTTTTTTGAGAGAAGACATCACAGCCTCGGCCCCAACCCTTTTGAGATAGGGTCTTGATATGTTGCCCAGTCTGGAGTGCAGTGGTGTGATCATGGCTCACTATAGCCTCAACCTCCCGGGCTCAAGGGACCCTCCCACCTCAGCCTCTGAAGGAGCTGGAACTATGGGCATGCGCCATCAAGCCTGGCTAATTTTTTTGTTTTAATTTTTCATGAAGACAGGGTTTCGTCATGTTGCCCAGGCTGGTCTTGAACTCCTGAGTTCAAGCGATCTGCCCTCCTTTGCCTCACAAAGTGCTGGGATTACAGGCGTGAACCACTGCAACCAGCATAGAATGTACAGTAGAGCAATTTAACAGAACTAACTAGGGTTTATATATGTCAATGTTGGTAGATTTCAAAAATACATTGAGTGAAAAATATCACAGAATGATGCATATCATACAATGTCATTTATGCAAACACACACATAAGGAAAGTAACACTCTATGTATCTTGTGAATACATAATACATTTGCATATAAAAGGGTGTTTTTTTAAATGGCACAGAAAGACACATACCATCTCTCTCTGGGGCAGAAATGAAAAAGGGATGAACCTAGCTCAAAGAGGCTTTTGCTTTTCTCTATATTTACTTTTTCTATAAAAAAACAGAATATATTTATGTAGTACTTGTGTAATAAAGTTTTGAGTAAACCATTTAAGTAATTAGGAAGACATGGCCTAAATACATGAGAAGCTAAGTAGTAAGAGTTCACTGATAACCATGACAACAATATAAGCAACACCACAAGGCAGAACAGATGTATTGCTTCACCATCAGCATCTGCAGTAATGGCCAGGAGTTCAGAAGAGGAAGAGCTTGCTGAGTACTGGGGAGCTCTGAAAGGGGGCTAAGAACTCAGGGCCTCCTTGAAAGTCTTTTAATAAAGGAATGCCGTGACAAGGTGGAACTTTGTGAAGATCCATCCGGGCACAAGGGTGCAATGTATTTAATTTAAAAATTGCATTATGAGTATAGAAGTTTTTCTTTTTTTCTTCTTATACTTGCCAGGTCCTGGAAATTGAAGATTGTATCACATGAGCTAAGATCTAGGAGGAAGTTAGAATAGAAAAATGACGGATGTTTTGGCATAGCCCTCAAGCCAATGAACAAGTGATCAAGGACCCCAAGGAGGGTGTCTGGGGATCACCGAAGTTTACTTAGTTTCCTCCACTGGATTGTGAATTTCTTCAAGGCCAGGGCTATGATGTC
Organism: Papio anubis; assembly: GCF_008728515.1. Lineage (NCBI taxonomy): Eukaryota > Metazoa > Chordata > Mammalia > Primates > Cercopithecidae > Papio > Papio anubis. The sequence continues at coordinate 59,070,940 of NC_044986.1, forward strand.
TTCCCTCCTGGAGCCCCAGTGCATAGAATAGAATGGTACAAGATGCCACACAACAGGTACACTTCAGTGAACACTTGTTGAATGAATGAATGAATGCTTGCTTGTATGAATGAATGAATACTGCAGAAAGGTCAAAGAGATTCGGATTTGTAAAAGGTTTGTCACTTGAATGACTACTTCTTCAGTTTTGAGGCTCATCTGTCCCTTCTCCATTCTCCCCTGCCAGAGCCCCCTCCAAGTGTGGCTTTCACTTGCCTCTTGTCCTACCCCATCACTCCTCCACTACTCCACCCCTAAATCCTGGAGACCCTCTTTAAGACAGGGTGAGAATAGCTGTCAGAGCTCTCAGTGGGGCCAGGACACAGAGGTCAAGAGAAGAGAACAAAATTAAAAATTACTTGGAGGTCAGAGCTGGGAAGAGCTTCACAGCAGTCGGGTCAGGGAGTAATGTGTGTTAGGAGAGTGGGGACCTCTGACCTAAGGTGGAGGTGAGACAACCCCACAGGAAGAAATCAGGCAAATGAAAGGATTAGGGCCAGATTTCAGAAACTTGGATGTGGAACTGGTTCATGCAGAGGCTTTCAAACATGCACCTCAGAATCCTGGGGTTCCACAGATAACCTCCAGGGGTTTCCCAAACAATTAGGCTGCTTCTGCCAAGGAGAGAAGATGAGAACTGCCAGAGGAACCTGCTCAGCTGTTATCTGTCTTACACACTGGGGTTCTGAGTAAGAGTTCATTTGAAGGAAGAACCCAGGACAGGAAAGAGAGAGAGAGAGAGAGAGAGAGAGAGAGAGATCATTCGCTAAAGCATTTGAAAGAACATAGAGTTCATGGAGTCTCTTTTTCTCTCTCTCTCACATGAAATGAGATATTACATAAAAAGCATTCTGGATGGAAAAGGTTCTCGATGAGTGTATTGAAATTGGACATAAAAAAAGAACTCAAGTGAAAGACAAATTCATTTGGAATTACCATAAATTGCCTATCCCCCCCCCATCTTTCTCAGGTTTGGAATTACCTGCTAAAGGTCAAAATTCAAAGACTCAAAGCTCAGGATAAGGGAAGCGGTGGGGTATAGATAATTGGTGTTTAGTTGTTATTAATAATTATTAGCATTTCATTAAGTATTTCTCAGGAGTTCTGCTAAACCATTACGTGCATGATCTTAAGAATTCTTATAACAGCTTCTGAGGTAAACCTTATTATCATCCCAAACAAGGCTCAGAGAAGTTGAACAACTTGCCCAACATCACACCAAATTGCAAGCAGCAGAGCGGGACTTTGTACGCCGGTAGCCTGACTCCAAAGGCCCTAAGCATAAGCCCACTTCAGTGGTGTATTCCCAGCGACCATGCAGTGAGCAGGTGTGATTGCAGTAAGGTACAGGTCCCTGCAGTAAAAGGTCCTGAGGAAGAGAGAACAACACTTCTCAACACCTGGCAAAAATACCATGTGACACTGTCCTTCAAGGAAAATTCCAGAAGCCCCTCCCTGGGCCCTCAGGTGAACTAACCACACATGCAAGGTTTATTCACTTCTGCATACTACATCTTAGGAGGGTTAAAGGTATCTCATTTTGCATCAGTGAACAGCAGGATGAAGGATCTGACTATAAAGAGAAGACATTTAATCTAAAGAAGAGATTAGAAGGGAAGGAGGGAACTATCTCAAACGCTCAAAGTGGTTTCTCAAGGAATAGTGACCAGACTTGTTTTGTGCAGCTTTGGATGGCAGAACTAGGGACAATGGGTTAGTAAGAGGATGGACAATGGGCTAGTAAGAGGAAGACAAATTACAAGTCAACATTGCCAAGGATTTTCCTTAGATCTGTCTGAAATGGCCACACTAGAGGTAGTGAGCTCTTTGTCAAAGAAGCCATCAAGCAAAGATTGAGTATCAGGAATCATAATCGGTAAGAGAAAACTCATCTGTTGAGTGGAAGGTTAAATAGCTACTAAAGCCTCTTCTGACACAAAGATTCCAAAAATTTATAATCATGTTTATTTTCCTTTTCAAAAATTCTCCCTCCGCCAAAGACTTAAGAATGAACCCAACTGACAGGCCAGCCTCTAAGAGCATGGTGTCTTATAAATTCCTACATTCTGCATGTCTGTGAAATAAAAGCCCTGACCTGTGACAGGGACCTGTATGTCTGTCAGCAGAGCCAACATTTTTCACACTAATAGTACAAGTCAGAATAAATACCATCTCCATTTGGAAGACAGTCCTTGACAGAAGAGAATTGGCCTGCTTGATTAGGAATATATGTCAGGCACTGATAATAGGGAAATCCTTTTCAGCCAAACCCCAGAACCTGAACAGTCATAATGAGGCGATTTAATGAGCCTCCTGTTCTACAACAATATTAATTACAACTCTGTGGCAGAAGGCAGCCAACTCAAGATAAAATAGGTAAAATGCACAGGAACTGGATGGCATTCAGAATCTCTTCCCCAGATACAAATAGGCTTGCAGTCACATACATGTGTCTCTAGCAAGCAAATAGATTTAACACCTTTAAGCTGTTTGGAAGAAATACTTATGGAGTCAGTCTAAACAGCAGAAACGCTTCTGAACTTTGGGTTTATCTCTTAGAATGCATCTACCCCAAATAAGTCTGGTGAGCCTGATCAGTCCCAACTTGTTGCTACCCTGGAAAAAGAAGAAAAAAGAAAGCAGTAAAGGCACCACTTGTCTGGGCACCGTGGCTCACACCTGTAATCCCAGCATTTTGGGAGGCCGAGGCAGGTGGATCACTTGAGGTCAGGAGTTCGAGACCAGCCTGGGCAACATGGTGAAACCCCATCTCTACTAAAAATACAAAAATTAGCTGGGCGTAGTGGTTCATGCCTGTAATCCCAGCTGCTTGGGAGGCTGAGGGACGAGAGTCTCTTGAAACTGGGAGGCAGAGATTGCAGTGAGCCAAGATCACACCACTGCACTCCAGCCTGGGTGACTGAGCGAGTCTCCATCTCAATAAAATAAAATAAAATAAAGGCACCACTTGTCAAGCAGGTAGGCATACCTCCATCCCATTTTTGGGGTCAGGTCTCACAAATATTTCCATTTAAGTAAATAGAATTTCTTCAGGTCAGATACAGGCTGAGAATTGTCATCAGTCTCGTTCAATAAATCATCACCAAAAGCCTGTTGACTACTAATAGTTATTGAGCATTTACTGTTTGCTGGAGATTTCTTTACATGCTTTAAATATTTTAGCTCATTTGGTCACCATGAAACACCCTGTAGTCAGTACTAGCAATGAGAGAAAGTGCAGAGATGTTAAGTGCTTTGTCCACACTACCAGTTAGGTGGGGCCAGGATTCAGACACAGGCTGATTATTCCAGAGCCAGGGTGCTTAACCACTAGGCAATGCTGTGCACTGTGTGTTTGCAGGTAAATTGCTCATGAAGTGAGTGTTGACTGAGCACCACCTATGTGCGCCACACTGTGCTAAATGGTGGGACAGTGATCAACGTGACAATTCCAGTCCAGAGTAATCAGGCAATGCCAGCAGATCTCAGAAACTGTCCCATTCCCTGTGTGGTCAGCAAGGGCTTCTAGAAATGGTGACGTTTAACCAGAGACCTGAAAGATGAGTAAGAGTTAGGCAGTGAGTCAAGAGGGAAGCTGGAGGAGGAAGAGGATACGGATGGGAACCCCTAGGGGTCAGTTCACAATGGCAGAAGCCCAGACATTGTGCAAATATCAAGGAGTTACACACAGGGAGTGGAGAGACAGTCCTGACAGGGACTCAGGAGGAGGTAAAACTTTATCTAGGTCCTTAAAAATAGAGTAAGAAGGTAGGAATGTATATGATATATACTTTAAATCTGTTGACATTTTCTCATAGTTACATAACCCTCTCACTCAACTCAGACCCAGGGTACTGCCACATAGACAAAGGTCTGACTCCAAGGGGTTAATCACCTGCCAATCAAAAGAAACCACACTGGACCCTTTTCTCTTTTCTCACTAAATCCACGTTGCAGAGATTTTGATGGTGCAAGGATGGGCAGCTGCTGAAGGAAGCACCAAAGAGGACAAGCACGAAATCCTGGGCCTCAACCCAGGCAGGCGCCTACCCATTCTGACACAGGGCATTGGAAACAGTTGGAAGCAAAGCCCACGTCCATACAGCATATGCCCAGGGTCCACAGACTTGAAAACTCACATGGACCCTAGGCTCTGTCCCACAGCACACTGACTTGCAAACTCATGAAATGGTCCATGCCCACTCCCGGCTCCCCACTACCAGAGTGAGGCATCTTGCCTGGACCACCTGGCTCTGCCCATCTCAAACCTGCCTGCCTATGCAGTGGTTCTCCAATTTTAGCACACATTCAAATCACCCACAGGGCTTGCTGAGCCATAGGTTGCCGGCCCCACCTCCAGAGTATCTGGTTCAGTAGGTCTGGGATGGTGCCAAGCATGTGCATTTCTAACAAGTTCCTAGGTGATGCCGATGCTGGTGGTCCCACACTGAGAACTGCTGCTCTTTGGCACCAGGCAAAGGCACCTCTCCAGAAAGACTTCCCCCAGCACTCCAGCGCTGCTGGCTTATCTCCCCAGTCTTACTGCACATTTAAGTTAGTAGAGACCACAAAGATAAACCTAACTGCCTTGAGGAGCCAGACAAGCAACAGAATATGAGGGTTTGGACGGGCTTAGGTGCATTTGAGCACAGTTGTGTGAAAGATAGGAGCTACTGTAAACTGGAGAATTCAGGCACCAATAAAAGGGGGCAACTCACTCAGTTCTAGCCAATTTTTGCTGGGTGTGATTTCAATACTAGTATTGCCAGATCTTCTAGCTTCAAGAGAAGGCAGAAATCCTGATTTTTACATAAACTATCCCAATTTTTAAAAACTGGTTCAAGACTTTTGAAGACAGTAGGATGCATCAGGTGATGCATCTTAGGCCTCTTGCAACTTTAATACTTGATAGTTTGGCTTGTCAGGCATCCTGTAGAAAGTTCCCCAGTCTGGGTCTGTGTGTTGTGTTTTCATGATTCCATTAGGGTTGTGGACTTTTGTAAAGAATACAGCAGAGGTGAATGTCCCTCACAGACATGTTTCTGATGTTCCTCCCTGTGATCAGCCACAACACACCATCAAAAGACTTTACGACAGCCCCACAGAGGGGAAAAGGGAGCCATGACTGGACACATTTGCCAATTTCCATGGTGTAAATATTCCCACCACAGCCAATGTGGAGCACCCAGTGTGATGGCACTAAACAAGGAATTGGAAAAAGGTGTGCACAATTAGCCAGCTCTGTAGTAGGAGCGGGCTCCTGCACTGCTTCTCAACTTGCTTTATCCTCTGTGTTCTAAATCTCAACGAGCCAACCCTCCCTTTGGTTCTGACTGAACGCCAGTCATGCACTCCGCACTCCACTAAAGGTTGTAGAGGAGAGCAAAGGGCTATAAAAGATTAGGCAAGAAAGTAGAGTGAGATTGCAAGTTTTGAGAAGACTGGTTTCAAATCCAGATCTGCCTCTTCTGAGTGTGTAAACTTGGTCAAATTGCTTAACCGCTTTAAGCAATTGATTTTGTATATACAAATAAATATATATGTGTATATGTATGTTTATATATGTGTATATATTTTATATATGTACATTTTATATATACAGTACTTCCTAAGTACTAAAACATTCTATGTATATACATTTATTCACACACAGCCTCTCAAAGAGCTTTCAGTCTAGCCCATATAATTATATTAACATGTTCTAATTTAAAAGTTGGGTGGTGGTTACATGGGTGGTCATTTTATTATTTGTCTTTTAATTACATATGTATGGCATATAATCTTCTGAATGTATTAATTCACAATAAAAAAGGATAATATAAATCTAAATGAAGTTAATCACTAAAATGTGTCATCTCATTATCTCCCCAGCTCATCCATGTTACCATCTTGAAAAATGAGGTCATGACCCATTGAGAACTTGGCAGAGAACTTGACCCTGTTGGATGTCAGTTGGATGCTTGAGAAAGCTAAAGGCATCTTAGTCTGTTTGCAGCTTGTGGATGCCAAACTTGAAAAGATGTGAAGAGATTTCACTCAACTAAAGAGGATATGTGTTTATTCTTCCTGGGACCTGAGTCAGAAATTCTAGCACTGCCACCACCACCAGTGAGGGCTCTATTAAACTACTCCTGCAAATCATTAAGCAGGCTCAGAAATGGGGATAAGAGGAAATCTAGTGTGACTCAGAAAACACATAGGCCCATTTTTCACCTTCCATTTGAACACACTAGAAGAAAGGCTTTCCAACAACAGAAATAAATTATTCATATTTCTACCCAGGATCCATTAAATGTGGAGACTTCTCCCCCTTGTCCAAGTCATGCCTTGTTTTCAGGTGCTGTGTATGCTGAGAGAGCCTGGGGCACTGGTGGAGAGCAGGCATCCACCATTGACAATCAAGATCACGGGACCTTCCCTGGGCCTCAGGTTCCTTCCTAAACCAGCTGGATGCATCAGGTGACCTCGCTGGTTTGGGCTGCAGTAGAATACTCTGGTGATGTGTTCTGGTCTCTCAAGGTGAAGAAGAAATCCACACAATCAAATCACATTACCCCCTTGATTTCTTATGCTTTTCCTTTGTTCCCAGTAAGATATTCTGATACAGAAAATAAACAGGGAAAACAGTTTACTGCATTTAACCAAGTAAATAATTAAAATAACTAATGTGACTGGACAAGGTGTCCTATGCCTGTAATCCCAGCACTTTGGGAGCCCAAGGCGGGGTGGATCACTTGAGGTCAGGAGTTCGAGACCAGCCTGGGTAACATGGCAAAACCCTGTCTCTACCAAAAATACAAAAATTAGCTGGGTGTGGTGGTGCACGCCTGTCATGCCAGCTACTCGGGAGGCTGAAGCTGGAGAATCACTTGAACCTGGGAGGCGGAAGTTGCAGTGAACCAAGATCACACCACTGCACTCCAGCCTGGGTGACAGACTGAGACTCTATCTTAAAGAAATAAATAAATAAAATAAAAATAACAATAAAATAACTAATGCCTAAATAATGCCTGCTATGCGCCAGACACCACTCTAAGTACTTCACAATATATTGATTCAACTGAGGAAGATACTGTATTATTATCACTCCCAAATTACAGATGAGTAAATAAGGCATGGAGCAGTTAAGTGGTTTGTCCAAAGTCTCATAACTTCTAAGTGGCAAAGCCAGGATTATGAATCCAGGTAGTTTGGCTCCGGAATGCAGACCTTTTAGACTGTATGTTATCCAAATATGTGACTGATAGAGTTGTCTTCCTTTGAGGAGGGAAAGCTAAAAGATCTCATTTTGTCATGTTTAGAAACTACTCAGAATCCAGAAGTTTGAGGTCTCTATTTAGAATCATCTTTGTCACAGATTCTAAAAAATGACTCTGATTTTACCTGAAAAGGTATCCAAAGGTTTGCCTAAAAATGTTATCAGTCATTTCTTAATAGATCAGCAGTGGGAAGACTTTAAAACACAGGACAAATCAATGTGGTAGAGAGCACACTTCACAGAGGCAGGAAACCAGGATTCCAGCCATTCAGCCTCCGACCCAACAAGCTGTGCACCTTGGGGCAGGTGCTTCACCTCTCTGAACCTCAGATTTCTCACTTGTTCATGAAGAAGTGAAGACAGATGACTTTGGAGATCCTTTGCCTCTCTAAAAGAGGCTGTGAGTCTCTCTTCTTCCCCCAACTATACAGATTGTTGGTGATGAAGATATAAGGCAAGTGACAAACAAGTTTCGACTGTGCTCTGAAGGCAGACACCAGACAAGTAAATTCAGATCCCAGGAATGTGAGAGGAAGCTCTGGCATGGTCTTCCTATTTCAACAAACAATTAATCAATGCAGCAGCAGCCTAGTAATTAATAGCCGTCTTTTCTTTTCAGACTCTGCTCATCATAGACTCATCCTTCAAACTACGTATTTTTACCAAAGTTCATCCCAGACCCAGAAGGCATAGACAAGAAGGGACCTTCCCACCACAATCCTCCTTCACACACTCTATTTTTTACATTTGATGATAGAAACAAAACTCTTAAAATATTCAACACAAAATGTTTGAGACTTCCAAAGTTTATGAATCATAACATATCATCAATCTGTATAAAACATGACAAATAAGTGGTAAGTTCCTTCCCTATACCATGAATCTACTGAGGGCAGGCACTCAATGAATATCTGTTGATTTGTAATAAATGTGTTTATGTGAAGTTCTAATTGCTACCAATAAAGAATCAGGCCGATGCATGTGCTGATGAAACCTCAGTTTCTTCTGGGTTAATCACACACTTCATTCATCATCAGACAAGGCGGTAAGACCTCCTCAACATTTACTGCGGAAACTAAGACTTTACCAGAACATCCAATGCCCAGACTTCTCTCTCACACACTTCACTTAGGAACCAGTGAGACGGATCTAGCACACAGACACTAATACCTACAGTCAGTCATGCTTGGGAAACCCTGAGCCTAGGACTTGATGAAGGTTTGGTGGATTATTCCCAGCTCTCTTACCCATTTGGTTTTGTAACCTCAAGAGGTCAGAGCCAAAGGGCTTGTCGGTAAATGAAAGTGCCTGGGGGAGGGGAGAGCGGGCAGAATTGTTAGTGAATTTAGGAAGTCACAGTCCAGTGGTTAGAGCTGCTTTGTCTTAAGAACCCCATGTTCTGACTTTGAGGGACGCTGGATATCCATGGCATTACTACCCAACCCAGGAGAAACCTGTCTCATGCAAGCCAGGAGACTTGAATCCACTATCTTAGTCTGTGTCTTTACAATCATGACACTGGGGTGGAGTAGCCTGAGGATATTTTCTATATGGCCTTTTCTGAAAGGTCCATATCAGGCTTGAACCATGAAGTAATTTGAAAATGACATTCTCGTGGGATCTATTCCCAATTACAAAGACCACTGGTTAGTCCAAAGATGACCTTTAATTATCACTGTCATCACCTGAAGGCATTCAGTGACACTGGACTGCTGCTAGGATGTGGGGGAAGATGATATTCACCCTTTGGGAATTGAAGCACATCTTACTTCCTTAGCGTAACCTTTAGTCTTACAAAGAAGGCACAACTCCTTACTTGACAAATTCTAAGTAGCAATAAGATCTAGCCAAGGTTTGGAAGGTCTTGTCCTTAAATTCCAACTCTGCTGAGCAGAGAATGCATGTGGACATTAGCTGAGTTTTCATCCTCAGTTGCCAATTCTTCCTCTCTTCGGAATAATCTCAATAACCGTCATACTTCCAACTTTTATTGCATAGTTTTTCTTCAACTTCTCAAACACCTTCCCAAAGAATACCTCATTTGGATCAACTAAATTCTAAATAGTTTACTTTACCTTGTCATTCTGTTAAAAGTTTTCTTTTTTTCCAGCCAGTTCTGGAATCCCTCTTAACTTTCTATTGCGAAGCACTCCAGACCTCCTTTAAGCTACCTGGCTTAAAAGAATGAAGAGTTAAGAGCAGGGGTGTCCAGTAGAAGTTTCTTCAGTGACAGAAATGTCTTATTCCTGCAATGTCCAATAGAACACTTGACACATGTGACCGAAGAACTGAGTATTAAATTTTATGTTAGTTTAATTAATTTAAGTGAAACCAGCCACATGGGGCGAGTGGTGCTGTAACGGACAGTGTGTAAGTTAAACTGTCAGTCATCATGATTTAACCTCCTTTCATTTCCAAGTGCTACTGATTTCCACCCATAAAAGATTTTAAAGTTTAAGTCAAGTTTCTATATAGTCCATATGGTTTAAAACTGGAGTTGTGTGCTCTCCCCTCAAATGCAAATACGGCGCAACCACAATGGGCGGCAGTGGCAACTTTATTCTTCTACAGAGTCTAGGAACCTTCACATCCCTGCTGGGAAGGCTCCATTCTTTCAGGCTTGTGAATCCCCCACCCGGCACCCACACAGCTCAAGGCTTCTAAAGAGTGGCCCTTTGTCCCCTTGGCTTGTGTGTCAAGGAGGCAAAAGATTCTACTGCACGGTAATTAATCAAGTGACCCACTTCTACCTTTGATGTGGAAGAAAATAGTCAGGACCACATTGAAGAGGAGAAAGTGAAAGACAGTGACAGAGAAATGGGGGGCAAAAGGAGAGAGGGAACTTGCTAGAGAGATGAGGAAAAGATAAGGCAGAAAACGGGAGACAGAGGTGGTGGGAGTGTAGGGCACAGGCATTTCAAAGACAGATACCAGCCATCCTTCGCCATTCCCTATTCTCAGAAAAACCAGAATGCCTCCCGCCACTGTGGCAAGTTCCTTTTCTACTGCTGGCCAAATTCAAGCCATGAGTCAGCCTAACTCAGAATATGGGCCTCATAAAGGTTTATTGGGATGGTTTCGACAATACCTATCCACTTCCTGCTCCAGGGTCCCTATGCTAGTTTTTGCTTGTATCAACAAGAGGTGCACCCAAAGGGAGCATTCAGAAAGATCCTGACTAAGCCAGGGTGCTCCAAGGAACACATGGTAAGTCTGCAGGTCTCCTATAGTTGGAAACTTCCTTTATCCAACTGAAAAAACCAGAAATCCACAACTAACCACAGAGAAGGCAAGGACTAGGAATAATTTGTGATTAAATACAATAACTTGGTAGCAAAACCCTTCTCAAGGCCTTACAGGGTTACCTTTAAATGAAGCTCTTTAGACAGTGGCTGGGTGGAGGGTAACCCTGAAAGAGAGGATTGAAAAAGATATGGTGTTATTTCGTTCAACGAAAGAGAAATGAAGTAGTCAAAAACAATGGTTATGTTGGCATTTGTTTTGCCTTCCTTAAAAAAAAGAGAGCAAGAGCTATAATATGTGTTCCTTTTGTACATCTTAAAAACATGTTAGGGAGGACACACTGAGCTGATAGATATGCAAAATTATGAATATTCCACTCAATAATTAAGCATGTCTTCTTTTCTTGGCCCTTTTAATGACAGCATTTCCTGTACAATCCATTTTAATCCAATTCTTTGATATTTAAAAAAATGAAGATTCCTCTAATTGATTCATGGAGAATTTTTATTTATCCAAAGAAACTGAGAAAAGTTCAGTTTGGAGATAATTATGGGAGCTTTTTTATGAGGTTAAGAGTTGGCATGTACAGGGGAAATTATCAAAGATGCAACAAATTGATCTGCAGTTTCTCTAGAGAACAAACTTGATTTCACTCAACTGCATAAACACACAGACCCAATACACTTACCCTCTTCACGGTTCTCAGCTCAGCTGGATTTGGGGCCAGGCTATAATGTTATAAATGTTTTAAATGAGGAGCCAACCCTCTTGGGTCCTGTAAACATGTCCAGTTTTCCCTGGCCAGACATCGGAGTCTGGTTAGGTCTGTCATAGGTGAATAGGTTTGTTCCCAGCCTATCCAACTCAAACCCTCTAGGAACTTATTTGAAAACCACAGAACATCATTCCATGCTTGATTTTGCACTAAGATCTTTCAGTGGGTTGAAACATAGAGCACTTAAGAGCAGGTGTTCCTAGCTCCCGGCCCAGCTCCACGCCTGAGGAGGCTGCAGAGGGCATGCCATTCTCATTAAAAATGCACCATTGCCAATGTCTCTTCCTGAAATAGGCTCACCTTGTTTCAGACAGGAGAAGGGGGTCAGACACAGGCAATACCTTGGCCACTCTATCTCCTGGGAAAATGCTTGCTTGCAAACTGAGGAGGGACACAAATAAGCATTAATACATGACTGTTCTCTAGATACATTAACAAGGACCCAAAGTGTCTTGAAGGGCAAACTTTGGCCTTAACACTGATCTGTTCATGCCCACATTAATCCTAACATAGAGGGAAATTGAATGACTATCTCCAATTACAGAGGATGGCAGATCAGAGATTTTATTTTATTTTATATTTTTTGAGAGAGGGTCTCATTCTGTTGCCTAGACGAGAGTACAGTGGCACAATCACAGCTCACTGCAGCCTTGACCTCCCAGGCTCAGGTGATCCTCCCACCTCAGCCTCCTGAGTAGCTGGGACTATAGGTGTGTACCACCATGCCCAGATTTTTTTTGTAATTGTTTTGTAGAGACAGGGTCTCACTTTGTTGCCCAGGCTGATCTCAAACTCCTGGGCTCAAACAATCCTCCCACCTCAGCCTCCCAAAGTACTGGGATTACTGGCATGAGGCATCATGCCTGGGCCAGAATTTTAGATATTATATTGTGTGACTAGCTGGAATGATAGGGAAGGCTTCCAAATCCAGAAGGCTCAAAGACTCATTCTCCTTTCCTAATTTACCGATGAAATGCACATTTTGGGTCACTGGTGACTTACACAAACTGAGAAAATATCATCTCTTTCTGAACAGCTGTCCTGTCAGCTCCAGATAGTTGCTAAAGTGCTAGTAACAATAAAACATTGCAACATCACAAAGACTCACTCCGTCCATTTGACCAAGATGTCACATACAGCACTGAGAAAGAATACCTTCTGTCAGAGGCCCACCCACGGCCTTCCCTGCAGACTTGGTCGGGGGAGCGCCATTGTGCAGGCATGGAGCTCCGTACCCTCCACACCCAATTTGCTCACACTATAAGCAGTTCTTCACATCAGCCTGGCTAGCTGGCCCTAGGCCTCCAAAAATGAGAGGGGGAATAAAAGGGTAACTTGTCAAAAGCAATTTCTCTTTCCAGGCACCTCATTCCTTTTGTATTTCAATAGTTGCTGTAATGCAAGAAGAAGGAGGGGCGTTTCTCCACTAAGTATGCGACAAAATGAAGGGAACCACATGAGGATAAGAAATAGGAAGGCACAAAAATCTTTATGGTTTGACAAATATAAATTATTCTAGAAACATAATAAATAACAGTTATCAGGCCAGGCGCGGTGGCTCATGCCTGTAATCCTAGCACTTCGGGAGGCCGAGGTGGATGGATCACTTGAGGTCAGGAGTTCGAAACCAGCCTGGCCAACATGGTGACACCCCATCTCTACTAAAAATACAAAAATTAGCCGGGTGTGGTAGCACGTGCTTGTAATCCCAGCTACTGAGGAGGCTGAGGCAGGAGAATCACTTGAACGTGGGAGACAGAGGTTGCAGTGAACCGAGATTGCAGTGAACCGAGATTGCACCACTGTACTCCAGCCTGGGCAACAAAAATGAAACTCCATCTCAAATAAATAAATAATAAATAAATAACATTTATCGTGTACTTACTATACAACAGGCACTGGGTGTGCATTATTTCATTTACTTCCAATACATGTGGCCCTACGAGGTAGACATTTTATTTCCCTTTTACAGTTGAGGAAAGTCAAGCTTTCAGCCCCAGTTTCACAGGTGGTAACCGAAAAAGGCAAGGTTTGAGCCCAGGCCATCTGACCCCTAGGCCTGCCTCTTACAGGCTGTAATACCTCTGCTATGACAGCCAGACAGAGGCGCGTGAGGACAGCTTCTAGCCCAGCAAACATCCTAAGAGGAAGAGAAATATTGTCCATGTTACCTTTCATAATTACCTACCATTACATTTTAGGATGCCCATCTTCCTTTTCACTGGCTTCTTCTCTAGTGCAGAGAGCAAGGACTATCTCAAGGTCTGTCGGGTGGCACAGGAAATCAAACATTGGTCCTAGGTGGCCAGCACCCGGCCAAGTCAGGCCAGACAAAGGCCAACCACATTTTCTTTTTAATAAGGGTATTAGTCTGCTCGATCAGGAGACATGGTGTATCTGATGTTCAGCAAGATATTTGCCAAGTCTTTCAGGATACTCTGGTGGGCAGGATGGAGAAATGCAGAGACTGGCATTGTGACAAGCTGTCTTTCCCACAGACTGCTGAGGAATGGGCTGGTGTCAGTCTCAGACATTGCTCTCTCGCCTTTTTATCAACATTCCAGACAATCTAAACTCTCACACGTGCTCCCCATTCCCCTCTGAGGAGTTGAGCCCCTTCTCCTAGCATCTTGCTCTGTCAGTCCACCCACAAGTACCCATAGCCCCTCCCCCAGGCTGTGCATTCTTTTGTCTCTAGTCCTTGGATCATGGGATTGCCCCACCTGGAACACTCTTCTTTCTCTAATGCCACATCTCTTGCATCTCAACTTAGAGGTCACTTCCACAAAGAAGCTTTCTCTGACCACCACCCTCAAAACTCGACAAGATGTTCACCCCTGGGTCACCCTTCCACATGTGCCCACACATGCCACACCACCCTCATCATCACAGGTACTGCTCATATTGTTGGTGACTGGTTTGTTTTCCTCATTCAACTGTAAATTCCACGACAGAAGGGATACGACTACCTTGCTCACCATTTTATATCCAGTACCATGACTGGCATATTATAGCAGGTTTTCAATAAATGTTTGTGGAATGAATAATTAAATAAATAAAATCAAGTAATCTCAGACTAATGACAAAATCAGAATTTTAAAAAGATGTCAATAGTCTAGGACAGTGGGGTGACTCCAGCAAGATTAACTGGGATCAATGTTAAATAAAACACACGGGTAAAAAAAAAATCATCAACTCAAATACTAGGTGAGAGATGCATGATTTTAGCAGCACTTGTGAAAAGACATGGGATTTTTAATAGTGAGTTGAATGTCACTGGTTCACTCAAAATGATAATGTAATGTATTTATGGTTAGGCACAAAGTATCTTAGAAGTAATGAATTTTGAACGAATCAAACCACATTGAGTACTGGGTCTGTTCCAGTTGCTATATTTTAATATAAAAGATGACAAAACAGACTGCATGCAGAGCAAAACAATCACAAAAAAGAGAGTGTTAAAAACCAAGTTATACAAAACACGGCCAAAGGATCTTGGGTTGTTCAACCTCGACAAAAGAATGTTTAGCTAGAAGGCATGATCACAGTCAGGTGGAAGACCAATTAGACTTGTATTGTATCTCTTTTGAAAGTAGGCCCAGCACTGGGTAGAAGGCACAGGTGTGGAGGAGAGATTTCCAGCCCAATATAGAGCTAATCATATGGGATCAGAGTTGTTAGGAAGTGGACAGGGGAAAGGGGATTGGCGTGGTTGGGAGCATCCCAAGAAACCTTCGAAGAGAGTAACCTTTAACAAAATGGATGCCTACTTGGCAGGGATATTATATGGTGGATTTTAAGAAACAAACGCAGATTTGGACTTGACAGACTCCACAAAGACCCTTTCAGATAATTCAGGAAATAATCTGCAGGCCTCGTGTTGTTGCATTTCAGTGACATCCTCAAATTCCCATGACGGAGCCAAGGCAGCCACATTACTTGATCCCACTAACTCTGAGCTGTTTCAGGTCTGTGTTGTTATATCTTACTTCATGACCTGGAGCTTTGTAAACTAGAACTCAGGAGACCTGGTTTTAGTCCTGAAGTCTAGAGGATAACTTGTCACTGATTAGCTGAGGGCTTATCATTGTGTTTAAGCTCAGTTTCTACAGCTGTAAAAATAAGGAAGTTTGGACCCATTTGCTCACTTAGTTCTTGCCATATACACTTTTTAAAACATTAATGTTTCTCAGACTTGGTCCTAGGACCATAGCATCAGAATCACCAATGGATACTATTGAGTATATCGATTCCTAGGCTCCATGCTAGAATCTGTGAGTAGAACCCAAAAGTGTACATTTTTAATAAAACACCATCAATCGCTAATAAGCACACTGAAGATCTAGAAATGATTTAAAAGGGTCTGTGTTCCTTTAAGATCAGCATAGCAGACAGGCAGAATTCAGGCATAGAGAGGTTAACTTGGTGGCCTACATCTCTTGGTAAAAATTGTCCCTAGAAGAAAATAATCAGGACATCTCCTGTTCTCTTTGAGGACCTGAAAACTGAAATAAGGTGGGTGGAGAACTAGAATAGTCTCCAAGACACATCTAGTATGGCTGGAGAAGACTCAAGCCCTGTCTGGTGAGGAAGGAACCAGAGTTTTAAAACAACAGGCAGCCACACACTCTCCAAGTCTCCACAGCAGGTGAGGACAACAGCAGGCACAACTCCATAGCAGGTGAGGACAAAATAGCAGGCACAGCTGCCAGACTGCAGAGAAAAGTGTAAGGTAAGGCCTGGCAACAAGCTCTCACTCCACACATTTATCCTTTGGGAGAAAGATGAGTCAAGGGTTGAAAAACTGGGCAAATTAAAAAGCAAGGGCTGCTCTGAATTAACTGCAAACCATGCTACACCAGGCTCAGGAAAGCAAGTGTTTCCGATCATCTGGATGACTCTATCACAGTTGTACTCATTACACAGAAGTAGCCCTGCAAAATATTTTTGTCTCCCAATTTTGAGGTCCCAGAGAACTGTTTTCTCAACTTGCCATGAAATTTCCTTGGTTTGAAGACCTAGTAAAATTAGTAGAGTTCTTTATTTTAATTGGTGAAGAGAAGTCTATACTTAAAAGCCCTTTTGGCTGCAGACCCCAACTAGATGTAAGACTATCACCACTCGTAAGTCCATTTTCTCACATATATTTTCACTGAGGTTTTCCTGAAACTGAAACTCATTAGCAAAAGTGTTTTTCTTAATCTCTGCTTGAAATGCACATGACATTGCTGGTTATAAAAATTCTGGTTTTGTCCTATAGCTTCTTATCCAGGCAAGCACCCTAAAATAACAGACAGTTTCACTAAGTCAGCTGCTTGCATAAGCCTCACTGTCTGATATTTAAGCTGAAATGACCCAGATGCTGGCACATTCAATATTTATACATTTAGCAACCACCTCAAACTCCTGCCCAATCCCTTCACAAAAATAAATCCATGGATGCTCATCATAAATAGAAGTCTTGCTTAATACAGGGGTTTCCAACGGTTTCGATGAGGCATATTGAAAAGGTTAAGACCACAGATTTGCCCATAAGCATGCCGAACATTTGGGTCTTGCACAAACCAGAACAACTTTTGATGCCCCTCTCCCCTTACAAATTACAGAAAGGCTTTATTTCTAAGTCATGGCCACTAGTCAATCACAAAGTCACACCACACTGAAACCTACAATAGCACCTCCTTAAAGGACACCTTCGGTCTCTCGGCTCTAAAGTCATCAGGTGCCTTTACCAAATCAGCTACAAAGCAAATAAGCCCTGTGAAGAAAATATTCCTAATGCTGAAAAGAATAAAAACTAAAGCTTGCCTATGAAGAAAGTTAATTTCATATTCCTATCAGAGAGTCATCCAGTAATACTGCTGGAAAAATAAAAAGTACCTTACCCAGAAACAGTTGAATTAGCAGATGGATTCTGACAGGACCTGCATAATTAAAGTTTCCACTGCAGCTTTAGAAACTCCTGTTCTGAAACCCATTTTGTCAGCCAATGCGAAAGAATGTTTTTTTGGCTCGGGAATATAAAATCCAAATAGTCCCAGAGGAGAAGCTGCCTCTCAGCTTGGACACCCTCAAGAACTGCCTTTCAAAGAACGACTCTTTCCTCTGGAAATGGATCTTGACATTGACATTGTCATGTTAATTGGCCAAATTCAAACACAAGTCATCTCTTGAACTAGCAATTGGAAGACCTTTGGGTAGTCTGTTTTAAAACTTTTTCCTAAAGGAAAAGAGACATGCTAATAAAAAGTCAGCCTTGGCATGCTAGTCCCTAATAATTAAGGACCCAAGACCAAAATGCTTTTTGTTAGCTGCTACTGGCCAAGAAAGCCTTCTTCTTTGCACGTATTCCCCACTGGGCAATACGAACACGCACTCAGACCTCCAAACCCAATATAATAATAAATAGTCAGACGTGGTATGAATAAATTGCTGCCTACATATGTCTAAAACCTTGTATCAACCAACAATTTTACTCTTCTTCTGGAGCAAATTTTGTCCCATTTTAAAACAGACCTATTCACAAGGAACAGAAATATGCATTTAAAGGTGGCTCAGTGAGGGTCCCACAGCTCCAGATCCATGACCTCCGTACAAAGCAACCAACTGAGGGGACTGGGGCAAATGCAGAATACAAAGCTCATTGTGATGGATAAAAGATGCAATAACCCCAACTAAAATCTTCCCGTCTACCCAAAAAAACAAAAAAACAAAAACAAACAAACAAAAAACAGTAAACAACATTCTTGAGATGGGATTTTGATTTCTGGGCCTGAAGGTAAGGTGTCAATAATGCTGCCAAAACCAGTGCCATTTCTGAGTCATTCCCTTCCTGGGTCTGGAAATGACCATGGCAGAGCTCAAAGAAGGATGACTTAGTTTCTAGGGCTCCATAATTGGAAACCATAAGGCCCTGTCTCACCAATTACTAACCAAGAAAATATTTTTGACACATCGTTTCTGCCTGGTTCTGATCTACTACTGAGGACATATCCTTAAACCTGATTAAAAGAAATGAATGGCACAACTGGAAAGCATAACTAGAAATAAATGCTCCATATGTAAGAAAAATGTAGATTTTACATACCTGAAGACATGTAAATGTTGGCTGCATTACAGTTTCTGTAAAACTCCTCCCACTGATTTGAAACCCTCTAAGCATTAGTTTAGAGGAGTCACTGACAGATTCTCTTGCCCAACTGGTTGCAGGAACCTAATACTGGCAAGCGTGCAGTATGCATGTCTCTGCTTTAGAAATCAGGCTGTGCTGGGCCACTGGTGTTGTGAAATAAGTCTCCTATCTTAGGAGTGAAACTAAAGACTGGATCTGTTTGTATCTGAGAGCTGGAAAAGCCCAGGAAATGGACTCCCGCTTCAGAAATGAGCAATGAGCAAAATTAAGATGTAAATTAAATGGCCTGGAAGTCAATGCTGGCTTACCTTGGGGAAGCTGATGGCGCTCTGTAACCAAGTCCTAAATAGCAGATGCTTTGGGCATTCCCAAGAGGGTGGCCACTTAGGCCTCTGGGAGGGTTGGGCACACCATAGCACTGCCTCCTGGTAGAACTGAAGACCCAGAAAGAAAGAAACAAAGAAAAGTTGAAGGAAATCAGTACATGCCATCCCAAAAGACGCCACTTTGGCATATTAGGTATTTTGAGCTGAAGGCAACTAAAAAACAGCAGATGCAAGAATGACTCTCTGGCCTTTTCCTTTTTACCTAAAGAAAGAACTAAACTTCCCATGACAATGGTGCCTTCTCTTTTGCTAGAAAGAGGAGAACATTCTTATTATGGGGTGGGGGGTGGAATGGGATTAATCTGTATAAACAAACCTACCAAAATAACCCTTATGTTCCATTAGTTCCTCCATTATTTCCTCATCACTTTCTTACAATTTACCACCCCAGCCCAAATCCCTTTTTCCTTTGTCTTGTCAGATCTTCATAATTCACTGTTTTTTAAATTATTATTAAAATTGTAAATAAGCTCTCAGACCAATCTCTCTTTTTTGGGTCTTTATGTCTTTTTTTCTTTTCTTTTTTTTTTTGAGACAGGGTCTCACTCTGTTGCCCAAGCTGAGCGCATTGGTATGATCACAACTCACTGCAGCCTCTGCATCCTGGGCTCAAGCAATTCTCCTGTCTCAGCCTCCCAGGTAGCTGAGACCACAGGCAGGCACCACCATGTCCAGCTAATTAGCTAATTTTTTTTTTTTGTAGGGACAAGGTCTCACTATGTCACCCAGGCTGGTCTCAAACTCCTGGACTCAAGAGATCCTCCCGCCGCCCACCTCTGACCTCCCACCTCCCAAAGTGCTGGGATTACAGGTGTGGGCCACTGCACTCGGCTGGAACTTCATTTCCTATATATAAAGGCATGTAAAAATGTTAACATCAAATAAGATTTGTATGCTTTTCTCCTGTTAATCTGTCTTTAGTCAGTTTAATTCTCAGGCCCAAGCACAGAACCTCAGAGGGTACAGAAGAAGTCTTTTCCCCATGCAAGGTCTTCAGGGTCTGGGAAGGCTATAGAAATAGCTGAATCCAAAAGTGTTTACAATGGAGAGAATACATTGTATTCTGGGCTGGGTATAATGTAACTGATGTGGAAACACAAATATAAATATATAACCCCACCTTGGCACTGGTTTTATGCATAGTTGGAAGAAACCAGTAGTTCTCAAGAGCTGGTCCCGTTTTAAAAATTATTCTCCCCTATCTTATCACCCTATGCCACTACATTCACACACACACACACACACACACACACACACACACACACGTGAAATCAGGTTGAAGAATCATAGGTACACCCTTATTTTGAAGCCCTCAGAGAACACCTAATCCCATCTGCTAATGTGACCAAAGAGAATATTGAGGTTAAAGACATACTGTGACTTAGCCAAGATCTAGGTAGGACTACAGTCCAGGTACCCAGTCTCCTAATCCAGTACTCTCTCCTCTACACTAACTAAAATGTGTGAAGGTGCTTAACCACGGCAATAGACATTGTAATAGCCATCTTCTCAGCCTTTCACTTATGGGACACATGTTCACTGGCCAAGCATTTTAGTGGCTTCACCTCTCCTTAGGCATGGCTCCAGCCTCCACTCCATTCTCCCCACACCCTCACTTCCAGTCTAAGAAGCCTAAGGTCTCTCAGCCCATTTCAGCAAAGCCACAGAAACTTAAAACTGAGTGGTCCAGGAATGGCAGAGTCTAGTAGGGCTGGAGCACTCTGTTTATTGGAGGGAAGAGAGAACTACTGGAGGCCAATGGAGATGGAAGATATTTTGAAGATAGATTGCAATGGGTCTCAAATATCCTACTGAGAGATAGAGAATAAAAAAAGGCTAGGAACCTTTTTAATGGATGGCCCCAGCCTGCTCAAAGATGACTGATTCATTGTGATAGTTGTTTTTGTTTCTTTCTCTATTTAATGTTTGTGATCCCTCTAGAGTGGATGCTCTTTGAAGGCAGGAACAATGACTCTCAGGCTCAA
Source organism: Papio anubis (assembly GCF_008728515.1). Taxonomy (NCBI): domain Eukaryota; kingdom Metazoa; phylum Chordata; class Mammalia; order Primates; family Cercopithecidae; genus Papio; species Papio anubis. Next base: position 59,091,758 of record NC_044986.1, read on the forward strand.
CTCCACATCCCCAGTGGATAGCAAAATGCCTGACACACACAAGTCCTCCAAAGGTATCTGTTGACTGAAGGAATACACACAAAACTACAGACATTCAACTCCCCTTACACTTGTTATATGTGAACTCTCTTGGTCAGTGGCCAACATTTATATTTGTGGAAGTAAAGGCCCAATTGTCACTCCCTTGGTAGTTTGTCCCTACCAGTTACAAGGATGGAGGGAGAGAGTTAGCTGCCAATATCAAGATAGAACAATGGCCTGGAAGTGAAGAAACTTCTCTGGCTGGCTCAGTCTCTGACTCACACATGACCAAGGACAAATCATTTAACCTCCTCTTGCCTTGTTTTTACTGTATGCAAAATAGAGCCTATAACAATACAAGCCTCCTCCTTCCCTTTGAGGAATATTCTGAGAATTGGAGAGATGCTATCTTAGAAGTGATTAGAGCTCCTAAGAACTGGGCTTTCAATACAGAAGCAGTGTTGTTCTCAGGCTGTGTTACAGCTGTTGTTTTTCATCATGAAAGGTAATATTGTAAGGCCTTGTTGGCAAAGATAGGAAACTGTTGCTATGTGTTGACACAATGATACAACAAGCAGGGGGGCAGGCATCTTAAAAGTTTAATGGTTCTGATTTCATTCATTGAATTCCTTCTTCCTCACCTCAAATCTCAATCTCCATTATTCTTTATGGATAGGTGTTTTTTGTTTGTTTGTTTTCTTTCCAACTTTCCCCAGCTGCCAGGACATCTGGAGAAAAAGCTAGTCCAAGACATAAGTATATTTTTCCTAACTGAATCATAGAACCATGGGGGAACGTACTTCGTAAGGAGTCACTTAGTTCATTCAATTCGACACACTATTTCTGACCATTTTCTGTAAAAGGACATATACAAAGATGAATAAAAGCTGTGCCCATATTTTCGGAAGAGATGTATGGTCTGACAGGCATGGGTGTACTTATATGAGCAGTAAGACAGGAAAAAAAAGTAACTTCCCTGGAAAATCGTGATCACATAGAGGTGGTACAAATCAAACACGGTTTCTGCTTTTGCAGGAGCTCATAGGCAGTGCCAGAAAGAGATACAAACTCTTCACTGCAAAACAAGGCAAACTGCAAATGACTTACAAGTAAACTTGCCTGGGAGTACAGAGGAGAGAATTTATAATTCTGACTCTGAGGATCAGGAAGAGGCATTCAGAAGAGGGAACATCTAAGCTCAGCAAGGACAAGTCTCTCAACAATGAGAACAGTGTGTGCAAAGCCACGGAAACATAAAACGGAGTCAGACAGGGATCATCATCAGAGTCCAGGGGACTGGAATACTGTGCATTTTGGGGAGGGTTGGATGGGGTTAGAGATGGAAGAGATTTGAGAGACAACTTGTAAAAAGACAAAAGTATCAATGCTTGCTAAGAGGCTGGGAATTCATATGAGCAATAAAAGGTATCATAAATGTTGAGTTAGACAGGAAGATACAACTTATGCTTTGGAAATGACAACTCCTAGAATCTAGGAGACAATGTGGATGACCACTGCAATAATTCAGAAAGCAGATGCTGAGGCTTGAACTGGCCGTCAAGATATGGAAGAGAGAATACAAGGTTTAATCAACTATGAACAAACAGGATGAGGTTCTCGAAGCAGAGGAGTGGAAAATGATGTTTGGAAGAACCATGGTCTAACTATTCCATTACGTTTATGCTATCAGCCCAAATGGCACCCTCCTATGCCAAGACCTGTGACCTGAAGTTGAACCACCTTCTGGGTTTTAGCATGAAATCCTTACTTCCTCTAGAGCAAGAATTGGTTCCTGTTTAGATTGGAACACCATAACCAAGCCATGTTCTTGGGGCCACAGAGTACAGTGGCAGGAGAGAAAGTAGATATAGAAAAAAATGAAACAAATAAAGATAGAAGAAAATAAGAAAAGTTGGCCAGGTGCAGTGGTTCACGCCTGTAATCCCAACAGTTTGGGAGGCCAAGGCAAGAGGACTGCTTGAGCCCAGGAGTTTGAAACCAGCCTAGATAACATGGTGAAACCCTGACTCTACAAAAAAATACAAAAATTTGCTGGGTGTGGTGGTGTATGCCTGCAGTCCCAGCTACTCAAGAAGCTGAGGTAAGAGGATCACCTGAAAGATCAGGAAGTCGACGTTGCAGTGAGCCATGATCATGCTACTGCACTCCATCATGGGCATAAAAGTAAGACCCTTTCTCATGAAAAGTAAAGAAAGAGAGAGAGAGAAAGAAAGAGAAGGAAGGAAGGAAGGAAGGAAGGAAGGAAGGAAGGAAGGAAGGAAGGAAGGAAGGAAGGAAGGAAGGAAGGAAGGAAGGAAAGAAAGAAGGAAGGAAGGAAAGGAAGAGAGATGAATGACTGACAATAATGATGTCTCACTCCGGGTGCTTTCTCCAGCTCTAGAGCTTAGAAAGTCATCTGAAAGAATATTCCCAGTATCCACAGATGAGAGACAAGCAGCTATTGTTTCTGGCCTCTTTCAATACATTATAACTTTAGGGGACTAGTTTAGAGCAAAGCACTCTGTAAAGACCATCACAATCTCTCTAACTTGGGATTGCCAATGATGTCAATTTTTACTCCAACATTTGATATGTCTCCATAATTAACTAACTCATTTTGCGCATGGTTTGACTAGTCATTATGATTGTAAGATCTCCAAATGCATTAATTCATTCAACATTCGATGAAGTTTATTATGTATATACTGTACACTTAGCCCTGTGCTAGGTTTCAAAAAAACTGAAGTGAACAAAACTAACAATCCCTAACTTCATGGAACTTATAGGGGAGACAGAGAAAATATTTCAACACCTAAACACTTCCATTACAATTTGGTTATGAAGGAATAGTATAGGCACCATAGAGCAACCAGATCTGGTCCCATCCATTTTCGCAGACTTGAAGGATGGGTAGGAGTTTGCCAAGCAATAACTGGAGGAAAGCGGATTCCAGGTAAAGACAATAGTGATGTGAAGGCCTGAGATGGGCCTTCTGGAAGGACAGTGTGGCTGAAGTCTTGGGAGCAAGTGGGAGAGTAGCTGGAGGTGAGTATGGAGACTCACAGAGGCAAGCCTTCTCCATGTCTTGTCATCCCTGCCTTAGTATCTAGAATCAGAACACATGAAGAAATGCATCATGGAGTACTAGAGGTATCCTGGCCTATTGGCAACAAGATGCCCCCAAGTGCTGAATTCATCTTTACCTAATGGCATGAGGCTGGATGAAATGGCTTTCATAACTTTGTTTATGCCAAGAACAGCCTTGTAGAAGCTCACAAGAATGAAGATAGCATCTCTCTTACCTTTGTTATTATTCATCTATTTCATGACTATAAAACCAATGGTTGTAAACTGACTCTAAAGTTAGTTCAATGCCCCCTTTTCATGGAAGACGGGAGATATGCAGGAGCTAGTCCTCAACAGCAATGTTGATATGACAGACACTGTTCTTTCAGGTCAAATGTCTTTATCCACTATTTCTAGGCACCCAACCCTTTTCTCTGCTTCAGGACCCAGTTCAAATGTCATCTCTCCTATGGAACATAACTAGCTCTCCACTGTCATGTTCTTAATATCTTTCCCGTTCTCTTTATGTTCTACTTTATAATAATCTATCTTGTCAGGAAGCAAGAACATCTCTTCTACTCCTTTCTGTTTCCTCCTAAGGTTTGACCTAAATGAAAACAAATGCATGAAGATGAACTTGTTATATAAAATGTACATGAATGGATGAATGACCAATCATTCTGTGAACACCAAAGTGCTACAGTTCAACTCACAGGGGCTTTCTTATCCATCTGGACCCTCATGCTGATTTTTTTAGGATCGGAATCCGTATCAGATTTATAGTCTTGTTTCCTTTTCTAGGGAGAGAAAGGTAAGAGTGAATAAGCAGAGTGGGGAAGAGTTCCGTATTCTTAAAGTAGGCACTCTAGTATCTGGATTCAAATGAAATCAAGAGAAAGGTGAAAGACACAGATGAATCTAGACTATCACAGAAGTGTAAATGAAAATCAGGCTACTGTTTCCATCCACTAGTGACTCAGCAACGAGCCTGGGACTGATCTCAGGGCAGAGAACCTCTTAGCCACAGACACACCTTCATACCTGGTAGCTAAAAAAGGAGATATCAGGTGCTATAGTGTCATTTGAGGCCAAAAACCCAGAGGGAGGTCAGTAATCTATAGAGGGGCCACAACAAAATGTGATCCTAGCAAGCTGGTGTCAAAAAGGACTCTTAATCTCTTTTTTTCACATGCATAAGTAACTGTATGCTGCATGTCAATGAGTTTTCTCTAAGCAGCCAGGCATTGAAAACCATTTACGTGGCACTGGGTATGTATTTTAATAGCATCAGTCTAAAGGTCAAGCAATGCAAAGAAAAGCAGCCAGGAAGCAGGCCAACAGCTCAGGCAGGTAATTGAGCGTGCAAAAGCACTCTCCTACCATAGCGACTACTCACATCTTTGTTTATCTCTCCACTACCTGGTGTGGAAATGGTGTTTTTTTAATTTCTCTTCTCTGTTTATGTTAGAAAGTAGCCATCAAGATAAGGATTATCCTTCTAGAAATAATATTGCTATTGGCAATAGTCTATCAGCAAAAGATGGGCTTTCACTACAGAAAAGAGAGGAAGTGTCAGGTATCAGATCTCAGAAGCAAACTCAAGTATCACAGGGAAGATCAGAACAAAACTGAGTGGAGGCGGAGCTTTAAAAATATGGAAATCCCCAATGGTAATTCCAGTTTGGAGTCCTGGTAGATCAGAATGTTGGGGGAATACTTTTATAATTCATTGCAAGGTCTGCTGGCTACAGCTATAGAGAATGACATCCATCCATCTATCTGTCCATTCATCCAACATACAAGCATATATTTAGCACATGAATAATAGTGATAATTAGAAGTAGCTACAATTTCATTCATTTCTCATTATATTCCAGGAATTGGGAATACATATATATATATATATATATATGCTCATTTGATGCTTGTAACAACTCCCAACACTTCAATTTGACAAAAGTAGAAACTGAGACTCAGAAGAGATTAAGTAAGGCTGCTCGAGAAGTCAAAAAGTAGTGGGATTGGACCTAAGAGCATGTCTGACTCTAGAGTCCAGGCTCTTAATCCTGAACTGATCTCTACCTTACTTCACATGAGACTCTGCTAGGTGCCATGGAAAGCACTAAGCAGAGAAAAGCACTGCCCTCAAGGAACTTAAAATGTAGTAGAGAAGAGGAACAATGTAAATCACTAAGAAATACTAGTAAGAAAAATAGCATCTTTCCCGAGGGCTGTACAGAGTTTCAAAGCTGATCAGGTTTTCCAGGGTGTAGTGAAAGATTTCATGGAAGAAGGAACAATTGAATAAATTCTCTGTTATCCATTTTAGAAAGTGAAGAAGTACTATAAAGAACTTTCTAGGTATTAGAAATTTATCTAGAGTAGTGTGTGCGTACACACACACACAAATGTCCACACTTTGAAGATGACTACAAATGACTTCTTTATGAAAGTTTTGCTTAAGCTAATTTCAAAATGACTCTGTATTCCTTCAGAATACATCACTTGCTGTGAATGTGAGTCAGAAAGATGCTAACTGGACAGGGGAAGAATGTTACGATTTTTTTAATTCCCATGGAAAATTTTAAAAGAGGTCTATCCACTTGACACCATAGGTACCACTGATTGAGCGCTTGCAATGTGTCAGGCTTTGTGCTACACACACTATGTAATTTTACCTTCAATTTTATGAAGCATGTTCTTATTCTCCATTTAATGATAAAAATCCTGAGGCTCTGAGAAGTTAATTAATTTGCCCAAGTTCATGAAGCTATAGGCATCATGCTAGAATTTGAGCATGGTTCTCTTCAACAGACAGCTACTAACTAACCCATATTTGTGGTCATGAATCTATAGCATTAATCCTGTTAGTTCAGCCTTTAAATAAATACTAAGCAATTGGTAGGCCAGAACACTTCCTAAATATGTCTTTTTTCTTAAAGGAACAAAAGGGTTTTTTTTAAAGGAAGAAGAAGAAGAAAAGAGGAGAAAACAAAGACAAAGAGAATAAAATTAATGTATCACTTAGAATATACCAGTTATTCACTGAGCCCATTTATTTCACAAAAGTAAAATGACAGAAGGCAACATTTCTCCAAATTACCCAGCCATAAGGGGCTAAGTTTAGTTAGACTTTCAGGAACTCTGCTGAGGATAGAAGCAGAGAAGACAAAGATGGCAAAGAGACAAGACTCAAGAGAGACAAAAGCCAATGGCCCATTAAAAAAAAAAAAACCTACCCAACTATTCCCCTAAAACTTCAGTTTCTGTGCACAAGGCTAAAGGAGTTTGGCTTTCTCCTTTCCTCTCTGAGGCACCAGGGATACTTCCCATCGCTTATGAGAAAAATAAGCTAAAGTCAAGACATTTCCTAAGGAGAAGGAGAAGACTAGGTACAAAGATGTTGAAGAGGTAGTGGGTGCCTGATGAAATTTAGTCCAGAGTAACTCAGAAGGAACTCAACTCTGAAGCCTCAACATTGTGGACAGACTTGGGAATAAAGTAGTATGATTGATAGCCAAGAGCTTCTGAATCTCCAAACATGAGCTTGTGGAAACAAAACTACTGTTCTCAAAACTGTGTAAACTGCTGGGAAATTTAAAAAAAAAAAAAAATACACACACACACACACACACACACAAACTTCCCGGCTAACATTTCTAAGATATTTGTAGTTTATACAACTGGCAGAAACCTTGCAATGGTTCAGAAGGGATAAAATTGGGTTTGTCTCTTCAAGGAGGCAAGAGCTTCTCCACAAGGGGCAGATAGTTTCTCCCAAATGCGAAAAATGCGAACGCTAACTCCTAGGAATCCAGGCTGAAAGGGAGGGGAAAGATGGCAATCCAAAGAGGGTTTGTGTGTTTCACTCTGGGAAAGGAGACTAAATAGTTCAGAGTGCTCCCAGGAGATACAATTAACAAAGTTCTTCTCAGACCAGTGTCTCACCCCATGTTGAAGGGCTGTAAATGCTGTTAGGAAAGAGAGAAGCCATCTGATCATCCACCTAGACTAGAAAAACATAATCCTTTTTTTACATATAATTTTAACTTTTATTCTAGATTCAGAGGGTACACGTACAGGTTTGTTACCCGGGTCGATTGCATGATGCTGAGGCTTGGAGTATGATTGATCCTGTCACCCAGGTAGTGGGCACAGTAGCCAGCAGATAGGGTTTCAACCCTTGTCCCACTCCCTCCGCCACCTATAGTAGTTCCCAGTTCCTCCCACTGTTCTGCTCTGGGTGCTGCCAGAACCAGCTACAAATGATTAGAAAGCTACAAGAAGCAAGGGACCACCTAGGTAGCCAGGATGTCTCCCCTTCTCACTGCTACCTCACTCCACATTCGGTCCCCATGTGGGGCCCAGAGCCTTGGGAGGGCTGGCCATTGTGCTGGGACCCCTTTCCCTGCTTCCTTCACTCACTCTACAGAAGACCTGGAAAACAAACAAAACAAAAATGCTTGCAATCCCGGGAGAGATGAGAAGACTGTGTCCTAACTCCCTCAAGCTTTTCTGTGCAGGTCCTAAGGGGCCCAGGATGCGGCCAGAGTCCTAGCCTGAGAGCACTAACAAAGTTCGTTTCCTAAACTGTTGGCATCTTTTTGAGATAAAAGTGGATGCTATTCAGAAATGGGGGAGGGGGCGTTTCCCAGTGACTGAGAAATCAGTGTGGGCTTTTATTGGTTATTGCTGAATATTTATGTCCCATTTATCACTGATCGTTGGCTATGAAAAAGCTAGATAAAGACATTGGGCCACCTGAGTGCCCGGGGCTTTCGATCACTAACAAGCCAGCCTATCAGAAGGCCCCATTTCTGAGGATCTGCTGGAGACAAAGGTTCTTTGTTAACTGGAATGCCCCAGAGCAAGGAGTTGGAGCTGTGTTGCTCTAAACGAAGGAAGAGGGAGAGGAAAGACAGAAAGAAAACCTTTTGCTTTCCCAGCAGAAACCTAGGATTGAGAGCAGGGACTTTTTAAAGGAAAGGGCTCGTTTTAAAAGGGAATGCTTCCAGTTTTTGCCCATCCAGTATGATATTGGCTGTGGGTTTGTCATAAATAGCTCTTATTATTTTGAGATAACGTCCCATCAATATTGAATTTATTGAGAGTTTTTAGCATAAAGGACCGTTGAATTTTGTCAAAGGCCTTTTCTGCATCTATTGAGATAATCATGTGGTTGTTGTCTTTGGTTCTGTTTATATGCTGGATTACATTTATTGATTTGCATATGTTGAACCAGCCTTGCATCCCAGGGATGAAGCCCACTTGATCATGGTGGATAAGCTTTTTGATATGCTACTAGATTCGGTTTGCCAGTATTTTATTGAGGATTTTTGCATCGATGTTCATCAGGGATATTGGTCTAAAATTCTCTTTTTTTGTTGTGTCTCTGCCAGGCTTTGGTATCGGGATGATGCTGTCCTCATAAAATGAGTTAGAGAGGACTCCCCCTTCCTTTGAAAACTGGCACAAGACAGGGATGCCCTCTCTCACCACTCCTATTTGACATAGTGTTGGAAGTTCTGGCTAGGGCAATCAGGCAGGAGAAAGAAATAAAGGGTATTCAATTAAGAAAAGAGGAAGTCAAATTGTGCCTGTTTGTAGATGACATGATTGTATATTTAGAAAAACCCCATCGTCTCAGTCCAAAATCTCCTTAAGCTGATAAGCAACTTCAGCAGTCTCAGGATACAAAATCAATGTGCAATCACAAGCATTCTTATACACCAATAACAGACAAACAGAGAGCCAAATCATGAGTGAACTCTCATTCACAATTGCTTCAAAGAGAATAAAATACCTAGGAATCCAACTTACAAGGGATGTGAAGGACCTCTTCAAGGAGAACTACAAACCACTCACTGCTCAATGAAATAAAAGAGGACACTAACAAATGGAAGAACATTCCATGCTCATGGATAGGAAGAATGAATATCGTGAAAATCGTCATACTGCCCAAGGTAATTTATAGATTCAATGCCATCCCCATCAAGCTACCAATGACTTTCTTCACAGAATTGGAAAAAACTACTTTAAAGTTCATATGGAACCAAAAAAGGGCCCGCATTTCCAATACAATCCTAAGCCAAAAGAACAAAGCTGGAGGCATCATGCTACCTGACTTCAGACTACACTACAAGGCTACAGTAACCAAAACAGCATGGTACTGGTACCAAAACAGAGATATACACCAATGGAACAGAACAGAGCCCTCATAAATAATACCACACATCTACAACCATCTGATCTTTGACAAACCTGACAAAAACAAGAAATGGGGAAAGGATTCCCTATTTAATAAATGGTGCTGGGAAAACTGGCTAGCCATATGTAGAAAGTTAAAACTGGATCCCTTCCTTACACCTTATACAAAAATTAATTCAAGATGGATTAAAGACCTAAAACCATAAAAACCCTAGAAGAAAACCTAGGCAATGCCATTCAGGACATAGGCATGGGCAAGGACTTCATGTCTAAAACACCAAAAGCAATAGCAACAAAAGCCAAAATTGACAAATGGGATCTAATTAAAGTAAAGAGCTTCTGCACAGCAAAAGAAACCAGCATCAGAGTGAACAGGCAACCTACAGAATGGGAGAACATTTTTGCAATCTACTCCTCTGACAGACGGCTATTATCCAGAATCTATAAAGAACTCAAACAAATTTACAAGAAAAAAGCAAACAACCCCATCAAAAAGTGGGCAAAGGATATGAACAGACACTTCTCAAAAGAAGACATTTATGCAGCCAACAAACACATGAAAAAATGCTCATCATCACTGGCTATCAGCGAAATGCAAATCAAAACCACAGTAAGATACCATCTCACACCAGTTAGAATAGTGATCATTAAAAAGTCAGGAAACAACAGGTGCTGGAGAGGATGTGGAGAAATAGGAACACTTTTACACTGTTGGTGGGACTGTAAACTAGTTCAACCATTGCAGAAGACAGTATGGCGATTCCTCAAGGATCTAGAACTAGAAATACCATTTGACCCAGCCATTCCATTACTGGATATATACCCAAAGGATTATAAATCATGCTGCTATAAAGACACATGCACACATGTGTTTATTGTGGCACTATTCACAATAGCAAAGACTTGGAACCAACCCAAATGTCCATCAGTGATAGACTGGATTAAGAAAATGTGGCACATATACACCATGGAATACTATGCAGCCATAAAAAAGGGTGAGTTCATGTCCTTTGTAGGGACATGGATGAAGCTGGAAACCATCATTCTGAGCAAACTATCACAAGGACAGAAAACCAAACACCACATGTTCTCACTCATAGGTGGGAACTGAACAATGAAAACACCTGGACACAGGAAGGGGAACATCACACACTGAGGCCTGTCATGTGGTGGGGGTAAGGGGGAGGGATAGCATTAGGAGATGTACCTAATGTAAATGACAAGTTAATGGGTGCAGCACACCAACATGGCACATGTATACATATGTAACAAACCTGCACGTTGTGCACATGTACCCTAGAACTTAAAGTATAATATAAAAAAATGCTAAAAAGTAAAAAATAAAAAAATAAAGGAAAGGGCTCTTGGGGAATGATGAAGACCAGGGTAGGTGAAATTATCTTTCATGGATTTCCTACTCAGATTGATGACACAGCTCTGACCTGGCTGTAGGCCCGGGAAGGCTCCCTGATAAAGATGCAGAGCTGAGATGAATTTCCAAGTCTGCTACTTTAATGTACCTTTGCTGCTGCCTTCCCCCAGATCTGGAGAGGCTAAAGAACTTTATTTTTCTCTTTTGGAGGGGGGTTGAGTAGAGGAAGTTGAGAAGCTTGGAGGAAGATATGTTCAAAATAAACTGAGAACTCTGATGATTATTTTTAGTCTGGAGAGAGAAGAACAATTCTTTTATAGAACAAGCATTCACTTAAATAGGTTTCCCCTATCTGGGGGATCCCCAGAAATGCAAATCATCCACTTGTGACACTTAACGGTTCTTGCCCAGGATTTTGTTTTTTTTCTTTTCTTGGCTAGATAAGCCAACTGGAATAAAAATGGGACAATCAAGTCCAGACCAGATCATTAAAAAAAGACAATGAATTAGGAACCACAGCCCGAGACCATGAGGGTAAGAACTCTGTAAGATAGATGAAACTTTATCCCTTTCTCACAGTTATCATTTTTATTAGTACATTGTTAATAAACATGAACAGGAAACATCCTGTTAATAATTTGCAGTATGACGAAATGAAAGTTTGGAGCTTCTTTCCATCAATGAAGTGAGGTGCTGCGGACACTGCCGCCCAGGCTGCCTTGGACAAGGTGGAGGGAAGAACCCAGATGGAAAGCTAAGGCAGTGTTTTAAAAGGAAAGGGGCCTGAGACAGCTGAGTTTGGAGGACCCCCCCAGGAAGGTGGAAAAATCAGGGAGCAAGCTTGGCTGAGACAGCCTTGGATCTTCCCAGGAAATCATCCTAGGCTCCCCATCAAAGGCAGCACAGTGGGCCCAGGTGTCCTGTCTTACTAATGCACTCCAATCATCACCTCAGGATGAAATCAGATGATCATTTTAAAATTTCATTCTTTTTTTCAAAAACTATAACACTATACTTAGAGAGTTTTTAAGTCCACATCATATAATTAAAATTTGCAGCCCTCTGCCCCCTTTAACCCAATCCTCCTGCCCCAGAGGCAACCGCCCTCACCTCATGGATCTTTTGCCTCCCTTAGGCATTTCTATGTTTGTAGGTGTGCTTACAATGCCATTTCTTGATGTATTAATTTTAAGCATTATTTATTGGTTCCCTGCCAAAGAAGATAGGAATTTGCTCTTTCATATATACACATCCAACTTTCCTTCCCCCATCACCCCAAAAGAGTAATATTACACGGTTACATTAATAGTCAACATTCACAATAGGAGCATGCAAATATTATGCACCACTGATATGAGTAGTGCATAATATTTGCATGCTCCTACTATGAATCTTGCTCAATGTTTGTTTTCTCCTGCACCCTTCATACCCCTCGGATGACTGAGAACTTTTCTAAGTTCCTGTAGAAGAGATGTCCAGGTAGTCTGTTCAGTCCCTCATGAACACCACTGTCCACCCCCAGCATTCTGCCTTTATTTGTGTTGTTCTCCTACTCCTCTCTTCCTTCCCTCCAAATCCCAACACCTTATGTAACATTTCCTCCAAGAAGCCCCACCTGTTTCATCGCTCTTTTTTGCTTCTAAATGTCTATATAATTCACAATCTTGAATACATAATTAAGCCATTCATTACATTCTTTCTTATAGAGTGTGGCATTATTCCTTTGTGCTATTCTTGCTTCTCCAACTGTAAGCTCACCGAAAGCAGGTATTTTCTGCCTTTCGCATTCTCTGTATCTGTCACCCTCGAGAAAGTTCCATCACAGTGTAGCCCTCAATATATTTTCTGAGGCTACTCCTTTGGAGACCATTATATTACCCAGGTATAAGCCCTGCACAAATTCATCCTAGCAATCAGTTTTCTCTTAAACCCTTCTCCCTAAACAGAAACAGTTGAGATCATTACCCACCGGGGAATTACAACAAAGCTAAAAATTCTCAGTCATCTTTGACAGGTGTTCTACCTTACCTACCCCACATCTGATCAGCTGCCACGTTAGTGCCACAGTGTCTCCTCTCTGCTTTCGCATTGTGTTTCCACTGCCTTTTCCTATTCCTCTCACTCTCTCACTCCTCTTCCTTTCATTGTCTATAGCCCAGACTGTTTTAATTGCTTCTTGAATTACCTCCTCTTTCTTATCTCGTCTTCTAAACCCATCTACCAGATAAATTTTTCTACAGAATAGTTTGTTTTCATTCTGTGAAATCTTCAGTGATTCTTCATTGTTCTCCTACCTTATGTTCCAGATTCTTCTCCTAGCATTTCAAAGCTTCCATTCAGTCTTAGTTTCTAGTACCCTCAACTCATCCTCTACATTCCCTCCAACTAGAGGCCTCATTATTTTCCAAACATACCTCCATGCTTTGTGGCCTTAATGCCTTTGCATGTGTAGTTCGCCACCTGGAATGCTACTCTTCATCATTCCTGCTGTCACTTCCACCATGAAGCCTTCCCTGCCCTCCTCAGCTCAGCTAGGTCCTCCTCTAATCTCAATTTCTATAACTTTTCATTCCATCTTTCTTGAGGAGCTTGTTACATTTCAATGCTTATTATCATTATTTGTGGGTCTGTCTTATCTCTCTGCCTAGTGATCGTGGATGGCCAAGACTCAGTCATTTCATATTCCATTCTCCACAAACATGGCAAATCACACAGATTAGGAGAGGCAGAAGTTGAATAAATGCCTATTAAGCAAGTGAATAAATGAAAACAAAATTGTGTATTTGTCTCTTGAACATACCATATCCTTCAAAAGACCATTCTGATACTCCTTGCTCTCTCTCTAGCAGGTGCCAGGGATAAGTTTCAATGTCCAGCTTCTGATAAAGTAGGAGAAGGGTATAGCTAAGTGAAGCCTAAATGCTAGGCTTGCCCAAAAAATGGTGTTCTAGAGTTAAATGGAGTGCCTCCTACTCCTATGCATGGGGAGGTTGCACTATTTCCCAATCCAAAGACCCTTTGGGGTATGGGTTTCAACTCGAAGAGATGGTAATTCTGAGTTGCCAACACCAACCCAGCTTGCCTCAACCTCACAACTCAGCTCTAACTGCAAAGCAGCGCCCTCCCCATCTGTAAGTGGAAAAGGAAGTCTCTGTCTATTTTTACAGAGATGAGGGGGAGGCCGAAGGAAGAATTTCATTTAATTTCTATTTCTTCTCTTGGTCTCTAACTTTCTGGCCAGGGGTTTCTATTTCAAAAACTCGGTATTATGTAAACATAGAAGGGCCCTTCTCAAAGACAGAAGCAACTTCTACTAATTTCCAGTCTCTTTTCTGGCACTCTCAGGAGTCCTGCTAAACATCTTGATCCTAGGCAAATTTTTCCTTGGCTACAAAACACTTGTGATGGCCAACCCTGGGTCAACAGCTTCATTTGGCTCCGTGTCCCCAAGATTTTTGCAGTACTCTCCAGTTGAAAGCTTTCCTAAGAAAGAGGATGTTGTCCATGACTTCTCTGTTAGGCCAATTCACATAGAGCCAAACGTGTTTCCACTGAACAAAGCCTACCACAGCCAAGAATAACTCTTTAAAATGCCCTTTCTAACCCATTCCACAATTACACAAATAATTCAGGCAAAAGCGAATTGTGAACTGCACATTCCATATCTTGATGCTGTATAGACTGTGTAGCCTGAACTCATTCTAAACAGGTAGACTACCTGCCTCCCCTATTAAGGAGATACAGCAGAAGGTAGGCAAACTCACAGGTGCAAGCTCCAATGGGGACTATGTCATTTTTTAAATGGTCCAACAAAAACATGCCATTGAGATTGTTACCAAAGCTGGACAGCCTTCAGAGCTCTGTATCAAACAAAGAGGGCTGGGCCCATGCCCTGGAGATCTGAGATCTAAGATTAGCAAGCTCACCTTGATGCAGTGATGAATCAGATGAAATTATAAGAAAACAAGAATTATTTTTATTTTCCCTACCTTTGTGCCACATACGAGTACCCTCAGGGAGAGAATTTCTGGAACCGGGATGCTAATATTGTAGATGAAGTGCATTAGACAGTTTGGAACTATTCTGGATTCCTAGTCTTCTAGTCTACCAAGGATGGTAGCAGATGGCACAGGACCCAGTCTGTTTCCAAACGTTACATTTGTGAGTAGAAACAGGCACTTTGGCCAGATTCCAGTTGGTACATTCAACAAAGAATAACATAAGCCTCAGATTCCCCATTGGTAAAACAAAGGAGGTTGGGTGAGCTATTCTCTAAAGTCCCTTCCAGCTCTAATATTTTATGATTCTCAGTGGTAAAAATTCAGGGATTTGGAATGACCAGTCTCATTCTCCCATTAAGCTCTGGGTGAATCAAAGGCCAGCATTACATTGCATCATCTCATGTACAGTAATATGTGAATGACATTACACAATACCAGCTTTTATTAATGGGAACACTCTTCCAACAATAATGCAATACCCTTGAGCTCATTCTGGCCTTCTTTGTTAGTACCCAACCCAGCTGCATTGTCAGGAGATACAAAATATGACACAGACATTGGAAGTAGGAGCAGTTGAAGAGGGCAGACACATCAGCAAATGACACAAACTAACAGCCTGTAGTCCTGTTCATGCTCACAGTGGATGCTTAGTGAATGCCTGGTGACTAACAGTGAGTAATGCAGAAACACTAGTGGACTTATTAACTGACGAGAGTCAACACCTTTGCACTTTGCTATTTTCCTAGGGGCCAAGTCTCGGCCAGAGTGGAAGGGAGGGAATTCAAATTTAGGAGCACTTTTAGAGTTCCCATAGGTTGAGAACTCTCATATATTGGTGTTCCACCTCCTAAGTATATGGATGGGTTCTCCTTCATTAAGCAGACATATACACCATTCCTAAGAGGTTTCGCACAGACAAATTTTGAGTCTATTTTACATGCTTTATTCCTGACATGGGCTTCTGTCCTAAGTCCTTGTTGGCTCTTTAATGCTGCAGGTACTAGAATGGGAACCAGAGATCCTCAAGTATCTCATGAGGTTTCTTACCTTGAGGAGTCCAAGAAGCTCTCCTTGCTTCCTTCGCTTGGAATTCCCCTGGCCCTCTGCAGACACCAACCCTGGCAAACAGCACCAACTTATAGCTCTGGAAGGAGAGAAGGAATAGACAACAGGCTTAATGTAATCTTTCAAGACACAAACGTCCCACCTCCTACGACTTCAAGAAGGAGTTGAGTTCAGCATTGTCCTTTGATGGTTCCATTACACCATTTGTTTTTGGAAAACACTGGTATCCAACAGCCACCCTATGCATGCTACCTTTCTCACATCAAGACAATCCTCTCCAGCCCCATTTTCACAAGACCCTTCTCTGAACTGTTTTACTGGAATCTACACACTAATATTTGCTGGGAGCATACATCATTCCTTCTTCTTTGGTCCCTGAGTGCCAGAGCGCAGGGTCAGGTTAAGAGCCTGATTGGTGCCATGGGACAGAACAAAACCAATTGGCCACAGAGACCAAGTTTTGAGAGAAATAAACTTTAGTAATAAGACACTTGCTAAATGGAAGAGAAGAATGTTAGGCTAGAATAAATTTTCTGTTCATTTTTCCCTACTGTCTCTGCAAATCATATCAGATTCATAATGTCAGAGGAAGAGCTAGTTAACGTTTTATAAAGTGTGACACCCACTGAGGTTCTGACTGATTTCTCTCTGTGCTCATTCCCCTTTTGTGGATGTTCCTCTCCTCTTGTCAACTCAGGTTTCACTGTTTTCCCTTTAACCACATTGAACAGGTTGATATCTCCTCATGCTGTAAAGGTGTGAGGTGTGCTTGGCCTTGGACAAGCTCGGAGGACTTTTTCTTTTCAGGGAACTTAAAGGTGACATCTTCCATCGAGTCAGCCAGCCATTAGTTCACGGAAACTTTCACATCATTTGCAGTTGGAAAGCAGTTAACACTGACGTGAAGTCTCTGCTTAGAAGTCTGCCTCATTAAGAGATATTTGAATTTCTACACAGCTGGATATTTAAATATTTAAATAATCCCAAAGAAGCGTAAACACAAAACGTAGAATAGTTACTTGCATAATGAAGCTGAGGGGAAGCACCTAGATGAGAAGTTTCATAATTTTACAAGTTGCATGAATTCTTGGAAATTCCATAGAAGTGTCTGAAGAAATGAACCTCAGTAGGCCCTGAAATAAATATCTATGGCATAAAAGATCGCTGCCTTTTGGAGAACAGGCCTGGGAAGAGGACTGGGTCGGTGTTACGAGTGTTCTCCAGGGAGGCTGGGGCCTTGTTACCACCTCTGGATATTTGGTCTGTTCTTCCCCTCCAAATAGTTTTTAGAACCATCTCTAGGAAGTGTTCAGTGTGCATGATTACCCAGACTGCAAGATGTGACTTTGTGGCCAAGTGACAAGGACAGAGAGTGATGTAGGGAAACTGGTCCAGCCAACTTGTGCTTAAAGATACGTGACATGTCTGACAAGCTGTTTTGGCTTTTGGACTCAAGGATTCTTCATTTTAACAAATCCAGGAAAACAAACCATAGAACTTTCTAGTATTTCTTCTTAACAGGGAAGATGAACCACACACCTTCTGACTCTATTCCTCACCACACACCTTCTGACTCTATTCCTCAAGCTCTCCCCTTCCCCAGACTTCACTTCAATACTGCCCCTCATATCCCTCCTGGATCTCTGAGGGTGAGGTTTGAGCAGGGTGAGAGTCAGAGGCACAGTGAGACCCAGTGATACAGCCCAACACCGGAATCGGGAGATGATGTTGTCTTACTTAGTAACAAAATGTAAGAATGTCTGTTGCAAAAATAACTTGCTAATAGAAAGCAAAATTTTTACACTTTGGCTGCAGCCAAGTTTGACAACATTAAGATGCTCTGCCTCTTTTCGATAACCAAGGGGCACATAGAGTATTCAGAATCAGTGCTTCATGAGATAACAAAAGCTAGTGTCTATGCAATATTCCCTTCACATACTACTCTCCTGCAGAGGTTTTAGCAAACAAATTAAAACACTTTTTTATTTTCCTCCAAAATGCTGAAAGGATAGAAATATAGACACTGAGGTCTGTCTGTTTTATTACAGATTAAAGCTAGTGTAGGGGCTGTGAAATTAAATATGCAGTCACAATAGTTTTCTAATTCTTGCCAGAGTAAATCACACTTACCCAGCCAGGCACTGGTGGAACTGGATGACCGCAGGTTGATCTCCAGGCAGGTAGAGGTGGCTCACCTTATGGCAGAGTAGGAAGCAAGCTTGGCCTGAGAACAGACTACTCTGAGAAAGTATAGGAAAAGATATACCATGTTCACACCAATCAAAAGAAAGCTGGAGTAGCTGTATTCATATTAGAAAAAGTAGATTTCAGATCAAAATGATAAAAAGGTCTTTCATAATTCTAAAGCAGTAAATTGATGAAGAGGGTATAACAATTCTTTGTGGGGTTTTTTTGGTCTTTTTTTTTTAGACGGAGTCTTGCTCAGTTGCCCAGGCTGGAGCTCAGTGGTGTGATCTTGGTTC
This sequence comes from Papio anubis, assembly GCF_008728515.1. Classification (NCBI taxonomy): domain Eukaryota; kingdom Metazoa; phylum Chordata; class Mammalia; order Primates; family Cercopithecidae; genus Papio; species Papio anubis. The sequence goes on from NC_044986.1 coordinate 59,109,973, forward strand.
ACTGCAACCCCTGCCTCCCAGGTTCAAGTAGTTTTCCTGCCTCAGCCTCCTGAGTAGCTGGGATTAGAGGCATCTTCTACCACGCCCGGCTTTTTTTTTTTTTTTTTTTTGTATTTTTAGTAGAGACGGGGGTTTCACTATGCTGGCCAGGCTGGTCTAAAACTCCTGACCTCAGGTGATCTGCCCACCTTGGTCTCCCAAAGTGCTGGGATTACAAGCGTGAGCCACCGCACCCAGCTACAATCCTAAACAGTTATGCACCTAGTAAGAGAGTTTAAAAATACATAAACAAAAACAGAGCTTGATGCCTTAAAGCAAAAACTGATAGAACTAAAAGGAGAAAGAGAGAGATTTATAATTATAATTGCTGATTGTAACACTCATCTCTCAATAATGGATAGAACAAGTTGACTGGAAATCAGTAAGGCCTTAGAACATGGTCAGCAAACTACATACCTTTGGTCCAAATCCAGCTCATTGTGAATCTAATATGGCCACATCCATTTATGCATTGTCTGGCTACGGCTGCAGACTGGCCTAGTTGTGACAGAATGTATAGCACAAAACTGAAAATATTTAGTATCTGGCCCTTCACAGAAAACATGTGCAGACCCCTAGGCCCCTAATTTGCAAGACTTGACATTGTCAACCAGCTTAACATAATTGACATTCATAGAACACTCCATTTACAGAAGACACACATTCTTTTCAAGTGCACATTGAACATTACCAAGACAGACCAGTACCTAATTTCAAGACTTCTTGTAAAGCTAGTTATCAAGATAGTGTGATATTAGCATAAAGAGAGACACCTACGTCAGTAGAAAGTAATTGACAGTCTAAAAATAGACTCACACAAATATGAGAAACTATTGACAAAGATGAAAAGACAATTCCGTGGATTAATAGTTAATCTATTATTAACACATATTATCTTCTACATTTAATGCTCATAACAACTCTATGAGGCAGGAATTGTTAATATACCCACTTTCAGATGAGAAAACTGAAGTCAAACTATTTGTTCAATATTTAAAGTTATTAAGTGGTAGAACTGGAATATAAACTCAGTTTGACTCCAGAATCCATGCTCTTAATCATTCCACCACACATTACAATGTGCTTTTCAGGAAAACAAAATACCAGGTGCCACGTTCTGAAACCATTGTTCCAGGAAACCACTTTTTAAGAAACGTAATAATTTACTAAGAAAATTAACATTTAAAACATTGTAGCAATGGAGATTTTAAAATAATTTTAACATTCTTAAAGCAGCCACATACTTCAATCATTCATATGGTAAATACTTATTAAGCATGGTTAACTATAGGACATACTTCTTATTCAATTGATACATTACCATCATATCAATGAGGTTCTCTATTAGAAACAAAAATTAAGGTTAGTATAGGCTATCCCTAAAACAACATTTCTTTGCTTTCAAAATCCATTTATTTTACAACCTCAGATTAGCTTTCTCCCATTCTTTCACTTCTGAGATTTGACTGCACAGGATTGCATAAGATGTATGTATATTTAACATAATAAAACATAATTGTAGTTAAGCCACAAGGAAGAAATCTTTCTATCCAGCTTGGCTGTTACCACTGCTCTGTGCATAGTGGAAAAATAATATATATCCGGAAATTTAACATTCAAAAACAGAGCTTGATGCCTTAAAAGGGAGCATACTTTGTAAAGTAAATATTTAAACACCAGTATCCCTTTAACTTTAGCTTTCTAAAACCCTGTTTCATATATCTAGAATAAAGTACAGTGCAAGTTTTCTTAACCAAATGCTGTTTAACCAGTTTACCAGAAAAACCAGTGCTCTCCGTTTCCTCTACAAAACACACTGATTGATGGCCAAAACATGCTGGAAATTTGCAACTATAGACACCTCTGTAGCAGGCAATTCCAATTAAGTTTTCTGCTTACCAAGAGTCAATTGCGCTTGTTTCCAAATGCATTTGTCCTGGTTCTATGTGTTCCTTTACTTACGTAATTTAATCAAGCATTATATAAACCAATATAAGTGTAAGATGAGTGCAAGAAGAGAATTGTTTCTATAAAAACTTAGTTGAGTGTTTGAATTGCCTTTGAATTTAGTATGTGTAGGTTAAGTGTAAAATTTTAGAAGGTTTTCATAAAATTACAGAATGTAGAAAAGTTCTTTATTCATCAGCTTTGTAAATGTCTTTAAATTCTTTAAATAATCTACTTAAAAGATAATGAGGCCAGGCACAGTGGCTCACGCCTGTAATCCCAGCACTTTGGGTGGCCGAGGTGGGCGATCACCTGAGGTCAGGAGTTCGAGGCCAGCCTGATCAACATGGTGAAACACTGTCTCTACTAAAAAAATACAAAAATTAGCCAGGCGTGGTGTTGGGCACCTGTAATCCCAACTACTCAGGAGGCTGAGGCAGGAGAATTGCTTGAACCCGGGAGGCAGAGGTTGCAGTGAGCTGGGAGAGTGAGACTCTGTCTCAAAAAAAAAAAGATAATGAAACTGTATTGTTAAGTGTGGTTTGGCCAAGAAAGATGACAGGAAACTCCATAGGTAAAGATGCATAGGCAAAAGTAAGGCTGAGAATTAAATACTCACCTTTTTTCTCTCTTGCCCAAATTCCTATCTAAGGAAACTGGGGAACCATGCCCTACAAGCCAAAAAAATCTCATCAGGTGGGTTTTATTTCATCCTACTTGGCTTACTTTCCAACCTGACTCTGGCATAACATCATATGATGGATAAAGAAGGAAATCAAAATATTTCACCCCAAAATATGTTCCTTTGCCATATTTTAAAATCGTTCTGCAAAGCTGGGTTTGTGGGGGAAATTTGCATCTATAAAGTGCCCATGTTAACATACAAATCCCTCCCCTCCCAGGACCTCCCAGTCCTGAAGAGGTCTAGCACCTTTTAAAGATATGAATGGGAAACATTTCCTATCTATTGTTTCTAAGGGCAGCCACCTATGAGACTTCGTAAGAACATTGGTCTTGGCAACCCCTTATCTTGACCCAGACACTCTTTTCTACTGATTCCAGGTCTTCAGATAATAGCTTAACTCTTTCAACCAATTGCCAATCAGAAAACCTTTGAATTCACCCATGATCTGATAGTCCTCTCACCCGACTTCCAGTTCTCCCACCTTTCCAGACCGAACCAATGTATATCTTACATGCATGGATTGATGTCTTATGTCTTGCTAAAATGTATAAAACCAAGCTGGAACCCAACCACCTCGGACACACATTCTCAGGCACTCTTGAGACTATGCCTCAGGCTACAGTCACTCATATTTGGCTCAGAATAAACCTCTTTAAATATTTTACAGTTTGTAAACTTTACAAACTCTGTAAAGTATTTCTTTCCGTCAGCGAGGCTATGGCTCTGCATAAAAGATTGGCTAATCATATCAAGCTGAAACACTGCTGCACAGCAAAGGAAACAATCAACAAAATGAAGAGACAACCAGAGTGGGAGAAAATACTTGCAAACTATCCAATAAGGGATTAATAACCAGAATATGTGAGGAACTCAAATGACTCTAAGGGAGGAGACTACCCCTCATATCGTCTTATGCCCAATTTCTGCCTCCAAAGAAAGAAAAAGTAAAAACTAAAAGGCAGAAATGAAATCCACAAGCAGACAGCCTGGCGCCACACCCTGGGCCTGGTAGTTAAAGATCGACCCCTGACCTAATCAGTTATGTTATCTCTAGATTACACACATTGTATAGAAAAGCACTGTGAAAATCCCTATCCTGTTTTGTTCTGATCTAATTACCGGTGCATGCGGCCCCCAGTCACATACCCACTGCTTGCTCAATCGATCACGACCCTCTCACGTGCACGCCCTTAGAGTTGTGAGCCCTTGAAAGGGACAGGAATTGCTCACTCAGGGAGCTCAGCTCTTGAGGCAGGAGTCTTGCCGAAGCCCCCAGCCAAATAAACCCCTTCCTTCTTTAACTCGGTGTCTGAGGAGTTTTGTCTGCGGTTCTTCCTGCTACAACTGTGTAGGAAAAAAATCTAATCTGATTTTCAAATGGACAAAAGATTTCTCAAAAGAAGACAAATAAATGGTAAACAGGCATATGAAAAGGCGTTCAACATCACTGATCATCAGAGAAATGCAAATCAAAACTATAATGAGACATCATCTCACCCCTGTTAAAATGGCTTTTATCTAAAAGACAGGCAGCAACAAACGCTGGCAAGGATGCTGAGAAAAGGGTACCCTGTACACTATTAGTGGGAATGTAAATTAGTACAACCACTAACAGTTTGGATGCCCCTCAAAAAACTAAAAATAGAGCTGCCATATGATCCAGCAATCCCACTGCTAGGTATATACCCAAAAGAATAGAAATCAGAATATTGAAGAGATGTCTGCACTCCCATGTTTATATCAGCACTATTAATAGCCAAGATTTGGAAGCAACCTAAGTGTCCATCAACAGACAAATAAAGAAAATGTGGTACATATACACAATGGAATACTATTCGACCATAAAAAAGAATGAGTTCCTGTCATTTGCAACAACATGGATGGAACCAGAGGCCATTAAGTTAAGTGAAATAAGCCAGGCACAGAAAGACAAATATTGCATGTTCTTACTTATCTGTGAGAGCTGAAAAGTGAAACAATTTAACTCACAGAGAGAACAGAATGATGGTTACCAGAGGCTGGGAAAAGTAGTAGGCAATGCAGGGGGGAGTGTGGATGGTTAATGGACACAAAAAGATAGAATGAATAAGATCTAGTATTTGATAGTACAACAGGGTGACTACAGTCAACAATAATTTATTATTATTTTAAAATACTAGTATAATTGGATTGTTTCTAACACAAAGAAAGGATAAATGCCTGAGGTGATGAATACTCCACTTACCCTGATGAGAGTATTACACAGTGAATGAATGTATCAAAATATCTCATGTACCCCCTAAATACATACACCTATTATGTACCCCCAAACTTTAAGATTTAAAAATATTTAAAAATGGCTAAAGCAGTATATGCATGTATTGTTATTATTTCTCACTTTTTTCAACCTTACTGAGGTATAATTGATAGATAAAAATTGTACATATTAAAGGTGTAAATGTGATGCTTTGATTTTCACTTTTTCATTGTGAAATGACCACAACCAAGCTAAGTAACACACCATCACCTCACAGTTACCTTTTTTGTTGTTCTAGTTGACTTTCTCATTTAACCCACAACTAGTTTTAAGAGTACAGAATAAGAATGCTTCTGCTTAATTATGCTTTCTGTCCCCAAGGATGCAGGTCGCAGAGATGCCCAGGTCCTGCACCTGGGAGGGCGGCTTCAGGTGCCCCGGGGAGCTCCCGCCCTGCCAACTTAAGAAGGGGCGGGGTTCCTGCTTGTCCCGGCTCCTGCCTACTCCGTGGAGCGGGAGGCCCAGGTCTGCAGCCGCGGTTCAGGAGGCTGCAGCTGCACCTGGGAGGGCAGATCTCGCCTGCTTCAGGGCCCAACTCCAAGGAAACAGGGAGGCTCGGATCCACAGCAGCAGTTTGGGTAACTGTGGCCCCGCCCAGGAGGGCGGAGCTCCTGCCTGCTCCGTAGAGCAGGAGGCCTGGGTCTGCGGAAGGGCTTTGGGCGGCTGCAGCAGCGCCTGGGGAGCTCCCTTCCCAACTCAGAAGGGGCGGGGTTCCCACTGGCTCCATGGAGGGTGCAGCCCTAGCTGGGCCTACCTTAAAATGCCAGGGTAATGAGACCACATGATACAAAATACAGTGATGTATTAATAAGGAAACACTTTACATAGCTTTTCTGAAAAGAGGGTGAATATCAGGCCCTCATGTCATCATGGCAATACATTGGGGTACAGAATCAATAAATCAATACAAATTTAAACCACAATATATAATGAATAATTAAAATAAAATTGTGAGTCCGGACTTATCTGAGCTTGTATTGATAAAATTACCAAATTTGAGTAAAAGGATAAAGATGGGAGAAAAAAACATAAAAAAGTAGTTGCACATTTTTAAATGCATAGAGATTCTCCCATTTTAAGTCACCGTTGCAACACGAATAGCTTTTTAAATATGTATTTTTTTAAATGAATCCCTCTCCATTTATTTCTATTCTTTTTTTACATTAGAAAAATCTGACTATTTTTTAAGTGATGAAAAACATTTGCAAACACATATTATGAAATATGAAGAATCTTGGGACTCACTGACCACTTCAGTGATTATGAAAACTGTAAACTATTTTTAAAAGCAGATTTTTCACTGTTCTTCATTAAGTCTGATTACCTTGCCCATTAGCATTTGGCTCTTTTATTATGATGATTGTGAAATACTGTAGATGTTACCACTAATGGATAAAAAAACTTTACACAGTTATCTTGATTAGCTCATCAATAATCATTTGGAATAATTTTTCTTCATTCAGTGAATGGATCATTCACATGCCCTAGAATAATTGTCCACATTGAGGTGCAGGAAATTAGCATAAAAACTATGTACCCTAGAGAGCTAGTTTTCACTTCTAACATCACTAAAAGTTAGTTCAAACTAACATTTGAAGGTTTTATCAAGTGAGTGAAAGAAGAAATATGATTCTTTGGCCATTTTCTCTATAATGCTATTACACAAACAGTCTTCCATTTTTAGGGTCCCACACTTACAAATAAAGAGCAAGATTAGAAATATAACAGCATTCCTAAATCTTCCTTCTTGCTATTTCATTTTTGATAAGGGAAAAGTATCAAGCAGCTTTTATAAAACAATGTAATAGTGACTCCCAGTAAATAGAAAATTATACAAGTGTATTGTTCCACATTCTTCTTTATTTGATGAAGAAGAAAGAAAATGATAGCATTTCAAATCTTGTTCTTGGAATGTAGTTCAGATTTTAAGCGAGTTTTTCATAGTTTGGGATTTGTGTCTCAGAACAACTTAGAAACACAAAACCATGGCTCTAGCAGGTTTCTTATAGATCAGCTGATCCAATCCAGACCAGAAAACTGAGAGAGACTGTGTAATTAACCAAGACCTCTCATCCAGATCTTCTGACTTGATCCAATAATTGCTTTTTTTAAACCACAAGACATCACTGACACAAATGTCCTGAATCTGGCATGAATCCAGACAAAACAAGAGTACGGAAAAGGTATCTAAGGGAGATAGAAACTTCCAGATTAATTTTTCCCCTGAATTATAGCATGTGACAATCTCTCTTTTTCCAGGCTCGGGAATGTATTGATCCTAGTTCGTCTCTGTTCTCTTTCAGGAACTGAGACAGTGAATCCAGCTCTTGTCTTATCTTGTAAAGGCCCTGCTTGGCACCATGAATCAATTTGTTTTCAGGAACAGGTGACCATATCAATAGTGACTAATATAATCTTCTAAGATTTGATTTCTGGTTCTCCATCAGTTAGAGTTTTCCTAAGTTGATTGAAATAAATGATAATTAGTCTAAGATCACTGATTACATTCCTCCACAGACAGCCTGTTTTCAGGGAATTCAGTTACATGGCCAGATTGAACTTGAACTCTGGGCATCTCACAAACAGATTCCCTAGTTGACAATGAAGAGAGGATATGGTGGGTCAGTGACACACAAATAACTTGGCATTACAGGGCAGATGACATTGATCTGGATGATTTTATATATAACTAGATAGTGATACCTTTGGGATTTTGGAACTATTCCACAAAATCCATAAAGCTGGGATGTACAGGCAAGTGCTGGCAACAGAAATACAATGTGAGCTACATATACAATTTTAAATTTGCTAGGTACCACATTTAAAAAGGTAAAAAAAAAAAAAAGTGAAATTAATTTTAGTAATATATATTTGACACAATATGTCAAATATAATTTCAACTTGTAATAAAAATAAAAAATAAAAGTTTTCCAATCATTTCATTAAGTATTCAAAAATTATTTTCCTTTAACATTTGCATTTACATTGACAAACTGGTTCTTAAAAAAAAAAAAGTTACTGGCAGGGCGCTGTGGCTGTAATCCCAGCAATTTGGGAGGCCGAGACGGGTGGTTCACGAGGTCAGGAGATCGAGACCATCCTAGCTAACACGGTGAAACCCCGCCTCTACTAAAAATACAAAAACAAAAATTAGCGGGGCCTGGTGGGGGGCACCTGAAGTCCCAGTTACTCCGGAGGCTGAGGCGGAAGAATGGCACGAACCCGGGAGGCGGAGCTTGCAGTGAGCTGAGATCGCGCCACTGCACTCCAAGCCTGGGCGGCAGAGCGAGACTCCGTCTCAAAACCAAAACAAAACAACACAAAAAAAACCAAAAAAATTTTGCTTTGATTTTGAAGCATAAGCATTTTCAATTTCAAAACTTCATTCATTTAACTACATTCAGTTAAATGAATTGGTACTCTCCTGTGTCCACTCAAGATTAATATCAAGTTTTAAAAGTATTTAATAAATTGAAATACAACTCTAAATTTATCAATATCAACAAAGTGTTCAAATTTTCCTTGTACTTTTGACAATTTTCATAAAAATATTCTGCATATTAATTCATACTCTAGAAAATGTATAAAATCACTATTGATTTGTATTACGAAAAGTTTCTATTTCAATATAAATTGTTCTGTCTGTCTAGTTAGGTCACAAATAAGTTTTACCTTTCCTTGGAACTTCAAATTTAGCTCATTCATATGTGGTGTGATATCAGTGAGAAAATGTAAATCACACTGCCACTTTTATTTTTAACAATTGAATGTTTGGGCCGGGCGCGGTGGCTCAAGCCTGTAATCCCAGCACTTTGGGAGACTGAGACGAACGGATCACGAGGTCAGGAGATCGAGACCATCCTGGCTAACACGGTGAAACCCCGTCTCTACTAAAAAATACAAATAACCAGCCGGGCGAGGTGGCAGGAGCCTGTAGTCCCAGCTACTTGGGAGGCTGAGGCAGGAGAATGGCGTGAACCCGGGAGGTGGAGCTTGCAGTGAGCCGAGATCCGGCCACTGCACTCCAGCCTGGGAGACAGTGCGAGACTCCATCTCAAAAAAAATAATAATAATAATAGTAATTGAATGTTTGGCAAGCATTCTTTCTGTTTCAAGAAAATTAGAGCTAACAATACAGTAAATCTGTAAAGCTCTTCCACAGCTCAACCAATGAGCATTGCCAAAGAATATAACATCATTCAATTCATTGTCTTCTGTTTCTTTCAACAGTTCTACAAACTGCCAATGATTAACAGTATTTGCACATACATATAAAAGGATGTTAACAACTATATCATAACACTTTCATAAAGTCTGTACCAGCAAACAGCACAAATATTTTCAATATATATCATATAAGGGAAATATCAGTCACTTATTTTAAAATTCCAATACATTCAATTTCAACCTAACACAGTTGAAGCATCATCTATCATTATAAAAAGTATTTTTCTTTCAATTCTGCCTTGAACACTCTGACAAATGTAAAAGACTCAGAAATTATGTACAGCATGAGTTTAATGTTAAGCCACAAATTTACAAGATTTCTTTAAAATGTGGAAGCCCCTTGAGACAAAATATACCTGAAGAAATTAATTGGATAGTGTCTCTTATGTTGCATAGCCTCTAAAGCTAAAGAAAAGTACTTGTAATTTTTCCAATTTTGAATCACCTGATCATTTATATTGTTGAAAGGTCATGTTTAGGTAATTGTTTAATGACTTATTTTTTAAATTTTTGGTTTTTATTCACAAAATCTTTTACTTTCTGTAAAATATATGTTTTACTCCTATCCTCATAATTTACAAACAATTTCCATAATTAACTCATAATGTATTTTACCATTTTTTCCAGCTAAATGGTGTGTGTGTGTATGTTTGTATATGTAAAATATTTTATTGGACACAATTCTGATTTCAGGTGACTTCTCTTATCAATTTTTTACTGTTTAGAGGAAGCTTCTTACCAAAATTCAGTATGTATTTGCTGAAAATGTCTCTTAATATTGTCCACTTTATTATCTTAGGAAAGAATTCTACAACAAACAGCTCTGCCACAGCAAATTGCAATTGCCATTCACTGTGAAACTGGCAACATACCTTCTTCCAGTCTCTTGTTTTCTTTACTATCGTACTACTTCTACATCTCCATTTGATTCTCCATTAGTAGCGTGCCTTCATTTTAAATCTCAAATTCATTCATACTCATTTTCTAAGTAGAAAAAAAGTTTAATTATCACTGTAACTCATGCTACCTGCATACAGTATTCAAATAAACACATTCTTGTGTCACATCAATGCATAGAAAAGAATAATTTGAACTGAATCCCAACTACTCGACTACGTGTTTATGTGTAACATTAGAAACAACACAGACACCCAAAACACGCATGACAATATAATATCTGATGCTGCAATGGTTAAAGTGAAACGTAGTCCTACCAGAGAAATGAGTTTATTACAGGAAAAAAATATGCTGCTTCAGTTTTAAATTTAAATTAATTAAAATTAAATAATATTAAAAATTCAGTTCTTCAGTTGTCCTGCTCACATTTCAAATGCTCAACAGCCACCTGTGACTGGTGGCAACTATTTCACACACAATTGTAGAGCTTCTTGGGCTGGATCTAGTTCGAGAACAACTGATCCATGTTTATTGTTGCTGATCTTTTTAAGTAAATTTAAATTTCAGTTTAAGCTTTAGAGGCTTTAAAGTTTTTCTCACAGCCCTTGCTTGCTTCTCCGGAAGCTGCCACTTGCAGAGGATTAGGAAGTAATTGCAATAATAGATACGCATTCAGGCTTCCACCCAGAAGTAGAAAGGAATGAGAAAACATTTATACACTTGCCCGTGCTTTCTACTTTTAGGTATTAAGAATTGGTTACATCTTCTTTAAAAACTGTGAAATAAACAGAAAAAAAAAGATAGCTTTTAAAAATGCAAGTGTCTTTACATTTGTTAAATTAGTAAAAACCTGTTACTTTTTCTTACATCTTTGTTTATTGTTCTTTTACCAATAGGCTGCCCAAGCCCTTTTCACAGCATCAGTTCAGCTGCTTGCAGATTAAATCCAGCTGCTCCTTTATCTTTAGTTCTTTTGGCCCATGCCTCACCTACCAACAAGAGCTAAAAGTGTCTTGATGACTTTGAATAGCAACAAAAAAAATAACGAGCATAATATTTAGCATACATAATAATAAAAACTCTAAATTTCAATAATGTAAAATGATGCATTGCTTTTAACAATGAAAAACTAGAAACAATTCAACAGTAGAGGTCAGGCATGGTGGCTCACACTTGTAATTCCAGCACTTTGGGAGGCTGAGGCAGAAGAATTGCTTGAGGCTAGGAGTTCAAGACTAGCCAGGGCGGGCCAGGGGCGGGACTCAGACCCGTAATCCCAGCACTTTGGGAGGCCAAGGCAGGTAGATCACCTAAGGTCAGGAGTTCAAGACCAGCTTGGCCAACTTGGTGAAACCCCATCACTATAAAAATACAAAATTAGCCAGGTGTGGTGGCACACACCTGTAGTCCCAGCTACTTAGGAGGCTGAGACAGGAGAATCACTTGAACCCAGGAGGAGGCCGCAGTGAGCCAAGATCATGCCTGGGCGAGATAAAGTGAGACTCTGTCTCAAAAAAAAAAAAAAAAGATCAGGCACTGTGACTCACGTCTGTAATCCCAGCACTTTGGGAGGCCGAGGCAGGTGGATTGCTTGGAGCCAGGAGTTCAAGACCAGCCTAGCCAACATGGTGAAACCCTGTCTCTACTAAAAATACAAAAATTAGCTGGGTGTGGTGGTGCACACCTGTAGTCCCAGCTACTTGGGAGGCTGAGGCAGGAGAATCACCTAAATCTGGTAGGTGGAGGTTGCAGTGAGCCAAGATCACGCCATTGCATTCCAGCCTGGGCAACAGAGCAAAACTCTGTCTCAGAAAAGAAAGTAGAGATTCAGTTAATTTTGGCACATCTATACAATGACATCGTCTTCAAGCTTTAGAAATGAAAAAGTTAAAGAATATTTATTGGCAGGGAAAGATGCTTATAATAATGTGCTAAGTAAAAAAGCAAATTCTGTAACAATATTTAGTATGATCTTATTTATGTTCTAAAATGTGTGTATATAGTATATATTATATATGTGTACACATGTGTATCTTAAAATATAAAGATCTGAAAAGTATAACATGTTTCTTAACCCTTCAAATTTCACTCTTTAACACGGGTGTTTTTATTTCCTTCTTTTTGTTTTTCTATACTTTATATAATAAAAGCACATTTTATGTTTTTATATTTTAAAACATAATAATATTTATTTTTTTATCTTTATTGTAGTTTTATATCTGCCATTGCTAGCTGTTTCTACCTCACTGAGAGCCTTTCCTTCTCCCTTCACCCTCTCAGGCATTTTGAAATCACCAGACAACATGAGACACAGGTCAGAAGCTATTTAGGTGGATTTGTCTACAGTGTCCTAAAAACCCTGCTCTGTGTATGTCGTGAGATTTTGAGAATTACAGATTCAATGGTTCATTTCCCAGTACCTCGCCCCTCTTATGAGCCCAGCTTGGCAGTGTAAGCAAAGAATGTTTCAAGAAAACTGAGTCCCCAAAATTCCATGTGAGTACCTGACCACCCAGAAACCCAGTGTTCTGTCCACTCCAGAGAAACCCGCTCTTGCCGAGCGCTGAGCACCTCAGTCCTTGGCCTCTTTGCCCTGCCTCTGTCCTCTCTCTAGCTCTCTTTCTTACAGGCAGAGACTGATACCTTCTTTCCCATCAGCGCTTCATCTCATGAGTAGAGCAGGTTTCTAAGCCAAAGGGTTGTGAGTCAAGGCCCCAGAAAGTCGTCAAGGAGGATATGTGTAGTTAATAAAGGAAGCTATCATTTCATTTGACAACAGGATGCCAGCCCTCAAGGAGGTCATGGACCAGTTTAGGAAGAAAAGGGATATACACGCAACCTGTCTTAGGAAAACTTACCAATAAACAAGCACAAAATAGTGCAGAATAGATTGGATTCTTTCAATGTGGAGGGAGATGAGATCAACGTGGGGTTGGATCAATACCAAAAAACTGGGGACACTGAGGCTGGCTCAATTATGCTCAGAAGGTTCTTTCATGGAGCAATTTCAGGGGAACCAGGGATTGTCCAACCCAAAAGTCCCTAATCTCTGGACACCGACTGCCCAACTTTCCCAGATAAGTAATTCCTCTGAGTTGAAGCTCCAAAAGTCACTATTAATCTGGAAATGTTAATAGAAAGCATTAACATATTTGGCTATCAGCCTTTAGTTACCACTGATTTTGTTACTGGATTATTAGATTAGATGCCCAGTCACCTGGCAAGGTCTGAAGAGGTGGAACCCGGATAGGAACATCTTGATGGAGAGAGGGTAAGCTGAGAACCCAGGACACTGGCCCGTAGCATGCTCAGGGCGGAATAGCAAAAAGGCGGAAAGATGGCTCCGGACCCGAAGCAGGGGAGAAGCCAAAAGACCAACAATGCCTGTTGAGAAGCCCTGGAGAGCGAGGCCATCAACGGGTGGGCAAAGAGGAAGGGAAAGAAAAAGCGTGCCCCAGCCTGCTGGAGGCATTTGGAGTTCACAGGGCCGCTCGTTCGCCACCCCAATTAAAGGCTTTCTGCTCCCTGCCTCGCCTTGCTGTGGTTTTCCCAGACAGAAGTGGCTTTGTTACTGGGTGAGCACCGGGGCCTGGAAGCAGCTGTGAGTGTGTGGACTTCCTGGTTGCAGCCTTTCTCCTCTGAATGCTTCGCTGGGACCTCTTGGTCCGGAGCCTTTTATCTCCCGTGTTTCATCTGATTCTCACTGAGTATATTCTGTAATTTGCTTTGTCAACTGCCGCTCCCAAGGAATCATTCCCTCTTGATCTTTCACTGTTCAATCCCTTTTTTTGTTCTGTCCAAAACATAATTTTTAATTAATGTTTTAGCTTAAAATCTATCAAAGTTCAAAAGTCGAATAGTCTAAAATGTTTCACCAAAAAGGGCAATTCCTTGCCTTTCTCAGCCCACCCACTGCAACCACATCATCTCTGAGTGACTTTTTTCTTCTAATTTACCGCAAATCTTTACATAATACAAATATACTGCTACCACTTGATTTATCAATTTTAAATATTATCTACTGACTTCTTATAGCAGAGGAAGATATTACCGCTCTCAAATACCCTTCACCCCCTTCATTCTCCCAGTTAGTTACCTCATAATTTGAGGGTTCATCCATTTTGAGTTTTTTAGTTATTATGATTAAGTATTGTTTGCTGCTAGTTTACTATGCTCATAGTAGTATGCTATGATTAATTACATTCTTGGAACATTTTTGTTTTTCCTGGAGTTCACGATTACTTCTTTTTTTCAAATGTTTGGTTACAAAATATGAATTGTCTTATGATTTTGTGAGTCCCTCCTGGGCAAGGGCCATGTAGCAGTGCCTTTTCTTTTTTCAGCTGTAGTGCACATGTAACCAAATAAATATTCTCATGACTGTTTCTCTTTCATTCAGAATCCCATAAAGGTACAGGTCCTATTTGATGACAAAAATTATCTCCAATCACAGGACCAACACTGAGCGCTACGCATAAGCAGTGCTCCATAAATATTTCTAACTTGGTTTTTACTGTCCACTGTCCATGATCTTGTGCTGTGTATGGCTCCCACCAATACCTTCACATATTCTGTAATAAACCAAGTTTTACTCATCAAAGTTCAGCACAGTGAGATAAGGATGCACACACATCATATGAAGTGTAATGAGCCTTTTACCCTGCCTCGTAAGCATATTCCTGTATAAGGCAACTGTAGCTGTATCACCTGGAGCTAAGACTTCCGGAAACCCTATCCTTATTCTCTTGGAAAAACTATCTTGTACTCACTTTCTGTAATAGGAACCAATATTTACTATCAGTCACTACTTCAAAAACCTCACTCATACTGACTCATTTAATCCTCGAAACTGCCCTCAGATGCTGAGAATGTTTTTCAAAGAAGGAGGAATGACAGGGATAAAATATTACTAGAATTGGGTCATTCCTGGATTAATCAATTAGGAATTAATCAATTACAGAATAGGCTTGGCTGTCCATAACACAATACTTAAAAATCAGTGGCTTGTTTACTTAAAGGTTTCTCTTTCTCATGCAACAAAATTTCCACTGGCAGGCCCTCCAGGGCTGGAACAGAAACCCCACAGTGCCATCAGACTCCTACCTTTCCACTCAACCATCCTTTGTATGTCTTCATGCTTGTTGCTTCATGGCCCAAGATAGCAGCCCCACTCTGCCATCACATCTGCAGTCCAGGCAGGAAGAAAGGGAAAGGCAAAGGTCAAAAACATTTGCTGGCTGAGTATGTCTCCTTCAATAAGAAAACAGTAGCTTTTCTTTGATGTCTCATCAGGTGGCTTTCCCTTATGTCTTTGGCCAGAATGAGATCATGTGGTTATTCCTTTCACTTACAAGGAAATCTGGGGAATGTAGGGTTTTTTTTGGGGGGACGGGTGTCAGGCAAATTGTCATCCCAAGTAGAATTGAGGTCCTATGTGCAGGCTCTCAGCAGTGTCTCTACTGTTCACATATGTGGGTTAACAATATCAATATATCATGGAAATTAGAAGAAAATCAGACCTTCTAGAAATGATAGAATCGAGCCTACTTTTATTCCAGTGTTACTTTAGTGTAAAAAGATTGTTAAGCCTTCATTGTATTACAGGTCTAAATCCAATTTCCCACATATAATCACATTTGTTATAATAATTTTTTGTGCGATTTTGCAAATCCTCACTATCGAAAAAGGTTTGAAATTTGTACATGTATCTAAACCCTCATGTACACAAAGACAAAAGAAACAAAAAAGTAATGCCCAGGCAGTTGGGAATTCAGTAAGCAAAGAACATTCAGTGATAATCAGCATTAATTTTGAGGAAAATGATACTGCTGGGATTTTAGAAAGAATAAATAACTGACATAATGAAATATTTGCAGTATTTTTACCTTATGCAAAGGGAGTTGTTTTCTTCCTTCAAGATGTGAATATCTGTTACATACATATTAAATATAGTTCTTATAATTACAATGGGGAGGGAACCTTTGAACACTTTATGCTTTAAATTAAGTTTATCTCCTCTATCCAAACTCCTCTTTAGCTAGTAGGGAAGCTATAATTCCTGCAACTTCTAAATTAGAATCTAAGAACTGGTTGAAGACATTTTTGCTGCCATCATGATGCAAAATAACTGCCCAGTGGTATTCTCTACAGAAATCTAGTTAATAAAAATGTGCAAGTATTAACTAACACTTTTAAAATCCTCAGAACTGGACAGCTAAAAATGCAGCAGTGGATCTCATGGAAGATGGCTGCATTCCACTTCTCGTTTTAACTTCTTCAGGTTTGGTGGGTTTCCACAGGAGTGTGGTTTGAGAGAGAACTCAACGTCTCCGTTTTCTGTGAGGTAAGCACCTCTTCTGTGCTTTCATCATCACCAGTCAGGAACACCTTCTTTCCCCTCTGTGCCTTATTGGATCTCTTTGTTGTTTAAGGCCACACCTGTGAAACCTTCCTTGATACCGTCTGTCCAGCCCTCCCTCCTTCCCCATAATCTGATTGAACTCATTGTAGTATAACTTGTATATATGATGACCTTATGATTTATCAGACAAACCAGGACTATTTTGGAAAATGAAAGGAGACACTATGAGATGTTTTACCAGGTCAACAGGAGCCAATCAGGAATACCCCAAGCAACCTAGGATGTGTGTTCATCCTACTTATTTGATCTATGCAGGGTACATTCCCATAACTTCCAGAAGCTCAAAATCGTGAAAATGAGTTCAGATTCCTGGTTCTCTCTTAAATCTATTTGCATTTCAACACATACATCTCTGGACGCCACCTATTTACTACAAAAAAACTACCCTTTTGAGTTTTCTCTCTCATTTGATGGGCATTTTTTCACTATGAAACAACACTGTTAAAAACTTCATGTGACACCAGGGTAGGAGTGGATGCTGAACCATCTGCTAGGTCCATGAACCACAGAAGGGACAGATGCGGTCTCGGCAGCCTCAGCATGCAAATGGGTAAAATTCCTACCTCAGCAAAATACCAAATTGATACGCCATGGATCGCCCTTATTTCTCACAAGTTAAAGCATTAACATTGAACATGCAGTGGGATTGCACATTGTCTGGACCTTCACTCACATTCAAGATTCCATGGTTTCGATGAATCCTTGCTGAAGCATTTCAGCTGCTATGAAGCTGTTTTCTGAGAAAAGCTGTAAACTAGTCTACAGGAATTCCAGTGCCCGTTCCCTGAGGGAAATGGAATGGCCCTTTTCCATTCACACATCTAATATTTAAGACTATTTATGGCTGGGCACGATGGCTCAAGCCTGTAATCCTAGCACTTTGGGAGGCTGAAGTGGGAGACTTGCTTGAGCTCAGGAGTTCAAGACCAGCCTGGGCAATATGGCAAAACCCATTGTAACACATGCCTGTAGTCCAGCTACTTGGGAGGCTGAGGTGCGAGGACCACCTGATCCTGGAGAGGTCAAGACCACAGTGAACCGTGATGGCACCATTGCACTCCAGCCTGGGTGACAGAGTGAGACCCTATCTCAAAAAACAAACAAACAAAAAAAATGTGTTTAAAAAAAAGACTATCTATGCCAAAATCCTATCCTCCTTCTCCTCACAGCTGAATTTCTGGGAGATGTGTCTACACTCTTCACTTCTTTTTTTTTTTTTTTGAGACAAATCTCACTCTGTTACCCAGGCCGGAGTGCAGTGGTATGATCTCAGCTCACAGCAACCTCCGCTTCCCAGGTTCAAGCAATTCTCCTGCCTCAGCCTCCCGAGTAGCTGGGATTACAGGTGTCTGGCACCATGCCCGGCTAATTTTTTATATTTTTAGTGGAGACGGGTTTCACCATGTTGGTCAGGATGGTCTCGAACTCCTGACGTCAGGTGATCCACCCACCTCGGCCTCCCAAAGTGCTGGGATTACAGGCGTGAGCCACCACGCCTGGCCACTCTTCACTTCTTATGCATTTCTCATCCTACTGTCTTCTGGCTCCAGCACCCTCTGTACCATAGAAGCTGTTCTGAAAAAAGCCAACAACAAACTCTAGCTGGGGAAAGTCACTGGAAACGTTTTCAGGCTTTATTATATCTGAATTCTTCCCACCAACAATTTCTCTTTGCCAAACGTTTTATTCCTTGGCTTCAGGCACATCTTTCTCTTCTAGTTCACAGTCTCATTTGCTGAGCTCTCTACCTTCACTCCTCCTTGAATATCAGTGTTCTCCAGGATTCTACGCTGGGGCCCTCTTTCCTCCCCATCCTCTCATTCTTCTCCGGCAAGCACGTTGACTTCTACGTCTTTGCCCAATACTATACTGCATAAGCAACAGTCATGTGCTCTAAATTTTCTAATCAGTTCCAAATTATTCTACTCCATTTTTTCTGTAAAAGTTATTTTTGTTACGCAGTTAAATGTGACTTAATTTGAAAATTTTGTGGGATTTTTCACATACATATGCAAATCCCTGCTTTGTGGCTTGTCATATCATCCTCTGTCTGGATTTTTGGTTAGGCAAATATGTTACAGTTCAAATCCCGACTCCATCTCTCACTGGTGTGAACTTGGGTAGATTATATAAAATGGGGTTAAGAACAGTAAGTCCCGCCTCATACAGTCACAGGGAAGATGACATGAACTGAAGTACATGTGAAGCACTGGGAACAGTGTTGGGCATATAAACTTACATCCATGTTAGCTACTATAATTGTATATGGTCAACCCATTTATATATTAAAGTCTCTGCAAGATCTGTCCTCTTTTCTGAGCATTAAACTAGCCTGTTCACATGGAGTTCCCGTGGGTACCTCAGCTGCAACATGTCCAACTCTTGAACTTACTGTTTTGTCCAACAGACTTCCTCCTCTATTCCCTGTTTACACTAATTGTATCATTTATCACTCTCCACCTAGTCATGAAATAGCACTATTACTTTTAACTCCCCCCACTTTCCATCCATCAATTGGTAACAAGTACTATTGCTTCCAAATGTCTTAGATTGTACCCATTTCTCCATTACCACTGTCACTCATTTTCTCTCAACTGTACCCTCACTTCCTCTTTTTAAAAATTTTTTAGAGATGGGGTCTCTGTCACCCAGGCTGGAGTACAGTGGCGTAATCATAACTCACTGCAGACTCAAACTTTTGGGCTCAAGCGATCCTCCCACCTCAGCCTCCCAAGTAGCTGGGACTACAGGCCTGCACCACCAGACCCAGCTAAGTTTTTTACTTTTTGTAGAGATAGGGTCTCACTATGTTGCCTAGGCTGGTCTCCAACTCCTGGCTTCAAGCAACTCTCCCTCCTCAGTTTCTCAAAGTGCTAGGGTTACAGGTGTGAGCCACTGTGCCTGGCCTCACCTCACTTCCTTTTCAATTCAATGTTACTAAGATCCCCAGTCGGGTCATATCACTACACTTTTTAATAGTGTTCCTGAGCACTCCATTGTCTCCAGTGGTGCTATCCAACAAACTTCCTTCGATGATGGAAACTTCTATGTCTGTGCTCTCCAGCACGGTTACCCCTAGCCACATGTGGCTATAGAGCATTTGAAACATGGCTAGTATAACTGAGGAAATGAATTTTTAATTATGACTAATTCTAATTAGCCCCATGTGACTTGTGCCAGCACAGGTCTAGAGGATAGAAATCACCCAACCTGGCTTGGCAAACGCCACATTCCCCACCCCCAACACCTGTCTGCTTACCTTTTTCTGACACTTTTTTATAGTTTTATACATCCGTGCTTTTGTATATGTTGTGCCCTTTACCTAGAAGTCCTTTCTCATCTTTTCTATTCAACTTTGCAAACCTATGTCAAATGTCATCTCCTCTCAAGCCTCTTGACATCACACCCCAAGACACATAGACTTCCTTTTTCTTCTGTGCCTCTCTGCATATGAATACTTATACCTCATTATTTTAAACTATGTGTTTGTCTTCTTCCAAACAAATTACAATCTCCTGTAGTGTAGACCCTTGCTTAGTTTCTTGAACTTACTGAACATTTGTAGAATGAACAAATAAATGAAACACAGAAAACGAATTATGGTCAATAGCTGAACACCTATACTCTGGGTTGAGGGCATTAGCAATCTCATGTTTTTGTCATTTTTAATCATCTTAAATCATTGGTACAGTGCCTGTCAAAGTACTAATTGCAACAACCGATTGTGAAATAAGTTGGCAAAAGATTTATGCTTGTCAATCTGACCCTATATTCTTAAGGCTGTACCCTTGTACTAAATCAGATTCTCAGAAAAGGCATATACCTAACTTCCCTAAGAAATACTAAGCACAAAAAAAAAAAAAAAAAAAAAAAAAGAAATACTAAGCACTACAGCAAGCTTGCCCAACCTGCAGCCTGTGGGACACAAGATAGCTTTGAATGCGGCCCAACACGAATTCATAAACTTTCTAAAAATGTTATGAGATTTTTTTTACAGTTTTTTTTTTAGCTCATCAGCTATTGTTAGTATTAGTGTACTTCATGGGTGGCCCAAGATATTTCTTTTTCTTCCAATGTGACTCAGGGAAGCCAAAAGATTGGATACCTCTGCACTACAGTGTAACACTATGGTTTACTATGGGCCACTATGGTAATAAAACACATTTTGTGTGGGTGCAAGTCACTATTTAAACAACAGTCATATGAAGACTGAATTTTTTAAATAATTCTATCAAAAACAGTGTTCATTATGTGGTTCTGTGCTCCTTATAGAAACACCTATGTGAGAGCTCTTTCATGAGTACAATAGGAGATTGCGTCCTTTCTAACAAACTTGCACACATCCTTTTAGTAGCTAATGACAGCTACATGACCCTACACATTTCCCATCAGTGCTAAGAAGCATGGAGTTAAATTGCATGCATTGTTAATTAATAGCTTTTTATTTAAAGCTCAAGGTAAATTCCATTCTTAATCTCTGTCTTAATGGTTTTATTGGTTCTAAGCCATTTGTTGTTAGTAGTCTCAGATCATTTTATATTATCAAATTCCTTTTAGATACTATAAATGTTGAATAAATAAAATATACAATGTTTCCCATTTTAAATTATCTATTTGCGTGTATCTGTCTTTTCTCTGCAGCAGATTAATGTCTTAGGAACAGGAACTCACCTTTTCTCACCTGCAGCATCCTCACTGTGGCTGTCACACCATCCTGCATATAGTCAGTGCTCAATAAATAGTTATTGAGTAATGGCATCGAAGCTAATTAATTCATCCAAAATAAAAACTTCGTGGTCTAATTCTAACATTGAAAAAACTACTTGTAAAGCTGAGCTCTGTATTAATAAATCTTAAGGCTAAAACAAAAAATTATGTTTAGTTTCATTAACAGTCAAAGAAATACAAATCAAAATACTAAGCTACTATTCTTGGACTGTCTCATTAGCAAATTTTTTTTAAATGACAAGCTGCATGCTAGCTAGCAAACATCTTGAGAAATAAATGGCATTCTAATCACTGGGGGTGAGAGTTATCCCTTTTTCTATAAGAAAATTTGGCAATATGGATGAAAAGCTTCAAAAATGTTTATATCTTTGATATTGCAATTGTATTTGTGAGGATTTTTAACCTAAGAAAACAGTAGATGTGTAAAAAAAAAAGTCATATCCAAGTATGTTCATCACATTATAACTTACTATTGTAACAAATTGAAAATCACTTAAATATTGAACAATAGGGGAATAAAAATTGGCATAAAAGTTGCAGTTTGTCAACAATTACATCACATGTTCTTTTAGGGTAAATTAGCAATCCTTTTTCCTAGGAGCTAGCAATCCTTTTTCCTAGGAATTTACCCCCTTCTATCTAGCAATCCCTTTCTTGGAATTTTTCCAAAGAGAACATGTGAAAGAGTATATACAAAAAGATATTTATCTCAACATTATTTTAAATGTCCAGCTCTAGGAAATTGGAAAAGTGAAACTTGGAACTTTCATGTGATAGAATACTACATGGTGTTGTAGAAGAAAATTTACTGACATGGGAAAATAAGCACAATAAATTGTTTAGATACAAATATAGTCTACACAAAAGTATTCATAGTATGTAATCATTTCTGTAAGTTAAAGCTATGTTAACATTTAGATGTATCATTCTGCTCTTCTGTACTTTTCAAATTGTCTGCAATGAACAAGTATTACTTTTTCAAATCAGGAAACCTTCCAAGATAGATACATGTTTATGATTTTAAAGCCTAAGTATGAAAACAGCTAACAATAAAATGTCAGAACCCTCTGAAGAAAGTGGTTCTCTAGGTGTGGATCAGGCACTTTATTCTCTGTCCTCAGGCACTTCAGAGAAGCTCCATTAGGGTTTTATGCAGTGCACTTCTTAAGTATCTGAACCATGTCAGGAAGTCAGGTTTACCAAGGCAGGAGCCTTTTATCTTCTCTGCGCCCACACACAGACCCGAGCCTGCTTTCTCCCTGTTTTCTGGCTCTAACTACCACAGGGTCTGGCACCCCGATCATGGTTTCTTCATCAGAGGGGCTCATAAGCCCGAAAAAAGAGCACAGCCTCTAGGACTGAGGCAGAAGAATGCAAGAGAAAATGGCCTCATCATGTTTTCTGTTTGGCTGCTGCACCCCAATAAATGGGCCTGTGCCTTACCACAAAAATGTGAAACAGTATTTTTGCTTTCTGGTATATTTTGCCAATTATTATTTAGAGGCACTAAGTGGTACTAACAGGTCTGAAAAGAGATAATGTGTCTGGCAAAGTCCCAAAACTAATCTTTTCTTTAATTCAATTAAAAAAAAAAGTTACTGAGCACCTTAACACTTTAGGGAACTACGCTACTTGATGTGAAGTGTAGAAAAGGCAGGGACCTGATACTCAGCAGGCGGCTGCCAGAAATCGGGTGCCAAGCTTGGGCTTCACATTCCGGATGGCTTGCAGTCTCTCAGTCACCTTGGGAGGTAGTTACTCTAATCTCTGTCTAACGGATGGCATAGTGGGGCATAGCAGAAACAGAGTTCGCAAGCCCAGATTCTAGGTGATGGAGCTAGAATTTGAACTCAGATCCACCTGATCCCAGTGCCCATGGTTTGCCCATTATTTATCAATCTCTACCTTACTAGAGTTTATAAGTAATGTATCTAATATAAAGAAGAAAAGAAGGAGGAGGAGGAGGAGGAGGAAGAGGAGGAGATGTCTTCTAAGCACATTTCAAAACTCTAAAGGAAGACAAAAGAAGGAGAATGCCTGTTAAGGGATACCGGAGGAAAATCGTCACAAGAGAGAAAAGCGAGAGAAAAGCGGCACGGAGACCAGGCCGTGGAGTTTTGATAGGATTCCATCAAAATGGAAGCAAAGACATTCCAGCAAGAGATGGGCACGGAGGTAGGATCAAGGGCGTTCAGCTTGAGAACATTTGCTCCAGGGGGTGTTTTCCCCCATTTAATTTCATAAGGGAATCTTGGTCTTCAACGAGCAAATAATGGCCATCTTGAAAGGTAAGGTCAGAAGTTTGGTTTTTGGTGTTTTTTTTGGTTTGTTTTTTGTCCTTTTCTATTTTTAGTATGTGGATTTCCTTATCTAGGTTCTTAACTACAATGTAAATCTGACCATTTAGGAACTCGCTGTCTGAGCCTCACATATTAGTCCTTCATGATGGACCAATGTTATTTTCCCATGCACCAAATTTCTTCAATACAGGCAAATGTGGATTGGTTGCTAAGATATGTCAATAAGCTCAGCTTGGTTAATGAAGAAGACTGACGTTGACGAATGGGTGAGTCCATCAGTGGCCCCCTTAGGGGCTGTGTCATTGCAACCTCCCAGCTCACTGAAATCAGCTCGAGTGCCTCAGTGTTTCAGGATGGAAAGAAAGCTAGGCTGACCAGACAAAACCAGTGGAGACTTAATTTGGAAGCAGAAAAGACAAATGTATATGAACATAAAGAGCTGGAGATTTGAATATGGCCTGCTTCCTTTTTTGTTGTAACTCTTCAATTCTGCCTGACAATCAATTCAATTTAATATAACCCCTTGGGAAGCACACCTTCCTCCTGAGCAGGAAACTGCAAAATGTCAAAAATACATAAAAGGTGGCTTACATCTGGAAGAGGAAAGACAGGTATGATTCTAGAAGGAACACCCGTGAGTTGGACCCCTAGAATTAAGCAGTTGCAGTGCTCATCTGTTAATGTTTCTTTATTCCTATCAGAAGGACGACAGTTTAGGGATGGGTTCAAAACTCCTCACTCAATATTCCAAATAGATTATGAGCCCCAGTACTGAAAATGGAATTTAAGGTATAATGATCAGCTTAGATAAAGATACTGGAAATAAGACATGGGTCTCCGCTCCTCCACTTCCCTCTTCCTCTCCCCCACCCCCACTCCCAGGCCCTCAGCACCTCACACCTGAATTCCTTCACAGTGACCTCTTTTGTTCACCTCTCCTTACTCTTTTCCTATGCCAGTTCACCCTGCAATAAGCTCCCTGTGAGGCTATACGCCCAATCATCTACCATTTGCAACTCCCTACTGGTTCCCGCTGGTCTGGACTTTCAAGCAGTTTCCAGAGGTACACCTAGGTATGGTGAACAGACCTCAAGGGTAGGGTGGGGATCATGGAATTTGGCTCCTGGACTCACTTTCCCCTTCACCCAGAACTTATCTGTTTCATCTGTTTCATGTACTGAGCTTCCACTTACAATTTTTTTTTTTTTTTTTTTTTTTTTAGAAAAAGCTTCAGGCGGGCATGGTGGCTCATACCTGTAATCTCAGCACTTTGGGAGGCCAAGGTGGGTGGATCACCTGAGACCAGGAGTTCGAGACCAGCCTGGCTAACATGGTGAAACCCCGTCTCTACTAAAAATAGAAAAATTAGCCAGGCATGGTGGCACACGCCTGTAATCCCAGCTACTCGGGAGGCTGAGGCAGGAGAATCACTTGAACCTGGGAGGTGGAGGTTGCAGGGAGCCGAGATCATGCCACTGCACTTTAGCCTGGGCAACAAAGCAAGACTCTGTCTCAAAAAAAAGCTTTCATTCCCAAAAGAAGTTTGAAAAGTCCCGTCATTCCTTACTGCAAGCCTAGGTTCACACCTCTCATCATCTGGCCCACTGGCTTTGCCGGCCTCATTTCCAAACCACTCCAATGCTCACCAGTTTTCAGTATGTCTATTCTGTTCCATGTGTTCCAGCCAACCCACCCCTCACCTAGATTGTAAAGAACTCTTCCTTCTCAGGACATGTCTTTGGCTCTTAGCTATGTCATGCCTTGCAGTCCATTTCTGATGCATTTTCATCTCTGCATGTCTTGTCTGTCCAAGTGGACTGTAGGTTCAAGGTGAGGTGGGGCCCTATCTGCAGAGACACTCGGCACGCACTCACTCACACATGGACTATCCACCCACAGACATATGGTTCATGCTACCTCCCTGTGCCCACTGACACCCTCCTCCACCCTAACTCCACTCCACTCCACACTCAGGAGCTGAGCCCTCCTTTTTTGCAGCTACCTCTTGCCTCCTTCAGTCATTTCCGGCAGCTGCAGTCTGTTCTGACTTCCCCTCCTCTGACTGAGTTCACATCTGGTCAGTACCACATGACGTAGCATGTCATTATTCCTGCCATGAACATTGTTCCTGTTCTCCGGTTGTTGCAGGTGTTACTTTTGTCTCCCTGACTGAGCTGCAGGTTCATTGAGAAATGGGAAGGGTCTTAGCACTTGAAGATGGCCTGCTCTCTTTTTTCTTTTTTTTTTTTTTTTTTCTGAGACACAGTTTCACTCTGCCCCCCAGGCTGGAGTGCAGTGGCGTGATCTTGGCTCACTCCAATCTCTACCTTCCAGGTTGAAGCAATTCTCGTGCCTCAACCTCCTGAGTAGCTGGGATTACAGTCACGCACCACCATGCCCAGCTAATTTTTGTATTTTTAGTAGAGACAGGGTTTCACCGTGTTAGCCAGTCTAGTCACAAACTCCCGACCTCAAGTAATCCGCCAGCCTTGGCCTGCCAAAGTGCTGGGATTAAAGGCATGAGCCACCACACCCAGCCCCTTTTTGACAAACTGCATTCAAGGGTCATCGGAGGAGTTGGGACCCACTTAATTCCAACAGAAAAAAATGTTCTCTTTCTGTTTTGACAACTGCATCTTCATATTCAACTCTTGCAAATAACTGTTATAAATGTCATGCATACATATAAAGCAGTATGTTTTGGCTGGACGCGGTGACTCACACCTGTAATCCCAGCACTTTGGGAGGCCAAGCCCGGTAGATCATGAGGTCAGGAGATAGAGGCCATCCTAGCCAACATGGTGAAACCCTGTCTCTACTAAAAATACAAAAATTAACTGGGCGTGGTGGCACTCACCTGCAGTTCCAACTACTCATGAGGCTGAGGCAGGAGAATTGCTTGAACCGGGGAAGTAGAGGTTGCAGTGAGCCAAGATCGTGCCACTGCACTCCAGCCTGGCAACAGAGCGAGACTCTGTCTCAAAAAAAAAAAAAAAAAAAAAAAAAAAGCAGTTTGTTTTAAAAGGAGAAACTATGGCCCTGTTGACCCCATTTCCATCTTGGACAAACTGTAGTAATTGTGAGTGACAAACATAGTCATCCCAGGCAAACCCGTAGCAGGCATGTTTGTAAGGATACAGGGGAGTGCACAAAATCCAGGGGCAGCACATGGAGGGACACACGGCTTCCTCAGAACCAGAGGTGCAAGCAGACACCAAGACTACCCCAGCATCTCCTCAGAGATCACAAAGTCAGTGTTTTAAGCCAGAGCAGTGCCTTTCTCTATTTCCTCATGGCTTCTCAGCTCATGCACACCTTCGAGCATTACATAGACAGACACATGCCTCTTCCTGCAGCCCCAATACTTGGAAAACTCTCTAGGGTCCCTCTGTTCAAATCTTCAGAGAGGCAATTGGATTGGCTCATCCCAAGCTGTGACTGGGTCCCCTTCTGTCAGGTGTTTGGTAGGTAAAAAGGAGGTCCCTTGTAAAAACAGGACACACTGGGGGATCTGGAGAGAGAATCTTATTACAGGGATATGTCTGAGAAGGCAAGGACTGGTCTCTCTTTTTTTTTTTGAGACCGAATCTCGCTCTGTTGCCCAGGCTGGAGTGCAGTATTGCAATCTCAGCTCACTGCAACCTCCGCCTCCCAGGCTCAAGCAATTCTCCAGCCTCAGCCTCCCAAGTATCTGGGATTACGGGCGCATACCACCACGCCCAGCTAATTTTCATATTTTTTAGTAGATATGGGGTTTCACCATGTTGGCGAAGCTGGTCTCAAACTCCTGACCTCAGGTGATCTGCCCACCTCGGCCTCCCAAAGTGCTGGAATTACGGGAATGAGCCACAGCGCCCAGACAGGACTGGTCTCTTCAGTGACACTTATTATTACTTATAACACATTGAAAATGTACTATAGGCTCCATCTGATTTAGCCTCTTCTGTTTTTCAAATATGCTATTCTCTCAAATAGTGCTCCTAATTTTCAAGCGCATGGACAGAAAGAAATCAGCAACCTGGACCCCACCTGGGTTAGAATGAGTGTGCCTTCTCAGTGAACGTTGACACCAACAGGGTCTGCCTCAAGAAGCTTCTATCCTCTTAAAAATCCCCTAAGTCAGTGGTCCCAGCCTTTTTGACATCAGGGACCAGTTTCATGAAAGACAAATTTTCCATGGACCAGGGAGGTTGTTGGGGGATAGTTTCAGGATGAAACTGTTCCACCTCAGATCATCAAGCATTAGATTCTCATAAGGAGTGCACAACCTAGATCCCTCATATTGTGCAGTTCATAATAGGGTTCGCACTGCTCTAAGAATCTAATGCCGCCGCTGATCTGATGGGAGGCAGAGCTCAGGCAGTAATGCTCACTTGCCCACCACTCACCTCCTGCTGCGCAGCCAGGCTCCTAATAGACCATAGACCAGTACTGGACCTCAGCCTGGGGGATAGGGACCCCTGCTCTAAGTTTCAATCGAATCAAACTTTGTGTCCAAATTGGGATACTACCTTAAACTAATGAGCTTGCATTCTGTTATTTGCATTTTGAGCTCATTAAAAATGCAATTTTCCTACGGTTCTCTCAAAATTCCATGCCTATGTGTTCTGTGAACCTTCCCCAGTGAATATCTTTATATTGTGGAATTTTTTTTTAACTGCTGGATAAGATAGTATTTGTTGTTCAATAAAAAATACTTTGAGATGTGAGATTTCCGTCTGAAAATCAGCACAATTTTTTTCAGATGAAAACTTCCAGGAAGAAGTTTGTTCGTTTTTAATTCTCTCAGATTTTGGTGTTGCCAATCTTATTTTCATTAAAACAAATAAGCAAGAAAAACTGGTTGCCATATCATAGCATTATTGTCCTGTGATTCTCTATTCTGAAAGTTTTAACATAGAAATTGTTCCCTAAAGTGAAGACCAAAAATAAATCAGAATTCCCACCAGACTTCCAACAAAAACATAGTCAAGTTGTAAATTGCAGAAATGAGAAACTTAATTAATTCTCCAGTAAAGAATTATGGAGACACAACTAGAATTTTATGAACTAAATGTGTATAACACCAAAGCCAAACTAAACATTTTTGAGACTATTTTTACCTTCAGTGATAATAAATTATTGAATTTTCTGCCAAAGGAAAGACTTATAGAAGCTGCAAGACCCAGATTTAACAGAAAACAAATCAGTATTATTGGACATTAATGATTTTTGAGTCTTTGAGATGGATTTTATAGTCAACGACAACGATTCTAGAATCTTAATTAATACTGGAACGTAAAGGAGGGATTTTGAAATTGGCATTTCCCACACAATTTATTGCCTACAAACTAAAGGCAAACACTGGTTTCCCCTGGTGTGTCTCAACTTCACCTTCACGACTTTTGCATGAGAGCAGAACTCTCAACAAGGCTTTGTGTGTGAAATCAGAACTCTTCTGTAGTGAAGAAGTTCTTCAGATCCTTTTGTTAACATTCTCTCCTGATCCTGTAGATCAGTATTGCCTTTGCTTATATATTCCCTAATCATCTACCTGATGCAATATACATATGAATGTATTGTTATTTTTAGCAGACAGATCCTTTTATTTCTGATTCTGAATATAGAGATAATACATTGTTCAATAATTCATTGCTCCTTTCTCTATGCTTCCACGGCCAAGAGTACCTCTGTTTTTTTTTTTTTTTTTTTTTGAGATCTGAGTCTTGTTTGTCGCTTCAGGCTGGAGTGCTGTGGCCGGATCTCAGCTCACTGCAAGCTCCGCCTCCCGGGTTCCCGCCATTCTCCTGCCTCAGCCTCCCGAGTAGCTGGGACTACAGGCGCCCGCCACCTCGCCCGGCTAGTTTTTTGTATTTTTTAGTAGAGACGGGGTTTCACCGTGTTAGCCAGGATGGTCTCGATCTCCTGACCTCGTGATCCGCCCGTCTCGGCCTCCCAAAGTGCTGGGATTACAGGCTTGAGCCACCGCGCCCGGCCTGAGTACCTCTGTTTTAACATAAGTAGTATAAATTGCCTTATGTACTGAGTAGCCAACCAAATCACAAATGTCTCCCTAGGCCATGGGAAAGGGAGTGTATCCAAAACCTTTGTGTCTCCCAAGGTCTGTGGCGTAGAACCTGGTGGTGCCAAGGAATGCCTTGTGGGCACTGCAGTGTCTCAACCTGAGCCATCCCGAATAAACACATAATCCAAGGGAAAACTGTACTTGGCAAACTCAACCTTAAGATCGTTTCCCTAGTTCATTCCTCTTCATCTTCCAACCTGTTTACATAACCCAAACCTCCTTCTTAAAATAGAAATTACAGAACTGCCTGTCGCTTAGGAGAAGGTGTCAGGAAATGGGGTGGGCAGGGAAGTCCAGAGAGAAAGAGATAAGAGAGGGAAAGGAAAAAGGGAGATGGCTAACATCGTTTGGGTCCCATAAGCCAGGAAGCACATTAAATACTTTACATGCTTTATCACATTGAATCCTACCAACAGCCCTAAAAGTGGAGTACCATTATTAGGTTTTTTTTTGTTTTTTTTTTTTTTTTGAGACGGAGTCTCGCTCTGTCGCCCAGGCTGGAGTGCTGTGGCCGGATCTCAGATTACTGCAAGCTCCGCCTCCCGGGTTTATGCCATTCTCCTGCCTCAGCCTCCCGAGTAGCTGCGACTACATTAGCTGGGACTACAGGCGCCCGCCATCTCGCCCGGCTAGTTTTTTGTATTTTTTAGTAGAGACGGGGTTTCACTGTGTTAGCCAGGATGGTCTTGATCTCCTGACCTCGTGATCCGCCCGTCTTGGCCTCCCAAAGTGCTGGGATTACAGGCTTGACCCACTGCGCCCGGCCATTAGGTTATTTTTTAGCTGAGAAACTGCAAAAGTTAAGTAACTGCCCAGACTTACCAGTAAGAAGCAAAGCCAAATACTCAGAAATTGTTATGCGATTGCATGAATGATGCTTATTATTAACCATCATCCTTCTCCTGGCACTTCAATGGGAGGGGTCAAGAACTAGAGTAAGATAAAAGTGGTCCATCATTTCACTCCCCAGCATTTTGGGCTCACACACATATACCAGTCTATCACATTGGATTAAGTGCTCAGTGTCCCTCGCCAAGATACAGAAACGTATTGGAAGCATGACAGCCACACACACAGAAGCAGGTACAACATATTTCAGCATAGTTTCTCATGGTTCCTGGAACTGCTCAAAGGGAGACATGGCCAGCTGTTGGAGACAGCATCAACACAAAGTAAGCTCTAATGAAACCTGGAAAGCTCAGTTTTTGCTACACCACAGCCTTCCATAGCCAAGATTCCAGACAAACTTTCCATTCCAGACAAACTTAAACTAACACTCTATGTGCTTGCATTAAGGAAACGTTTACAAATATTGGATTCTCCTGGTTCTTGAACCAAATCCACCTTTAGCAAACCCATATCCTTCTCCAGAGAGAGAAACTAGTTAGTGCTCAGTTGTCCTTGAACAATCACTAGGCCTTCAGTTTTCCCAGCTGGGGGAGCCAGTTCCTTGCACACTTCAGAAATCTCAAAAAATTTTAGTATTTCCAGAAGTGCAAACCACAAACCTCTGTGTCAGAATTTCCTGGTACATTTTTTGGAAGAGCTCATGCCTCACACATCCTGGACCTACTAAATCAGAGTATCCAGTATTGTAAACCCAAACTTGGCATTAATATTGTGTTTGCCAGTGCTGGCCTGCTCAATGGCATCTCCGGATGGCTATGTAAGGGTGGGATGTTCCTAGCTTGCAAGGAGAATCTCATTTATGTAAGAATAACCTTTCATATAAAGTATTCAAAACTCATTACTGTTGCAAACTTTTCATTCCAGTGCCTGGTTTTGTAGAAGAAGCCAGGGACCTAAAGTTTTAAACTTTCTTAAAATTGTACTCATTAAACAGCATGTTAATCATGGATCAGGGAATGCACATTATACAATCCATTAAGCTTGTGTATGTTCCTGGAAGACTGCAGATTGTATAAAAATACAAATGATCCAGCAGTTAAAATAATTGGCTATAATGAACAGCAAAATTAATTATGAATGACCACATTGCTTACCCAGTTGACCTAACTCATTAGCAGATGTAATGGGTCAGGTAAAAATAAGATGTATTTTGGCTTCTACAAATTGCTCCACAAGCATCCACAATAGTCCTGGGATCTCATGGCCAGAACAGAGGCTAGACATGAGACAATGTATGAGAGTGAGGCCACTGATGGTCGTCGAGAGAAGCATTCACTACAAATCCATCATAAGAACATAATCTATTATAAGATCACGGATTTATTACAAGCAGGAAGAAAATTATTTACCTTTTCTAGTTAAATGAACTCTTCTGTACCACCAAGATGTTTTCTGATCAACTAAGCAGTGACTCACTAAATCAGCATTTCCCCCAATGTGTTCAGTGGTTCAGCAGAAGACTAATGCTAAGAGAAGTTGTGGGGGCTGGGCGCAGCGGCTCACGCCTGTAATCCCAGTGCTTTTGGAGGCCGAGGCAGGTGGATCATTTGAGGTCAGGAGTTCAAGACCAACCTGGCCAACATGGTGAAACCCTGTCTCTACTAAAAATACAAAAATTAGCTGGGCAGTAGTGGCATGCACCTGTAATCCCAGTTGCTCGGGAGGCTGAGGCAGGAGAATCACTTAAACCTGGGAGGCAGAGGTTGCAGTGAGCTGAGATCGTACCACTGCACTCCAGCCTGGGTGACAGAGTGAGACCTTGTCTCAAAAAAAAAAAAAAAAAAAAAAGAGAAATTGGGAGTCCGTTGGGAGGTGGATGTGGGTGTGGAGGCAGGGCTTCTGGATCAAATGCTTTTAGAAAATACCACCTTCCTGAGCCCTGTTTTGGAGAATTATGAACTTTAATTTGCATCTAGTATACTAAAGGTTGTGAGAGTTGAGCGGTAAGGAACTTCACTTCAGTTCTGCATTAATAAATGTTCTAGCTGTAGGCAGCCAGACAAATGCTACCTAACCAAAGAAAAAAGGGAATCACAGAGAGGATTGGAAGTAACTACCAGAATAGGTGAGAAGACTGGAAAACCAAGAGTGTCAGAGGCAGAAAATCACTGAAATCACCTGGCTCGGGCATGGCCAGGGCCACTGCAAGTCATCTCATCTCTCCCTTTCCCTTTGTGACATTCCGCCGATGAACCATTTCAGGAGAAAGCATTTGAAGAGGCAAGCTCAGGTTAGAAGCCTGTTATCCAACCAATGGAGGCAGAGAAAATAATTATCCATCCTGCCAAATTCCTTCCAGGGAGCAATGAAAACCCTCGCTTCAGAACTCACAGTAGGCAGCTCACCTCTCCCGGTCTCACACCCTCAGTAACAATTTTTCAGCTCAGCTTCGTTTAACCCAGTGTTTCCCAAAATTATTCTATCTCTATTTCTTCACATAACACATATAAACAGTATAAGAGACTTTTAGATATGAGGTAGATAATAGTAAATGGGGTTAGCATGTGCATGAGGCACATGATTACTGTGTATTATACACAATTAGTATATCCCGTCATTAGCATGGTCAATTTTGAAGGTATACTGAGTTGTCAGTTACGTTTGCAATAGCAACGTAATTCTGTATAGGTCATTCTGGGGAAGGTAGAGATTTTGAGGCAAATCAATCTAAATATCTCTGTCCCCCAATTTTAAAACAAGTCTACAAGAACTTTGTTTACAATGAATCCCAAGGCAGCCTTGATGGGAAGAAATTAACAAGAAGGCATCTTCTCAGTAATGATGGGGAAGAGAATTGCTTGTGTTGTTACTCTCTTCATTAATAAAATGACAATAATCTTCATGTTGTTTTCTGTTTCACAGTGTGCCTCCACTCACCTTACCTCTTTGATTCTGAGAGCTCTGGACTGATCATTCTCATACGATCCTAAGTTTCTCTGAACTCCAGCTTGCAGACCTGCCTCCTCTTTGCTCAGCAGCAGGCTGCCTCCCTGAGTCACTGGGTAGAAGTGTCTTTGATTACGGAATGTCACCAGCAACAAAACGGCCTGCCAGGTCTCATGTGATGCTAAGCAAGGAAAAGATGCTACTCTCTGCCCCTGTAGCATTAAGGCTTCTGTTGTTTGTGTCTCCAGTTTTCCCACACTTCAGAGTCCACAGTATTCACAGTCAAATTAATCCCCAGGGAGTGAATGAGCTCAGTGCAGGGGAAATGAGGACCAGTGGGGATGCAGCTGGCCCACACACGACAGAGAGAGGAACAGAGCTGATTCTCACAAGCCTGGATATTAGAGTCAGCCAGCTGCTTACAGACAGCCCCAAGAAGAGAAAGAGAGGCTCAGCAGAATAGTTCTGCTTTCACCATCTCTGAAACAGGCATGGGCTATGTCAGCTCTGCCTGCCTCTGTCTCTGCTCAACCCATGTCTGGCCCTTGCAAGGCCAGCTGTCTACTGCACAAGGAATACCTGGCCTGACAGCACAATAGCTGCTTCTTCCCCATCAGTGATTGTGACCCAGATGGTTCACACCCATGCATTGGGCTGGAGTTTCAACATTGAACCTGACTAGTCTGCCAGATTCCTGGTTGCACCTTCCACTCTAGTTTCCCAACCAGACTAGACAAAAGTCACACATCCCAGTTCTCTGTTGCTGATTCATGTTTCCTGTGCCTTCTAGTTAACTCTGATGAACCTCTCTATCAAATAGGTTAATAGAAAACCCAGAATAAAGTGGCTTAAATACCAAAAGATTTGTTTATTTGTGTAAAAAAAGTTCAAAAGTATGTGGTCCCATACTGGTAAGTTGGATTCACAAAGTCATCAAGGAACTCAGCCTCCTCCTATCTTTCTGCTTCTCGAGGACTCTCGTGGTCCAAAATTGCTGTTGGAGTGCCACTCATCACATCCACATTTCAGACAGCAGAAAAGAATCAGCAAAGAAGACCCAAGGGACTTTCTGCAACTGTCTGTATCCCTTCTAAGAACTATTTTCAGAATTCTGCACAATTTCTACTTTATGTCAATGACACATTGAAATGCACAGCTTCAAGGGGGGCTGGGGAGTACAGTTCTATTGTTGGACACACTGCCACTCACAATAATGTAAGAGTTTCATTTGTGTATTAATTAGGATTAAGTTCACATTAATGTACGTGGTCTAGGGTTGGTTTGGAGGCTCCATGACCACCAGGTCTCAGACTCCTTTTACCTTGTGGTTCTACCATCCCATCATGGGACTTCCACTTCATGATCATTAATGGCTGCTCCTGCCCAGTTGTCGCATGTACAATCCAAATAGCTGGAAGAAAGAGAGTCAGGAGATATTAAATATACTTCCTAATGGTTTCATATGTCACTATGCTTGAACATATTAACTAGATTTTAATCACATAGCTGCTCCTAGCTGCAAGGGATGCCGAGAAATAAATTCAAGGTGACCATGCAGCCAGCTAACATTTGAGAATTCTACTTCTGGAAGAAGGGAAAATGCACATTGTAGCTAAATATCAGTTTCTACCACCATTGTTTTTTGAGCCAGGGTCTCTCTCTGTTGCACAGGCTGGAGTGCAATGGCACAATCATGGCTCACTGCAGCTTTGACCTCCCAGGCTCAAGTGATCCACCCATCTCAGCCTCCCAAGTTACTGGGGCTACAGATGCATGCCACCATACTTGGCTACTTTTTAATTTTTGGTAGAGTTGGGGTGTTTCCATGCTGCCCAGGCTGGTCTTGAACTCTTGGTCTCAAGCAATCCTTCTGCCTCAGCCTCCCAAATTATTGGGGTTATAGGCGTGAGCCACCACAACTGGTCTCTACCATCATTTTTAAGGAAGAGAGACAGAAAGGATATTAGGTAAGTAATTAGTAATACTTATTATTATTATAACCTCCCTAATCCACTAGGACACCCATTAAATGCTGAGACCTGCCTTGACCAAGCTCTGTCAGTAGCCCTGATCTCTTGGATCTAATTGAATTGGATGAGACTTTGCCAGCTCTCTTGGATTTAAAATGTGGTATCATCCTAGAACTGGCCAATCATTCTGTCCTAACTGTCCCCCATCATTCCCTAGCCCTGTCTAAGAGCTCCCAGCATATTTTATACTCCAGGCTCAGCCAGTTCCAACAAATAAACAACGGACTGCTGGCTGCTTAAAAAAAAAAAAAAAAAAAAAAAAATCACTCATATCTGATCACAAGGTAGGTTTAGTATTATGGAAATGCCTCTTTAAATTCGTCATTTGATGAATTTGCATTTGTAAACAGAAGCGTATAGATGAATAAAATAATCAATGAATGAAGTGAAGCTTTGGTTTCAATCTAACCACTGAGTATATTATATTTGTCCTCTGCATGATAACTTAAGAAGCAAATCACCAATTTTAACCAATGAAAATCTCAAGTTCATCCTACCATATTGAAATAAAAGAGTAATCAATAAACATTTTCAAATAGGCATTCCATAAGTAATCATTGTTTTGTCAAATTCAGGGAAACTTTAGAAGTTATAGACATGTCTATTGGTCCTGCCTGAGGTCAATAGTTCTTAGCACATGAGACTTGGGAAAGGTTATAATACTACCATAACGGCATCTAATTTCACAGCATCCTGAATAAATGTGCTGGTGAGAACGCTGACCTCACAATAAGAAAATCTAGGTTTATATTCCAGCTTTGGAACTTTTTAAACTTTGTAACTCTATGCCAGTTACTCCACTCAACGACTTTAGATTCTTCTTCTCTCTACTGAAGATGACATCGTTGGATTGTTTGAAGATTAAATGACCATATATGAAGAAGAAGCTAATATAATACAATATTTGGCCCATAGAAAACAGTCGGTAAATGTTCTCTGAATCTGAATTTATTTAGAGAAAACTTTCTGTGCTATACTAATTAAATACAACATCCATCATTCTTTTTATGAACTTTTAAAAAACCTCATCGTGTATTTCTCATTTTAGAAAAACAAACTAAAAATGTCAAAGCTTTGTAACTAGTATAGTATTTAGTACCATAAGCTAGTCAGTTATTTTTCATTAAAATATATAAAAGCTTATATTGGAGATTATATCCATAAAGTCCATTTAGTTTTACAACTTAATTATATGTAGTAAAACTTTACTACCACATTTAACAGGTATTAACCTAATTCTTTTTAAACAAAAGCAATATTTGACTGGAAGTGAAACCTAAGTTGAGAAAACAAAAAGGAACTCCCTTAAAATATTTCCTTAGTATTTATTTTTCAAGAAAGGTCAACTCAGCTAATGCATCAGTTTGCTTAATGTCTTATTTGTGTTATCTCAATATTTTTAGTAAAACAAATTTGTTACTATGGTGTCCAATTTTAGCATTACCAAGAAATAGGCCAATATCAGGAAGGCAAAACCAACTGTGAGTTTTGCAATAGCAAATTTTAGTAAATTGAATTTATACATTGGCTAAAATAATTTTTAAACTCAAGCAATAGCTGGGAAAAAATGAGTATTTTAGATAGATGAATCTCTTACTATATTCTAGACGATGTGTCACTTTCTTTCAGAATAAAACCAAAAAAGAAAAGAATCTATCCAAGTGCTGAAAATACATTACTTTTAATCTTAATATACTTCGGAGTGAAATCTTACCAGAATTTCTACCTTATTTAATGTGTTCCTGTATGAAATAAAATATTCTTTAACGTTCTCAATAAAAATTCATAAGATACCATTAGATCCTTAAAATATGTTTCATGGAGAATATTTACAACTCATAGCTTTGGAAGGTGCCAGCATACATATGCATGAGCAATAATACAGACTTCTTGGATGATTATCTGAAATTCAATTTGACTCTACAACTACTTATTGACTAGTGTATAATCAGAGATAACAAGTTTATGTAATGAATGAGATCCACACTTCACAAGACACCATCAGCATCACCAACTATCATTTGTGGAGCTTACTACAGATATGTAGCCATGTGGCAGTTTCTACAGATACAAAGTCATATAAAATACAGTCTCTGCCTCAAGACGTTTGTTATTATTATTCCCAATGCTGATAATGCCAGTATATTACACTTGCATAGTGCTTTTGAATGTATGAAATATACTTCTATCCATTATTTTATTTAACACTCTTAATATCTTTGGAAGGTAGCTGTACAACAGGTAAAACCATTTCCATTTTACAGATGAAGCCTCAGCAATTAGGCATCCTGCCCAGGTCAGAAAGCTAAACTGATGGCAGAAGTAGGATTAGAACTACATTCTTGTCTAAGAACTTTTATCCCCCTCTAATAAACTTCTTCAAGACCTTTATTTAGGAAATCCAGACATATTGAAAGGATTAAAATACCAATAACATATGTAGATGTAAAAGCCAAATGACCAATGTAAGATGCATTAAGAAAGCTGTGTGGGGAGAGAACTCTGGTTCTGGACCCTCTCTGCTGAACCAGTTGTAAATGATAATTAAGAGGCAGAAAAGCAGGGAAGAACCAGGGAGGTATTGCAGGCAGGGTAAGCTTGATCCAAAATGTGCACTCAAATTGCCCTCCTTTCCAGAGCACAATAAGCTGAGGCTAATACATATTTTCTTCAGCCTTAACCTATAATGCCTAGCACAGGACCCCTGAGGATTGCAGGCTATGAAGCAGCACCCCAGACCTCTTCCCATAGCAGGCCCTCAATAAATGTTTGGTGAACAGAGAATCAGAATAAATGAATAAACCAAAAGAACCACTTCCATATCAGTCAAGGATCTGGAAATCTGTTGCATTTCTGAATGAGTCTGTTCATCATTTACTCATTCATTCATTCATTCATTCATTCATCAATTCATTCATTCATGCATGCATGCATTCCTTTATACCAGTGGTTCTCAACTAGGGATGATTTTTCCCCAAGGGAATATCTGGACACTCTTTTTAGTTGTCACAGCTGAGGACTACTACTGGCCTCTAGTGAGAAGAGGCCAAGGATGCTGCTAAACATTCTGCAATGCTGATGAATGCACAGGATAACTCCCTAAAACAAAGAGTTATCCAGTCCAAAATTTCAATAATGATGAGGTTGAGAAACTTTGCTTTACAGTAAGTTCTAGTAAACGTTTTTATTCTTCTTTTTTTTTTTTTTTTCTTTTTTTTTGGGTTTTTTTTTTTTTGGTCTTTCTTTTCTCTCTCTCTCTCTCTCTTTCTCTCTCTCTCTCTCCCTCTCTCTCTCTTTCTCTTTCTCTCTCTCTCTCTCTCCTCCCTCTCTCTCTCTCTCCTCTCTCTCTCTCTCTCTCTCTCTTTCTCTCTCTCTCTCTCTCTCTCTCTTTCTCTCTTTCTCTCTTTCTCTCTTTCTCTCTTTCTTTCTTTCTTTCTTTCTTTCTTTCCGAGACAGAGTCCCACTCTGTCATCCAGGCTGTTGTGCAACAGAGCAGTCATAGCTCACTGTAACTTCAAACTCCTGGGCTTAGGCAATTCTCCTGCCTCAGCCTCCCAAGTAACTAGGACTACAAGCACTTACCACTATGACTAGCTAACTTTTTAATTTTTTGTAGAGATGAGGTCTCACTGTGCTGGCTGGTCTTGAACTCCTGGGCTCAAATGATCCTCCAGCCTCAGCCTCCCAAAGTACTAGGATTACAGGAATAAGCCACTGTAGCCGGTCAAGTTCTAGTAAATATTTTGGTTTAGTGGTGGGAACAGATGCTTCAAATGGTGAAATAGATTATTTATTATAAACAATAATTAATAATAATTATAAACCATGACAAGTACCATGAAGGACAAAACAGAGCACTGTTGGGAGATTTTAGATGGCTTATTGCTTCTGAGCAGGAAAGGATAGCTGGTCATGTCCAGAGGACAGCATTTTGGAAAATCTCAGGCAAACTAACTAGAAATCCCAACACACCAAATACCCAAAATGAATGGGTTGTCTTTCTGGCAAAAAAAAAAAACAAAAAACAAAACAAAAAACAAAAAACAAAACAAAACAAAAAACAGCGCCTAAGGCAATGGCTCTACCATTTTTCCTCTGAAATGTGGCATCACTCCCAACAGCACAATCAACATTTTATATATATATATATTTTTAAAATAGTGTTTAAGGCTCAATGGATTCCCATTTTTATAAAAATGCAAAGCCAATTTTTTTTAAATAGGGAGCTATTAGGGTTTAAAACGAGGTCTGGTATCTGTCTAGTCTTCCTCTCTTGGGAGGATCAGCCCTTCCCCACTCCTTGTGATTCCAAGAGAGTGCTAATCATGGGAACTCACGGCTCTTCTACTGGAGTGCCCACATGCACAAGCTGAACCAATCGATCTCTCTGTCTGGGCACTCAAAAGGAAGGTCAATGAAGCAGATTCATTCAGCATAGCATCCTAGAGAACTTGACTATGTATTCCTGCTGCCATGATCTCTAGGGCTGCTGCGACACTTCTGTTCTATAGATCTTGTTATTTATCTGTCCTTGGCTTCTGTAAGGAACCCTGGCATTTTCCTGATAACACATGTTCTCTTTCTTGAGTTGGCCCAAGTAATCATCTTTGCTTGCAACCAAAGAACTTCACCTGAGAGAGTTTGGTACTTTGTTTTAGGAATGGACAGTGGCTCAGTGAGGGAAGTAGAAAGAACCAGAGCTTTCTTTTTTCCAATTCCTTACCCATCCTTCCAACAGCACCCATCACTCCTTCCCTAAAAGTCTTCACTGGCTATTTCAATGTAGGGTCACCTCTTGACAGATATTGTCACTTGAAATGA
This sequence comes from Papio anubis, assembly GCF_008728515.1. NCBI lineage: Eukaryota > Metazoa > Chordata > Mammalia > Primates > Cercopithecidae > Papio > Papio anubis. Next base: position 59,150,223 of record NC_044986.1, read on the forward strand.
CAATTACTTATTTAACATGCATTGTCTTTTACTGTTAGTGTTTTTTCCTAGACTGTAAGGACTGTGAAGACAGGACCACACATGGTATTTTTTCTTATCTTTCACACTGACAAGTAAATACCCCATTAACAACCGTTGAGTGAATAGCTGTGGAAGCCAGCCTCCGCAATGCTCCCAATGATTCTCACTCCTTAGTTTTCATGCCCTTATAGTTCTCTCCCACAGAGAATAGCCCTGACCTATATACCTAATTAGATATTGTAGAAATAAATGTTTGTGACTTCTAAGGCTATATCCATAAAAGTCATTTCAGCTCCTGCCTTCATCTCTTTTGGATCACTCTATTGAGAGAAACTAGTCACCACATCATGAGGACACTCTAGTGGCCTTATGAAGAGGTCCACTTGGTGAGGAATTAAATCTCTTGCCGACAGACAGACAGTGCTGACTTGCCAGTGTTTGCCATCTTAGAATTGAATCCTCTGACCCCAGTCAAGCCTTCAGATAACTGTAATCTGGCCAACATCTCAGTTCTAACAACATGAGTGAGAAACTCTGAGTCAGAACCCTCCAGTTAAGCCACTTCCAAATTACTGACCAACAGAAACTGTACGATAATAAATATTTGTTACTGTTTTAAGACACGAAGTTTTTGGGTAATTTGTTATATAATAGATAACTACTACAATAATTAATTCTATCCTGAGAGAAACACAAACCTTATGTTTATTTGAACTGTAAGAATGAAAGAAAGATGGGCCGGGTATGGTGGCACATGCCTGTAATCCCAGCTACTTGGGAGTCTGAGGTGGGAGAATCACTTGAGCCCAGGAAGTGGAAGTTGCAGTGAGCTGAGATTGTGCCACTGCACTCCAGCCTGGGTGATAGAGCAAGACCCCGTCCCAAAGAAAAATAACGAAAGAAAGAGGGACCAATTTATTTGTTTCCTTGAAGAAACAATTTCTATAAACAACACTACTCTAATATATGAAGACTCAATTTCATTTAGAGGCTAAAGGCAAAAACAAAAACAACTCAGATTTTGTGCCTATTATAACTTTTTTCAGTTTTTTTTTTTTTTTTTTTGAGGCGGAGTCTTCACTCGGTCGCCTAGGCTGGAGTGCAGTGGCGCGATCTCGGCTCACTGCAAGCTCCGCCTCCCGCGTTCGCGCCATTCTCCTGCCTCAGCCTCCGGAGTAGCTGGGACTACAGGCGCCCGCCACCGCGCCCGGCTAGTTTTTTGTATTTTTTTAGTAGAGACGGGGTTTCACCGTGTTAGTCAGGATGGTCTCGATCTCCTGACCTCATGATCCGCCCGCCTCGGCCTCCCAAAGTGCAGGGATTACAGGCGTGAGCCACCGCGCCCGGCCTTTTCAGTTTTTTTAAAGGATAATTGATAACTAAAATTGTACATATATGACATACAACTTGATAATTTAATATTTACATACATTGTGAAATAATCACTACAATCAAGCTAATCAACATATCCCTTATCTTCTTTGTGTGTGTGTGTGTGTGTCTGTGTCTGTGTGTGGTGAGAACATTTAAGATCTATTCACCCTCTCAGCAAATTTCAGGTATACAATACAGTATTAACTATAGTCACACTGTTGTCCTTTAGATTTCCAGAACTTATTCATCTTACAAAACTGAAACATTGTACCCTTTGGCCAGCATCTCTTCATTTTCTCCTTTTTCCCCCCTCCCCTGGCAATGACTCAGCAAACTGTCCTCCATGTTCATCAAAGTTGTTGCAAATGGCAGGATTTCCTTCTTTTTTAAAGCTAAATAATATTCCACCAATTATAATCCTTAATATGTCAAATACTTAACAATAATTATAGTGCCTTTCCAGGTACTTGGCCAAAAGAGAACCGGGTAGATTTCTTGTAGAGAAAAGTCTTCTACTGAAACAAGATGGAGAAAAAGCTTGAGTATGGTCACCTGATTTTCTGAATCCCAAATTAGAAAATATGATTGCTGTTTATGGAGACAATGGACTACAATATTTGAAACCAAAATAGTTCTAGAAAATCCAAGATATGTGGTCTCAGTACCTAAGACTGAACTGGGTGCTTAAATCATGCTAAAGACTAAACTTATTAACAACGACTACTAGATTTAGTCACAATGTTTTGATTTATTTAGAAGAAGGAAAACAGCTTTTAAAAGACTCTGTGCCATCTTGAGAAGGTAATTGTAATTTTAAAATAATTCTGACTAGGAAATGGCTTATTAAGAAATGGAAAAATATTGTGTGACTCATATGTATTTGAAAAATCAAAGTAAGTATCTCTTCTCAAAGTTATGATCTTAATAAACCAAGAAGACCTAGATGATAAGTCTAAATGATTTAATTTTTTGACAAATAATAGAAGTATAAATTTGATTCTAACTGGCAAATTCATCACATATTAATCCTTAGGTAGAGGTATTATAGGTTTTTAGCCATATATATCTGTTACCATAAAAACTTACCTTATAAAGACCTTGGCTGCCTTCTAACAACATAACTGAGTTTATGCATCTAAACAAGATGACTGCTAAGTTGAGCTTATCAACTTATTCTTAAGGCATTGTCATTACACAAAATACTTTTAGAATTCCTCATTTGCTATTCCTACCACTGAGGAGATAATACTTTCATGGTTAGGAAAAGACAAGTAATTTACTGATTAGAAATAGTGACTCTGGATTTAGATTTTCTGGGTTAAAACTCTGGTTTCACCATTTACTTAAAAAAGTTATTAGGTGCATACAGAGGCAGGTCCAAGGCAGAAAAAACATATAAACAATAAAAGAGACACGTAAGTGATACAGTGAGTAATCTTAGGCAAATCACTTAATGTCTCTGCCTTAATTTTCTCAACTAAAAAACAGAAATAAATAAAAGAATCCATCTCTTAAAGTTATAGTAAGATATAAATGAAATAGTACATGTAAAATTCTTAGACACCCCAGCACACAACAAGTGCTCAATAAATGTTAGGTGGTGAAGTTAGTTAATTAATTAGTTAATTAGTGATGAGACTCACCCCCCAAAAAAATGTCCTCCTAAAAGTGTGTGCAGCAGTGTCATAATTATAAAACATATTTATTTTCACAAGGACCCCAAGAAATTAATACTTTTGCAAAGTGATAGTAAGTGCATAATTAATGCTGCTGTTGAATGAATCTATTTGCATTCTTTGACTTTTAGGATGCTTCTTCATAAACAAAGATCAACTAAGCAGACAAACCCTGTTGCTAAGAAAAACTAGAAAAGCTGGATAATATGCACAGGCATGCACACACATGCATGTACACACACACACACACACACACACACACACAATGTTTGAAGGCTTTGGATAGCTATGAAGACAGTTAGGACTTGAGGGTCCAATATCCCCAACCGAAGAGACATTCATTGAGATGAATCTAACTTCTACCTTTCTTTTTCCATCAAGGCATTTGCTGAGTGATACACAGCTTGCTCAGATAAACTAAGGAACCCAGCAAAAAGCAGGAGGAAAGAGGCAGAGAAGCTGAGTGGAGATTTTGACAGTCTGCTAGGACTGGGGAAAAGAAATTGAGGTTCTTAGCCACCAAGTTATTCAGGATGTAAGGGACTAAGATCACAAATTAAAAAGACACATAGAAAAAGAAAGGCTGAGACTGATAGTTTGATCCATTTAAGAACCCTTAAGGCATTTGCTGACTCATAAGCTGACTGGACTGAGGCAGAAGGACTGAGCAGAAAACAGCATAGAAGAGCCTGGACATCTAAATAGAGCAATTGAATAGTTTTAGTATGCTAGGGAGGTAAGAATGAGTTCAAGTGTACTGAGGAGAAGGGCATCTGATAAATTCCTCAGATTTTCAGATTGAACTCCTGAGGGATTATTTTCTAAGAATAAGGGTGAGTGAGAAATTGACTAAGTCTTGTGAGGGTTGAAACCAAGCCTAGAACCAGCTTAATCCCTCAGTGGATTAATGCAAGCTACTCCTACTCTTAATGCCTGCCAGAAATAGAATCTTCCCTGGAGGAATTTTCATTGAAGATATTCAGTATTTGATCAAAAGTTATCAGGTGGATCAAGAGACAGGGAGAAAAAACATAAACAATAAAACAGACCTATGAGTGATACAGAATCAGTATTATTGCATATGGACTTTAAAATGACTGGGGTTAGTGTATTACTGAAGAAGAGGTCAAGATGGAGAATTTTAGCAGAGAACTGGAATCTATAAAAAATGACAAAATGGAAATTCTAGAAGTGAAAATACAGTAACTGAAATTTAAACTCATCAGATGTCTTCAAAAGAAAATTGGACAAAGATGAAGAAGAGTTAAATGAGAAGATAGGTTAGTAGAACATAAATGGAATGAAGAACAGAAAGGAAAAAGGATAGAATATATAGAAAAGCTTATGAGACACTTGGAATAGAGTGTAAGTTTTAACATATGTGTAACTGAATCCTAGAAGATGAGGAGAAAGAGAATGAGGTAGAAGAAAAATGTGAAGAAACAAGCTAAGGAGTTTTCAGAATTGACACGGCATAAAACCACAGATTCAGAAAACGCTGTGAACCCCAAGCAGGTTAAATACAAACAAACAAAAAAACTCAGGCAGGTTAAATACGAACAAAACAAACAAATAAAACCTTAAGCATATTATATTAAAACTGCTAAAAACCTAAGACAAAAAGAAAATCTCAAAAGCAGCCAGGAAAAAAACACAGACACACACAGACACACATTATTTCAAAGAAGACAAAACATTGAAAACTGACTCCTCAATGGAAACAAAATGAGGCTGAGGTTAGTGAAGTAGGAAGAGGCTATTCTATAGGGCCTTATATACCATGTGTATTAGTCTGTTCTCATGCTGCTAATAAAGACATACCTGAGACTGGGTAATTTATAGAAGAAAGAGATTTAATGGACTCACAGTTCAGCATGGCTGGAGAGGTCTCACAATCATGGCAGAAGGCAAAGGAGAAGCAAAGACATATCTTACATGGTGGCAGGCAAGAGAGCTTATATAAGGGAATTCCTCTTTATAAAACCATCAGATCTCATGAGACTTATTCACTATCATGAGAATAGCATGGGAAAGACCCACCCCCATGATTCAATTACCTCCCATGGGGTCCCTCCCATAACACATGGGAATTGTGGGAGCCACAATTCAAGATGAGATTTGGATGGGGACACAGCCACACCATATCATTCCACCCTTGGCCCCTCCCAAATCTCATGTCCTCACATTTCAAAACTGATCATGCATTCCCAACAGTCTCCCAAAGTCTTAATTCATTTCAGCATTAACTCAAAAGTCTATAGTTCAAAATCTCATCTGAGACAAGGCAAGTCCCTTACATCCATGAACCTGTAAAATAAAAAACAAGTTAGTTACTTCCTAGATACAATGGGGGCATAAGCATTGGGTAAATACATCCATTCCAAATGGGAGAAATTGGCCAAAACAAAGGGGTTCCAGGCTCCAGGCAAGTCTGAAGTCCAGTGGAGCAGTCACATCTTAAAACTACAAAATATTCTCCTTTGACTCCATGTCTCACATCCAGATCACACTGATACAAGAAGTGGGTTCCCATGGTCTTGGGTAGCTCCACCCCTGTGGATTTTCTGGGTACAGCCCCCTTCCTGGCTACTTTTATGGGCTGGTGTTGAGTGTCTGTGGCTTTTCCAGGTGCATGGTGCAAGCTGTTGGTGGATCTACCATTCTGAGGTCTGGAAGACAGCGGCCCTCTTTTGATAGCTCCACTAGGCAGTGCCCCAGTGGGGACTTCTGGGTGGTGGCTCCAACCCTACATTTCCCTTCTGCACCGCTCTAGCATAGGTTCTTCATGAGGGCTCCACCCCCACAGCACACCTCTGCTTGGACATCCAGGCATTTCCATACATCATCTGAAATCTAGGCACAGGTTCCCAAACCTCAATTCTTGACTTCTGTGCATCTGCAGGCCCAACACCACATGGAAGCCGCCAAGGCTTGAGGCTTGCACTCTCTGAAGCAACCACCTGAATTGTATGTTGGCCCCTTTTAGCCACAGCTGGAATGCAAGGCACCAAGTTCCAAGACTACACAAAGCAGCAAGGTCCTGGTCCTGACCCACAAAACCATTTTTGCTTTCTAGGACTCCTAGCTTATAATGGGAGGGGCTGCCATGTCCTATGACATGCCCTAGAGACATTTTCCCCATTGTCTTGGCGATTAACATTTGGCTCCTCATTGCTTATGCAAATTTCTGCAGCAGGCTTGAATTTCTCCTCAGAAAATGGGTTTTTCTTTTCAAGACTAGGTAATTTATAAAAGAAAGAGATGTAATGGACTCAGCATAGCTAAGGAGGCCTCACAATCATGGTGGAAGCAAAGGAGAAGCAAAGTCACGCCTTACATGGCAGCAGTCAAGACAGCTTGTGTAGGTGAAGTCCCCTTTATAATACCATCAGATCTCTTAAGACTTATTCACTATTACGAGAACAGCATGGGAAAGACTCACCCCCATGATTCAATTACCTCCCACAGGGTGGGAGCTACAATTCAAGATGAGATTTGGGTGGGGACAGAGCCAAATCATATCACAAATGTTAAGGATGTTATCATTATTGGGGCAACAAATGGAAAGATATTGGAGTATGTAGAGCAGATTTGTGAAATTTTTTCTTCTTTGTTTGCTTGCTTGCTTGCTTTTTAAGGTAGGTATGAAGCTGCTAGGGGCTATCACACAGGAAAGTCTGCCGGGAATGGAACTCAGCAAATAGAAAATCAAAGCTGATAGATGGAAGTGAAACCAACTCCTGAATACTTATTTGAGGAAAACAGGAGGAGGAGCCAGTCTGAGAGTAAAAGGAGCTAGGAGTAGGATAAGGGAAGGGGATAAATTTAAGTTGGGGATATGATGACATGAGGGACATATGCAACAAGATCAGTGCTAGGTCATTGGAATTGAATATACAAATCGGGAAGTTAGGTGAGGGATTCAAACTGGAGGATGAAAGTGTGTGTTCAACATTTGCTTGCTGGTGTTCAATATTTGCTTGCTGGTGGTCAGAATCTCAGCAGTGGATGAACAAACCAGAATGAAGATTATTCAGAGGGCCAAAGAGGTCAGTGAAGGAAAGGTGCCCACAAAAGCAATTCAGGATGAATTATTAAAGAAATGGAAGGAGAACCAAGAGAGAAAGGAAAGAGGATAACATTTAAAGAAAAGAGTTCACAGACTTCAGAAGTAGTCTGCCTCTCCTGAATATTTGGTTTGTGTTCCTTTCTTCACATTGGTTGCTAGAAAGCTCAGAAATTTGGCATACATCTAGCAACTGCACAGAACTTTATAACCATTATGTTCAACAACCTTATCCTTAGTTTATTTTTCCTATCTTTATTTCCCCCCAACCCTATTCCATATTTGTTTACTTTTTATTGCATTTCTTTGTATTACCTTAAATCCTGAGGTGGAAGGAAAATAAGTAAACAAACAAACACATTGCAACTAGTGTAAGATTCCAAACTCCAGACATGCCACAGTGTCCATCATTCCCAATTGACTTTTGCACAGCCTGCCTCTCTCATTTACCTTACCTGCCTCAACTTTGTACTCATCTGAGACTGAGACGCCTAGGCCAAGCAATCACTAGGATCCTTTTATGCTCTAAATTTGATGAATCTATATTCCTTCAATACTAAAATCTCATGAGGTACACTACCAAATATAATATCAAGTAGTTAGAATAGCAGTTATTTCTATTAAGTACCACTTTGAAAAAAAAATGGTAACAGTGAACATCTATGGTATGCACAGCACTTGAGAAGAAGTAGGTTGGGCTTAAAAAGCAACATGACGGCATTTACTCCGGATCTTTGTAATGCATCACTATGAGGTCCAGAACTAGCATATGTGTTCAATAGGATTTAGAGCAAAATGACTGAGTGGCACATCATTAAACCATGATGTTCGAGGCTAATTCCCTGAGTCCCTGCATTAACGGGGCCATATTCTGCTTGGCTTTATACTCTTTATATTTATAGAGTACTCATTACCATAGCAACTAAGTGCTTTCCACAAAGACCTGATCAAATTATTAGGGAGAGGTGAACAGGAGAGGAGAGGACACTGCAGGAATTAAAAGGAACCTTCTCATTTAACTGTAAATAACCCTTTCCTCCCTTTACCTGACAAAAAGGGGACCTCATAGAACATTCATTTAATGCTTTCCCTCCCAGAATCCTACCAATACCCTATCTTGCTTCCCTAGAGCATTGCTACATGTCCTACTGGGTTCATCCTTGACCAAAAATGGTGAAACAGAAAGAGAGGGAGTTTGTCTAATTTTGCCTTTTTGTGTCCCCTTTTCCTCTTACAAATCAGATTTGCCTGGATTTGAGTTCGAGCTCTCCTACTTATTAGCTAGGTCTTTTTGGCAGATTACTTAACCCTTTTGTTCCTTGGCTTTCCCTTTTGTGAAATGGAGATACTAAGAGTGCCTTCCTTATAGAGTTATTACATAAGAATCAGGCCGAGCATGGTGGCTCATGCCTGTAATCCCAGTACATTGGGAGGCTGAGGTGGGAGAATCACTTGAGCACAGGAGTTCAAGACTAGCCTTGGCAACACAGCAAAACCCCATCTCTACAAAAAAAAAAAAAAAATTAAAAATAGCTAGGTGGAATGGCATGTGCCTTTAGTCCCAGCTACTTAGGAGGCTAAAGTGAGAGGATCAACTGAGCCCAAGAGGTTGAGGCTGCAGTGAGCCATGATTGTGCTACTGTACTCCAGTCTGGGCAGCAGAGTGAGATACTGCTGAAGAAAGAAAAAAAAGAAAAGAAAAGAAAAGAAAAAGGAAAGAAAAGGAAAGGAAGGAAAGGAAGGAAAGAAAGGAAGGAAAGGAAGGAAAGAAAGGAAAGAAAGGAAGAAAGAAAGAAAGGAGGGAAGGAAGAATCAAATGAGCTGAGCTGATAAACATTAAGTGTATTAAAGGGTTCCTAATCCATAGTAAATGCTTAATAAATGTTAGGTATTATTTCCACATATCCTATTCTTATATTCCCAGTCACTAGAACACTCATGGTACCCTGGTCTTCTTGGTTCAGTGAATGGAAAGAACTATCCCTGCAAGACAGGGTCCTTACTACATACAACACAGAGAAATGAGGAAGGTGACCCTTGTCTGGCCAGACCTATTGGCCAGATCAGCAAATGCATAAATCTTGCCATTGGAAGCTCATTTTTGGGGGTAAAGCAATGTCTTTTTTTTTTTTTTTTTTTTTTTTTTTGAGACGGAGTCTTGCTCTGTCGCCCAGGCTGGAGTGCAGTGGCGGGATCTTGGCTCACTGCAAGCTCCGCCTCCCGGGTTTACGCCATTCTCCTGCCTCAGCCTCCCGAGTAGCTGGGACTACAGGCGCCCACCACCTCGCCTGGCTAGTTTTTTTTTGTATTTTTTTAGTAGAGACGGGGTTTCACCGCTTTAGCCAGGATGGTCTCGATCTCCTGACCTCGTGATCCGCCCGTCTTGGCCTCCCAAAGTGCTGGGATTACAGGCTTTTACAAGTGTTTTTTCCTACTAGATTCAACTTTCACAAGAGCAAGGAGCGTGCCTCAGTCATTTGTTCCCAAGTGTAGAGACAAATTCACTCTCACATCCTATTCATACTAAGGTGTAAGTGAATAACTTGTTATCCCTCTCTGAGATTATGTATATAGGCATACACAGAAAGTTATGGCAAGCCTATTATCTCAGGCTCTATGACAGGTGGTAAAAGCTAACGAGTGATTGACACATGTTCCCTGCCTTCATGAAGGTTATATACAGTGGGAGAAAATACTGGTAAAGGAAATACATTACCCAAGGAAATTGAGTTTTAGGAAGAATGTGGTGAGGTCTTCATGAGTTCCTCAAACCATGCTAAAAAGAGGACCACCAATTCCAGTAGAGGTTAGCCCTGGCATTGAGTCAGCTGAATTCCTCTCCTGGAGAGCTTCCTCCCTGTTGTGGTGTGGCAGTACTGATCAATGCTACTGACTCATCTTTGCACAATTACCAAGAGACTATCTCAGACAAGGTCGGAAGCATCAACACCCAAATCCAAGAGTTAAGATTTCAGATAAGCATGCTTGAAACTTGGAAGAGGTCGTTTTAGGATAAGGAAAGGCAAACATTATTTTACACTGTGGGTAGTTAATTCATTACCTCATCTGGAACTTGTTACTGCAAGAGCCTATATAAACCAAAAATAAAATTAGGTTCAAGAAGGTTGAGATAAACGTATGAATAAAGAGTTACAAACAGGCTCTTGAGATAAGATTAAGACAGCCTTCAGTTCAATACGAATCTACCAATGATCCTACTACTACGTTCTGACCACAACTTTGAACATGTTCCTGACTTTCTGAAGATCTCGTTTTCTTCCATCATATGTTCTTTGGTTCCACTCCTGAAACAAGCTGGGTTAGAGAGAGAGTCTGCTAACCACTGAGAATTTTCCTATATCCTTTTGCTCTTTATAAGCATGATTTACTAAACAGATCTTAAAATAATAGAGTCCTTTCTCCCTAACCCAGACCTTGGAGAATCGTCTACCCAAGGGCAGTGGTTCAACTCCAGAAGAATATGGAAAGCCTAACCCGTGCTCTAGAAAAAGGAAGGGTAAACCACATCTGCCCCAGTTTTCAAGTTGTCCTGAGCTTAAATTCTTAGATTAATTACATTCTTAAGGTTATTTTTGCTCTTGCATTTGCTCTTGGGTTCTAGGGGTGGGGTGGCTTTAGTTACAAGTGGAGTAGGTAGTCTCCTGGGAAGAATGATCAGAGAGGCTCAAGAAGCCCTGCTCTCCATACTGCCTTTCTGCCTCAATTGACTGATAAATGCCCCAATACCACTGGGTCATAGCCTGGTCAATTTAGGTCAGTGATTTTCAAACTTTAGTGTATGTCAGAATCACTTAGAGGGCGTGTTAAACTAGATTGCTGGGTCTCACCCTCCAGAGTTTCTGGCAGTCTGTGGGAGGGCCCAAGAACATGCATTTCTCACAAGTTTCCAGGTGATCCTAATACTACTGATCCAGAGACCACACTTTGAGAACCATTGCTCTAGGCCTAGATGCCCATTCAAAAGCAAGCCTCTACATGGAATGAATGGTACTTAAGCTGGCATCAACCTCTTACAACCAAGAGTGGGGTTAGTACACCTATCAGATGAGACAAATTCTCGATTAGGAGAAAATGAAAATAATGAATATATCCACAGAGCAGGTTCAGGGTACCCAGGATCTCTGATTTTGCCCATAGGAAAAGATTGAAATGAATTATCTCTGAGTCCCTTCACCCTTTGCACACTGAGCAACTGAGAAGTTTAAAAAAAAAAAAAAAAGGGAGGGTTCATGTACACTCATATTTTTCCTCACTTTCCACAGAAGGACTTACTTGCCTTGCTCTGGAAACCCTGCCTGCTTTCCTAGGAATCTTATACATGCTCATCAGTGGGGAGACTGGTTGGGCTGGAAGTCAGCTGGCAAGCATGCTTTGCTCCTCCCCACCCTCCCCAGTCCTCTTCCTTTCCTCAATCACCCAAAGACTCACTTAATTCCTCCTCTGGTAACATTTCATCACCACGAACAAAGCACCCTCACCTTCTACATCCCCTTGGAAATCTGCTAAGCTGCCCATTCTTACACATGCTTTTTTTTTTTTTTCTCACAGAAGCAGTCATCTTTAAACCATATAACTGAAACCTTCATTGTCAGATGATTTTTTTTCTAAGTAAATAATATAAAAGAGGAATACTGCACCAACTTAAATATCAACATTATCCATCTTTGTAGCTGTCAAAGGTAAAAACATTGGTGAGCAGCAAGCACTGATAAACCATCAGGTATCTCATCTTCCACGGAGTTATTTTTAGGCAGTTAAGTTGACATGAATGTGCATCTTAATTCCCTAAATTTTAAAAAAATTGAGGTAATGGTGTCAGCAAGTTGTGACTCCAAATATGCTTTAACTGAAAACAGTATCTCTAGGGAATACTTTTAAAAGACCCATTCTAATGTTCTTCTTACAATTACATTTATTTCCCAGGTTTATAAAATGCAATTGCATTCCCACAAAACAAAAAGAATTCACCATCTTCCCTTCCTTAGGACAAAGCCCCAGCAGCAAGTCATTATCACTTTTGACTAATCAGAGGGAAACCACCTGCAGGAATACGCTCCTTTCTGTGGGCTCCCAGCAGAAGCTTCCAAATGATGATTAATCACTGAATAAACGGCAGAATTGACAACAGCATAATGACAAAGAGAAAGCAGAGAAGGGGCCTGAACCGTGGGTGCCTGTGGCCCAGCCCCAGTGGGTGGAAGGGCCAAAGAAGATGGATGGCCCTCTAAGCGCCGGACACTTGAGTATCTTGTCTTTTATAAGGGGGGGGGGTCACTTTTGCCAAATTCAACAAATAAGGCAGCACACATCAAATGGACATGCTTCCTATGGCTGTCAGAAGCAAGGAGAAATGTCTTAAAAGTTAAACTAATGAGTTTAAATTGGCATCCTAAACTCAGACGATCACAGAAATAAGAGATACTACAAATGACAGCCTAATCCATTATTGTGGAAGGCATTCGGAAGGCTTTACTGATTACAGCTTCAGATTACCCTAACTGTGTCCCTACTAATTTGAAAAATGATGAATCACTAAGTTCAAGCAGGGCTCAGAAGAGTCAATTATACTAAGCAGTGATATCAAAAGCTCATATTTTCTACACTAAGGAACAAAACATGTTGTGCTTAATAACAAACAGAAATGAGGCATAATACCCACTCTCAGTTGACCAAGTCATTAGCAATAAGAATGTTTCTCTAATTTTTCAATATTTCTTTTCAGGATATATACTCCCTACCCTAAGGAATCCTACTAGCCAAAGTTTATTAACACACAAAAAAATTGTAGCAAATGAAATATTGGTTTGCAGTCAGCTGAAGGCCCCTCAGATACCATGCGTTTCCAGGCCTTCATGCTCCAGCAAAAACAGCAGTTACTGGTCAGAACCATTATCTCCCAGGCGTCATGCGTACCATCATCTTCTTCACCATGATCATATTCATCATTACCTTCCCACCTTTATCATTTTTTACCCCCTGTAAAACAAAGAGAGCTTCCAATTCACAGAAGTCAAAGAATTCCACACATATTTTTCCATTAATACTAATTTAAACAGATTTGCCTGGCCAGTGCCCTTTCTCTAGACACCTTTTTTTTTTTTTTTTTTTTTTTTGAGACAGGGTCTCATTCTGTCACCCAGGCTGGAGTGCAGTGGCACTCTCATGGCTCACTGCAGCCTCAACCTCCTGGGCTCAGGTGATCCTCCCACCTCAGCCTCCTGTGAAGCTGGGAGTACAGGTGCACACCAACACGCCCGGCTAATTTTTGGATCTTTTGTAGAGACAGGGCTTTGCCATGTTGCTCCAGCTGGTATTCAACTCCTGGGTTCAAGCAATCCACTTGCCTCGGACTCCCAAAGTGCTGAAATTACAGGCATGAGACACTGCGCCTGGCCTCCAGACACTCTTTTGATATTTCTTCATTCTGCCTCACTACATGGGCCACTCTTCATGCTAATTTATATCAACGGAAAGTGTTTCATCGTGTGACTATGACATCATATATTGACAAGTCCCAATACCATTATGTACATTTTCTCTATATGATGTCTTTTTCTCAACCCTGCCTAGAACAATGTTGCACATTGTAGGTGAACAACAATTGCCTGTTAAATGGCTTTATTTTCTGTTTCTTTTTCTAGACTTAACCAACATGAGGTCCTATACTTGAGATCTTTGAACTCCTTCCCAAGGGGAGTTCTTGGGCATACGTAGTAGCATGAAGACCTGAAGGGAGCAATTGAAACAGTAGAGGAATCTGGGAACCCATGATTACAAATGGATCTCAAAGTAGTCTCTTTTCTCAGCACTTATGGTATAGCTGCACTGGGAATTGATTTTTCCCAACAACATTCAATTTCTAGTGTCCTCCAATGACTTCAGAAAGTTTAATCTCATATGCAAAACAAGTTTCATATTCAAATTCTCTGGCCGGGTTTTCAAGCCTCTACCCAAGATACTGCCATGTGCTTAACCAACACCACCCTGCACCAACACACACTGTTTATGTTCCCTCCTTCTTCTGCCTTTCACCTTTGACAGGCTGGCTCTCCCTCTTCACTTCATTCATGCCTTCTCATCCTCTTTGTACACCACCCTTCTTTGGAGCTCCCTCTCTTCTAAGATCTTACAATCTTGCATCAGATACTTGGAGAGGCTGTAACCAACCACAGCCAGTGTCAGAAGGTATGAACTTGGGACTATCAAGCCATCCCAAGATCTCCATTTAATCCCTGCCTGACCTTGGTTAAGTTGCTTAAACTCTCAAAGACCATTTCTACATCTATGGAATGGGGGTGAGAATATGCACCGTAGGACATAATGGAAATTTTTCAATAAAGTAATGTGTAAGAAATGCCTGGCCCAGATACTGTACAATTAATTGTTATTAATATCACTGTCATGGTTATGAATATTTTGGGTGGCAGATGCATGGGTCTGGAGCAAGAAGTACCAGTTCTCTTTAACAAACATTTCTTGTACAATCATTAGAACCATGTGGCCTATATAGTGGGCAATGTTTATAGAAACAAATTGAATACAGGCTTCTGCTGCCTTCCCTACCTCTGCCTGTCCCCAAATTTCATCTTCTTTTTGGGGCTTCAATGTTCCAGTGGCCCTGCTTTGGACAGTTACCTGTAGCCCAGAAGCTGCTCCTCCCATGGTCCACTAGTTCCAGCAGCTGCCTCACTAGTGATGCACATACAAGCCTGGATACCCCTGTGAGGACACGTGTGCTTACACGTATTGGCTTCCAGGTCAGGGATGCAAATGAACAGCAAGACAATGTGCCCCCTAAAGCAAGAGACCAGTGGGCTGCTCCCATCTACTGGTAAACAATTTGGTTGCTTTTTAAAAATTCATTACACAAACATTTTGACATTAATAGTGAAAATCAATATCTTAAGGACTTATTTGTTTAAACTACCTGTAATCCCACTGGTGTAGCTCATTATGTTTTCATTTGTTTAGATGTTCCCAGTCCATATACAGATGTACTATTACACCGTTGAATTACGGCAGTCATACCATTTTGGGTTCTGGCTTTTTTCTCTTTCTTTCTTTTTTTTTTTTTTTTTTTTTCCTTCTGAGACAGAGTCTCACTCTATTGCCCAGGCTGGAGTGCAGTGGTGTGATCTCTGCTCACTGCAACCTCTGCCTCCCGGTCTCAAGCGATTCGTGATTCTCTTGCCTCAGCCTCCCGAGTAGCTGGGATTAAAGTTGTGTACCGCCACACCTGGCTAATAGCATATGCATCTCAATATTGCCACACTTTATTGTTTTAAAGGCTACCAATAGCTTTCTGGTAAGAAAAAAAAGATAGGAATACCAACATGTTGACCTTACTTCTTGAGGCATCCTCCCATGACCCCTCCATCATCATGAAGTCTTCTCATGGGGCTCTCCCTTCTTTTGCTGTATTAAGAATCTTGGACAGGTGAAATGTATGAAATTCAAAACAGTGCCCATGTGTAGTTCCAAAGCGCTTGAGCTTTAGATCAAAATCACCTGGGAAGGGTGTTAAAAAGTATAGACTCCGGCTTCAGGCAGACTTGGATTTGAAATCCGATTCTGCCACTTACTAGCTTTGTGACTTTGGACAAGTTATTATCCTCTCTATGCTTCAGTTTCTATTCTGTAAAATGGGGTAACAGTATTCCTCTCCAAGAGCTGTTTAATGAAATAAACAGCTCTTGTGGGGATTAAATGAAAGAACACATACGGAATGTTAAATAAAATTTTGTTGAAAGTTCTGGGGTATTTTTCTCATTATTACTATTGTTGCTTTGTGTAAGAGCAATCTTCCAGGCACTGCGGGGACCATGTTTTTGCTTCTTCTGCTAACTTTGAGTTGGATGAAAGAAAAGATTGTTTCATTCATTTCTGAATTCCCAGTACAAACCTTTAGGCCTAACACATAATAGGGATTCAGTAAATATTTACTCAAAATTGACTGAAAAGTAAGCAGACACAGAGAGGGAGAAAATACACAAGCACATGATTTGAAGTTTAATTCAGTAAAATGAAAGCTTTGGTTTTCTTATGTTATCTTTTATTTTTAAAATTATTGTATCTTTCCTTTCTAAAAAAACACCTACTTCTCATATCTACCTGGCAGACATGTCAAATGTTAGACATCGCTCATTAATAAGCAACAGAAACTAAGTGAGTTTAGTTATCCTAATCCGGATTAGGATAAATTTCGTTATCCTAATCTGGAGTTCCAGCTGCTCTTCTTTCCTCCTCCCATATATTTACACAACCCCAAAAGGAAATCCGAGGAGCTCCTGTGCAAGACAGGTGTGACTTTGCCCAAGAAACAAGTATAAGGCATCCCCAGTGAGCTCCTATCTGATGGAGAAATTGGAAGTTTAAAAGCAACAAGAGGTACAGACATCTTCCTGAGGACAACTAAATGCTATAGGTTCTTCCAGCCACATAGATGTGAATTTGTTAGGGGAAAACATCATAGAAATTATGGAGTCATTAGATAAATAATTATTAACTAGAGGAAAATTAAATACAAAATGCTAGAAACTAAAAGAATAACATGAGGTGGTTTTAATTGCATGGATTTGGGGAGGGAGTCTAAATTCTATATAGATTTTACATCCAGAGCTTCCTAGTTTGGGGATCTTTTTGGTTTTCTGGTTTTTTTTTCTTTTTTTGCTAGCAATCATATTTTTTACAATGATCTTTGTTACAGTTGAAAACTACAAAAATAATTAAATATATTAATAAATCAAGTTATTGAATAAAATAGCAAAATAAAACAGAAAAAGACACTTATTTCTATAAAGACTTTTCTGGGATGGAGTTGGGGGCTTTGTCCCATATCCTTCTGGTTTTTTTCATTTTGGGATTTGACAATTTTATAAACAAACAAAATGCATTCTTTCTTTCTAAACCAAGTGAATTTAAATGTGTAAATGGTGCTTTTAACAAATATAACATCAATAACTATTTTATTTGTAAATGTTTTCATTCTACTTTCTACCTGTCTTCAAAAAACAGATTTCTTTTCCCACTATAATTTAAAATTTTAACTGAATTTCATATCTTAGGAGAAGAAGGTTCAGCACATGAAGTTTTGCACCACTTGTTAGGTATTTGGATTTGGTTCTCTACTCAGTATTTGCTCAATAAAATTTGTTACATTACATTTGAATGTTCAGTGAAAGAGGGAAAAATGTTTCTCTTGAGTCTCCACTATGGTGTTTGGAGGTCCAAAGCTCTCTTGGCAAAGCAAAGTCCTAACTCCAGGCTGCCTGTGTGCAACCTAAGAGCAGCCTGGGCCTTCTCCCACAAGGCCCACGCCTCCGGAATGTTCTTCCCCTCCTGATCGGACACAGGCTGAAATCTGTGATGCTGTCTGCTCAATCAGGCATTTTCCTGAGGCCTGTGGGTGGACTGGGATCAGAGATGAAAGTGGTGGCAAGTCTTTATTTATTATGACTGCAGAGTGGTCTATCCAAGCCGTCCATTTATAGGGACGGGAGATGCTCTTGTAACAACAGAGAAAATCATTAGCGTTTGATTACCCCTCTTGACTACCTGTCTACGGTTGTGCTCACGTTGACCCAATCAGGGCACAGAAATGGTTTCCTGGCCTAAGGGATGAAATGTGAGGTGGCTCACCTCCCAGGCCAGCCTGGACGCATGGAGACAGCACGGTCCAGTGACCTAAGCAATGAGCTGGAAATTCCAGACTAATTATGCCCTTTCCATCATCAGGCTTGCTGTGTGATACCAGGTGAAGCACCTACCGTCTCTGGACCTCTGTCTTGGCTTGTTTGCTACATGCTGAAAGTGGTTGCTACAAGGTAACAGGCAACTAATGACCTTCTTAAACCTCGGCTTCCTCATCTATAAAACAGGACTGACTTTAACAAGTGTCTTCGTTGCCTCACAGGGTCACTGTGAGGCTAAAATGCACATAAAAACTCCAATGATTTGTAGAGTGCTGAACAAATTGGTTCTTCCTCATGCCATTATTAGTACGAGAGTAAAGCTGGGACCCAGCTCTAGGTCTGCTGACCCCCATTCCAGGACCCAAGAGAAGCCAAATGAGCTAAAAGGCTAAATCCCCCCTGCTTTTCATGAGCAGCCAACAAATCTTGGACCCAATGGACTGTGGTTTCATGAAACAAATATTCCTGCAAGGGTTCAAGCATGTCCTAGTCTTGGCTAAATCTAGAAAAATCGCTAAGCCAGCACCCTTTGGGGCATTTTGTCAGGTTCTTAGGAAAACAAGAAAAATGTGGTGCAATATTTTTATTTACAGTGAATGTAGAAGTTAGCCACACTTCTCTTTTAAGTTCTTAAATGTATAGAAAGTTTCCATTTGAGGATTAGACACAGAATGGCAAGCTGGCTTCCTTCCTCCCTGAATCCCACTTGGCCCTCCCTCATTATATCCCTAGTTAATTCTTCAGTAATTGGGGAGCTATGGTCTTTGCAAATGTCACAATTTCACCACAGTGTATTTACTTCTGGGTGGATTAGCATGAATGTGTCGATTGTATTGGATTGTCAATTTTGTAGGAGTGATTTGAAAGCCTGCAGAATAAACTGTTATTTAACTTGGGGAAATGGGAAGAAAAAAAATAGCAGTATTTTATGTGTTGCTCCCTTTGGTTCATATTTGCATGAAATCTTCATAACCCAAGGCAGCTGGAATTCCAAGTATAATGATAACATTGGTGGGAAGAGGTTTAGACCTGGATGGAAGGTGAGGCTTGTTGTGTAGGAGGCAATTTTTCCACATAGATGTAAAGCATAAGAAATATTTATTAGTAGAAATTACATACGAAGATTAGGGTGAAAATAGGCTTGATTTTTAAGAAACCGTTCACAGTGTAAGCCAAAAGTATTCAGCTAACTTGGTTTCCATGTAAAGACATTTCCTATCGTATCCCTTTGCGAACATTCATGATTGTGTAGAACATTTGCATGTCATTCATTTTCCAAAAGAACCTCTTAGTTATGGGAATAATGCAATTATATTGTTTATACAAATCAGCTAACTCCAAACTGACAAAATAAATTGCTCTTTTTTTTCCTGAAATCATCAGAATCAGGGGTGGGACAATGAATGAGGCCAATATGAAGAGTGCTGAGTTTTCTCACACAGGTCCTGCTGATGACGAATGAACATCCTAGTCACTTACATCATTGGATTGACAAACCTAGGGAGTTGCTACTTTCTCTTCCTTGGCTCTTGTATCTCTTTTCCACCTTGTTCTTCTGCCCTCTTTTGTCTTCTGAACGTATCACTAATGGTCTCCATTATGATCATGAGGGTATTTTACGTGAAAGACTCCTACAACGTGCACTGCAGTGACACAAAACACTAAAATGGCGGCCACTGTTACCATACTGTGTATCAGAGGAATTTTGGCCACAGTCTATTGGTGATGGCTGGATTCCAATCAATCACCCCAGAGAGCAAGATATCACTGTTGGCTAAGGCAAGGAGTTCACAGGTCTCAATTAAGCAGAATCTAAATATAAGGTATGTCCAATTATTGTTGTTTGCCTCCTTTTTTTTAAAGCAAGAAAATGGAAAACTACCATAAAAGTGTGCAAGAGTAAAAGAAGTACTGGGTTAGCAAACTAGAAATGTGGTTTGTAGTCCTCAAGACTGCTTCTAGGAAGTTCAGAGAGAGTGTGAACACATCACTTATCTCTTGGGTCCTCAGTTTTCCAATCTGAAAATGAGCAAATCTGGCTAGAATCATAAACTTTTTCAGCTTCTAACATCTATGTTCTATTTCCACAATGTCTCCTTTTTATTGACTGTTTCTCTTATTACATAAACAGTATATCTTCATTAGTTATAACAAATAAGCAATAAAGAACAAAACTAAAATCACTTGCTGATTTCCTACTCTGAGATAACTGGGCTTACAAATAAATATATACTTAATTGTAAATATATCAAAATGAGGCTATGCCAAATATCCTGGAATAAATTACACATTGATTTTTTTTTTCCAAAAGGTAGCACTAAATGTTTTGCTTATTTCCAAAGCACGCAGGGCCCATTCTCTTTCGTTCTCTTCAGCTATTGCTACAGGCCCGGATAAGAATTAATAATGGGATGCTGCTGTTCCTGGCCATCAAAAAGAAAGGATAGAACCTCAAAGGAGCACTCAAAGAAGCCATAAAGATCCCCAGGAACTGCCTTCTAAACATTTTACAGAGGAGAAACTTAAGGCCAAGAGTCAAGTGACAAGTCAAACATTGTCACTGGACGTCAGTGCTAGAACAAAGATCTCCCACCTCCAGTTTTAAAACTGTTTTGCACTCTTTCATTGTTCCTAGAGATTTTTTTTTACCTTAAAAAAGCAGTGTTGATTTTTGTCCTTCTGATTGAACTTTGGTTAACAGGAAAACTTGATTTAACCAACTTTCCTGGTTAATGGAGGTCTCACCTTACCACACTCCAACCTCACACCCTGTCACTAGCAGGCTCCAGGAAGAGTTGCCTTGAATGGCAGGGATGAGTCATGGGCCATAAATGGTACTTAGCAGGAAAAGTACTGAAAAAGTAAAAAAAAAAAAAAAAAAAAGGTACTATTACCCCTCACTATGATACTATCCAGGCAATATAATCTTTTTTTTTTTTTTTTTTTGAGATGGAGTCTCGCTGTGTTGCCCAGGCTGGAGTGCAGGAGCATGATCTCTGCTCACTGCAAACTCCGTCTCCCAGGTTCAAGTGATTATCCTACCTCAGCCTCCCTAGCAGCTGGTATTACAGGTGCCCACCACCATGGTCTTGGAACTCCTGGTCTCAAGTGATCCACCTGCCTCAGCCTCCCAAAGTGCTGGTATTACAGGCATGAGCCACCACACCTGACCTCAAGCGATAGAATCTTAATTTTCCTTTAATTCATTGAGTCTCTTTACATATTGCGCCAAATGAAGGGACATAGCTTGCAACAGATACTCCCAATAGATACTCCCTAAAGGTATGTGTAGATAGATTTTCCTATGCATACCTTTAAAAAAAGGATGCCAGGAAACAATGTCAGATACTTAATAAATATTTGTTGACTGATTGAGCTTGCTCCAATCAAAGGCACTTTCTTGGTATTCTTGTTTACCATGAGATGGGGAAACAGCACCAGCCCACGCCTATCTCACGGAGAGGCCAAGAGAGTGAAAGAAACAATGGAGATCAGATCCTTAGAAGAAAAGCACTAGGTGTATTCGAGCTCATTAATATTAATCATCAAGTCAGAGCACCTGGTCCCTAAGTGAGGCTACTTCTTGGCCATCGAGAACTATCAGGCTTATTCTCAGTCTAAAAATGGCCTCATTCTCTAGGTCACTCCATCTAATGTTTAAAATTCCTCACCACAATTCCCCACCCAGTTTGCTTTCCTGAGGTCATATCTGATCCTGGTCAAGGTTACTTCAAGGGCATGTAGCCTACTTGTCTTTTGTTTTCTTTTTTTGTTTTCCTTACCTCAGCTCATCTGAAGGATACAGCACATTCTCAAAGACAAGGTGGAACACGCTTTCTTGTCTTGAATACAACCTTCTGGGTGGTTCTGATAAACCCACCTCACTCCTAGTGAGTCTCCCTGATTCCAGTTCAGCAGAAGAAGCTGTGAGCCAGAGACTGGACATGGTATGTCCAGGGTTTCATCACTAGCTGGAGGAAGAGAAGCAAAAATCTCTTTCAAATTTTAACTTTTCATAATCTGTTTTTTTCACCAAGCTCAGATGTGGCCAATCCTGACATTGTTTCATTTTATTTCAGGGTATATCTTAGCATCTCCCTATAGCATCAAGCAGATTACTTTGCAAATTGTTGATGTGTAGTAAATACATGAACAAATAAATGAATCCCAAGCTTATTTTTCTCTTCCTACTCTTTACTTAGTTTTTACCACTTATCTGGACCCAAGTCTGTTTCAGTGGTTCTCAAACTAGAGCATGCATCAGATTCACTTGGAAGGTTTGTGAAACAGATTGCTGGGCCCAACTCTCAGAGTTTCTTATTTACTAGGTCTGGGGTGTGGCCAATAATTTGCATTTCTAACAAGTTCCCAGGATATACTGATGCTGCAGGTCCAGAAACTGCACTTTGAGAACCAATGGTCTATCTTATCCAAACATTGCATGGGATCTCAGCTTTTGTAAAAGGTTCATTTTCAGTCAGTTAAAGATTCTATGTTCACTCACCACTTTTCTCAGGCATATTCTCAATCAGTGGTCTGATTTGCTTACCAATTTTTTTTTTTTTTTTTTTTTTGCTTACCAATTTTCTTAAGCAACACTATCCATGGTAATCTGCAACATGCATATTTATCTTTATTTACATCTATCTCTATATTAATCTTTCTATTAAGGATTGTCTTACCTAGAATATTTTTCCTTATTTATACTATTATTCTCTTGCTATACATACAAACAAGGCTTATTAGCATAGGCCCATATCTTAGTTCCCCCTAAAAGAAATTAGCACTCACACTGTGTTTTGTTGACCACAGACTACTGTTCAATAACATTTGTTACAGAGAATTATAAAAATTTAGAATTGCAACAGTCCACAACTATAAGTATAATCACCAACACATTTTATCAGTGGAGAAACTGACACACATAAAGCTGTGACTTTTCCAAGATTTCACAGGTCAATGGTAGTACAACCAAGATTAGAACCCAGCTCTCCTCCTTCCATATTTTTTAAGCCTACCATAATGCCTCTGGGGTATCATGAGGCTCTAATTATGTGTGGTGCTATTGAAATGGGTAATTTATTATTTTTTTTCAAGCCTACCTCTACCCATGGAAGTTTTCCTATAGTAAACAACAATTCCTCTGATGATTAATTATACAAAGATCTAGCTTTTAAAAAGAAAATGCATTTGCAATAGGTGTTCCCTATTATCATAAAGATCTCAATGTTCTCAGGCACAGGGCTAAGAACTTTATATGAATATTCTCACTTAATCCTTGAGTGAACCCTGGAGGTGGATATGGTCCCCAATTTTCAGATGTAAAAATTGAGACACAGGAAATTGTTTGCTCACACTACTAGGATTAGAACTTCTGACTATCATTTCTTTTCTGAATCCCCACTAGACAGTGAGCTTCATGAGGGCAAGGATTGCACACACCTTAATTACTATCTCCCACCCACTGCATAGCTCATGGAAGGAGCTCAATAAATATATGTTGAGTGAATGAATGAATGAAAATCCCTTTCAATATTCTTGGTCTTACCAACTGCTTCTACACTCCTTATTCTACCATGGAGTATCCTTCAATAATAAAAACTGACAATTGTCCTGGCATCATGATGAAACATGTTTTCTTATGCGGCAAAATCTATAGTTTATTGTTTTTGCCTTGACATTTGTATGCCACCAAATGTTTCCAACTCTTTTAGCATGATTAGGCCCCTATAGAAGGCTTTGCTTGCAAAGCCCTTTTTAGTTATTCACAATGAGTTGTTCCAGTGGTAAATGTGACTCATCATCTCATCATTCCCATTCAACAGAGGGGAAACACACAACTAAGTCACGTCTGAGGTCAAAGTCAAGTGAATGGAGAAGTCAGGCATGAAACTAGTGACCCTCGCCCCAAATCTAGTTAGTTATGCCTCCGGCTCCTGGTCTCTTCCAAGATTTCTACACAGTTCCAAGCTCTCCTGCCTTTGCCAGATGTTTATCACAGCTTTCAAGTGGAAGCAAGTTCTTTCAATTAAGCTCATCAGGGGAAACCCACTCTACTTCTCTGAAAGAGGAACCGCTGAACCAGTTCGCCTAAAATAAGAACTGACGTGATTCTTTGTCTGAATTCTGAAGCTGTTCTGACAGCATTTCTAGTTGGCTAAGGTCCCACCAGTAATGAACTGGAATATAAAAACAAAAGCTGTTCTCATGTTGTTTCCCAACCAAAGAGGGCTAAGCACTGGGTGAGTACTGAAATATCGGGATGTTTATCTGAGTCTTGAGCCTGACTTTTGCCTACCTAAATACTCCATCAAGTTCCCACCAGTATGCACACAAAAAGACTATGTTTCCGTGTTTCTACAAGAGTCCCAGAAAACAAGCCAATTTCTACAGTCATTTAGCAATTCTCCCCTGATATCTCCGGATTTTTTTTCTCTCTCTCGGGGAAATAAACGAGCAGCTGAAAATAAAATAGAATTTTTAAGTTGCACTTAGGATATAATTGAAGTGCTACGACTTGTCTTTATTCCCAATTTTATAATCCAATTTTCAAGTCTATACTAGCATTTTAATGGTGCCACATTTGTATAGTTTCTTTGAAATTTTCATAATCTCATTAATTAAAGAATTGAAGAACATAAAAGGTAAGAGTGAAAAGGCCATGCAAGAACAAAAGCATGGTGCAAGACTTGAATACTAATTAGATTCACCATCAAGGTATTCTTTCTGGAGTGAAAAATCACTCCAAAACAGCTACTGTGGATCTAATCTGAGAAGCAACTAATAAAGGTCATTGCAACAATCTTTCCAGGTTTTCCAGAATTTGAGACAGCAAACCTCAAACCTCAAAGTATTTCTCTGGAGAGGTTTTCAGGTTAAACTGGGAACCACAGGTAATTAGAGCAAGCTAACTGGTAGAGCAGCTGCTCTGGCAAATTTACTGCAAGGGCATACCTTGGCATACTTGATGTGTTGGCTTCCACAACAGAGAGGCCGGAGGGAGAATCTCCACTCCCACATCAGTCTTACCTGCACTTTCTCCCCCAGCCCCTACTTACAAAACAGAGAAGAACCTCACAGTCCTAGCCCTGATTGCTTCAAATTGGTTTAGGAGCCACAATCAAATTGAACATATAGTGGGGTAGGAAGAGGATTTGGGATAATATTTTATATTTTATGCTTCCCTAGTTTAGTTGGATATTTTTTTTCTTTATTGCTTAAATCAGGGACAGAGCTTAAGCTAGGACAGGGCTTGAAAACACAGATATTTACAGGAGAAAAGCATATAACATCAACACATATAGCAGGCTGGGTGTGAGAAGCACACATCCCACTCAGTCTAGCTTTATTTTCCCACTTTTAATGAAGACATGAATATAAGAAATAGATTGTTTTTACCTTAACTCTACTACACAAAAATAGCATTCCAAATTCAGTGATAAATGGCAAATGACGCTAGGCCTTAATGTGGGCAGTAGGGAGTGGCAGGGACTGTGGAAAACAGGAGAGCAATAAGCCCATCTAAAGGTGGTAGCCACTGCATACCTCCAGCAGTTTGCTGGCATGCTGGAATTCAGGACCCAGGGTTCTCTCTGACATTTCAAGAGAAGCCAAAAATTTGGGTATGTCCATGTTGGCAATTTACTTTGGTTTTGTTGTTGTTGTTGTTGTTTGCTATTTTAAGCAACATGGTTCCAATGAACACTGTATGGACCAAAAAACAAACAAAAAAACCGAAACATAAAACCTGTGTGCAACCTCTGCTTTCAGGTCCTGAGAGGGTAATTAGTTTGGTTTCTTGGCTTTTATTTCCCATCTCTCTCTCCCACCCCCAAACCCCCAGCCCTCAGCCTTCACCTGTTACCCTCTGCTCATAGCCCTTCATTTTGGCTAAATCTAAATTCAGCACACAACTTTAGGTTCATAAAGCTAGAATTTGTTTTCTCTTTTATTTTTTATTTATTTAGTTTTTTTGAGACAGAGTCTTGCTCTCTCGCCTAGGCTGGAGTGCAATGGCACGATCTCGGCTTACTGCAACCTCCACCTCCCAGGTTCAAGTGATTCTCCTGCCTTAGCCTCCTGAGTAGCTGGGATTACAGGCACCCGCCACCACACCAAGCTAATTTTTGTATTTTTAGTAGAGATGGGGTTTCACCATGTTGGTCAGGCTGGTCTTGAACTCCTGACCTCAGGTGATCCTCCCACCCCAGCCTCCCAAAATGCTGGGATTACAGGCGTGAGCCACCGCACCCAGCCTAAAATTTGTTTTCTTACAGCACACTTCTATTTAAAAAAAAAAAAAAAAAAAAAAGTATGTCCTGGTGGGGAGTCTAGCCCACATTGAGTTGAATCCCAGACATACAAAGACGAGTCAACCAAACAATGAAAGACTATTTCATAGCAGTAATATTGAAATTTAAACTCCAAAGATCATTCAACATTAGGCATAGATATCTCCTTCAACATAAAGCCTGCTTCAGTCCACTCCTTTTACATCCGAAGGAATTGAGGCCCAAAGAGATTCAGTGTTTGGGGGTGATTAGAAAAAAGCTAACTCATCAGGAAAGCAGATCTAAGATCCAAGTCTCCAGTTTTCATCATCAATGTGGTTTTTATCCTTAGCTATTCTGATGATACTATCATTTGATTAGAGAATATATTTACCAAGCTAAAAAGAATAAAAAGAAGACTATCCCTTGTCAGTCATGCTCATACATTTTGGAATCTATTCTTGGATGGCATATCACAATAGCTACTTAGCTCCAGAGACAACAAACTACCACATTATTATCATTATTATTATTATTACTATTATTGTATTCATGTTCACTAAGCATTGGATCCGGGCTTCTTATCTAACCACACTGCTCCTTGCTCTGTGATTGGCAGGGTCTACTGTGCTACACAGAGGAGAGGTATACAAATCAGCATAAGCACATCATGACTCACTGCTGAATACATTTTTTCCTCTGAAATTACTCAATCAGAAGATGATAGTATCTCACCCAAAAATACACAATTAAATCATTGTGAATGGAAAGGCAGACTGTAAGCGGAAGGCTGGAGTAATCTCTTGTAGCCACCATTTCTAGCTCTCAAAATCTGGGGTAGATTTGGTCCCAAGTGTCTGAGCCTATGACAAAGGGGTTCTACCTCCCAAATTCTATAGCGTGAGACCATGGTGGTATAGAAAGAGCAGTGAGCCCTGAGCCAGGAAAGAGCAGTGGCAATGAATATGTCTTCTCTGGCATTCAGTTTTCTCCTCTGTGAAGGGATTAAACGAGGTGACTATGAGAGTCTCCTTCAAGTTTCAGCATCCTCTGCTTCTCCTACCACAGCTAGTGGTAACTGACTTGAGGTTTTCTGATGAAAACACACACATACCACCACACTCATAACAACATCTTTAAGGAATGACACGCCGTATAGATTTCATTGCTTAAGTGGTCAAGAATATATTCTAGGTTGAGCACAGTGACTCACGCTTATAATCCCAGCACTTTGGGAGGCCAAGGTGGGCAGATCACTTGAGTCCAGGAGTTTGAGACCAGCCCGGGCAATGTGGCAAAACTCTGTCTCTACTAAAAATACAAAAAATTAGCCAAGTATGGTGATGCATGCCTATCATCCCAGCTACCTGGGAGGCCGAGGTGGCAGAATCAGCTGATCCCAGGAGACTGAAGCTGCAGTGAGTTGTGATTGTACCACTGCACTCCAACCTGGGCAACACAGTGAGGCCCTGTCTCAAAAAAAAAAAAAAAAAAAAAGATAAAAAATTAATGTATTTTGTCCTGATGTAAAATAATTATCTTTGTGTTGTTGTAGCTGCTGCAGTTGCATGCTTAGATATACTCTGATATTGTCTTTATATTTCCAGGTATTTGTTTACAAAGTTTTTGGAGTATCTGCCTTTATATTTTGACAACTTTTGAAAAGCACACCCACAAATCTCAGATTTTCTCTTTAACCTTAATCTTTTAGGAGGCAGAGAAGCAAAAGTGAAGGAAACACATGCAATTTCTTGGCTTTTGTCTCAACAGGAAAATCTTTTTCTTTTCTTTTTTTTTTTTAACATCTTAGACTTTTTTTCAAAACAAACATCACAAGGAAGGGAGGAAATCATAGCCAGAGACACTAAAAGGTCTGAACACCGCATTTCCACATCTTGTGATGCTTCTTTAACAATGAGTTTAAGATTGATGCCTTTAGGGATAATGAAGCATGGAACTACCTTTCAGACATACAGTTCCTTTTCAGTTCCTTCTCTGCATGGGCCAGGATATTGGAAAAAATCAGCAGATTTCCACGTGTTAATGTTCAACCAGGTACAGTAATGGGTATAAAGCACAGAGGGCAAGACAGATCTGTTTGACACGTCCACCACTCCAGCCTATTGAAGAAGGCATGTACTTGCCTTGTACGTTGCCTTGTCTAATTAGCTGCTGAGCTGTTCCCTGGCTCCCCGCTCCTGACTGAGACTTAGCGGCAAAACTGTCACCAGGCATGATGAAGTGGCACTTGATTGTGCTACAAGATGTCCTGTGGATGCAGTCCAGACTGTTTCGACTAATCATCAACTTTGCAGATTCCAACACCAGGGCTTGTCTGCCAGGGCAAGGGCTTTGTAAAAGTCAGAGTAAATGATCTGTAGCTGTAGAAAGAATATAAGGAATTGCTTTGTTTATCTATTTTTTGAAGGACTGACTTCAATAGGCAGCTCCGTGAGCGTGCCTGAGAAAAGGGGACCATTTCAAGTCACATCTCCTCACAGCACCATCCCAGGAATGAGAAGCACCAGCATTTACTATCTGCACACACACAGATATGTCACCATATTAAGTACTAGGTAAATTTTCCGTCATAACTATATAACTATTCAGTTAACTCCTCCCTTCCATCCCAGCCTTATCACTTACTCTGTGCCTTTGGACAAGTCACTGTCTTCTCTGAGTTTCGGTACCCTCATTTGTAAATTATTTTATATGGTTTTTGTGAATTACTTCTATTTTCATTTTAGCTTATTTATTTATTTTTTTTTTTTTTTTTTTTAATTGCATTTTTTTTTTTTTTTTTTTGAATGAGGTCTCGCTTGTCACCTAGCTGGATGCAGTGGCTGGATCTCAGCTCTCACTGCAAGCTCCAGCCCCGGGTTCACCTATTCTCTGGCCTCAGCCTCCCCGAGTAGCTGGGACTACAGGCGCCCGCCACCCTCGGCCTCGCTAGTTTTTTGTATTTTAATAGAGACGGGGTTTCACCTCGTGGTTAGCTAGGGATGGTCTCTTGACCCTCCTGACCTTTGATCCGCCTGCCTCGGCTTCCAAAGTGCTGGGATTACAGGTTTGAGCCACTGCTTCGGTATTTTATTTTTTTTTAAAGAGAAAGGTTTTCACCATGTTGCCCAGGATGGTCTCGAACTCCTGAGCTCAAACAATTCACCTGTCTTGGCCTCCCAAAGTGCTGGGATTACAGGTGTTAGCCACCGTGTCTGGCTGTGAGTGACTTTTAAAGGGCTTAGAACATAGTAAGTGCTTATTCATGTTACCTGCAGGTATCATTACTATAATGGTGTTCGAATCCATCATTCTAAAAGTGAATGTGATTTAAAAAAAAAAAAAAAAGCCACCAGTTGATGAGCATCATCTGCACAGCATAGATTCAAAAGCTAACTACATGTTACAAATGATAGTTGAGAGTATATCTAGAGTGATCTTCAGAGGTCTGTAATAACAAGGAAGTCTTCTGATGAAGATTTGTGAGGTGAAACAAGAAGAGTAAGCTGTTCCTCTCCCTGTTGGTTAGCACTACCATAACTTGGTGGTGACAGAGGCCATTTCAAGCAGTATTTTTAAATTCAAACGCATATGCCCACCGCTCTTAAAAGTAGACCTGAGTCTATCTATACTTTAAATTTTGGCTGCCTGTTACTAGCATACAATTATTACTAATCACAGAAGAATTATCCTGAGTCAAAACACAGCAGTTAGTTCTGAAAACAGAAATAGAGAATGTAAGATCTGGACAGCAACAAAAGCAAATCTAGTCTGCTCCATCCTGGCTCCCATTTTCAAGTTGAGAACCTGAAGCCCAGAGGGGTGACCTGATCCTTTGTGTCAGAACTGAATCCAGAGCCAAATCTCCCACCTACACTGCCTCCTAACCAGGGGCTCACATCCTCTCTAACCACGGGATGAGTTTCATCTTTGTGTTGGCTCAGAAGTGATCGACCCAAGTCAACCACTTAAACAGCTAGGGCTCAAATTGAGATTTTCCTCCAATTTACCTAGAGAGGACTTCTTAAAATAAAGGATAGGATGATAGAAAAGAGCAAACCTTATTTCATAGAATGACTTAATGGCTAAAAATAGACATGATCAGTTTTCAAAAAGGAGAGCTATATATTTATGTACTTGAATGATTTAATGGTTAAAAATAGACATGACCAGTTTTCAAAAAGGAAAGCCATATATATGTACTTGAAAAGATATCCAAAACATATTTTTAAGTGAAAAGAAGTACAGAAGAGTCTATAGACTATCCATAAAATAGGCCGGGAGTGGTGGCTCACACTTGTAATCCCAGCACTTTGGGAGGCCAAGGCTGGTGGATCATTTGAGGTCAGGAGTTTGAGGCCAGCCTGGCCAACATGATGAAACCCTGTCTCTACTAAAAATACAAAAATCAGCTGGCTGTGGTGGCACATGCCTGTAGTCCCA
Source organism: Papio anubis (assembly GCF_008728515.1). NCBI lineage: Eukaryota > Metazoa > Chordata > Mammalia > Primates > Cercopithecidae > Papio > Papio anubis. Next base: position 59,180,785 of record NC_044986.1, read on the forward strand.
GCTATTGGGAGGCTGAGGCAGGAGAATCGCTTGAACCCTGGAGGCGGATGTTGCAGTGAGCCCAGAGCACTCCAGCCTGGGCGACAGAGCAATACTCTGTCTCAAAAAAAAAAAAAAAAAAAAAAAAAAACAAATCCATAGATGGACATGTTTGTGTGTGTGTATGTGTGTGTGTGTGTGTGTGTGTGAGAGAGAGAGAGAGGAGAGAGTCTGAGTGTGTGTACATGTACATAAGTACATGAAAAAAAATTGAAGATTTGCACCAAATTGTTAGCAACCCTCTTAGGAAAGAAATGGGATTAAGGAAACAAGATTAAGTAGAAGGCAAAAGGACACTTTCCTTTTTTTTCTACCTACTTCAGTTGGTTTAAATTTTTTACAGAAAGAACTTTTTTTTACAGTAAATGTTACTTGTGCAATTATAAGCTTATTTCATACATTTCAATATATTATCCATGATCTATTGTCACCTAAAGCATCCCCAAAACTTTTGCAAAACCTGTCATAACAAAGGGAAATAATTGGCATGTGAAGCTAATTTGCTTCTGTTCTCAAACTAAGACACAGTGAAGCTGCATCTCTACTATGGCCCAGTAATAATAATACATAAATCTTGACTCGGTTATTAGTAGTGTCAGTAATACAAATACGATCTCAGAATATGAATTAAGCTTCTAAAGTGTTTTAGGAATAGTATATAGCAATCTATCAGTATTCTAAGGTTTTTATTGAAGTTTGCATATAAATATAAATAAAACTTTCCCATCTATACAAATAAGTTATATTTAAAAAATTAATCATAGAGCCATGCTTTTATTTAGGAAATTCTACATGAAATATATTTTAATTCATGGTGACTTTATTCTCCAAACCTCCTGGTGATTTTATGCTGGTAATCCAGCAACAAAATAAAAATCAAGCTATATTAATCCCAGCTAGCAAAATTACCTTCTAATTATACTTTTACTTTAGGAAGAGGTAAATGATTTCACATTAGGAAATTTTTTTGGATAGTCCTTGTATCTGAATGTCAATTGAAATTTTAAACTTCTTGAATTTTAGTTCAATTTTTCCTGTGAAGCAGCAATAAAAAGTCCCAGCTGTAGTGTTGCTTATGTAGGGAAATCATCAGAGAACACGACTGAACCTCAGCTTGCACTAATAATGACTAGGTAGCCGTCATTTTTAAAAACAATGTCACAAAAGCTATTTCGATGCTGTCATGCTTAAGAATAATTAGTTTCCATCAAAGCAACAGATTATCTGTTCATGTTGTCCACTGGGTCATTACAATGAACAACCAATACAGATAAATGATACCTAATCTTTTCTGCTCTTCTATTGGGCTGATGGATGGTTATAACATCTCCAATATTATAAGGCAGAAAAATTATGCTGACATTTAGAAGCAAAAGCACAGCAAGATAAAACTAAGTACAAAGCATGCCCAACACTATTGGTGGTGGCGGGGGGAGAAATATCTAAAGACAAATAGAACTGAAAACAGAATGGCAATTAGGCCAAAGGAGAGTTATGGGAGGCAACGACTACACCTTGTGGGTGGCAGGCAGCTCAATTAATTATATAACAAGAAAGGGGACCCGGGCATTTCCGTAAGACACATTATTAAAAGGAATATTGACTTAAGCATCTTTTAAATTTTATGCCCTAAAAGAAGACAAAAGGGTTTCCCTATTATTGATCTGCTCCTGAATCAAGTTGACTTTAAAGGATCACATAATGAGAAATGGTTGAGCAGCAAATGAGACTAAGAAGAAACTGCAATTACTTACAACTCACATTTACCAGGTTCAATAGATTATATCTTTTCCATGTTGCTTTGTGTTCATGCTGTATTTGTCAGCCAGAATTGGAAAAGAACCATTCAGCTTGCCCTAAAAATGAAACAGCATTTGGGACTGTACCTTTGGTTCAGTCTATTAGCATTGATCATTTGTAGAAAAAATGTGTAATGAGGATAGCTTAGACTGAGAGTCAAGACAAAAGCCACCTTCAGTTTATTTATCAGATATTTGAAAAATATGTACTAGTATAGTTGTTTTTGCCTCAGAGAGTGTCGATTCCAGCTAAAGATTTTGATTTTAAGCAGAAATAGGGGAACTTTTTAGCTCAGTGAGTGCTAATGGGGATAGGCCCCTACTTAGAAAAGTCTGCTCACTGTCATTTATTCTACCTGTGTCCATGTGGCTCACATTTCTTTTTACAGCAAATGTTTTTTAGATTTTCTCTGAGAATCAGCAGTTTTCCAGGAATACATTCTATATTCTTTCCATTAAAAAAAAACTATGCTCCTTCTAAATGCAATGAGGCATCCTAGGTTGAATCTTGGAACAGAGTAGGACATTTTTTGAAAAACTGAAGAAATCCCAATAAAGACTACAGTCTACCTAATAGTATTGTATCAATCAATGCTAAGATCTTAGTTTTGATAAATGGGCCAGTCATTATGCAAGATGCCAACATTAGAGGGGAAGAAAGGTATGTGGGGACATTCTGTACCATCTTTGCAACTCTTCTGCAAATCTAAAATTATTCAAAATAATAAGTTTTTAAAATATACTCCCTGGGGCACCAATCCCCCTAACCTCATCACACTTAAGAATTAATGGTAAACTGGCAAATGAGCGGGTGCTTTTTAGACTTACAAAGGCATCATTGTGGTCCACTGGCAAGACTTCAATACCAGGATAGAAGAGTTGTAAAAAACAAATTCTAAAGTTGTAAAAAAAAAAAAAAAAAATGCTAGATTTTTCTTGCTTAACACAGAGAATAAGAATGAGAGCAAGAGAGAGAGGGGGAGAGAAAAAAAAATGGCAGGTGCGCTGTTTTCTTTAAGCCAGTGCTTCTCAACTGGGGACAATTTTGCACCCCCACTCCCTGCCCCAGGGAACATTTGGCAATGTCTGGAGACTTTCAGTTGTCACAACTGGAAGGTGCTACCAGCATCCAGTAGGTAAAGACCAGGGAGGAGGCGACACATCCCACAATGCCAGCAAAGCCCCGTATAACAAAGAACTATCCAGCCTAAAATGTCAGTGGTGGCTACATTTAACAATCAAAACAAAACAAAACAATTATAACAACAAAACTTGCTTAAAGCAATTAAAATTCAAAGCAAAATAGGCTGGATGCGGTGGCTTACGCCTGTAATCCCAACACTTTGGAGGCCGAAGTGGGTGGATCACTTGAGGTCAGGAGTTGAGACCAGCCTGGCCAACACAGTAAACCCTGTCTCTACCAAAAACTACAAAAATGAGCCAGACGTGCTGGTGTGCACTGGTAGTAGCCTGATTCTCCCAGCTTACCTACTTGGGAGACTGAGTTGGGAGAATTGCTTGAACCCAGGAGGTGAAGGTGAGCCGAGATCTCGCCACTGCTCTCCAGAGTAAGACTCTGTATCAAAAAAAAAAAAAAAAAAGCAAAATAGATGAGAGAAGATATTAGACTAAAGAAAAGCTGTCCCAAGTCCTCCCTTTAAAAAAAATTCAGTAAGGATGGGAGAGAATCTACTAAGGAATGAATAACCCAAGCACAACTCACTGACAGCAACTGTTCCTGGAATCCCTACCCCTCTTCTTTCAGCTTATCCAAATCTGCTCTCCTTATTGAGCAACTTAGTTCAAGTCAGACCTTGGGAATCTTTTATAACCTCACTGCCTTAAAATTCATTGATAATTTCTCCCATGGTTTTCCCATTTCCCAAATTCACAGAACTTATTCTGAGGATTATTTTTGATAAGCTTATAACTCATTTTACCCTTTACCCAGTCCTTGACAAATATTTTTTAAACGTAATGTATGTATTAACTACCACATTTTACTGAATCTGAGACATCATCAGTTTAAGATGTACCATTATTTTATATACCACTAAAAACGAAAAGACGCTGCCAATTAGGCTGCCAAATAGTAAATCATTATCACTTATTAGATGCATCCCAATAATATAGACATAAAATGTGAAAAATACTACCTTAGAAGCAATAATATATAATTTTATTACTCCTATAGCATTTACTATGTATTTTCACAATTATTGCATGGAAATATATCTTATCTCCTTAAGCAGTTGAAAATCCCATTACAAGCCTATACCTCTTATATTTCTCTGCTCATTCCCAGCACCAAGATCAGCACTAGAGCTTTAGAATCAGTGATGGAAAAGTAGTAATGATGATAGCACTTTACATGCCATGTAGCATGTGTAGCATTATTATTACCCCCCTTTAGTAGATGAGGAAAGCAAAATGATAGAATGTGCCCAAGGTCACCAAGCAGGTGGGTGCGTGGCAGAACCTCAGTTCATGTAGCCAGTTCTTTTCATTGCAGAGGCCAGGTTCCCAATGTCTATGCTGCTCTGCCCTCAGAAATGTGGGTAAAAAAGCTACAACGGGCAGGTTTAGGGTAGGAGGCACTGACCATATGGTGCTTTTTAGACATACTCCACGTGAGTTTTCATTTTACAGTAAGTTTTTATATTAGTCTGTTCTCATATTGCTATAAAGAAGTACCTAGGCTGGGCACAGTGGCTCACACCTGTAATCCCAGAACTTTGGGAGGCCAAGGCTAATGAATCACCTGAGGTCAAGAGTTTGAGACCAGCCTGACCAACATGGCGAAATCCCATCTCTACTAAAAATACAAAAATCAGCCGTGTGTGGTGGCGGGCACCTGTAACCCCAGCTACTTGGGAGGCTGAGGCAGGACAATCGCCTGAACCCAGGAGGCAGAGGTTGCAGTGAGCTGAGATTGCACCACTGCACTCCAGTCTGGGCTACAGAGCGAGACTGAGTCTCAAAAAACAAAGAAAAAAAAAGTAAAAGAAACACCTGAGATTGCGTAGTTTATAAAGAAACAAGGTTTAATTGGCTTACGGTTCTGCAGGCTGTACAGAAAGCATGATGTTGGCATCTGTTCACCTTCTGGGAAAGCTTGGGGAAACTTACAATCATGGTGGAAGGCCCAGAGGGAACAGATAGGGCCGGAGCAGCAAGAGAAAGGAGCGGGAGGTGCCACACACTTTTAAATGACCAGATCTCCTGAGAACTCACTCACTACTGAAAACAGTACCGAAGGATGGTGCTAAGTCACTCATGAGAAATCCACCCGCATGATCCAATCACCTCCCACCAGGCCATACCTCCAACACTGGGGACTACAATTCAACGCGAGATTTGGCGGGGACACAGATCCAAACCATATCAGTTTTACCCTCACAAACAAGACCGTTCGCAATAGCAACCAAAAACTAAGCCAAAATTGCTTGTTTACAACTTTAAGCCACTAGAGGGCAAGTATTGATGATCCTCCTCCACAAACCAATGATATCTAACAAATATGCTCTGAATGTGATGATGCCTTTGGTCACCCCAAAGCAATTAGTTTCTTTTAAAGGTTGCCACAAGTATGAAATTTTGTGGGCACTTTTTAGATTAAGGGCCTACAAGGCATTAATTTTAAAATCATTGACAAGATATCACATCAATATTAAGAAACATTTCAGTAAAAGAATACCACAATAAATTCCATCTTCCAATTCCCTTCTCCTATATTCTAATGTCATAATTTTTCCCATAGGCTTATCCATTCTATATGATTGTGCACATGGCTCAATTCATATTCTGCTCTTTCATACAATCTATCCTAAACTTCTTTCCAACTTTCTGTGCCAACTGTCAAAACCATCATATTAAATGCCAACATAGTATTTTCTCCTACATTTGGTTATTAAAGCATTTCCATCATGTTAAATGTTTGGAATTTCCACTTTGTTAGCTTACAAGTTGAGTTGAGTTTCCCCCTATTGTAAGTAACACCATTATGACCAAGCAGTGAATGGTAAAGAGACTTATTTCTGTGAATTTATCTATTTAGTAACTATCCTTAGCTATGGGATTATTGAATCAAATCATATGAACACCTGTATGAGGTGATTTCTTAATAGTTCAATAGTATAAAACAGGGATCCCCATATTGAATTATTTCATTGTCCTGAAAAAAAAGGGGGAGAAGGAGCAAAAAATTATAGAATAATAATAGTCGGCATTTACATCACACCTTATACTTTTCAAAGTGCCTTTGTAAATGGAAATAAAATGCTACTTCGCCAAGCTGTAAACAACTGACTTTCTCAGGGACACAGTTACTGAAGGAGCTCATGAATAACTCAAGTGTGTTTAAGAGAGAATATCACAAGATCAAACAATGTTTGTTACATTATGAGATAAAATAAAGTCTGTCAAGGAAAAAAAAAATAAGGTGCCTTTAGATTATTTAAGTGAAATATTGATCAGATTGATCACAAGCATGCTAAAGGCATAATTGCATCTGTCATGTAAACTCCACTTAGTTCATGAAGTAATGAACAGGAACAGTAATTGTTTTCCTGTTAATGAGGCTGTAGACTATGTTCTCAGAGTGACTCACGTGTTATTTAGTTTATTTCGAAATGGAGGGTGGCTCACCAGCGTTCAGCTAAATTGGATAGATTACTACCACCACCAACAACAACAACCACCTCCAAAGTTGGGCTTCTGCCCAAAGTATGCAATGGAGCTCTCACCAAAAACCAAAACCAAACAATTCTTTGAGTCATAAGAAGGCCAAACTACTCAAATCCACCAGTTACTATTTCCCTTCACTTAATTTTTGTAACATAACCCATAACTTAAAATCATCCTAAAGGAAGCTTTTTGTTTTTAAGTAACGTTAAAAATTAACCAAATAAACTTGTGAATTATATGAAGTAAGATTTTCCTATATCTATTTCTAAGCAAGCTCTACAAGATGACACATTATAATGGTAGAAGAGTGACAGGATCCACATCATGGTTTGGGATTGGTCCCCCGGATGATGGATGAGCCTTCTCTGTTACTGTGCATAAAACTTCCCCCTACTCTGTATACCAAGTACAAGTTTCCAAAAGGACCTTGTTCTCATCCCCCTTACAAGTCCTAGCATATCTGCTTAAAATACCCAGCCCTGTCAAAAGTTGGAAGAATCTAAGATGGCCTTCAGCAGGTGAATGGTTAATAAACTGTGGTACCTCCAGAGAATGGGATATTATTTAGTGCTGAAGAGAAATTAGCTGTCAAGCCATGAAAAAACATGAAGTAACCTTAGATGCGTATCACTAAGTAAAAGAAGTCAATCTGAAAAGGCTATATACTGTATGGTCCCAACTATACAATATTCTGGAAAAGACAAGCCTATAGAGACAGTCAAAAGACCAGTGGTTTCCAGGGCTGAGGGAGGAGGAAGGGATGAGTGGGCAGAGCACAGAGGATTTTTAGCACAGTGAAACTACTCTGTATGATACTATAATGGGGGATACATGTCATTATATATTTGTCCAAACCTACAGAACGTACAACACCAGGAGTGAATCCTAATGTAAACTAAGGACTCTGGGTCACAAAGATGTGTCATTGTAGGTTCATCAATTGTAACAATTGTAGTTAATTGGGGAGTCTACACCTTGGTAGGGTCAGAGGGTGTATGGGAACTCTCTCTACCTTATGCTCAATTTTTGGTGTAAATCTAAAATTTCCCTAAAAAATAAAGTCTATTAAAAAAAAAAAAAAACAACCTTATCCCCACCTTCTTCACCTAGCTAAAGCTACCTGCCCTTCAAAATGTAGCTCGTGGGTCCCCTCCTAGCTAATGTTCACTTTCTCATGTCTCCCTCGCCTTGACCTTGAGCCACTGGAGGGCAAGGATCTTGTTTCATCTGTCTTTGGATCCCCGGATCTAAACACAAGCACGTAGTAGAGGCGCAGTCAATGTTAGCTAAATGAATATGTGAGAGGAGAAGTCTTTTCCAGCCAGCTCTCGTTTGGTGAAGAAAATATCTAGCTGGCTTTTGTAATTAGCCACATACAGAGATGCATCAGAAAAAGGCAGAAAACCTCCCTAAACTAACTAACTAAATGATAAATAAATAAAATCAGCATTCTACCATATGCTAGAAGTCTGTGGGATCCTTTTATCAATAATCTAAGTGTTAAAATCCAAGCATCCTATAGCCCAAAACAAAGTTTAAAAAAAAAACATAAAAACAACTCTATGAATCCTGCTTTCACTTCAAGCCCCATAATGATTAAGAACAGGAAAAAAATCAAAGCTCTTGTTTAAACCAGGTGAAAAGTACATTCAAGAGCTCCCTCCGCCTTGCTTTCTGCCCACACAGTGCAGAAGTGTATAAAGTGCTGGATTGTGGAGAAAGCCTCACCGTGGTTCCAACCATGGAGAAAAAAGAAACTCCCTTGGCTCCGATTTACATAGTCACAAAACAAAACCCAACTTGACAGACATAAAGGGCATATACATGGAGGAGAGTAAGAACCTAAGAACCCCACTGGCAAAGTGGCATCCGCCTAATGCAGGGTTTGAAATGAGTAATTTGTAGCTAGGAGGTAACGCTGTCATGCAAGGCATGGGTTATAGCTTTCCTCCCACCCCTCCAGAAAATCGTTTTGAAAATACTTCCAATTTGGGGCAGTCTAGGATACACAAAAGCAAACAATCAGTTCCTGAGAAAGGGCTTTCTGGGAGCGTCTCCATGCAGCACAGGTGAGAAGGCAAGGTTAACTATAAGTAGACAGGCAACAGGGGATTCATTTCATGTCACTCGCTGCCTTTATTATGCATTATCCTTTCGGCCCAAAACTTCTGATCACCCTGACCCCTTAAAGGACATCATTGCTGAAAGGAGTTTGGGGAAGAATTAGCAGTCATCTTTTCACCCTCTAACAATGATATCTTTCTCACAGGTTGTTGCAAGGCTTCCAAGTAATGTAAAGTGTACACAGAGAGCCTGGCACATAAAAGGTACAAGCAGCAGATGTAAAAGATCAAAAGCAGGGCTTATCACTGCTGAGGTGGGGTGGGGTGGGGTGGGGGCCAGTGGGCCACTAGACCCAGCCCTCACTTTCAAATATGGCCTCAATTTAGACTTCCGAAGTCATCTCTGAATAAGGTTATACATACAATTTACAGATATAAACCAAGAGATGGAAAGAAGTTCTTTTACCAACTTTCAAATTGTTTCACAACTGGACCATATCACCTGTATTGTTCTCTTTCTGTAAATCCTAAAATTGTCTTAAGGCCGGCATAATACACTACATTACAATGTATTTTTAAATTAAAAGTGGTGAATTGTTAGGTATAAATGTTTGCAATACAAAAATATGGAGCAATTCATGTAACTCTGCTTTTGGCATTTTCCATCTTTAAAAATTTACTATGAAGCTTTTAAAAAAAAAAAATGAAAGTGGCCTGGTTCTCTCATAATCTCTGAGATCCAGATTGGAGAACTGTAGTTTCTGGGTCCTTCTTAGAAGAGATTAGCAAATGCATAACCAGCAATCTGTCTATATTAGTGCTGTCTCCTAGAAATTTATAATGCAAGCCACAAATATTAGCTACATATGTGATTTTAAATTTCCTTGTAATCACATTTTAAGAAATAAAATGACATGGGGAAATTAATTGTAATAATATATTTTGTTAACAAAATATATTTAAGTCATCATTTTAAGTGCTATCAACAAAAACTTATTAATATAATATTTTTACTTTTTTTGTACAAAGTCTACAATCTGGTGTGTACTTTATAACTATAGCACACCTCAGTGTGAACTCACCACATTTCAAATGCTCAGTAGTCATTTGTGGCTAATGACTACCACATTGGACAGCACAGATCAAAAAACCGTAATCTGCAGAATTTTCCCTTCAGGTTTATTTGCATAAGTGGTATCTGGGCACTTGCCATTTTAATGGTTAACAGTGGCATTTAAAAGAAGGTAGTTTAAAAAAAGGATGTAAGAGATGGCAACTGACACCTAGTGGACCTGACATGAACATTTTTAGCAAGAAAATCAACTAAGAATCCATAATTTAACAAAAACATAAGAACAATAAATCTTTTCTCGTTTCTGGTAGTTTTCTCAGGCCATGACTCTCTCCATGGAAAATGCTGCAACAAGAAGACAACTTTGAAAAAGCTCAGAGATTCTGAACTGACTGTGATTCTGGAATACACAAAATAAATAAAGTTCTATGAGCAAATGATAATGTGCTTTATTAGAAAGAACTCTGGACTTGAGTTCCTCACCTCGATTTCATGAAAGCAATCCATTTCTACCTGTCTCAAATATTAGCTTTCTGCATAAAAGTTCATTTGAATACGGCCGAGCATGGTGGTTCCTGCTTGTAATTGCAGCACTTCGGGAGGCTGAGGCGGGCAGATCATTTGAGCTCAAGAGTTCCAGACCAGCCTGGCCAACATGGTGAAACCCCATCTCTACTAAAAATACAAAAAATAGCTGGGCATGGTAGTGCATGCTGGTAGTGCTCCAGCTACTCAGGAGGCTGAGGCAGGAGAATCACTTGAGCCCAGGAGGAGGAGGTTACAGTGAGCCGAGATCATGCCACTGCACTCCAGCCTGGGTGACAGAGAGAGACTCCATCTCAAACAAAACCTAACAAGTTTATTTGAATAAAAACAGTTCCTAGTGGAGTAGAAAAGAAAGGGGAAAACCACTGGACAAAATGATCTCCTGGCCATTTGAAATAAGTCGAACTTACATTTTCAATTATGTGACATTCTGGAAAAAGAAAAACTGCAGGGATAGAAGTCAAATCAGTGGCTGCCAGGGACTGGAGGAGGGACTAGGGATGAAGGAAAGAACTGATTACAAAGAGGAACAGGGAGCTTTTTGGAGTAATGCAAATCTTCCATATGTTTATTGTGGTGCTCTACACCTAAAAAGTGTTTCTTTCTTGTATATAAACTATATCACAATATACATGACCCCATAAAATGACCTCTCTAAGCCCCCTTTGTCTCTAACTGCTAGAAATCTTGAAGAAGTCAACTCTCGGGCAGAATGTGTGAAAAGCAACTTGAACACTTTGACTGTCATTGCTTATTTTTTAAACTTTGTTACTGGGCACTCATGGGCTTTTATCCTTAAGTTTATATCCCTTTGTTTAGTCAGTAACATCCCATTTCCTTTTCAGGAATTAATTCTCCATCAAATGCTATCTTGGTGAGACTGTCAGTGCAATCCTCTCCTACCCAAGAAATAGGCATGTGACCCTAGCTTTGCCAACTACACCCTCTTTTCCAAGACTTCAAATCTTCATAATAAAGGGAAGAATGATGTCCTTTCAAAAAATGTGACTTGATTGCTGTCACGTAGACCTCCAAAGCAGTCCTTGCTCTTGTCTTTCTGATTCTGTTTCCTAGACAACTCCAACCCTTCCATTTCTGTATCAGAATAATACAGAATAAGGCATAATGGCTGATCCAGTACCATCTCTAACCACTCTGGCATCTCTTCTTGTACTATAGAGGCTAGAAATTAAAACTACATTTCCCAGAGTCCCTTGCAGCTAGAGTTCATATGTGACTAGAGTTCATAGGAGATTGGGAAGACAGTTGTGAGTTGCATGAGATGGTAGCTTCACACAGGAGATAAGGTCATCTAGGGCAACTTGGGTAGAAGTTCTGCTGTTTGTAACCCAAGAATCCTACTAATACATCTAGTCATCTACTAATTCCGTAAATTATTGTTGGACATCTGCTATGTGCCAAGTACTGTATTAGAACCTGGGGATACAAAGATGATAGAAACGGTATCCATGCCTTACACTCAACCACATGGATGAATCTTAAAGACACCATGTTGAGAGAAAGAAGCCAGACACGGCCGGGCGCGGTGGCTCAAGCCTGTAATCCCAGCACTTTGGGAGGCCGAGATGGGCGGATCATGAGGTCAGGAGATCGAGACCATCCTGGCTAACCCGGTGAAACCCCGTCTCTACGAAAAAATACAAAAAACTAGCTGGGCGAGGTGGCGGGCGCCTGCAGTCCCAGTTACTTGGGAGGCTGAGGCAGGAGAATGGCGTGGACCCGGGAGGCGGAGCTTGCAGTGAGCTGAGATCCGGCCACTGCACTCCAGCCCGGGCGACAGAGCGAGACTTCGTCTCAAAAAAAAAAAAAAAAAAAAAGAAGCCAGACACAAAAGTGTACATCCAATATGATTCCATTTATATGAGGTTCAAGAGCAAGCCAAATAAATCAATGATAGAAGTCACAGATTATGACAGATGTCAGAAGAGTGGTCACCTCTGAGGATGGGATATTTGACTAAGAAGAGGCCCAGAGAAGTTTTCTGGGGTTTTGGAAATGCTCTGTGGCTTCATCGGGGTGGAAATGTAAACAAAATCCTCAGGCTGTACACTAAATATTAGTGCATTTTAGGGATATTATATGTAAATTAAAAGAATTGTAAGAAGCTCATAACCTACCTGGAGAGCAAAGCATCACTTAGAAAACTCGAATGTAGGTGATGAGGCTGAGAGACAGGGCTTAGATCCTATTGAGTTACAGAGAAGCAAGACATGAGCTCTCCCTAAAGCAGGCATGTCAGTGGCAATCAAGGAAGGTAACTTGTGGGTAGACTAAAAAGGTCCTTAAATGCCAAGATACTAAAAATATTTTTAACAAAATTATCATTCATCTTTCTTTTGGAACGGGAAGCTAAATTTTTCTTGAGAGGGGGTCTTGCTCTGTTGTCCAGGCTAGAGTGCAGTGGAACAATCATAGCTCACTGAACCCTCAAACTCCTGGGCTCAAGTGATACTCCTGCCTGAGCCTCCTGAGTAGCTAGGACTACAGGCTTGTGCCACCATACCTGGCTCATTTTTAAAAAAATTTTTTATAGAAACGGGGTCTTGCTATGTTGCTGAAACTGGTCTCAAACCCTTGGCTTCAAGTGATCCACCTGCCTTGGCCTCCCAAAGCGTTGGGATTAAGGCATGAACCACCATGACTGGCCAAAATGCTAATTTTTTTAAAGAGAGAAAACGAATTTTATTCTCATCTTGTATCTTTCCCAGGCTTTTACAGAATATAATGTCCTTCTTTGATTTATTTAAAGTATCCTGTATTCAAATTGCTAGTCAAAAAAATAAAATTTTTAATTTAAAAAATACAAAAACAACTGTATAAAACGTTTGTGCTCACTGGAGCATGTAATTCTTCTACTCTATAATTTGTAATAGCCAGACATAGTGGCTCACCCCTATAATCCCAGCTATTCAGGAGGCTGAGGCAGGAGGATCACTAGAGCCCAGGAGTTCTAGTCCATCCTGGGCAACAAAGCGAGAGCATGTCTGTAAAAAATAAAAATAAAAAATGTAATATGACGCTGAAACTAGTTTTGCTTTTGATTTTCCAATTTAAGGTTTTCTTAAGGCAATCCTGAAGGTTTAGAACCCAAAGAAAATAAGAATTTTATTTACCATTACTAGAAGTCTCCCATCCTTTCTACTTAACTCTTAAATGATTACTGTGTAATCCCCAAACTCAGATGAATGTCAGGTGGACCTAGCCATTGACCTTTAAAGAGGTTTCGGTGTAATCATAAACAAAATTAAAGTGCTGCTCGATGAATAAAAAGTAACTTGCCGGGCGCGGTGGCTCAAGCCTGTAATCCCAGCACTTTGGGAGGCCGAGACGGGCGGATCACGAGGTCAGGAGATTGAGACCATCTTGGCTAACACGGTGAAACGCCGTCTTTACTTAAAAAAAAACAAAAAACTAGCCGGGTGTGATGGCGGCCGCCTGTAGTCCCAGCTACTCGGGAGGCTGAGGCAGGAGAATGGCGGGAACTCGGGAGGCGGAGCTTGCAGTGAGCTGAGATCCGGCCACTGCACTCCAGCCTGGGCAACAGAGCCAGACTCGGTCTCAAAAAAAAAAAAAAAAGTAACTTTTAGACATCTCTTTTTGTCTGTCCTATATTTTTAACAAACTACTCCCAATTTACGGGTGTTTGTCCTTTTACTTCATTAAGAGCATATACTGCATTTAAAGACTATGAACTGTTTAAATCTGTTTTAAAACACAAGATATAAGCACACAAACAGATTTTAGTGGTACTTTGTTTCCACTCACAGAAATACCGACAGCATTTTGATTGCCCATGTATACCTAATGCCTCACATCCTGGGACTAATGGAAGGATGCTTACCAACTAGATTTTGTAGAAACGAAAGGATTGTTGCAAAACCCTGTAAAGAAGGTATCTCAACAGCATATACAAGTAAACATGTATGTGGTGTTTACAGAAGAAGTGGGGCTGGGAGGGAAAAGAAAATATAATATTGCAACAAGTTTTTTTTAAAATGATTAAAATTGCGAGTAAACTGTGTTTAGGCTACAACTGTAGGCTTCTGAATCACAGTCTAATTTTGGCTTTTTTTTTTTAAATAATGGAATTGTGAAATACAGATCAAATGCCATTTCAACAAATATAATTACAATACACGACAAATTCCCGTTAATGCTTCACAGAAACAACAATAAGACACCCAGCAAAAGAAAATAATTTAAACAGCCCCTTGGAGCTCATTCAATCATTCAACTCTTCATTCAATGACTATTCATTATGTAACTATTATGTACGAAGCATTGTACTAGGAACTAAGGAAACAATGAGTAGAATACAGCACTTTCTCTTGAAGATCTTTCACAGCGATGACAGAGAAAGACATAAATGAATGATTACAGTAATGAGGAAATAATATCTTAGAGTCACACACAGGATATGAATGTACAGTGGAGAGTGTGTGTCTTAGTCTGTTTTCTGCTGCTATAACAGAATACCACAGATGGTAATTTATACAGAAAAGAGATTTATTTGGCTCACTGTTTTAGAGACTGGGAAGTCCAACAGGCTGCATCTGGTGAGGGCCTTCTTGTTGTGTTATAACATGGCTGAAGAGCAAATGAGCATGCAAGACAGAGACAAAATGGCCTGAACTCATCCTTTTTATCAGAAACCCACTTCCATGATAACTAACCCATTCCTGTGATAACTGAATTATTCCCTTCATGAGAGCCAACCCCTTGGGGCCAATCATCTCTTAAAGTCCCACCTCTTCATATTACTACAATGGCAATTAAGTTTCCAACACATAAACTTTCAGAGATACATTCAAACCATAACACCATAGCTACCTCTGCTGGGGCATCATTAAAGGAGACGTGATTGACTTTACTCTTTAAAGATAGAGGGGAGTTTCAGGTAGGAGGGGAGGCAAGGGAGAAGCGCCACAAGAGATGAGGTTGGAGAGCTAGGCTGGAATCGGGTCCTAAAGGGCTTCATGTCTTGCTGAGGACTGTGGACTTGCTACAGTAGGCCAAAGTAAGCCAGTGAAGAATATTCAGGGACTTGGCTGGGTGCAGTGGCTCATGCCTGTAATCCCAGCACTTGGGAGGCCAAGGTAGGTGGATTACTTGAGATCAGGAATTGTAGATCAGCCTGGCCAACATGATGAAACCCCATCTCTACTGAAAACACAAAAATTAGCTGGGCATGGTGGCTGTAATCCCAGCTACTTGGGAGGCTGAAGCATGAAAATCTGCTTGAACCTGGGAGACAGGTTGCAGTGAGCTGAGATTGTGCCACTGCACTCCAGCCTGGGTGATAGAGTGAGACCCTGTCTCAAAAAAAAAAAAAAAAAAAAAAAGAATATTCAGGGACTGAGTCAGGTGCGTATTTCCATAAGAATCATTACTGCCCCAGCATGGATGATAGGTGGTATGGACTGAAATTAGAGGCAGGAAAGCCGATTAGGAGGTTGCAGTGGTTATCCAAACAAGAATCATGAAGACCAGAAGGAATAGAGAAGCAGGCACAGTTCTGAGAACTATTTGGAAGTTTCAGATTGACTATTTTGGGGAGACAGAGATCTCCAAAATATCTGAAGTTTTCAGCTTGACTGACTGAGTAGATGGTGATTTTATTTAAATTAAAATAAAAACAGAAGAGGAGGAACCATTTTGGAGAGAGAAGACAAGTTTGGTTCTGTAACCAAATAATGAGCAGGAATTGACTATGAGACATCCAGACAGAGGTCAAGTAGGCAGCTGAAAATACAGAACTGGAATCAGGTTAGCCTGATTATTTTGGTTCTTATTTTTTGCAAAGAAAACAAGAGCCCCTAAGTGTACAATCCTTGATGTCTCTTAGAATAAATTATTGATAAACTAATGTTCTCTTCTTCTTAGGACTCTGTTATCAAACTATATAATTTGTTTAAAAGGGTGGAGATATTCACTGGTTCTCAGAGCTGTCAGCTTAAGGCCAAGTCTTCATAATTCCTTAAGAAATTATTCATATTTTTTCAAAAGGAAAGGCGATGAGAAATGAGATAATATATTAAAGGAAATCAAATAAATTTACAATAAAAGATCATTAGGAAATGAAATCTTGTCAGCCTGGATAAATGGGCCATATTATTATATTTAAGTCAAACTAAATTACTGTCCATGTATCTATTAAGGCATTTATAAGTGTCGAAAATCAAAATGTTAGGATCCTGACTCTAGGTGTAAAATCAAAGTGATTTTGATAAGTTTAAACAATCTTTTACTGTGAAGAAAAGGCAATTTAAAATCAGAAAACAATATAAGTATCACAGGAAGGTATATAGATTCCTTTTCTTAAACATTGCCAATGATTTGGGAGGCTAAAAAAAAAAATGTTAGACATTATTTGCAGAATTAAGCATGACAATCAGATGATCTTAGCTCCAAATAACCAATTATGAAATTTTTAAGTTGACAAAGTCTTATATTCTCTTCTTAAAGAACTAAGAAGAAGCCATTGAAATAAATTCAACTTGTATAGAGAAAAGCACTCTGCCACGTGTGTGTCCATCTCTCTGTGACCAACAACTTAAGTCATTATTGCTCTTTTTAATGAGAGTCTGTCTAACCAGACCCTTAGTTAAGCAATTAAGCAGATACTGTTACAAATGTCTCTCATTTGTAAGAGAAAGGGACCAAAGGTAAGAAAAGCATGGACATGTATATGTTGTTGCTGTTGTTGTTGTTCTTGAATTGCACTGAATCCATTATTGAGGTTTCCCAAGGATGACTCTCAGACACCAGAGAAAACTTCAGTTCTGGATGCTGAATGATATGTTCACCTGCACCTGCTTACCAAACCTGGCAGGGTGGCAAAAGCACCTAGGTCACTTGAGCCGTTCATGTTTTGGGTTCTCTCATGTGCAAAAAGATGACTGGACTAGATGATCTCCGGAGAAGTGATGAAGTGGTAACCTTGAGAAGTGTTTTTGGTTTGTTTACTTGTTTGTTGTTGTTGTTGTTTTTGAGACGGAGTCTCGCTCTGTGGCCCAGGCTGGAGTGCAGTGGCGCGATCACGGCTCACTGCAAGCTCCGCCTCCTGGGTTCACGCCGTTCTCCTGCCTCGGGCTCCCAAGTCGCTGGGGCTACAGGCGGTCGCCACCACTTCCGGCTAATTTTTTGTATTTTTAGTAGAGACGGAGTTTTGCCGTGTTAGACAGGATGATCTAGCTCTCTTGACCTCGTGATCCGCCTGCCTTGGCCTCCCAAAGCTGGGATTACAGGCGTGAGCCCCCGCGCCCGGCCGAGAAGTGTTTTTCAAACACAGATCCCCAGACCCTACCACAAATCTGTAAAGGAAAGAAAGGAAGGAAGGAAAGGAATTTTGTTCTTTTTTTTTTTTTTAGCTCTTCAGGTGAATCCAATGACCAGTCACATTGGGGAACCATAGCACTAAGCTACCAGTTTTAAAGTCTATGAAGTTATGAATCAGATAATTTAAGATTCTTAAAAACAATAATTCAACAAAACAAGATATGTGACTATCCACTAAATTCAATACAAAATGTGGCAGCCTTTGTAGTTGACACCCTGGCACCGCTGTAATGATGACCATACTGTTCCTCATATCCATGCCCCAGTCCTGGCCACGGGGCCTTCCAAGAGAAGCTTCCTCACAAGAACTAGTCTGATGTTTCAATCTTCTTTCTTACTCTCCTGTCAATTTCATTGCCCACTGTAGAACCAATAGGATATTTTTATATATAGGAGGAGATTTACAATAAGGAGTTGGTTCACGTGATTATGGAGGCTAGCAAGTCCAAAACCTGCACTGTGGTCCAGCAGGCTGGAGACCCAGAAGAGCCAGTGGTGCAGATGAAGTCCAAAGACACTCTACTGAAAAATTCCCTCTCACTAGGAGAGGCTGGTCTTTTTGTTCTATTCAGGCCTTCAACTGATTAAGTGAGGCTCAGCTACAATATGGAGGATAATCTGCTTTACCCAAAGTTCACTGATTGAAATGTTAATCTCATTCAAAAGCACCCTTCAAGTTGACACATAAACTCAACCATCACACCCACCAAGCCCATGAGTTGATCAACAACTGCGCTTAAATCAGGGGATCCTGCTGAGGAGGGCTCTCTCCATCCAATCTCTGCCCATCCAAAGTAGATTCACTATTGTAAGGATGTTCATTTTCTCCAAATTATGTTATATATTGAATGTAGTTCTGTTCAATATTCCCCAAGAATTTTGCTAACCCTATTTACCAGATGGGTGATGGGAATAAAAGAGATTAGATCCATGGATTGTTGGTTCATATGGGGTTCACTGGTGCTGTAATACTGGAGGAACAGAACTCAAAAGCTAGGAGATGGTGTCCCAGGGAGCAATGATTTAAATTGAAATTATGCAGGCACTGGTAATGACAAGATCTTGGGTATTACCATGTGTTTTTGTTGGAGATTCCTCAGATGCTGACCTTCAGAAAATGATTCAGGTGCAAATAGTTTATTTGGAAAATTATTCCAAAAACTAGTATTAGGATAGTGGGGAAGTAAGACAAAGAAGGAAAATAAACGAATAGAGGATGCGAAGTCAACTAGACCTAATACCATTGGGAGCTCTAAGAAGCAGTGTAGAACATGTTGCCTAGTTATTCCACTCACAGTCCTGCCATCTTTGGTTGAGGGCTGCTCTGCAGTTTAGCTGTTAATTCTCCTGGCACTCGTTGCCTGCTGTGTGAATGGGCAGGGTGAGCTCCCACAAATGTGTGAGGTCAAATCCATATAATCAATCCTGTATCATTACCAGCAGAGGGTAAAAAAAAAGGATTACTTACACATTTGAAATATTGTATGCCTATTTCAAATGATACAGAATTATATCTATTAGAAAAAATACTCAAATTTTCTGATTTCAGTAAAGAAAATTGTAAGAATCTTCCATTTCCTTTACATCCACACCCACAAATATGCACAGAAAAGGATTTAGAAAAACACACATGAAAGCATTAACAGTGGTTGTCGCTGAGCAGGTAGTTTATGGCTTCAATACATTCTGTATAAAATGTGAAATCAGTGAAGGAAGTGTCCAGTCTGATCCCCTGGGTCATAGCCTTTCAATTCTTGAAGATTTTAGGTCTTGAATTATGTTGTGTTTTGCTCATTCATTTTTTTGTCCTATACTGAGGATATGTTTATGGAAAGAAACTTAGATGCTTTCCATGGAGAGGGTTGGGGGTAGAAAGCAGGGATTTTAATAGATTTAATTCTTGTGTTAGTAAGACAGCCTTACTGTATTGTTAGTGACAATGCTATGACTACTTTGCTAACTCTTCATCCAGCTGGCATTCAGCAATGCCAACTGTACAAGGCTTTGTTAGTCTCTTGGCTATTATGGGTGCCTTTCAAAGCAATGTGATGTGATAACTTATCCTGCAAGATATTTCAATGGATTTTTCATTTCTAATTTGAATAGCTATTAGAAATATTTTGGAGCTTTGAAAGAGCTCATGATTTTTCCTAATCTAAAATATTCAGTTTCTTTTTCTTTACCTCTGAATGATTGGTCTTAAAATGATGCCACAACTTAAATGGCACCATAATCTTATTTGAAACTATTCTATTGCATAAGACACAAAAAAGTAAATCATTTTCACCTCTAATGCCAAAGGCAAGATAAATTTTATCATATTTTTGCTTCTTATTTAAATTTGCACCCAAGATTTTTGTTTTTGGTTTTTTTTTTTTTTGGAGTAAATTCCTCCCTTACATGAATCAGAAAATTCTCTAACATATCAGTTTTATCTTGTGCAGCATCTTCAGATATACATGGAGCATCTGTGGGTTGAGAAAGTGAGTCTTCTAATTCTCTTTTTAAAGCAAACAATCTGTCCTTAAATATGAGAAAAATATATTACAAAGAAAACGTATTTTCATTTAGGATGTACTGTTGTTGAGTTCTAAACAATAGTAGTTATAAATAAAATGTAATTATTTAGAAATTTTTTTGGAAAATATTTTACAGGTTATGCAAAACAAGACAAGAGCATGTATTTACTGCTTATTGTGTTTCCATTAAGCTCAAGGAGAACTTTGGGATTTCAAAATAATGATTTATTGGATGATAACAATGCTGCAGAGATTTTTGCAGGCATAATTAAAACAAGTTAGTAAAAACACAGTAGAAGTACTGAGAACAGATTGAGTTATTATTTGAATGTGCACATATTTAACCTTAGAAAATTCTAAGACTAAAATTTTACAATATATTCTTATAGCCAAAAACAATAACAAATAGAAGAAAACTTAAACCAGTGGGGTTTTTGTTTGTTTGTTTTTGGTTTTGTTTTTTGAGACAGGGTCTCATTCTGTCACCCAGGCTAGAGTGCACTAGCACAGTCCCAGCTCGCTGCAACTTCTACCTCCTGGGCTCAAGGGATCCTCCCACCTCAGCCTCCCAAGTAGCTGGAATTACAGGCATGCACCCCCACCCTTGCCTAATTTTTGTATTTTTTATAGAGCTGGGTTTTGCCATGTCACCCAGGCTGGTCTTGAATACCTGAGCTCAAGTGATCTACCCACCTAGGGCTCCCAAAGTGCTGGGATTCCAGGAGTGAGCCACTTCACGCAGCCACCAGTGGTTCTCAAAGTACTGTTTGGGGGACACCTGGAGTCTCAAAAACTCTTTTAGAGTTCCAGGAGGTCAAACCTATTTTTGAGCCCATTGGCCAAATTTGAGTCACATTTTCATGCCTTATCTGCAAGGAAGCTGGGATTCCCTGCCTTTGGGCAGGGTAGGGCAGGAAACAGACCCACCAAGATTGCAAGCCATGAAAGAAAATGGAAGTTTTACTGGAATATAAGGAAATTACTTCAAGGCAAGGAAATATAAATCTTTATTTCACAGATAATTGAAAATTAAGAACAACAAAACTTTTAAAGATTGGGTTACTTGTATGGGTGTCAGGCTGGAAAAGGACAGAGCCAGGACCAATCCTCAGTCCTCTGACCCCCAGTTCTGGGTTCTTCACCCCACACTTAGACCTTTTCTGGTGCAAATATATCTGACAAAATAACCAAAACCACATCTCTCTCAAATAAACTCTTGGTACCAGGGGAAAATGAGGAAACATTGAAATTATTTCTTCATGGAAGAAGGTGTTTAATTTTGTCTTTTAGAGATAATAGGTCTCCTTTCAGAAAAGTTGTCGACATGTGAATGAACTGATTCCACCATCATTCCCAGAACCTTATAAGAAGCCTTCCAGTCACCCATTTTGCAACTGTAACTCTGGCTGCTCATTATCGGGCACTTGTTGCTCTTGCATAGTAGCTTTAAGGGCACTATGTTGGCATTGCTTTGCAGAACACATGTGCCCAGCACATTGTAGGATCGCATTAGCATGCAACAGAAGTACCTTTATTTAATCATAAGTACTTCTTATGACTCCAGTGGTGGCCTCCTAATAGTTGTTCCCTATCTACATCTTCCATAGGCAAAGCCTTCTTCCCAAGATAAATTTTTAAAAACCTGATACTTTCCTAACCTTCCTCGCAGATAAGCATAAAAATGTGACTCAAATTTGGCCAAGGGACTCTGGTAAGAAATTTGCTGATAGCTATAAATGGTTTTCTTCTCGAAGAAGACACAAGAAAAAAGATTCTCCCTCTCTATTCCTATGGATGCTGCAATGTGAGAATATGGAACCTGGGTCTGCACCAGTCATCATGTGAATATGAGAGTC
Source organism: Papio anubis (assembly GCF_008728515.1). NCBI lineage: Eukaryota > Metazoa > Chordata > Mammalia > Primates > Cercopithecidae > Papio > Papio anubis. The sequence goes on from NC_044986.1 coordinate 59,202,724, forward strand.
AAAGCTAAGGACAAGTCAAAATACTGACTATAGATAGCACGGTGGAAAGATAGAAAAAGCCTGGATCTTTGATGATATCGTAGAACCAGTGAATTAACCCCTGGAACCACTCCACCTCTGGGCTTCTTGTATGCAAGATAACAAATGTATTTTTTAATTTAAACCAGTTTTAGGGTACTGGAAGTATCTTAACTGATACAATGGCTTTCCAGGGAACCAGGCACCTAGAGAAAATTGAGCAAGTTTCTAAAACTACTGCGTACTATATGCAATAGGTCTTACCAAGTACACATACACTTATAACTCAAATATATGTGACAAAATAAACAAAAACACATCTCTCTCAAACTGTTAGTACTGGGGAGAAATGGCGAGGGGGGCATTGAAATGACTTCTTCACGGAAGAAGGTGTATGATTTTTGTCTTCTAGGGATGATAGTTCTCCTATTGGAAAAGTTATTGACATCTGAATTAACTTACTCCACAGCCATTCCTAGAACCTTGTAAGAAGTTTCCAAATATCTACTTTGCAATTGTAACCTAGATGAGCCCTCCCTGTGTTTTTGCCCCAAGTCCTCTGTCTTTCTGAACTCATTTTTTCCTTAAAAATTAAAAAACAAAACAAAAAAAACCTGTATGAAATCAAATGATGAGTAACCAAGATCTTATTGTAGTCTACTGGTTATTTTTGAATGTTTTTCAAAATTTCTATAATGACAAAAAATTGTAAGTGTCCAACCATTCAGTCGCAGACCATGGTAAGATTAGTGCCTCCCAAGACTCAGCTCTTGCCTTCAACCCTCACTATAACTTCCTCCTCCCACTGGAGTATTAGGCTCACCAGTAAGTCTTACCTCCTGCATTTAATGTCATCCCAAAGATTGCACAAGGCCCTTTTTTGCTTTAACTTCCCAAAGCCACCACTAACACAAGGTTACTGTCTATAGCTCACTTTTAATGAAAGATTGAACCGTAAATGTTAGGCATCCTTGTTTTTAAATTTCCCTGACCATCCCTGTCATTAATCATCCTTTCTTCTTGGGCCCTGACCTCCCAATAGGCTTCTGGGCCCTCTCTCTTCCCCAAATCGCCTTACAGTTCCCCCACTGTGTTCCCTTCCAGCCCTTATGCCCCTATTTCCTGGGAAACTCAAGAATTCTTCTCACCTACGTAGCACAACAAATCAACACTCTCTTTGTTTCACCCTCTCCTTGCAGAACTGCTGGAATCACCTTTTCAAATCAAAGATATCCATCAGATTATTTTCCTAAATAAATAAAAATTCATCTTCCCTGGAATGAACTATGACATTCCCCTTTTAAGCAGCAGATGCAGTTAGTTTTTGGTTTTCAATAGCAATGTTTTTCTTCTCACTGTGCCAGAATGCAATTACTCTGCAGTCAATGCAACAGGATGTTAAAAATGAAACAACTTCTGGCTCCGTTTTAGATGAGGCCTAATGGCCAAAAAGTACCAAGGTTCATGGCATTCTAATTTGCATGCTAGGCCATCTAGGCAGGACTTGCCAAAAGGGTAGCTAAAAAATACTTGTTGGCCCTTAACCCACCACCCCATCTAAGAATTTAAAAGTGATAATAAAACAAGGATATAAAAGGTTTGAAGTTGTAAAGGAACATAGAGAAAATGTATTTGGAGTTGCTGATTTTTGTGCATTCCTCCCTCCTCCAGTGGGGGAAAAGGATGGAGGAGCTTGTGAAAGAGGGAACTAGAAGAGGATAACTCAAAAAGCCCAACATGTCTCCTGGAGTAGAAGTGTCAGAGGCATTTGAATCAGAGCAACTCCATCTTGAATAGAGGCTGGATAAAATAAGGCTAAGACCCACTGGCTGCATTCCCAGATGGTTAAGGCATCCTAAGTCACAAGATGAGATAGGAGGTCGGTGCAAAATACAGGTCATGAAGGCCTTCCTGATAAAATAGCTTGCAGTAAGGAAGCCAACTAAAACCCACCAAAACCAAAATGGCCATAAGAGTGACCGCTGGTCATCCTCACTGTTACACTCCCACCAGCGCCATGACAGTTTACAAGTGTCATGGCAATGAAAGGAAGTTACCCTATATAGCCTAAGAAGGGGAGGCATGAATAATCCACCTCTTGTTTAGCATATCAAGAAACAACCATAAAAATGGGCAAAGAGCAGCCCTCGGGTCTGTTCTGTCTATGGAGTAGCCATTTTATTCCTCTACTTTCCTAATAAACTTGCTTTGACTTGACTTTACGGACTCACCCTGAATTCTTTCTTGTTCGAGATCCAAGAACCCTCTCTTGGGGTCTAGATTAGTACCCCCTTTCCTGTGACAGAAGGAGTAGAAAGACTGTGCGGTTGCATTGGGAGAAAATTGCATCCTCACCAATAGCAGGGCAAAAATGCATGAGTGTTTCTTGTGGATCAGACTGAGCTGAATCTTGCCCAAGAGACTTTCTCAATGAGCAAAGTGACCCAAATGAGGGAGGGACCATGGGAAGTCCACGGGTGAGAAGGAATTCTGAGTGACCAGCCAGAGATTGGACTTTCTTATGCCATGGAAACTACAGTTAAGGGTTCTCAACATGGATATTTCTGCAAGGAATCCACTAAAACATCAAATGAGAGAGAGAAAAAAGATCCAAATTGAGAATAGTGCATACCCAGCAGGCACCATCACCAAATGTGATTTGTGCCAGTCATGGGAAACCTTTCCTGACACTTAGCTCTCTTCCCTCTCCCCTTCAACTCTGAAGGAGCCAGAGACAATTAGGTAAAGAACAGAAGAACCAGGTGAAGAGCAAGAGAAGTAGACACGTGAAAGAACCCAATCACGTTCCACATCCCCAGCTGCAGGCTTGCTGAACTGAAGCAGGCTCAAGCTGGAAGGAAAAAGCGCATGCAACTCTGAAGAAGACTCTGAGTGTCAGTTATTACACTGGCTGGATAAATCAATCACTGAAATGAGCCTGTTCTTAGGACTTAATGTTACTAGAAACTTTTATTCTTCAAGATTGATGATAAAACTGTTACTGGAAACGGGTCCCAATCCCAACCCCAAGAGAAGGTTCTTGGATCTCACGCAAGAAAGAATTCAAGGCCAGTCTGTAAAATGAAAGCAAGTTTATTAGGAAAATAAAGGAAAAAAGAATAGCTACTCCATAGACAGAGTATCCCATAGGGCTGCTGGTTGCCCATTTTTATGGTTAGTTCTTGATGATATGTTAAAAAAAAAGGGGGGGGATGGATTACTCAGGCCTCCCCTTTTTAGGCCACTTAGGGTAACTTCCTGTTGCTGCCGTGGCATTCGTAAACTGTCATGGCACTGGTGGGAGTGTAGCAGTGAGGACAACCAGAGGTCACTCTTGTCACCCTCTTGGTTTTGCTGGGTTTCAGCCAGCTTCTTTACTGCAACCTGTTTTATCAGGAAGGTCTTCATAACCTGTATCTCGTGCTGACCTCCTGTCTCACCGTGTGACTTAGAATACCTTAACCATCTGGGAATGCAGCCCAGTAGATTTCAGCCTCATTTTACCCAGCCCCTGTTCAAGATGGAGTTGCTCTGATTCACGTGCCTCTGACAAAACTTATGGAATCTATTCAAAGGTTTATTCAGGGTAAGAAAAAACACAGTAGTCCACACAGAGTGTTTGATAAAGTTGTGCAGAGTAATTTGCATATCTAAGATCAGGTAGGAGTTTGTAGGATATGACAAGCACACAAAGAATAACAAAGTTCAGCAGTCAGAAGAATGATAAGGATCACTGAATGTGGCCTAAAGGAAAAGTTCTGTTTTGCACATATTCTTGGATTTGTCTTGGTTTTTGATTGTTGATGCTGGTTTTTGTTGTGGTCAGTATTGTGTTTTATTCAGTGTTGTAGGTCCATTGTTTGTAATACTGCCTGGCACACAGTGGGTGCTCATTAAACATTTATTAAATGTAGTGTTGGATTTGAAACCACAAAACAATGAAGAGATATCATCATCTTGAAAAGAAAATAAAATGCCAATATAAAATTCTAGAATTCTACAATAGTGAACAATAGTTGCAAGAATAAAGACAAGCCAGGAGTGGTGGCTTACATCTGTAATCCCAGAACTCTGAGAGGCTGAGACAGGAGGATGGCTTGAAAACAAGAGTTCAAGTCTGCAGTGAGGTATAATTGAGCCACTGCACTCCAGCCTGGGCAACACAGTGAGACCCTGTCTCTTAAAAAGTAAAAAGAACAAAAACATAAACAAAAGCTGAGATAATTCATTCTTTTTTTTTTTTTTTTGAGACAGAGTCTCGTTCTGTCGCCCAGGCTGGACTGCAATGGCACCATCTTAGCTCACTGCAACCTCTGCCTCCCAGGTTCATGTGATTTTCCTGCCTCAGAATCCCAAGTAGCTGGGACTACAGGCATGTGCCACCATGTCCAGCTAATTTTTGTATTTTTAGCAGAGACAGGATTTCATTGTGTTGGCCAGGATGGTCTTAAACTCCTGACCTCAAAGTGATCCACCCACCTCAGCCTCCCAAACTGCTGGGATCACAGGCATGAACCACTGTGCCAGCCTTTTAAAATTTTTTTATAGAGACAAAGTTTCTCTATGTTGCCAACGCTCATCTAGAACTCCTGGACTCAAAGCAATCCACCCGCCTTGGCCTCGCAAAGTGCTGGGATTACAGGAATGAGCCACCTTACCCAGTTGATAATTCATTCCTAAAGAAAATGATAAGGGCTGTTTATAATCCTACATGAAAGTTTGGAAATGCAGAAAGACATGAAGAGTAATTCAAAAAACAAATATTTAAAGACACATAAATGAATGCTAGCCACAGAAAATACAACTACTATTAATAATGCCCCTTAGCAGGAGAATGGCGTGAACCCGGGAGGCGGAGCTTGCAGTGAGCTGAGATCCGGCCACTGCGCTCCAGCCTGGGCGACAGAGCGAGACTCCGTTTCAAAATAAATAAATAAATAAATAAATAATAATAATAATGCCCCTTAGGAGAATAAAATGTACAACACTTGCATATAAGTCAAAATGGTAATTAATGGAATTCAGTGTTTTAAGATCCTTGCACATTCTGGGAAGAAAATGAAAGTGCCAATTAACATTTTTCTTTATAAATCAAGGAGGCTTGTAGCCATCTTTAAGACAACCACTGTAAGTCTAATTTTTTACAATGTAATAATAAAAATTACTGATTCCAAAACATAAAAGGAGAAAGAGGTAAAGAAAATGTAATGCAGAATAGCAGAGATAAGTGTCAGGGTATGAAGTAATTATATTAAATGTAAATATTAAATGACAATGTATTCAAAAGTCTAAATTTAAATATAAGGACAGTCAACTCAAATTCTGAAAAGCTCTGTTCTTTATAAGAGACACATCTAAAACACAAGGATTCAGAAAGACTGAATGTAATCACAATGAAATAAGATACACTATGTAAAAATTAACATTACTATCAGAGCAGTTGGCTTTGGAGAAATGAGCACTATCAAAGATAAAAAGGAACACTTCAAATTGAAGAAGATATTAGGAATAAATAACAATTCTAAATTTGTGTGTACCTAATTACATGACTTCAACATCTATAAAGCCAAAATTGGTAAAATTAGAGTAAGAGGAAAATTACACAATTATAATGGGAGAATGTAGCATATCTCCCTCAGTAACCAATAGAAAAAGCAGTTAAATACCAGTATGTGTTTGTGTTCTCTGCCAAAGAAAAAAACAGTATGTTTTAGTATGTATATAGAAAATGTGCACAATACAATTAAAGGACTTAATCAATTGGACTAAGAAGAATGCCACCTCACAATTTCAGATCTCATATTAATTAATCATAAGTTATGCTATAGAGCAAGTCTCAACAACTTCAAAAGTTTGAAATCATACAGCATGTGTCCTATAACTATAATACAACTAAACTAAAAGTACAAAATAATAATAATAACCAAAACCCCCCACATATTTGAAAGTTAAGAAATATAACTTTTAAGATAAATTATTGAAGGAAAAGAAAGAAATACAACTTTAACACATAAATTCATGAAGAAACAAAAATTAGGAAATAGTTTGGGCCAGCTGCACAATAATAAAAACACTACAAATCAAAACTCATGAGATACAAGTGAAACAATGTTTGTAGGGAAATTTCTTCTCTTGAATGCATACATCAGAAAAGAAAAAAGTGCTGAAATTAATGAACTAACAATCAACTTCAACAAATTAGAAAAGAAAGACAAAATGGACTCCAAGAAAGTAGAAAATGGAAATAATAAAGAGCAGAAATTAGTAAAATATAAAACAAACATAATATAAAAATGAACAAATCTGAAAGTTGACTAAATGAAAAACTAATAAAATTAATAAAGCCATGGTGAGACTTATAAAGATAAAAATAGAGAAGGAAAATTAAACAATATATAAAGAGTTGAAAAGGAAATACACTCTTATACTTTGCCCTACATTAAAAAATCAACTTTATTCTGATACATTCAGAAAACTTAAAATGAAGTGGACAAATCTCTAGAGAATTAAACTTTCCAGAAATTATACAAGAAATGCAAATGTGACTAGGTCTATAACAATCTAGAAATTGAATCTGTCATTTAAAATCTCCTCATAAGGAAACCCCAAGTCTAGATGAATTTATCAGCTAATGTTGCCAAATATTTAAGAAAGGCCAATCTTGCATAAAATTTTCTAAATAATAGAAAAAAAGGAACATTCTTCAACCTCTTTTATTAAAAAAATAATAGTAGTAAGAGTAACCTGGATACTAAAACTTGACAAGGATTTTGTAAGAAAGAAAAAATTGCAGATCAGCTTAATCATGAAAATCAATCCAAATTCCAAATAAACTATTAGTCAGCTGAATTTATCCAGCAATATGTAGAAAGGATAATACACCACCACCAAGTAGCATCTGTTTCACAAGGCTGTTGGCAGGAGGTCTCACTTCCTCATCACGTAGACCTCCATGCAGGGCCACTTGAGAGAACTGGTGACATGGCAGCTAGTGTCCCCCAAAGAAAGCAAACCAAGAAAGAACTCAAAAGGAAGCCACGGATGCTTTTTATAACCTAGTCTTGAAATCACACACCATCGCTTTCACTATATTCTGTTCCTTAGAAGCAAGCCACCAAATCCAGTCTGTACTCAAGAGGAGGAAAATTAAGGTCCGTCTTGTAAAGAAAGAGTATCAAGGAATTTGTGGATATATTTTTTAAACATCACAGTAGATAACCAAACAGAAAAAGAGAGGCAAATGAGAAAAAAAAAAGTTCAACTTCATGCAAATTAAACAAAAATTACCATTTTGATCTGTAAATGGGGAACTCTTAAATTATAATACTCAGCGCTGGAAATGAACATGGTGCAGCGGTCACCATCATAAAATGCTGGAGAAGGCATAAACTTTTACAGCCATTCTAAAGAATAATCTAGCACTATGCATCATGTGATTTGACCCAAGGGGTAGACTTCTCATTGTCCTCCCAAATTTGTCTTCACTGTATAGTGACAATGTGTTCACTAATCGTATGGTGTCCAGTTAGAGACTATATTACCCAGACTCCTTTATAGCTAGATGTGACCATCTGACTAACCTGTAAACAATGGAAGATGAGCTGAAGTGATTTTTGCAACCTCCATGTCACTTATTCTAAAGGAAACTGTCTTCAGCTTCTATTCTTTCAATTTTCCTATAGACTGGAATGTGATAAACTAGTGGCCCAGAATTGATCAGATAAAGACAACCCCCAGAAAATAGAACAACAAGATGGAAGGAATTGAGTCCTTGACTTTCTAGCAAACCAGAGCCACCCAACTTTCTGGACCATTCGACTCTGGATCGCATTTTTGGGTCTCTCCCCTACAGCAGTTTAGCCCACTCCCTAACTATAGTTTTGCAGACTATATGTTTAGAAAACCAACAAGAAATGAAAATGACATTAATTAATCAAATAGCTAATAAAGATGTCTAAATATGTAATACTGAAGTACATTCAAGTAAATAAATAAGTACATTCAAGTAAATATTACAATAAATATGTAATACTCAAGTACGTTCAAGTAAAATACTCAAAATTATACCAAAAATAAAGTCTGATAGTACAGTAAACATACCAAAAACGGCAAGTTAAAATGCATAAAATACACAAACTAGTATTTTAGCAGTTTTATTCAGATCATTTTTCCTAATTATAAAACCATACGCTTCTGTTAAAGAAAACATAAAGTGATAAAAATTATAAATACATTTTTCTAATTTGTTCTTAAATTTAATCTTACTCCAATTTAGGTTTTTTCAAGTTTTTATATGAATGTATATGTATTCGATTTGGTTTTACATAGTATAAGTGATTTTAAATATTTTATTTTGCATCTTCCTTTTTCTTTTCACTAAAAAGTAATATGAGCAGTTTTCCATGGCTATATAATCTCCTATCACTTGGTCATATCATAATTTAACAACTTAATAAACACGGGGTTTCTTCTAGTTTTTCTATAATGTATACTGTTTCGTTTTCCATAATTGTAGAGTGCTTCCTTAATTATTATAGTAAATTAAATTTTTAAAAGTTAAATGACTAAGTTGAAAGGCATGGAAACTGTAAAGCTATATGTTATAAAAATTTCCTGCAAAAGGATAACATTAATTTATAATGCTAGCAGCATTTTCTGAGAGTGCCTCCTTTATTGTAGTTTTGCCAACACTGACTGTTAACTTTGTTTCATCATCCCCAATTAATTACAAAATAATAATGTTCATTAATTGATTAGACAAATATTTATCAAGTGTCTATCTAGGAATACAACGGCAAGCAAAAACAGACCTAATCTCTGACTACTTGGTGTGTGTGATTTTGTGTAAGACATATATATTGAACAAATTATACACACTGAAATATTACAAACTGAGATCAATGCACTGAAGGAAATGAGTAGAGTATTATGAGAGTGGCTTGAGATAATGGTCAAAAGACAGCTGGGGAGTTTTGAATAGGGGTGACGTGATTGGATGTGAATTTTGAAACTTGCCTTCTTAGCTGCAATATAGAGAATAAGGCCGGGTGTGGTGGCTCACACCTATAATCCCAGCACTTTGGGAGGCCAGTGCAGGTGGATTGCCTGAGGTCAGGAGTTCAAGTCAGCCTGGCCAAAATGATGAAACTCCATCTCTACTAAAAACACAAAAAAAGTCAGCCAGGCATGGTGGTGGGCACCTGCAATCCCAGCTACTCAGGAGGCTGAGGCAGGAGAATCGCTTGAACTGGGAGGCAGAGGTTGCAGTGAGCTGAGATCACGCCATTGCATTCCAGCTCAGGCAGCAAGAGTGAAACTCTGTCTAGAAAAATAAAGACAGAGAGAGAATGAATTAGCGAACAATCAGAGTGGATCAGGAGAGACCAGTTCTTCAGTTATTGCAAAAAACCAAAAAAGAGAGAGAAAATGGTAGTTTCTTTTTTTTTATTTTTTGAAAATGGTAGTTCCAACTCCAGTTGCAATACTCTAGTTGAAACTACGATTGCAGTAAGTTGAGAAGTTCAGAAATATGTCAGTGGTATTTGAATCTGAATATGTTTGATAATTAGTAAGACTGAACACTTTTCCGACTGTTTGTTGGCTTTTTATGTTTTGTGCCTACATATGTGTGAGAGTGAGACAGAGAGAGAGTGAGAGGAGATGGTGAGGGATATTAGGCTAGTCTTGTTTTTTGGTTTTGGTTTTTGTTTACTTTCAATTGAAGTTTTCAGCATTTCCTTGATTAATTGTGAAAGATCTTTATCTGTGACTGTATTTCCATCACAATTCTCCAAACAACTGAAGAAATTCTAGTGGCTTCCAATTGCAAGCGTCATTTCTTCTTTGTAGTCCTGTAGAATGGTGGGGGACCTCTGCTTCGAGCTTACATGGAGACAGGTCTGCTTCACATCTCTCAATCTGGGACCAGTGTCTTCTCAGGACATGCTCATCCCAAAACAGATGTCAGAAGCATAAGAGACCAAAGCAAACTATGCAAGCATATGTAATGCCTCTGTTTTTATCGTATCTGCTAACTTCGCATTGGCTAAAGCAAGTCCTGAGGCCAATTATAACATCGAAAGAGCCGATATGTTTATTCCACATATTTTACTTGGAGGCTTTGCCAAGTCACATGATAAACTAGGCAACTTGTAATTCTCTTACAGAGAGAATGTAAGGAGTTAGGAAAAATGATATAATCTACCAAAGGACATTTATCTTTTTTTGTTTTGTTTTGTTTTTGTTTTTGTTGTTGAGACTGGATCTCTGCTGCCCAGGCTGGAGTGCAGTGACATGATCATGGCTTGCACGGCCTCAACCTCCCAGGCTCAAGTGATCCTCCCACCTCAGCCTCCCAAGTAGCTGGGACGATAGGCACATGCCAGCACACCTGGCTAATTTTTTTTTTTTTTTGTCTATTTTTTGTACAGACAGGGTTTTGCCATGTTATCCAGGCTGGTAACAAACCCCTGGGCTCAAGCAATCCTCTCACCTAGGCCTCCCAAAGTGCTGGGATTACAGGCATGAGCCATGGGACCCAGCCTATCATTTGTTCTTTATATATGTGTCAATATTTTTTCCCAGGATTTTGCCATCAATTTTTTATTCTATTCAAAAATTTCATGTAATCAAAGTTATAGATGCCACCACGTCCGGCTAATTTTTGTATTTTTAGTGGAGACAGGGTTTCACCATGTTAGCCAGGATGGTCTCGTTCTCCTGACCTCGTGATCCACCCACCTTGGCCTCCCAAAGTGCTGGGATTACGGTCGTGAGCCACTGCACCCAGCCCAAGTCATTCTCAAGGAAAAGCAAAACCTAAATAACAAACCACTAAGAAATGTAATTACATAAAAATTTAAAATGTCTGTGTGGCAAACACATAACCTCCAGGGACAAGTAATACATTGGGTTTTTAAAAATTGCAATATATATGACAAAAGGTTAAAAACCCTTGTATACATAACGTTTGTAAAAATTGGTTTAAGCCGGGCTCAGTGGCTCACACCTGTAATCCCAGCACTTTGGGAGGCCGAGGCGGGTGAATCACAAGGTCAGGAGATTGAGACCATCCTGGCTAACACGGTGAAACCCCGTCTCTACTAAAATACAAAAAAAGTCAGCCAGGCGTGGTGGTGGACGCCTGTAGTCCCAGCTACTCGGGAGGCTGAGACAGGAGAATGGCATGAACCCGGAAGGCGGAACTTGCAGTGAGCCAAGATCGCGCCACTGCACTCCAGCCTGGGCGACAGAGCCAGACTCTGTCTCAAAAAACAAAAAAAATTGCTTTAAGAACAATAATAACAACAATTTCAATATGGATAAAAAACAAAAGGCCTAAGTTCAAGATATAACATCACAAAATTTTGGAACTTCAGGAATGAAAAAAGATTTTATAAGTGAAAGGATCAGGACTCGGAAGAGTATCCACTACAACACTGAAAGCCAGAAGGTAATGTAGTAATGTTTCAAAAATTCTGAAGAAAAAATAATCTCCAACCCAGAAGCTATACGGAGCTAAAACAATTAATAAAGTCTGCAGGTTCCTTAAAGACATCTTCAAAATCACATTCTTAAGTCAACCACTATGAAGTTTTTGATGAAAATAAGATAATACCTTCAAGATCTTCAATAGATAAATATTGTTTGTAGAGAACACAAAAAGCACTAACCCTTTAAAACGTGAAAAATTAGACTTCACCAAAATGTAAAAGGTATGCTCATAAGTAGTTATTATTAAAATTAACTGACAAGTCACAACTTGGGAGAAAACATTTGCGCACATATATCTGGCAGAGGAATTGCTTCCAAAATATATGACTAATTCCTAAAATGTAATAATAAACAGTTTAATAAAGAGTAGACAAAAAGCTTGAATAAATACATAAAGTAGTGCTGAACATCAGTACTCATCAGGGAAACGCAAACCAAAACCTCAACAAGACACATTTCACTAAAACAGCTAAAATGAAAAATAATTAATAATAATAAATATTGGAGAGGATTTTGGGCCACTGGAACTCTTGCATATTGCTAACTAGAGTGTAAAATAGTACAGTCACAACTGGATGTAATTCCAGCACTTGGGAGGCCGAAGAGAGTAGATCTGTTGAGGCCAGGAGTTCAAGAGGCTGGCCAACATGGTGACATCCCATCTCTACTAAAAATACAAAAAAGTAGCCAGTTGTGGTGGCACATGCCTGTGATTCCACCTACTCGGGAGGCTGAGGTGGGAGAATTGCTTGAACCCGGGAGGTGGAAGTTGCAGTGAGCCAATATCGCACCTCTGCACTCCAACCTGAGTGACAGAGCAAGACTCCATCTCAAAAAAAAAAAAAAGTACAACCACTTTGGAAAATAGTTTGGTAATTTCTTTAAAAGGTTAGTGTGCATCTCTTTTATGACCTAGCAATTCCATTTCCAGGTATCCAAAAGAAATAAACAAAACTTAGAAGCAAAATAGCTGGGCTCAATAGCAGAAAGGAGGGTACAAAAGAAAGAATCAGGCCTAGGCGTGAAGCCTGCAATCCCTGCTTGGGGAGGCCAAGGAAAGCAGATCACTTGAGGCCAGGAGTTCAAGACCAGCCTGGCCAACATGGTGAAACTCTGTCTCTACTCAAAATACAAAAATTAGCCAGATGTGGTGGCATATGCCTGTAATCCCAGCTACTCAGGAGACTGAGGCAGGAGAATCGCTTGAACCCAGGAAGCGGGTTTGTTGAGGCCAGATCCCTGCTGCATGCCAGCCTGGGTGACAGAGTGAGAGTCTGTCTCAAAAAACCCATGTGCAGTGGCTCACGCTGTAATCTCAGCACTGGAAGAGAAGCCAGGCAGGCAGATGCCTGGTCGGGGTTCAGGGAAATGACCTGGCCAACATGATGAGAATCCTGTCTCTACTAAAATAAATCAAAGTCTTGGTGTGGTGGCAGGCCTGCAATCAACTGGGGAGCTGAAGACAAGAATCCAGGAGCGAAGGTTTGTGAGCTGGGGACCGCCATTGCGCTTCGTGAGCGGCAGGTGGCTGTGCTCCAAAATAAAACAAACAAACGAAGAAAGATTAGTGATGAAGCGCGAGGAAATAATGCAATAGAAAATGCAAATCTGAACATCGCTGGAGGGAGGAAATAGAAAAAGATAAAAAGCACCTGAGGCACCTGCGGGCCTTAAAAAGTTCTAACGTTCATGTAATCTGTGTACCAAAAGGAGAGGAGAAAAAGAGTGATGCTTGAAAATCACCTTAAGAAACAATGGCTGAGGCAGGGTTCAGTGGCTCACAGCTGTAATCCCAGCACTTTGGGAGGCCGAGGAAGGCAGATCACTTGAGGTCAGGAGTTCAAGACCAGCCTGGCCAACATGCCAAAACCCCATGTCTACTAAAAATACAAAAAATTAGCCAGGCATGGTGATACGCACCTGTAGTCCCAGCTACTCAGGAGACTGAGGCAAGAGAATGGCTTGAACCTGGGAGACAGAGACTGCAGTGAGCCGAGATCGCGACACTGCACTCCAGCCTCAGTGACCGACTGTATCTCAAAAAAAAAAAAAAATGTAGGCACAATATGCAAAATACATAAACCTACATATTCAAGAAGCTGAGCTAACCTCAAACAGGCTAAACCCAAATAAATTTACTCCAAGAAACATAATAATTAAACTTCCAAGAAATAACAAAGATAAAGAAAAAATTTTCAAAGCAGCCAGGGGAAAACAATACCTTACCTACAGAGGAAAACGATTTTAATGACAGTAGATTTCTCATGAGAGACCATGTGAACCAAAGAAATGACACAATATTTTTTCAGGTGCTGAAAAGAAAATCCTGTCAACCCAGTGAAAGTATCTTTTTAGGAATGAAAGGAGTGCTTCATTCTCACATGAAAGAAAAGAATACTAAGAGGATTTATTTATCAGCTGACCTACCCTAAAATAAATGACTAAAGGAAGTTCTCTAATTAGAAAGGAAACAATAAAGAAGAATCTTGGAACATCATATAGCAAGAAAAACCTGTAAGCAAAATCTGACTAAATACTAGACTTTTCCTTCTCTTAGTTTTCTAAAACTTGTTTCATGGCTGAAGCAATATTTATAATGTTATCAGATGTGATTTTAAATATGTAGATGAAATTCTTAAAAATTATGTTACAGGCCCGGCACATTAGCTCAAGCCATAATCCAGCACTTTGGGAGGCAGAGGCCAGGTAGGATCACGAGGTCAGGAGATCGAGACCATCCTGGCTAACCCAGTGAAGCCCGTCTCTACTAAAAAATACAAAAACTAGCGGGTGGTGGCTGAGCCTGTAGTCCCAGCTACTCGGGAGGCTGAGGCAGGAGAATGAAGCGTGAACCGGGGCCCGGAGCTTGCAGTGAGCTGAGATCAGCCACTGCCTCTCCAGCCTGGGCAACAAGCGAGACTCCATCTCAACAACAACAACAACAACAAAATTATGTTATAAATGGAAGAGGGTAGAAAGACATAAAGAAAGGTAAGGTTATCTCTTTTTTTTTTTTTTTTTTTTTGAGATGGAGTCTTGCTCTGCCTCTCAAGCTGGAGTGCAGTGGCGCGATCTCGGTTCACTGCAATCTCTGCCTCCCGGTTTCAAGCAATTCTCTGCCTCAGCCTCCGGAGTAGCTGGGATTACAGGTGCCTGCCACCACGCCTGGCTAATTTTTTGTATTTTTAGTAGGGACGAGGTTTCACCATCTTGGCCTGGCTGGTCTTGAACTCCTGACATCATGATCCACCTGCCTCGGCCTCCCAGAGTTCTGGGATTACAGCCGTGAGCCACCGCGCCCGGCTAGGTAAAGTTATTCTTTTTTTTTTTTTTTTTTTTTTGAGATGGAGCCTTGCTCTGTCGACCAGGCTGGAGTGCAGTGGTGCAATCTCCACTCACTGCAAGCTCTGCCTCCGTAGTTGACGCCATTCTCAGCATCCCGAGTAGCTGGGACTACAGGCGCCTGCCACCACGCCCAGCTAATTTTTTCGTATTTTCATTAGAGATGGGGTTTCACCCTGTTAGCCAGGATGGTCTCAATCTCCTGACCTCGTGATCTACCTGCCTTGGCTTCCCAAAGTGCTGAGATTACAGGTGCACACAGTCAAGATTATTCTTATTCATGTTATTCAAAATGAATAACAGTTAACTATGATAATTTATGTATGTAAAATCTAATTCTTATAGCAACCACTGTAAAAGCTATACAAAGAAATAAACCTAAATTTTAAAAAAGACTGTAGCTCAGTCAAAATGGAAATCTTAAGGATACTCACATAACCCATGTGAAGGCAGGAAAAAGGAAATGAAAAACAGAGAGAACGTGGGCACAGTGACTCATGCCTATAATCCCAGCACTTTGGGAGGCTGAGGCAAGCAGACCACTTGTTGAGACCAGCCTGGCCAACATGACAAAACCCCGTCTCTACTAAAAACACAAGAATTAGCCAGGCATAGTGGTGCATGCCTGTAATCCCAGAGGCTTGGGAGACTGAGGCAGGAGAATCGCTTGAACCTGGGAGGTGGAGGTTGCAGTGAGCCAAGATTGCACCACTGCAGTCCAGCCTGGGCAACACAGCAAGACTCTATCTCAAAAAAAAAAAGAAAGAAAGAAAGAAAAGAAAACAAAGGAAAACAGAGAGAACAAATAGGAAAACAAAAAATAGAATGACAAACTGAAGTCCTAACACATCAATAATTACATTAAATGTAAATGGCCTAAATATACCAATTAAAAGACAGATATTGGCAGAATGAGTTTTAAAACATGACCCAATCCTATGCTGTCTATAAAGAAACTCACTTCAAACGTAACAATATAGAAAGATTGAAATTAAAAAGATGGAAAAATATATACCATGCAAACGTTAATTTAAGGAAAATAAGAGTGACTATATTAATTTCAGATAAAGTAGACTTCAGAGCAAAAAGAAAAAAAAATTACCATAGACAGAAGGGGACATTATATAATGATAAAAAATATTAATCCACAAAAAAGACATAGCAATCCTAAATGTAAATGCATCAAACAGCAAACTCCAAAGAAGCAAAAACTGATAGAACTGAAGTAACAGACAAATCCATGATTATAAGTAGAAGCTACAACACTCCGCTCCCAAAATTTAATAGGACAACTAGACAAAAATTGAGCAAAAATATATAAAAAATCAACATCATAGGTGTGGTGGCTCACACCTATAATCACAGCACTTTGGGAGGCAGAAGCAGGCAGATCTCTTGATGCCAGGAGTTGAAGACCAGCCTGACCAACATGGTGAAACCCTGTGTCTACTAAAAGTATAAAAATTAACTAGGTATGGTGCCGCATGCCTGTAATCCCAGCTACTCAGGTGGCTGAGGCATGAGAATTGCTTGAACCTGGGAGGTGGAGGTTGCAGTGAGCCAAGACAGCACCACTGCACTCCAGCCTGGGTGACATAGTGAGACTCTGTCTCTAAAATAAAAAAGGAAAGTAGCAAAATCAACATCAACCAACAAGATCTAAACAACATTATAGAGCACTCTACCCAACTATAGCAGAATATAAATACTTTTCAAGTGCCCACAGAACATATGCCATAAGATAGCCCTTATCCTGGGTCATAAAACAAACCTCCAAACATTTAAAGAATTGAAATCATATAGTGTGCTCTCTGATAATGATGGAATCAAACTAGAAATCAGAAACAGAATGATAAAAGAAGAAACACAAACACCTAATAACAAAAACCACTTCAAAGACATGAAGTGAAAGAGGATCAAAGAGGAGTTCAGGGAATTTTTAAGAATTTTGTTGAGATG
This sequence comes from Papio anubis, assembly GCF_008728515.1. Taxonomy (NCBI): domain Eukaryota; kingdom Metazoa; phylum Chordata; class Mammalia; order Primates; family Cercopithecidae; genus Papio; species Papio anubis. Next base: position 59,219,536 of record NC_044986.1, read on the forward strand.
AATGAAAATGAGAATACAGCATATGAAAATTTGTGCTAAAGCAGTGCAAAGAGAGAAATTTATTTAATGTATGCACTAAATGCATACATTTAAGAAGAAACATTACAAATCAACAATCAAAGCTCCCAACTCAAAAACTTTAAGTAGAGCAAAATAAACCCAAAGCAAACAGAAAAAAAGAAAATAATGAAGATTTATCAAGCAGAGTCCCATGGATGGAAAAAAATTTTAATTTTTTTAAAAAAAAGAAAATAATAAAGATAAAGGAAGAAATTAATGAAATGGAAAGCAGAAAAACAAGAGAAAATTGATTTTTAAAATAACCAGTTATTTGAAAAAAACCTATAAAATCTCTAGCAAGATTAACAAAAAAAAGGGTCCAAGCTAACAGAGACAAAGGCTGCCTACACATAACAGAAAACACAGACTTTATACACTTGGTTCAGGAAAGTCACTAAACAAAACAACTACAACTTCAACAAGCAGCACCAAAAGTAAGCCTTGAGATGGGGAGGTAGAATCTGATTTGTGAGTTACATTATATTATTCAAACATCGGAAGCTTTCAACAAAAAGAAAAACAACATATATCCAAAGGAACAAGAATATGGCTCCACAAACAGGAAAAAGAAATCAGTAAAAATTGTGGAACAAGAAAGTATGGTCCATATACAGAAAAATCAGTAAAAATTGTTATCTGAGAAAACCCAAATGCTGGGTTTCCTAGCTAAGGAACTTAAACCAGCTATTTTAAATATGTTCAGCTCGGCTGCGGCTCACGCCTCTGTAATCCCAGCACTTTGGGAGGCACAGGGCGTGGTGGATTGGTTGTCAGGGAGATCTAGGACCATGGTGAAACCCCTGCCTCTACTAAAAATAGAAAAATTAGTCGGCAAAGAGCGCGGCTTCTGTAGTCCCAGCTACTCGGGAGGCTGAGGCAGGAGAATGGCGAACTGAGGCGGAGCTTTGGGAAAGAGTCGAGATGAAAAATACCTGCACTCAGCCTGGCAGAGCAAGACTCACCTCAAAAATATGTTCAAAAGAGCCGGAAGGAAACCATGTTCAAAAACAAGTTATATAATGATGCCTGATCAAATAGAGAATATCACTAAAGAGATACAAATTATTTTTAAAATAAACAAATAGAAAGTTGAAAATATGATAACTGAAGTGAAAATTTCATTAGAAACACTCATCAGCATATTTGGGCAGGAAGAAGGAAGATTCCATGAACTTTAAGGTAGATCAGTTAATATTATCCAGTCTGAGGAACAGAAAGAATAAAGAAGATTGAACAGAGCGTAAGAGATCTGTGGTACATTATCAGGCATCCCTATATATGTAAAATATAAGTTCCAGGAAAGAGGAAAGACAGACAAAAACAGAGAGAATGTTTAAATAAATAATGGTTGAAAACTTCCCACATTTGATGTAAGACATAAATCTACACATCCAAGAACTTCAACAAACTCCAAATAGGATAAACTCAAAGAAATTCCCACCAAGACACATCATAAACTGTCAAAAGACAAAGACAAAGAGAGGATCTTGAGAGCAGCAAGAGAGAAAGTGATTCAATGTATAATAAAGAGTCCTCAATAAGGTTAATGGCTGATTTGTTATTAGAAATCATTTAAGTCAGAAGGCAAGGGATAATATTGAAGGGGCTGAAAGAAAAAAACAGTCAGCTGGGTGCAGTGGCTCATGCCTGTAATCCCAGCACTTTGGGAGGCTGAGGCGGGTGGATCACCAGAAGTCAGGAGTTTGAGACCAGCCTGGCCAACATGGTGAAATGCCATCTCTATTAAAAATACAAAAAAAAAAAAACAAAAAAAAACTGGCCAGGCACGGTGGCACGCACCTGTAATCCCAGCTACTGAGGAGGCTGAGGCAGGGGAATCACTTGAACCCGGGAGGCAGAGGTTGTAGTGAGCTGAGATTGTGCCACTGCACTCCAGCCTGGGCAACAGTGCAAGACTCTGTCTCAAAAAAAAAAAAGAAAAGAAAAGAAAAAGAAAAAACTGTCAAACAAGAATTCTATATGCTGCAAATTATGTCTCAAAAATGAAGGAGAGGCTTGGCACGATGGCTCCCACCTTTAATCCCAGCACTTTGGGAGGCCGAGGAGGGTGGATCACGAGGTCAGGAATTTGAGACCACCCTGGCCAGCATGGTGAAACCCTGTCTCTACCAAAAATACAAAAATTAGCTGGGCGTGGCAGCACACACCTGTAATCCCAGCTACTTGGGAGGCTGAGGCAAGAGAATTGCTTTGAACTCAGGAGGCAGAGGTTACAGTGAGCTGAGATCACACCACTGCACTCCAGCCTGGGCAACAGAGCAAGACTCCATTCAACAAAAAAAGAAGAAGGCCAGGAGTGGTGTCTCATGCCTCTAATCCCAGCACTGTGGGAGGCCAACGCAAGAGGATTGCTTGAGCTCAGGAGTTCAAGACCAGCCTGGGCAACACAGAAAGACTTTATCTCTACTAAAAATCAAAATTTGGCCAGGTGTGGTGGTACATGACTGTAGTCTTAGCTACTTAAGATTCTGAGGTGGGGGCATCACTTGAGGCTGAGCCTGGGAGATCAAGGCTGTAGTGAGCTTGATCACACCATTGCACTCCAGCCTGGGTGACAGAGACCCTGCCTCAAAAAAAAAAAAAAAAAATGGAGAAGTTAAGACATTCCCAGATAGACAAAAACTCAGGGAGCTCATCGCTAGTAGACCTGTCCTACAAAAAATGCTAAAGATAGTCCTTCATGCTGAAGTTAAAGGACACTAGACAGTAACTTTGAATTCACATTTTAAATGAAGAACACCAGTAAGGGTAATGATGTAGGTAAACATAAATGACAGTATGAATGTACTTTTTTGTTTATAGCTCCTGTTTTTCTATATGATTTTTAAAATAACTGTATAATGCAATAATTATAAATCTAGATTAATGGCCACACAATGTACAAACATGTAATTTGTGGCAATAATAGTATAAAGAGGAAAGTAAATGGAGACATATAGGAGCAATATTTTTGTAAATTATTGGAACCAAATTTGTATTAATCTAAATCAGATTGTTATAAATTAAAATGTTAATTATAATCCCTGGGGTGATCATTAAGAAATAACTCAAAAAAGAGAAAAAAATAATATTAGTGAAAGAAACGAAAAGAGAATTAAAATGGTACACTAGAAAATACCTTTTTAACACAAAAGAAGCTAGTAATGGAGGAATTGAAAGGGAATAATAGATATGAGACATTAAAAAATAGTGAAATAGGAGCATTAAGTCCTCCCTTATCGGTAATTACATTAAATGAAAACAGATTAAACTCTCCAATTAAAAGATATAGATTGGCAGAACGGATTTTTTTAAATGGTCCCACTACACGCTGTTTATAAGAGACTCACTTTAGATTCAAAGACTCAAAGAAATTAAACGTAAAAGGATTTTTAAAAAAAAGATATTCCCTGCTAACAGAAACTGAAAGAGAATTGGAGTGGCTATACTAATGAGACAATACACCTTAAAACAAAAAAGGTTATGAGAAACAAGAAGGATATTATATAATGATAAAATGGTTCATCCATCAAAAAATAATAATTATAAACATATATGCAGTATACAATGGAGCCCTAAAATACATGAAGCAAAAACTGACTGAATTGAAGGAAGAAATAGATAAATCAAGAACAGTAGTTGGAGACATCAGTAGCCCATTTTCAATAACTGACAAAGCAACTGAAAAAAAAATCAGCAAGGAAATAGAAGAATTGAGAAACAGTAGAAACCAGCTAGACTAACAGACTTCTATAGAACAATCTGCCCAACAACAGCACAATACACATTTTTCTCAACTGCACCTGGAACATTTTCTAAGATAGTATGTTAGGACACGAAACAAATCTCATTAAATTTTAAAAGATTGATATCATAAAAACTATGTTTTTTGAAACCAATGGAATGAAATCAGAAATCAATAACAAGAGAAAATTTGGAAAATTCACAAATATATGGAAATTAACAACACATTCCTAAATAACTAATGGGTCAAAAAAAATCACTAGGGAAATGTATGGCATGCAGTGGAATCATTGCTCAAGAAGAAATGTATAGCTGTAAATGCCTGCATTATAAAAGAAGAAAGACCTCAAATAAATAACTAAATTTTTTATTTTCTTTTTTTGAGACAGGATCTCACTCTGTTTCTCAGACTGGAGTACAGTGGTGGCAACATGGCTCACTGCAGCCTAGACCTCCCAGGCTCAAGCCACCATCCTTATGCAGCGTCCCGAGTAGCTGGGACTACAGGTGCATGCTACCACATCCAGCTAATTTTTGTATTTTTTGTAGAAATGAGGTTTTACCATGTTTCCCAGTCTGGTCTTGAACTCCTGGGCTCAAGCAATCCACCTGCCTCAGCCTCCCAAAGTGCTGAGATTACAGGGGTGAGCCACCACACCCAGCCTAATCTTTAATCTTAAGAAACTAGATACCCAGGTGCAGTGGCTCATGCCTGTAATCCCAGCACTTTGGGAGGCCGAGGTGGGCAGATCACGAGGTCAGGAGTTCGAGACCAGCCTGGCCAACATGGTGAAACCCCATCTCTACTAAAAATACAAAAATTAGCTGGGCATGGTGGTACACAGCTGTAATCCCAGCTACTCAGGAGGCTGAGGCAGGAGAATCACTTGAGCCCAGGAGGCAGAGGTTGCAGTGAGCCGAGACTGTGCCACTGCATTCTAGCCTGGGCAACAAGAGCGAAACTCCGTCTCAAAAAAAAACAAACAAACAAAAAAAAAAACAAAAGGAAACTAGAAAAAGAGAAGCAAACTAAATCCAGAGAAAGAAGGAAATAATAAAGAGTACAGCAGACATAACCAAAATAGCAAATATATAAATAATAAAGAAAAGCAGCAAAGCCTAAAATTAGTTCTTTGAAAAGATCAACAAAGTTGTCAAATGTTTAGTTAAACTGACAAGTGAAAAAGAGAGGAGACTGAAATTACTAAAATCAAGAATGAAAGAGGGGACTTTACTACTAATCTTATAAAAATAGAAAGATCATAAAGGAATATTATGAGCAATTGCATACCAACAAATTAGATGATCTATGTGAAATTAACAAATTCTTAGAAGCACATGAACTATTGAAACTGACTCTTGAAGAAATAGAAAATCTGAGCAGAACTATACTAAATAAACAGATAGAGTCATCAATTGAAAAACTTCTAACAAAGAAAAGCTCAATCCCAGAGTGTTTCACTGGTGAATTCTACCAAACCTTTAAAGCAGAATTAGTAGCAATTCTTCTCAAACACCTGCCAAAAATAGAGGAGGAAAAATCACTTCCCAACTTATTTTATGAGGCCACTATTACCCTGATACTAAAGCCAGGCAAAGACATCACAAGAGAAAAAAAGCTACAGACCAATATCCCTTATGACTACAGATGCAAAATCATCAACAAAATAATAACAAACTGAATCCAGCAGCATATTGAAATGACTATACACCACAATCAAATGGAATTTATCCCCCAAATGCAAAGATGGTTCAATATGAAAATCAATCAATGTAATACACCATGTTAATAGAATAAAGGAAAAACAAAATGTGATGATCTCAATAAACACAGAAAAGTCATTCATCAAAACCCAGCAGACTTTTATGTTTAAAAAAAAAAAAAAAAGGCTCAACAAACTAGGAATAGAAAGACTCTTCCTTAACCTAATAAAGGACTTCACGAAAACCCATGCTTAACCCCCTATTAACTCAATGCAGACTGGAAAGCTTCCCGCTGAGGTCAGAAATCAGATAAGGATGTCCACTCTTGCCACTTCTATTCAACATAGTACTGGAAGTTCTGGACGGGCAATTCGGCATCAAAAAGAAATAGAAAGCATTCCTATTAAAAAGGAAGAAGCAAAAGTATCTTTGTTTGCAAATGAAATAATTTTGTATCTAGAAAATCCTGGCCAGGTATTTTGGCTCATGCCTGTAATCCCCACACTTTGGGAAGCCAAGGTGGGAGGATTGATTGAGCCCAGGAGAGAGAAGCCAGCCTTGAAAATAGTGAAGCCCTATTGGCACAAAAAAAATTTTTTAAAATAGCCGGGCATGGTGGCACACACCTATAGTCCCAGCTACTTGGGAGACTGAGGCAGGAGAATCACTTGAGCCCAGAGGTTGAGGCTACAGTGAGCTGTAATCATGTCACTGCATTCCAGCCTGGGTGACAGAGAGAGATCCTGTCTCAAAAAAGAAAAAAAGAAAAAGAAAGAAGAACAAATTCTCAAAAACCCCCAAAAATACAATTAAAGCTAACAAATGAGTTCCACAAATTTAAATGATAAAACCTACAATACTTTGTTGTGTTTTTATGTACTAGCAATGAAAAATCCAAATACAAAATTAGGAAAACTCTATTCCATTTACAATAGAATCAAAAAGAAACAGGAATAAATTCAACTTGTACATTGAAAAAAAGTGCAACATGTGCACATTGGAAACTATAAAATATTACTAAAATAAATTCAAAAGACCTAAATAGAAAGACATCCCACATTCATGAACTGGATGATAGTATTGTTAAGATGATAATACTCCCCAAATTGATCTGCAGATTGAATGCAATCCCTAGCAGAATTCCAGCTACCTTTTCACAGAAATGGACAAGATTATCCTAAAATTCATACGGAAATTCAAGGGACCCCGGATAGACAAAACTCTTTTGGAATAAAGTAATAAAGTTGGAAGGCTCACACTTTCCAATTTCAAAGCTTGCTACAAATCTACAATCATAAAAATAGTGTGGTATTGGTAAAAGGATAGGCAAATAAATCAATGGAACATAACTGAAAGTCCAGAAATAATCTTACTCATTGATAGTCAATTGATTTTCAAGTGTGCAAAGAATATTCAATGGGGAAGGGACAATCTTAACAAATGGTGTTGGAACAACAGAATATCCACATGCTAAAGGATGAATTTGAACTTTATTGATTGATTGATTTTTAATCTTACCTTAATTTCTGGGATACATGTGCAGAACATGCAGGTTTGTTACATAGTTATATATGTGCCATGGTGATTTGCTGCACCTATAGACCTGTCCTCTAAGTTCTCTCCCCTCACTCCCCATCCCCCAACACGCCCTGGTGTATGTTGTTCCCCTCCCTGTGTCCATGTGTTCTCATTGTTCAACTCCCACTTATGAGTGAGAACATGCAGTGTTGGTTTTCTGCTCCTGTGGCTGAAGATGATGGCTTCCAGCTTCATCCATGTCCTTGCAAAGGACATGAACTCATCCTTTTTTATGGCTGCATAGTATTCCATGGTGTTTATGTGCCACATTTTCTTTATCCAGTCTATCATTGATGGGCATTTGGGTTGGTTCCAACTCTTTGCTATTGTGAAGAGTGCTGCAATAAACATACATGTGCATGTGTCTTTATAGTAGGGTGATTTATAATCCTTTGTGTATATACCCAGTAATGGGATTGCTGGGTCAAATGGTATTTCTGGTTCTAGATCCTTGAGGAATTGCCACACTGTCTTCCACAATTGTTGAACTAATTCACATTCCCACCAACAGTGTAAAAGCATTTCTATTTCTCCACAGCCTCGCCAGCATCTATTGTTTCTTGACTTTTTAATAATTGCCATTCTGACTGGTGTGAGATGCTATTTCATTGTGGTTTTGATTTGAATTTCTCTAATAATCAGTGATGCTGAGCTTGTTTTCATGTGGTTGTTGGCCATGTAAATGTCTTCTTTTGAGAAGTGTCTGTTCATATTCTTTGCCCACTTTTTAATGGAGTGGTTTTTTTCTTGTAAACTTGTTTAAGTTCCTTGTAAATTCTGGATAGTAGACCTTTGTCAGATGGGTTGATTACAAAAATTTTCTCCCATTCTATAAGTTGCCTGTTCACTCTGATGATAGTTTTTTTGTGTTTTTTGTTGTTGTTGTTGTTGTTGTTGTTTGTTTTTTGGGTTTTTTTGCTGTGCAGAAGCTCTTTAATTTAATTAGATCCCGTTTGTCAGTTCAGGCTTTTTTGCAATGACTTTTGGCATTTTTGTCTTGAAGTCTTTGCCCATGCCTATGTCCTGAATAGTATTGCCTAGCTTTTCTTCCAGGGTTTTTATGGTTTTAGGTTTTACCTTTAAGTCTTTAATCCATCTTGAGTTAATTTTTGTATCAGGTGTAAGGAAGGGGTCCAGTTTCAGTTTTCTGCATATAGCTAGTCAGTTTTCCCAGCACCATTTCCTGAATAGGAGATCCTTTCCCCATTGCTTGTTTTTGTCAGGTTTGTCAAAGATCAGATGGTTGTAGATGTGCGATGTTATTTCTGTGTTATTTCTGAGGTCTCTGTTCTGTTCCATTGGTCTATATGTCTGTTTTTGTACAAGTACCATGCTGTTTTGGTTACTGTAGTCTGTTGTACACGGTTGGTGGCCCACCACTGTAGCATCCCCAGATAGGCTTATCCTCCTAGTCCTAGGAGGCATCCATGTTCTGAGCAACAGAATGGAGAATGTTGCAAAAAGGGGAAAAGGAAACATACTAGTTATTTCCTAAATAATGTTTCCAGAATCTGGCCAGGTGCAGTGGCTCACGCCTGTAATCTCAGCAATTTGGGAGGCCAAGACAGGTGGATCACTTGAGGCCAGACATTCAAGACCAGCCTGGCCAACGTGGTGAAACCCCATGTCTACCAAAAAAAGGAAAAAAAATGCAAAATTTAGCTGGGCGTGGTGGCTTACACCTGTAGTCCTAGCTACTCGGGAGGCTGAGGCATGAGAACTGCTTGTACCTGGGAGGTGGAGGTTGTAGTGAGCCAAGATCCTGCCACTGCACTCCAGCCTGGGGAACAGAGCGAGACTCTTGCCTTTTTTTTTTTTTTTTTCCTGGAGACAGAGTCTCTGTCACCCAGTCTGGAGTGCAGTGGCATGATCTTGGCTCACTGCAACTTCCATCTCCCAGGTTCAAGCGATTTTCCTGCCTCAGCCTCCTGAGTAGCTGGGACTTCAGGTGCGCACCACCATGCCTGGCTAATTGTTTGTATTTTAGTAGAGACCGGGTTTCACCGTGTTGGCCAGGCTGGTCTCGAACTCCTGAGCTCAGGCAATCCACCCTCCTTGGCCTCCTAAAGTGTTAGGATTACAGGTGTAAGCCACCTTGTCCAGCTAAAACTGTCTTTTAAAAAAAAAGTTTCCAGAATCTGTTACATCTGTTATATAACATTTCCACTTACATTCCATTGGCCAGAGTGTAGCCAAATAGCCACACCTAGGATAAGAGAGGCTGGAAAATGTAGTTATTTACAGTATCAGCAGCCACATTACCAGCTAAAAATTCTACTAGTTCTACTATTGCGAAAGAGAGAGTGAATGGATAATTAAGGGCAATTAATGGTCTCCACTGCACCAGGTATCCTGTGTACAGAGGGATGAAGATGAGCCCTAAAATGACAGCTATAGAGTAGACCTAGGTAGCTCATCCTGATTAGAACAAATGACAGAAGAGGACCGGGGAGATATTTTTAAGAGAAAAAAATACAGTAGAATTGAGAGATTAGGTGATGTGTATGGCCCAACTGAGAGGCATTTCATGGTTCCAGTGGAGAGTTTGGAGAAGAATTAGTGATAGATACTTAGAAAATAAAATATATTTTATTTTATTTTATTTATTTACCATTATTTTTTTTTGGTGGTCTGGCTCATGCAGCCCAGGCTGGAGGTGCAGTGGCACGATCTGGGCTCACTGCAAAACTCCGTCTCCCGGAGTTCATGCCATTCTCCTGCCTCAGCCTCCCGGTAGCTGGGACTACAGGTGCCCATACCTGCCCAGCTCGTTTTGTATTCTTTTAAAGTAGAAGCCGGGGTTCCTGCCGTGTTCAGCCAGAGATGGTCTCAGAGCTCTGACCTGCGGTGATCAGCCGTCTCGGCCTCCCAAAGTGCTGGGATTACAGTAAACCCTGGCATGACCATAAATATATTTAAAACAATCAGTAATTCCAGTAATATAAAATAAAGTTATTATGGGTCGGGTGGTGGCTTTGCCTGTAATCCCAGCACTTGAGCCAAGGTGGGGTGAATCACCTGAGGTCAGGGTTGGAGACCAGCCTGGCCAACATGGTGAAACCCCGTCTCTACTAAAAATACAAAAATCAGCCAGGTGTGGTGGCGCGCCTGTAATCCCAGCTACTCGGAGGCTGAGGCAGGATAATCGGCTCGAACCTGGGAGGCAGAGGTTGAGATGAGCTGAGATCTCACCGCTGCACTACAGCCTGGGTGACAGAGGGATTGTCCGTTTTATTTTATAAAAAATAAAAAAAAGTTGTACTTAAAAAGAAAATGCAATCTTAGTACAATCCCATGTATTATTTAGTCATAAAAATCAAACTCTAAATATGAATTTAACAAAAAACGCTGATGTACATCTATTAGGAGGAGGCATGTGGGGGTGGCAGGAAGTGTCAAAGAGTGCTGCTTTCTCATCTTGCATAATTCAAAGTAAACAGACAATTTCTAAAGCTGAAGATAACAAAATAGGTTGGCTGGGCATGGTGGCTCACGCCTGTAATTCCAGAACTTTGGGAGGCCAAGACGGGTGGATTACCCAGGGTCAGGAGTTCGAGACTAGCCTGGACAACAAGGTGAAACCCTGTCTCTACTAAAAATACAAGAATTAGCTGGGCATGGTGGCACGTACTGTAATCCCAGTTGCTCAAGAGACTGAGGCAGGAGAATAGCTTGAAGCCGGGAGGCAGAGGGCAGTGAGCTGAGGTCGCGCCACTGCACTCCAGCCTGGGCAATGAGAGTGAAACTCCATCTCAAAAAAAAAAAAATATATATATATATATATATGTATATATTTAAAAAATTAATATTTAGAAATGTGGAGCAAAATGGTGAACAAAACAGCTAACAAATTGAAAATCATTATATTGGATGGGAAGGGGTAAGCAATACTTATTTTATGTTAATTACCTTCAACTTGTAAAGCAATGTATCTAAACAGTATTTGATAAAAATATAAATCAAAGTTTTAAAAAGGACTAATAGCAGCTTTCATTTATAAATCTGCTTCCCAGCTAAAACTTTGTCAGCTTCAATAGAGAATAATAGTAATTGTGCTATATGGATTAGATACCACAGCTGGATTTACTTTTTAAATTTTTCTTCCTCCAATGATTAAAATCTTCCAAGGTCCCAAAAAATAACCTTAGGTGTTGAAGAAACTTTTTATTGACTGTTTGTACTTCTTTGAATGTCTTCAAGTTAGCAGTCTATTTTTTTTTTTTTCCTTCATCATATTTATTTTTGCTCACGAATCTTCATGAAATTTTTTTTTTTTGGTTGTTGTTGTTGTTTTTTAATTTATTTATTATTATTATACTTTAAGTTGTAGGGTACATGTGCATAACGTGCAGGTTTGTTACATATGTATACTTGTGCCATGTTGGTCTGCTGCACCCATCAACTCGTCATTTACATCAGGTATAACTCCCAATGCAATCCCTCCCTATTTTTTTTTTTTGATGTCTTTCTTAATTATTATTTCAACATCAAACTTTCCATTGAATCAAACTCTATAAGTAATTCATGGTGGCAAAATAAATGGGATTAGTGCTTCTAGCTTTCAGAGTCTACAAATTTCATGATCGGGAAGGATGTAGTTTTCCAACGTCAACTCCCCCCACGAATAACAATCCAACTTGCAGCCTGCAGATATTTAGACTCCATGATCCAATAGGCCTAATCCATGTAGGTCATGTCATCAAACAGAATGTCACCTCTCTCATTGATGGCAGCTGGCTTATTTTGCAGGTTCTAGAGCTTGCCCTATCATCATCTCCTAACCTATAGCTTTATTTTCAGCAGCCACAGCCCTCAGATGCCTTGTAGAAACAGCCTCATTATCTGTAGTGTTGTAACAGCAGTTAGAAACCAAATGACATTCAATTAAAATGATATTAGCAGCTCAGGAGTGATTTTGTTTAATTTACTCCTACTCAGATGTAAAAACATTAGCGACTTTTAAAATTGGACCTATAATGTCTAACTCCTACTCGAATGCAATGAAATTAAAGACTTTGGTGCCTAAATACCGCTTAATTTACTCCTACCCATCTATAATGACATTAAAGATGCTTTAGGGTAGATATTGTTTCCAATCAATTTTATTCAAAAGAAATCTGAGCTCACAGGTACTATTATTAAGCATATAATAAAATCACACAAGAAATATATCTTTACAATTGGGGATACAGTGGTTTCCAGCAATATTAAAAAGTAATCATTTTTATTTAATGCAAGGATATTAAAAAGTAATATCTTAAATACAAGATTTTGTAAAGTTTCCAATTGTTTAAACCAATATGTGATTCCTACCCTGTTAAAGAAATATGTATTGTTCCATGTGGGTTTGAAGTGAATTTTATACAATTATGGCATGTGATTGGCTTATGCTTGATAAGAAATTTTAGCTTAAACATGACTTAGAGAAAAGCAATTTTTGTAAATCTAATGTTAATAATTTTTTTTTATCCTGCATTAGTTTAAAGGATGACAGTTTTTGAACTTTTATTTTCCTGAAAAGGCTATTTTTAAACACAGCAGAGTTTTGAGTCCATATATGCTTGGAATACAGTAGGTATTCAATAAATTCTTGCTGAAAATTTGAATTAAAACTATCATTCATAATAGTAGCCAATATTTACAAAGTCCCTACTATGTGCCAGATATGATTCTGAGGATTTTAAATGTATTAACTCATTTAATCATTTGAATTAAGTAATATTCCTAGTATACAGATAAAAACAATAAAAAGAGGAGTGGAGGTACGCTGCTGTCACAATTCTGTGGGTTGCCTTTAGTTTGGGAAGACTTTTAAGCACTTACAATTTTATACTCTATAATAGGACTTCTCCCTCATAAAATTAATTAAGAAAATTTGTTGGTAAAATTAGAAGTATTTGATGAGAATGCAAACACCCATACATATATGTAACCATACATGGGATATTGCAGCCCAGAAATACAGGTTTCTTTATTTGGATATTTAGGAATAATTTCTCAAGATATTTTCTTTGAAAAAAGTTGGTAATTTTTTTTTTTTTTTTTTTTTTTTGAGATAGAATCTCACTCTATCACCCAGGCTAGAATGCAGTGGCATGATCTCGGCTCACTGCAACCTCCACCTCCCAGGTTCAAGTGATTCTCTTGCCCTCGTCTCCCAGGTAGCTGTGATTACAGGCACCTGCCACCACGCCTGGCTAATTTTTGTACTTTTAGTGGAGACAGGGTTTCACCATGTTGGCCAGGTTGGTCTCAAACTCCTGACCTCAGATGATCCACCCACCTTGGCCTCCCAGAGTGCTGGGATTACAGGCGTGAGCCACTGCAACCGGCCTAAAAAGTTGATGATGTTTTAAAAGACCTAACATTAATCTTGATGTACCTAGATGCTCTCAGCAGTTAAAACATCCTGGGCCAGGAGCGGTGACTCACGTCTGTAATCCCAACACTTTGGGAGGCCAAGGCAGGTGGATCATGAGGTCAGGAGATCAAGACCATCCTGGCTAACATGGTGAAACCTCGTCTCTACTAAAAGTACAAAAAAAACAAAAACAAAAAACTAGCCAGGCATGGTGGCAGGCACCTGTAGTCCCAGCTACTTGGGACGCTGAGGCAGGAGAATGGCGTGAACCTGGGAGGTGGAGCTTGCAGTGAGCCGAGACCGTGCCACTGCACTCCAGCCTGGGAGACAGCGAGACTCCATCTCAAAAAAAAAAAAAAAAAAAAATCCTGGTCACAGCTCTTGGCTGGGCTCACAGATACTTGCAGAAATAGAGGAGCAGACATTTTAGTCTCTCCAGTAGTACTGCCGTAGCTGAAGTGTATGGCTCCTCCTAAATTTGATTTCTTGCTCTGCCACTTGGTGGTGGTTTGATCTTAGGCAAGATATCGAATCCTCTCAGCCACAGTTTTCTCATCTGTCTATATAGCAATAAACCCCATTGTCTTCTCAAATATACTGCTCATTTTATATTTCCTATTTTGGCAGCTATCATTCAATTCATTTATAATTGCTTGATCCAGACTCTTAGAAGTCATCTTAAATCTCTCCCCTTCTTTCTCTCTCTTTTTGCCACATACAATGAATCACCAAATCTCTTAAATATGACTCAGAGTTTCTAAGCTGCAATGAGACAGTACAGAATATGCAAATGATAAAAGACTACTATTCACCACATTTGTTCTCCCAACATTTATAAAGCCCCAGCTTTCTCCCAGGAGGTGCTATAAAATCATGAATGCAGAGATGATAATTTCTGAACTCAGGGAGCTTTGTGTTAAGTAGGAGAGACACACAGTAAAATTTCAGGTTTCAATATGATATGATAAGTTCCTTAACAGCAGTATGGGAATAAGGCCATGCCTTATTGCAGAAAATGTCAATTTGGAGTGCATCTGGCTGCAAGTAGCAGAACACCCAACACAGTGATTGCACCAAATATGATTTTATTTTTCTCAAGTAAGAAAATGTTCAGAGGTAGGCAGTCCAAGGCTGCTGTATCAACTCAAAGAATTCAAGTCCCTAAGGCCATTCTAACTTCCTGCTTCACTAGCATGATAGTTAATATTAGATGTCAGCTTGACTGGATTGAGGGCTGCTAGATGGCTGGTATTGTTTCTGGGTGTTTCTGTGAGGATGTTTCCAGAAGAGATTAACATGTGAGTCAAGGAACTGAGAGAGAAAGACTCTCCCTCACTGTGGGCGGGCAACACCATTCAAATGGTTGCCAGCATGGCTGTAACAATGCAAACAGAAGAAGGTGAATATCCACCTTGCTGAGTTTCCTTACTCCCCCTTCCTGAGAGGGAGACTTCTTCTTCTCCTGCCCTGGAACATCAGACTCCAGGGTCTTCGGCCTTTGAACTCTGGGACTTGCAGCAACCTCCCAGGGGCTCACAGCTCTTTGCCCTCAGACTAAGAGCTGCGCTATAGGCTTCCCTGGTTTTGAGGCTTTTGGACTTGCACTGAGCCACGCTACCAGCTTTTCTCATTCCCCAGTTAGCATACAGCATATTGTGGGACTTTACCTTATAACCATGTGAGCCAATTCTCTCTAATTTACTCACATATACATGGGTACATTTTATAAATATGTATATTTATAAAATATACATAAATGTGTTATGTATATTATTATTATATATAAAAGTATAAATATACATGTACTTCTATTGGTTCTGCCCCTCTGGAGAAGCCTAACTAATACAACCAGGGTGTGACTTTTGTCTTCGTAGTCACAAAATGGTTACACCACCTCCAACCTTTGCATCTCTGACCCAGGTGGGAAAAAGTTGGAAAAAATCTCCAAATCTCTTTCTCCACATCTTGTAGAAATTCCACAAGTGACCAATGTCCTTTCTAAAAAACCAGTGTGCTGCCTATAGTAACAATAGTCAGTTTCAGATGCTTGTGGCTAAAACATCACTGATTTATGCCTTTATCAAATTTGATCTAATACTAAATTACCTGATGTGCCTTTGGTACAGTAATCACTTTTTAAAAGTGCATAGAAATAGGCAAGGCATGGTGGCTCATGCCTGTAATCCCAGCACTTGTGGGAGGCCAAGGTGGGAAGACCACTTGAGGTCAGGAGTTCCAAGACCAGCCTGGCCAACATGGTGAAACCCTGTCTCTACTAAAAGTACAAAAATTAGCCGGGCATGGTGGTGAGTGCCTGTAGTCCCAGCTACTCAGGAGGCTGAGGCATGAGAATCACTTGAACCCAGGAGGCAGAGATTGTAGTGAGCCAAGATTGTGCCACCGGACTCTAGCCTGGGGGACAGAGCAAGACGGTCTCAAAAAAAAAAAAAAAAAAAAAAAAAAAAGTGAAGTGAATAGAAATAATTTCGAAATAACTAAAATTGTAATTGATTTAGGTAATTATCACATTTACTACAAAGCTATAAGCATTTCTTTTTATTTTGTAGAAAATTTCTCGGCATACCAAGCTTTTCTTTGAACTATCTGGATCACCTTTGAATAAACAGTTGCTTAATTCAACTGTTTATTTGAACAGCGTGTTCAATAATGTTCAACACTCTACAAAGAGTTGCTTAAGTAAGAAGGAACTGAAGGGCAAATTAAAGTTTAAAAATTGAAGTGTCAGATACAATGGTGACTTATCGCCATGGCAATGTAGGTGCTCATTAGGAACCGCAAGCATTTAAAATTGAAAGGGAGCCAAGCACAACGACTAATGCCTGTAATATCAGCATTTGGGGAGGCCAAAGCAGGAAGATCACTTGAGCCCAGGGGTTGAGAGCAGCCTGGGCAACATAGGGAGATGCTGCCTGTACAAATAGTCTAAAAATTAGCAGGGCATAGGCGGGGCACGGTGGCTCACGCCTGTAATCCCAGCACTTTGGGAGGCCAAGGCGGGCGGATCACAAAGTCAGGAGATCTGAATAGCTGTAATCTCAGCTATTCAGGAATCTGAGGCGGGAGAATCACTTGAATCTGGGAGGTGGAGGTTGCGGTGAGCCAAGATTGCACCACTGTACTCCAGCCTAGGCTACAGGGCGAGACTCTGTCTCAAAAAAAGAAAAAAAAAAATTAGCCAGGCATGGTGGTGCACATTTGTAGTCATAGCTACTCGGGAGGCTGAAGTGGGAGGATCTTGTGAGCCCAGGAGGTCGAGGCTACAGTGAGCTGTGATCATGCCACTGCACTCCAGTATGGGTGATAGAGTGCCTTGCCACAAAAAATAAAATAAATAAAATAAAATAAAATTGAAGGGGCAGTTTTGAGGGAATGGGTGGAAGCTGGGTAATAAACACTGATTTCTACTTTTGTTTTTGTTTCTTTTTTGGTCTGAATTCTAGGCACCCGTCTGTGAAGGAAGACTTTCACGCTTATGGGTGGTTATCACTGGTTCCCACCGGACTTCACCTCTGAACAACATATCCCTTCCTGGTTCTGCAGAGGCATGAGCTCTAATTACTCATCAAACCCACTCCTCCAAGAGGATTTCACAATCAAAGCATATCAGCTATACTCTACAAATTTTATGGAAAGCCAGTCATTTTCACACAAACCAAAAAAAGACTGAAACAATGTTTTTTGCATAGATGAAATGTATACTGTGGTAAAGATACAACAAAAAGATATCCGCAAAAAGGAAGGATAATTAGAAAAGAAATCAAGAACTAGTTTTGGCTCTTTTAAGAGTAATGATTCATTATTTTTAGAAAAACCATAGTTAAGAATGTCAACCAGGCTGGCCGCAGTGGCTCATGCTTATAATCCCAGCACTTTAGGAGGCCAAGGTGGATAGATCACTTGATTCCAGGAGTTCGAGACCAGCCTGGCCAACATGGTAAAACTCCCGGGCATGGTGGCATGTGTCTGTGGTCCCAGCTATAAAGGAGGCTGAGCCTGGGAGGCAGAGGTTGCAGTGAACTGGGATCATGCCACTACACTCCAACTTGGGTGGCAGAGTGAGACCCTGTCTCAAAAAGAAGAAAAAAAAAAAAAGAAAGAATGTCAACCATGAAAGTATGAAAGTACTAGCTGAGCCTGAACCACAGCCGTGAAAAGAAGAAAGACAGAAGTCAAAGTAATGTGCAAGAAATTGACTTATAGGATTATATTAGATATGTCACGAAAATGACATAAGTAATCTGTGTTTCCCCGTGCCCAAAGAGACAACATTTTAAAAATAATACTACTAGTAGTAGTAGTAGTGGTAGCAGTTGCAGCAATCGTAGCAGTGAGAGTTCCAGCAGTCGTAGTACTATCAGCAGCAGTGGCACTAGTGGTAGTAATCCATCATGACCATAAGAACCCTATTTCCCCAGCTCTTTGTTCAGTTAGTATTTTGGTACCACCAGCCCTCCCTGGAAAGTTCACCCACAATGATTTCTGGGCGTTCCCCAGAGGATCTTCCCAAGCTCTTAGCTCTAAAGGTTACCTGCCATTTCCCTCCTGTAATGAAGTGAATGTTTATGCCCAGCCTCCATCAAATTCATATATTGAAGTCTTAACCCCCAATGTGATGGTATTTGGATAAGAGACCTTTGGGAGGTAATTAGGTGTAGATGAGGTCATAAGGGTGCCTTCCCCATAATGGAATTAATGTCCTTACAAGAAGAGGAAGAGACACCAGAGTGTGCTCGCTCATGCTCTCTCTTTCTCTCTCTCTGTCTTTCTACCACGTGAGGGCACAGCAAGAAAGCAAGAAGACAGCCTTCTGCAAGCCAGGAAGAGAGCTCTCACCAGGAACTGAATTTGCCAGCACCTTCATCTTGGACTTTCCACCTCCAGAGTGTGAGAATTAAGTGTCCGAGTAAAAGCCACCAAGTCTGTGGTATTTGGTTGTAGCAGCTGGGGCTAACTAGGATACCTCCTCTCTTGCTCCAACTCCTTGTGACCATAGTGAATCCCAGGCTCCTGAAAGCCACAAAAGCCCATTTGAGAGCTGCTGTCCCTGCTCCAGGTGTGGGGACTTGAACCTGTGAGTCAGGGTCTTGCTCTGTCACAGGAATCCTACGGCAGCGCCACCAGGTGCTCTCTGCAGAGCATGGGGATATTTTTCAGATAATAGTAGTGACTTTTGAACCACATCCCCTCTCCCTAGGAACAGGCTCAAGTCCATAGGGCCAGGCCAGAGGACAGTCTGCCCTTCCTCATCTTTGCTCAGCTGTAATTTCATGCATCTTTTCACTGTTGTGTCCTAAAACTGTCCAAGCACCAAATATATAAAGGCCCTCAGTACAGGAAGTGGGTGTTGAATGAATGGACACAAAATTATTCATTTTGGGAGGGGTCTCCTTTCTCTCCTAGGGGATTCCCTGCTGCCTCATATAAGTGTGTTCCTAGCAGGAAATTTCTTGGGAGGTAGAGGAATGTGTGTTACTATCCTTATCTCACAGATGGAGAAACTGAGATGCAGAAGGGTTTTAGTGACTTGCCTGGAAGCTCCACTGCCTCATTATGTTGACTGAGTCCCTCGGTTTTTTATGAGTAAAGCAGCCCATGCCATTTGACTTAAACAGCTTTTTTAACTCTGTATTTATTCAGGGAAATGGGGAAAGTGACAGTCTAGGAGAAATTAACAAACAAGTTCATAGGAAAAAAAAAAAGTTCAGCTTTTGGAAGTCAGTGACCAGGTTCCCCGCAAAGAATGCCTAAGGGCAGTCCAGCCATTTACTTGTCCTTACAATAAGATGAGAGTATCAGCCTAGGAAAATTTCCCACACTGCCTGACTGGCCGAGCTTTTACAAGGAGAAAGGAACTCTCTATTAGCCTCTAGTCTGATTTCTGTGCTTGTGCTCTGAATGCTCAATTGTCAGGCAGGATTCTGGGGTGTATAACTATATAATTATACTGCATAGTGAAAACCAATTAATTAGCTCAGGTTTTGGGTGAGATCCTCAATTATGATCTTCAATTTCTAGTCATGTGGTTTAGACTTTGGATTTCTAATGCTTTGTGGAAATACAAATGTTACATCCCCAAGTCTGTTTTCTTTTAAAGAGCTTAAAATTTTGATAGTTTAAATATTTTATTTTATGGTTTTATAAATTGGTTTTTGTTTTTGTTTTGTTTTGTTTTGTTTTTTTGAGACGGAATTTTGCCCTTGTTGCCCAGGCTGGAATGCAATGGCGTGATCTTGGCTCACCGCAACCTCCACCTCCTGGGTTCAAGCAATTCTCCTGCTTCAGCCTCCCGAGTAGCTGGGACTACAGGCATGCGCCACCATGCCTGGCTAATTTTGTATTTTTAGTAGAGAGGAGGTTTCTCCATGTTAGTCAGGCTGGTCTCAAAATCCCCATCTCAGATGATCCACCCGCCTCAACATTCAAAAGTGCTGGGATTACAGGCGTGAGCCACCGTGCCTGGTCTATAAATTTATTTTCATGTGTCATACAAACAACTACATAGTAGGTCTCACCTCACCAAATAATGTAATGGTTCTATTTTTCTGTGAATAATAAAAAACATAGCACTTGCACAGATACTTGTCATTCAAGAATTCTCTTCTAAAAGAGAAGTAGCCTTACAGGTGAGGAGCTCTGTTTCCCTTGTATTCACAGATTTTCATGTTTTATTTGTCAGTGTCCTACATTGCGCTGGACTTAAGGAGAATGCTCTGGCCAGAGAACTCAGAAAGCTTCTTGACATGTTTTCCTCGGGAATTATCGCCTGCATGTAAAAGTCATAAACAGCAGAGATGTGCAGGGAGGTTAATGCCAGTCTGGCAATGGCAGACATCAAGCTAAAGTTTTCTGACTCCTTGACCCATGCTGTGGTGACCACTGTAGTTACTATTCTGCTAAGCAAAGACACTGTGTTGATCTATATGATCAATGCAATATATATCATAAGTCTGAAGCAACTGGGAATGGCTATAAAAAGTCTTATTTTCATAGCTGCCCCATTTGAAGTCATTGTAGGTCGGTGGCCTTTGGCCTCCCGCTGTGGGTCTTCAGAGTCCTCCCACGCCCCAGCTTCCTTTCTTTTCATCTCCTTCCTTCTTGAAAGTCGAAACCCCCATCTTTGAAGACCAACCCTGGCACTATGCTACAGGGAACCCTTGGCTTCCAAACACATCAGAGACACCAGGAGGGAGCAGCCGGATGACAGAAGACTGTGTCTGCGTGGTAGCCAAACTGCTCAAGCAATCACGCAGATCAGATGCTTGGAGACTTTGGAGTCAGGAGATAAAGCAAGCAGCGAGCAGTTGTTTTGTGCTTTCGTTTTTGTTTTTCATTTTCCAGTGCTCATCTTGGAAATGAGAATGGCATCAAGCAAGAAACAAAAAAGAAAAAGTTGCAACTACCTAGGCAGAGTTAGAGTTTTAAAACTCATAGCTAAGAGTTTTTGTAGTAAAGTTTCTACTGAGTGGAGGCTTCCCAAATGTATGTGTCCCCAACCAGATGTTTTCTCTGTTTTCCTCAAAGTCCCCTGGTGCCATGTTTATGTTTTTATGGAAACTTTTACATTCTTTATATAAAATAGTCATTTCAGTACATGCTGTAGGTCCCTTGTTAGGCTGTAAGTTTCCTGAGGGAAGGAACTAGAGCTTGTATGCCTTTGTGCTGCCCACCAAGCCCAAGACCACATCCATAAATCATAACGAATAGTTGCAGAATTGAGGTTTGCTAGTTTTCTTCAAAAGATTTTATTTTGTAAGCAAATGTGGCCATATGTGCCACTTGAGCACCACTATGATTTAGCAAAAGTGTCGTTAGTAAGTATTGGGGAAAAACTATTGATTTGGGGCTTTAACTTGTTTGGGGAAAATATATTGATTTATGATAAGAGTTTTTATTAATTGCTTTGTAACTCAGGAAAAGTGTCAATTTTCAGTAATAAGTTATTATTTTAAATATTCCTTATGACTACTTCTGGGCAAACTGTAATTAAAAAGTAGGGCAAGGCCGGGTGCGGCGGCTCACGACTGTAATCCCCATACTTTGGGAGGCCAAGGAGGGTGGATCGCTTGACCTCGGGAGTTCGAGACCAGCCTAGCCAACATGATGAAACCCCGTCTGTACTAAAAATACAAAAATTAGCCGGGTGTGGTGGCACATGCCTGTAATCCTAGCTACTCAGGAGGCTGAGGCAGGAGAATCACTTGAACCTAGGAGGCAAAGGTTGCAGTGAGCCGAAATCGCACCACTGCACTCCAGCCTGGGTGACAGAGGGAGACTTCAACTAAAAAAAAAAAAAAAAAAAAAGTGGAGCAAAAGACCAGGTACAGTGGCTCATGCCTGTAATCTCAGCACTTTGGGAGACCAAGGTCAGAGGATCGCTTGAGCCCAGGAGTTCAAGACCAGCCTGGCCAACATATAGAGGCCCTGTCTCTGTGAAAACAAAAAATAAAAAAAAAAAGGAAGGTGGGGGCACGGTGGCTCACGCCTGTAATCCCAGCACTTTGGGAGGCTGAGGCGGGTGGATCATCTGAGGTTAGTACTTCAAGACCATCCTGGCCAACATGGCAAAACCCCATCTCTACTAAAAAATACAAAAATTAGCCGGGCTTTCTGGTGGGCACCTGTAATCTCAGCTACTTAGGAGGCTGAGGCAGGGAGAATTGCTTGAACCTGGGAGGAGGAGGTTGCAGTGAGCCGAGATCACACCACTGCACTCCAGCCTGGGTGAAAGAGCAAGCCTCCGTCTCAAAATATAAATAAATGGAAAAAAATAGGGGAAAGGGAAGTACCAATATATGCCTCTTTAAATCATTTTTGGCCGGGCGTGGTGGCTCAAGCCTGTAATCCCAGCACTTTGGGAGGCCGAGACGGGCAGATCACGAGGTCAGGAGACCAAGACCATCCGGGCTAACACGGTGAAACCCCGTCTCTACTAAAAATACAAAAAACTAGCCGGGCGTGGTGGCGGGCGCCTGTAGTCCCAGCTACTCGGGAGGCTGAGGCAGGAGAATGGCGTAAACCCGGGAGGCGGAGCTTGCAGTGAGCTGAGATCTGGCCACTGTACTCCAGCTTGGGTGACAGAGCGAGACTCCATCTCAAAAAAAAAAAAAAAATTGTTTTTAAGAACAGGAAGGACTTTATATGTAAAATGAAAGTTTTGGAATATTGGATATTAAAAAGTAAAAATTAATTATTGATCCTCATCAAATTCCACAGGTCTATGGGATGCCATGAGCATTTTTGGCCATTTCGCTCAAAAATGAGCGAAAGAGTGGTTTCTGTTGAAAATAGGACTCTAGGAAGAAAAGAATTTCGTTGAAAGCCTTGTTTGCCTGATGATTCTGAGATAAAGGGAATGAGACAGAATTTTGCATCAAAATGAATTGCTATAGAAATTTATTTTAAGTTGCTGGGTTCAAATGTTTATTACCTTCTCAGTGGAAATTAACTTCCACCAGGAGCAGCCTAGCATCCTGCTAGGCGTAATGAGGACACTGGTCCAGAGCAGGGCTTCCTGGACTTTAATGCTCATGCACATCACCTGGGAGTTTACTGAAATACAGATTCTAGTTCAGAAGGCTCGAGGTGGGGCCGAGACTCTGCATGTCTCACCAGCGCCCAGGTGAAGCCAACCCTAGTTCAGGCACCACAGCTTACATCGTGACTGGTGGTCTTCAGGGACTAACTGTAGGGCAGGCAGTTCCCAGTGACGGTCGCTTCCTAACTCAGTCCTTTGGGATTACAGGCTCACAATTCTTCCAAAGGCTATGTTGTTAGGAAGTTGTTCATCCAGGCAGATCAATGCCACAGGGAAGGCAGAATCCAGAAATGAGCCAAAGTTTAGAAGGTGAAAAAAAAAAAAAAAAAAAAAACTGAATTGTGACTAGGCATGGTGACTTACACCTGTAATCCTAGCACTTTGGGAAGCTGAGGTGGACAGATCACTTGAGGTCAGGAGTTCGAGACTAGCCTGGCCAACATGGTGAAACACCATCTCTACTAAAAATAAAAAATAAAAAATAATTAGTTGGGCGTGATGGCAGGCGCCTGTAATCCCAACCACTTGGGGTGGCTGAGGCAGGATAATTGCTCGAACCCAGAAGGCGGAGGTTGTAGTAAGCTGAGACTGCACCACTGCATTCCAGCCTAGTCAACAGAGTGAGACTCCGTCTCAAAAAAAAAGAAAAGAAAAAAAACCTGTGAATTAGAACATACAAGCAATAGAGAAACCAGAAGTCCAAGACTGTCTAAGGAAAAGGCAAAAAGAAATATACAGATGCAAGAAGGAAAAATGGGGGCAATTCTGAAGCTAATCCTGTGTTCTTTTTTGTTGTTGTTGTTGTTGAGACAGAGCCTTGCTTGGCTGCCCAGACTGGAGTGCAGTGGTACAATCTTGACTCACTGCAACCTCCACCTCCCAGGTTCAAGTGATTCTCCTGCTTCAGCCTCCTGAGTAGCTGGGAATACAGGCATGCGCCACTACACCCAACTAATTTTTGTATTCTTAATAGAGGTTTGGTTTTGCCATGTTGGCCAGGCTGGTCTTGAACTCCTGACCTTGGGTGATCCATGTGCCTTTGCCTCCCAAAGTGCTGGGATTACAGGCATGAGCCACCACACCTGGCCATAATCCTGTGTTCTTTAGATCTACAGAGTGTATTAATTTTATGTGCAGTCTGGCTTGTTTCTCTTGGTCATAGGCAAGCTTTTAAAAGGGCTTGTCTGGGTGAGACAAAACTAATATGGAAGTAATCTGGGCAGTGCAAAGCATCTGTATGGATTCAACAAAATCACTGGGGCCAGGTGTTTTTCTGAATGTAAAGTTTTTCAGACTTTGTACTTTACACTACATAACATCCCCAGCAGGCCCCTGGGAAAGGGGGGGCGGGGAAACAGCCTCAAATCATAATCAAAGGCATTAATATTCTGTAGCAAAGCCTGTGAATAGGCAGTCACACTAAGTGGAGAAAATAAGGAATCTAATTAGCCTCTCATGCATTCAGGGAAGGTTTTGTGGCCAAATTAGTTCAGGTAAAATCAGGTTTTGTCACCAAATGAGTTACAAAAGTATCTTTTGACATTCAGTGCTTTGGGAATTTCAAGATTGCAGTTTAAGAGAGTGTACACATCTTTTCCAACTCCTCAGGCTCCTATTAGAGATGTTCAATCTTCTTCAGCCAGGCAGTCCTCACACACTTCTTCCTCTCTTTTTAAAATAAACCTCTTATCTTTTTTCAGTTATACTAAGGTGTAAATGACTAACAGCCAGCTCAGGTATACTTGCATTTTTAACAGAGGTAACAACTACATCCTGAGATGGAATCTGGGACATTAACCAATAATTAATTTGATCTAGGAATTTACCATCCAGCTAGATGCTAATTAAGAAAGAAAAGATTAAGTGGTTCATTTCAATTAAATAAATTGTAGCTAATCAAAAGTTGTTCCTTGCCTTTGGCTTAATTGACTTTGAAGTAGCCTACAGTTCCAAAAGTGCTTTGTGCTTTTGCAATAATTATCTCATTTCATGTACATTAACCTCTAGTGTTTTGGGGAGGGGCTTGTTGTCTTGTCTTTGAGGAAAGTCAGGTTCAAAGAAGTGACTCATCCAAGGTCATGGAGTTGAAAAGAGGCAGAACCACAAATCAGACCCAAAACTTGGCTCAAATTAAATCCTTTCTGTAAAACATTGGTTAGAAAATAAGGCAACAGTGTTTGTTTCCTCCCAGTTGGTGAAATGCAAATGTGAACTT
Source organism: Papio anubis (assembly GCF_008728515.1). NCBI lineage: Eukaryota > Metazoa > Chordata > Mammalia > Primates > Cercopithecidae > Papio > Papio anubis. Next base: position 59,244,754 of record NC_044986.1, read on the forward strand.
AGATGATGGTGATTCACTGTGGAAGCAGTAAAAGACATAAGAGAGAAAATGTATGTGTTCTTTTTCAGAGTGATCCCACTTTGTCTCATGATAGCTAACAGACCGGCTGTGAAGCAAACGTTCCTTGAGGTGTTGTTACCATCTCCATAATTTCTAGTAGTGACAATAAAGTCCTGGACTCTGAATCCCCAGACGAAATTTGCTTGGGTCATATTTATTTTAACCACCTGACATAGGAAGCTTAAAGTGTTATGGAGGTAGCCAGAGATCAGTTCCACAAACATGCATTTATTGCACACGCTGCCAAGCTAACAGTAGGTGCTCAATAAATGTTAACTGAATGAACCCATCCCCTGTGATGACAACATTCCCTTTGTCATTTTGACTAAGACAGTGGTTCCCTTCCCTCTGTTGCTTGAGTAGATACAACATTCCCTAAAACAAATGCCTGAATCGAAGCGTAGGAGTAAGGTTCGTTTGCTTTAAGGAATGAATCTGGGAGTTGCTTTCAAAAATAATGCCACAGTCTCTATAGGAAAAGCTTCAAGATAAATATAGAGTGTACACAAGCAAAATGGAAGCTAAAGCATATCGTCTATTTCTCCTCCCTAGGAAGTTCCTTGTCACTCATATTTCACTTTCTCCAAGAGGAAGTCTCCCTTGATTACACCACTTGTATTCTTGTTTTATGCCTAGTGGGACGTACTGTAGTAAAATTTTGCTGGGGTGCGTACCTCATTTTTGGCAACCATGCTCCTTTTTATGTTTTCCTTAACAAAAGGTGTTCATGAATCAGCTCAAAATCTCAGTTCATATTTAGATGACGCATTTTCTTCAACTGAACAACAGTCCACAGTTACAAATGCCAAACAGGAAGGGCACATCTGCGAAAAACAAGCCTCTTAAGCTGGAAGAATGAATAATGATGATGTGTGGGCTGTGCTTTCTATACAGCAAACTCTGGGAAGACCTTTCTGTGAACAGCTATCTGATAACAATTGAAGAGGCTTTGTGCTCCCACCCACCTCCCACTCTCTTTTGTATCAGTAACTCCGCAGGGGAAAAGGAGATTGGTAGTAAAGATTCCTTGGTCATTAGAAACTCAGGTATCGATTCGGAATCACAGAATCTCCAGGTGTTCTTTTTTCCATCACTTATAGTTCTGAGTATAGAGTAAATCCTTGAGTGTTTTCTTTGGGGATATGAAAGTTGTTTCTACTTTGAGTCTTAAATCCCCAATAGAAGCTCCTAGATAATGAACCAGCTACTTAAATAAAATACTGGTTCAATTAGGATTTAATTAAAGTTTACGGTTATAAAACAATTCCATTTTCATTATAGAAATTATATGTGTGGTTTCCCATTTTTATTTTGCGTAAATTTCTGTCATTCTAGAAAATGTATAAATTTGCTTCTAATTTGAATCATCTGTGTGTGTGTGTCTTTGTGTGTGCCTGTGTGTGTGTGCATTTAACAAAATGAGCTTACTGTTCAGTAAAATAATAAAATTTGGTTTGGCTAAGCAGTCAGCAAATTAGCATGCTTTGTTGCCGTCTTTGATTCATGGTAACATTTATAACTAACTTTCTTTAGTTTATAGATCCTTCTCTGTTACTGTCATACAATTGCCATAATAATAAAACCCCTCCTTCCCATATGGAATTCCATTAACAGTTTGGCTACTCTGATTATTGCTACTGTTTCATCCATCATGAGAAGAGTTTGCTACTGAGGAAGATGCTAACAGTATTAACCCTGGAACCTCCCACCTCCTCCCCCCATCCCCAAACTCAATTAAACCAGCATCACACCAAGACACATACAAAAAGATGCCGCCTATTTACATAACACAATGATCGAGTAATAAATCAACATTAATCATGAATGTTGCAACAAGTCACTGAAAATGATGTTTGACCTCACCATGGACTGGACTCATCCATCCATAAACAGCATTTATTTCCAACTGGGAGCAACTTCCCACACCCAAGAACAGGGTCAAGCATTTCGGATACATATGACAGGCAGGTTTGATCTTTCCTTCCGGATATCACTTTCCTTTTTTCCTAACTTCATTAACTCCGAATCCTGCAACAATCTTATGACATAAATTCTTCTATTTCCAACACCCTGAGTCCAATTGTCCGTTTTCTTCAAATTCCTTCTTAATGTCTACTTTCTGATGATGCATTGCCCACTAACATGAATATAACTTCAAAGTACAGTATACCTAGGCTTCCTGATTTAGTCTACAATATTATGTTTGAAGATTTAAGGGAAAAATTGAAGCTAATTATTTTTGGTTAGTTCTGGGGAGTGTTTGACAAGAAGATATAATTCTCCAGGGCACAGTTCAGGCATTTGTTACAGTAGGAACTGCCTGTGCATCACCCCCACCCATTCTTCCCATCCTTGTCTTCTCCTATAAACCCCCAGTTAGAAAACCACTCCCCTCCATGGCAGGTGAAACAGCAACAGCCTCACCCTTGGGCTTGGAATGAAGTCATAGTTCAGCATGCAGCACCCTGAGACAATCTTGACAGCTCTATCACACCACACTTTTTAGTACATATCCACTAGTTAGAGATAGGAGTGAATTTCTCTTCTTCTGGGACTCGCTCTATAAGCCTCTGAGGCTTTGCATATGCTGTTGGTTCTTTCTAGAATACCATCCTCACCTGTCACCAATACTCCCACCTCCATAGTTGTCTGTCTGGGAAACTGTTATTCACACTTCGAGCCTCCATTCAAGTCAGTGTCAGCCCCTGTGAAGTCTTTCCAGTCACCCTCAGGCTGACTTTGACACTCCTCTCTGTGCCCCACTGTGCTTTGCCCAGACTCCATGTCGGAGCTCATCTCTGCTTGCATTTGTGTAAGCGTCTGCTCATCACTAGATTGTGAGCTAAGAGAAACCAGGGGCCATGTCATTTCATTTCCATATCCCAGAACCTAGCACAATGCCCGTCATGAGAAGTGTTCAATGAAAAATGTAATGAATGAATGAGTAAATTAAGCACAATTCAACTGAAGCTATAAAAGGGAACAACTAGGAGGATAATTGTGGTGAAATAATCAACATTCCTCCATCAAGTCAAAATTAAACTGCCTTGCAGTTGACTTAACTTTTTATCCTGTTCAATTATTTCCCCAAATATGCCTCTTCTTAACTATTTTGATGAACAGGGAAGATAAGTGTTTAATACCAGTTGGTCGCTCGTTAGTTAGCTGATTAAAATGACAGTATTAAAAGAAACAAGGTATGACTAATTCAGTGTTTTAATAGGAAAAAAAGAATATTTGCATACAAAAATCAGCTTGTCTCAGACATAAATTATGCACCATCATACTGATTATCTGCTATGGTCAATGACATGGAAGTTGAAAATAATAGAAATATGATGTGGTATTTAAATTAGTATCTTACACAGCCATATGTTAAATATATGCTATTTCCCACATGACAAACTGATTAAATAACTTAATGTTTTAACACACATCATTATACAAAAAAGATTAGAATAAACTATGAATCATTCTGTCAACTTGTGATTCAACTGAATAATATATATTTTTCATGGTTATTAATATTTAGCATCTTTCAGTAAATTAAAAATCAAGCTTAACAAAGGTTAAAAATATCTGATGATACATAGATGATTGTAAAAGTAATATATATTAATGAACCTTTGTGTGACTGACTTTTTCTTAGTTAATCACTCACAGAATTATGTCAAACATATATCAAGACTGGCTCCTTTTTCAGCCAACCTTCCGGCATTTCATTACTATAGTTACCTGATTAATGGATGCAATAATATATATGGCATGATATGATATGTTCACATTAAATTTTAATCAAATATTACTAAATTCAGAAAACATTAAGTAAATCATGACTGATGAGGCAATATTGCTGTACTGTCATATTGATGATTCTGAAACTTCACTACTGAGAGTAACAGATTAAGCACAAGAAGTGAATTTTATGAGGAAATATAAGTATCTCAACTTCCACAGTTGTGTTTTTTAATTGCTTTATGGCCACCAGAGGAAATGTGAGATCCATCAAGTCTATTGGTGTCACAGATCTCATAATTCCCTTTCTTGGTTTCAAAAATGTTATTCGCAGTGACAGAGGGGCCCGTTCATTATCTATGGGGGTTTGTTTTTCCTATCATGGTTTTAAACTAAAAGCTATTGTTATTCCATTTCTATGAGGCATCTAAAATACTCAAATTTCTAGAAACAGAAGAAACTAGAATGGTGGTTGCCAGGGGCTGAGGAGGAGGAGATGGGGAGGTGTTGTTCAATGGGTATACAGTTTCAGTTTTGCATGATGAAAAAGTTCTGGAGGTCTGTTGCACAACAATGTGAATATACCTCCCACTGCTGAATTGCACAGTTTAAAAATGGTTATGATAGTAAATGTTATGTTATGTGGTTTGTTGTTTGTTTTTGTTTTTATTTTTATTTTTGAGACAGAGTCTTGCTCTGTCACCCAGGCTGGAATGCAGTGACGAGATCTCAGCTCAATGCTGAGATCACTCCGTCTCCTGGGTTCAAGAGATTCTCCTCCCTCAGTCTCCTGAGTAGGGATTACAGGCAGGTGCCACCATGCCTGGCTAATTTTTGTGTTTTTATTTTTTTTTTTTTTTTGAGACAGAGTCTCACTCTGTTACCCAGATTGGAGTGCAATGGCACTATCTCGGCTCACTGCAGCCTCTGCCTCCCAGGTTCAAGCAGTTCTCTTGCCTCAGCCTCGTGAGTAGCTGGGACTACAGGTGCACGCCACCACACCTAGCTAATTTTTGTATTTTTTGTAGAGACAGGGTTTCACTGTGTTGGCCAGGCTGGTCTTGAACTCCTGATCTCAGGTAATCTGCCTGACTCAGCCTCCCAAAGTGTGGGATTACAGGCATGAACCACCATGCCCGGCCAAGTTGTTGTTATATTTTAAATAGAACTTAGAACCTAATACTGACTCCTTCAGTCTTGCCAAAAGGGAAAAAAAACAGGAACTATCATTTGCTGGTGACAGATACAGACAGATACACCACTTCTGTAGAAGGCAGGTCAAACAGCAGCAAGTTCACCCTGGGGCTTGAAATGAAGTCCTAGTTGAACACACAGCACCCTGAAGCAATCTTCAGATCTCCATCACACCACACTCTTTTTGTCCAGGCTAATTAGATAGAGGCAGTAAAGCATGAGGCATTTATATGCATTATCTTATCTAATCTCACAACAAAGTCACAAAGTGGACATCTGTATGCCAGTGTCGTATATGAAAAAACATAACAGGTGAGTGAAAATACAAACTGTCAGCTTCCAGAAGTTGTGTTTTTCTTACTGAGACTTCCAGCGCTCATCCATACCCCTTTCCCCTCATTTTCCTAAACTCCCTGAGTTTAGGTTATGTTTTAGGAAAACATAACCCAGCAACTCTTGCTGCCAGGCAGGGACATGGAACCCACATAGGTCCTCTGGGTCTCGGGCAGCAAGAAGCCTCTGTGCGACTCTCCAGGTGCTCTTCCTTGGCTGGGCAACTCTGGCAGCCATGTGCTGAGGTGGTGAGATTGGATCTCTGAGTCACCTTGGGAAGGGAAGGTACCTCAGAGAACCCACTCAACCTACAGCAGGCTTTGTGTGAGAGGAAAACTATTGCATGGTTAGCCACGGGGGCTTCAAGCATTCATGTTAGTTCAGGATTGCTTATGCTGGTCTGCCTAATATACTGCTATAGACTCAGAAAATAGTTGGTTAGGATTGGTGCCGTGAGCTGCAGTATTTGTCCACGTAATAATCAAAAATGCTTTTTACCGGCTGGGCACGATGGCTCACACCTGTAATCCCAGAACGTTGGAAGGCTGAGGCGGGCGAATCACTTGAGGTCGAGAGTTCGAGACAAGCCTCGCCAATATGGTGAAACCCCGTTTCTACTAAATATACAAAACATTAGCTGGGCATGGTGGCAAACGCCTGTAATTCCAGCTACTTGGGAGACTGAGGTGGGCGAATCTCTTGAACCCAGGAGGCAGAGTTGCAATAAGCCAAGATTGTGCCATTGCATTCCAGTCTGGGCATCAGAATGAGACTCTATCCCTTAAAAAAAAAAAAAAAAAAAAAAAAAAAAAAAAAGCTTTTTACCTGAGCCTCATCACTCAAGTCCATATTCATGTTTTACAACCATCTAGCATCCTAATTACCAAACTTCTCCCCACCTCCTCCTTCTCCTTCTTTTCCTTCTTCTTTTTCATAAGATGAATGAGATCTTGAGTCTCATGTTAGAACAACCTAAATCAACTGGTTTTACCCTCCTCACATTGACACGGGATAGTGTTCTTGACCAAGCATGTCATGCCCTCCAAAGGCCAACCTTACTGCAGTTTTCCTAAAACGGGGTACTCAAATGAATTTTAGATACTTCACAAATGATTTTTTGGTAGTTACATATTTATTTGAAAGTGTATTAAAAAAATATGCATAAGTGTATAACATATGCATGTGATTCCATGCTTATTGCCGCTTACAACAATGCTAAAGGAGATATCTGTGTTTTTAAAGTAGACGTACGTTTTTAGAAAGTAAAAACAGCAGGGCAACCTATGTACTGGTATGGCAAAAATCCTGGAGCCAAAAAAAGGCTGCCAAATCTGGCCCTGAGCCAGAGTGAGAACCCTCAAAGCAGAGTCAGTGCTGGTCATGCCAGGTGATCAGATCTCCCTCCTCCCCTCTAGCCTTTGGAGAGTATGATAAAAGGAACACCCTCTTGTCTGTGTTTCCTCCCACCACTGAGGCAGGTAGGCAAATCCTTCCTGCCCAAGGTTTTCCTCCTAGCACCAAACAGCTGTCCATGAAAACCCACAGTCACCAGACAGAGATATGAAAGCGTCTAAGAGCTAAATTCGACATCCACATTTTCTTAGTAGAGCTCAAGATCTCATTATGAGGAGTGGAGCTGATTGTTCAGCTGATCCCATAAGGGACCCTGCTGCTTTCTGCTGGCAGCGGGAGGAGGTGCAGGGTGGAACCCTGGGCTAAGGCTGAGTCTCTCTTGCTCAAACATTGCTGTAATGTTTAGCCTGGGTCCCTGCCAGGTTCTCAGGATGGGGGCAAGTCATCCAACTGGGCGCAGTCTGAGCACCTGGGTTCTCTGGCAAAAGGTGGTATAAAAATGCAGAGATAGGCTGGGCACAGTGGCTCACGCCTGTAATCCCAGCACTTCAGAAGGCCGAGGCTGGTGAATCACGAGGTCAGGAGTTTGAAACCAGCCTGGCCAACGTGGCGAAACCCTGTCTGTACTAAAACTACAAAAAGAATTAGCCAGGCGTGGTGGTGCGTGCCTATAATCCCAGATACTTGGGAGGCTGAGGCAGGACAATCGCTTGAACCTGGGATGTGGAGGTTGCAGCGAGCCAAGATCATGCCACTGCACTCCAGCCTGGGTGACAGAGTGAGACTCTGTCACAAAAAAAAAAAAAAAGAAAAGAAAAGAGAAAGAAAAAAATGCATAGATAGGTAGATTGATCCTGCCTCCCATGCGTTTAGGCATTTAGCAAAAACTGAAATACATGACTGGCTTGCCCTAGTCAGAACAACAAAGGCTGCTTTAACATTAGCATCACTGCCTCTGTGCTATACTATATTTAGATAAAGGTGCCATCTTGCTTTTTCATGATTCTCCCCTTCCTTCTGCCTTTAGTTTGACCCAGGGGAGTTCACAACACATTCTGGGTTCTTATCTTCTGTAGAACGAGCTGCAATTTCCTCACCACCATGGGCATATTGCCTCCTCCCTCAGCCCTCAGTAATTTGTCACGTGACACTGGCTGAGTCTTGGCTCTGTCTCCCTTCCTCTGCTCTTCCAATAACAATCCATAACTACTCTCTTCCATGGACCTAAATCAAACAGAATTCAGGCCCAAAATGGAAAAGGAGAAACAGGGTCACAGGAATAGGACATTGATTTCCTCCCATCAGACACCAGCCTGGTCCAGAGCCAATCACCTGGGCCCCCAGGGTGGGATGAAGGGGAGGAGAGGAAGCTGTTCTCCCCAACCTAGCTGGTTTGGCCCACTGAATTTCTGCCATCATTCCTAAAAGTCATCTGTAGGCCAGAGGAGTCCCTCTGGAATAAGAAGGGGGCTTTGGGGTGGTGGGGAGTGGGGGGTGGGGGGAGAAGCAAGGGAAGCCGCAAAAACTACAGATGTTTTGTTTGTTTGTTTGTTTGTTTGTTTGTTTGTTTGTTTAGACAGGCTCCCACTCTGCGGCCCAGCCTGGAGTGCAGTGGCACTATCATAGCTCACCTCAGCCTTGAACTCCTGGGCTCAAGCAACCCTCCCACCTCAGCCTTCTGAGTAGCTGGGACTACAGGTACAAGTCACTACATCCAGCTAAATTTTTTTTTTTTTGGCAGAGTCAGAGTCTCACTATGTTGCCCAGGCTAGTCTCAAACTCCTGGCCTCAAGCCATCCTCCTGCCTTGGCCTTCCAAAGTCCTGGAATTATAGGTGTGAGCCACTCCACCCAACCTAGAGAAGCTTTTCCAAAGGAATTTTCCCAAAATGGAAAAGGGTAGACTGCTAGTCTGTTACTCCACTTGGGAGCCTGGAGCGATTGTGAAAGGAGCTATGTAAGCGAAGACATTTTGAATTTGTAGGTCAGTTGGGTATCGAGGTGGAGAATATGTGGCCCAAAGTGGGAAAACAGGCGTAAGACAAACAGTGGGAGAGAAAACTGATGGAAAACCCCATGGAATTGGTGCAACTTCTGAGCCAGCTTTGAGCCTGCTGGGGCAGCATGAAGTTCTGCCCAGGCCCTCAGGGACTCTCACAGAGCACCTCGTCTGGTTGGTGGGAGCTGCTGTGGGGACACAGGCTGGTCGTCCTGTTGCTGTCTCAGCCTGTGCAGCAGAGCTTCCGACAGGAGAGGCAGCCAGCCGAGAGCGTGGGCAGACACGCCAGGAACGCCCCAGAGCAGTGGCTTCCATTTGCATCACACCTCCTGCCACAACCAATTTAGTTTCCACCTGAACTTGGGGTGACGGGCCGATTGGTGGATTGATATGGGACCAGAGGTCTAGACTAGACATGGGTTCTTCCACTCCAAGAGACCCTCAGAAAATGAGTTTATTTTGACACTGATCTGGTACTTCAGGTCCCTTCTTAGTTGGAAGACATCAGCAGTACCATTCTCTGTTGGTGTGGATCTGCTGAGAGTTACACAAGATATTCAGTGTGTGTGAAGCAGGTGTCTGGGCATCCTACCTGATGTTTTCTGCTCTATGTATGCAGTTCTATTATGTTTCAGAGAATAGACTTTGACCTGTGGCATATCTGAATGAACTAATAATAATCCATGAAATAACCAGAGGTAGCATATCAGGTGTGGGTCTGCTTTATTTCTGAAACATATTTAGTCTGCTTATGAATCTGCAATTGCATCCTTACACCTGAACTTTGAAATGAGTAGAAACCGCATCCTAGACTTCCAAGAATTTACTTATTTATTTAGCAACATATGGCCTGATAGGTACAAATGGACTTTTGTCTGAAATTCTGTATGAAGTGGTGGAAAAGAAAGAATTGTTAGGCACACCAGCATATAGGGGAATCCCTTTTGTTTAAAAAATGCATCTTCAAAAGAATCAGCATCCAAGACTCCCTTTGAGGCTGTGGTTGCGTGGGAAGCTCTGTGGTTCCCCCTACAATGACAAAACGGAGGAGCTTGCTTGGATTGGTGCTTCCCTCAAAATGCACACACGGGGCAAAAACTACAGACACAAAGCACGCACAGAAGAGAAGTCAGTGTTGAGCAGAGTGTGGGCTGAAGAATCCTGCCTCCTAAGGAGGTGACAGTCAAACAACGCTGGCTCATCATGTGTGTCAAAGGCAGCGTTCGGCAGGTAAATAGCAATTAAGCATTTCCCACCCACTCACAAATTCCACCCTGGAAACGCTGGTATTGCAGGCACCTCTTTCACTATTGGGTCCATTCACAGCCAAGCTCTTTTTAAGAATGAAACAAACTTCTAAGACAGCAGGCACTATTTCAGAGTGTTTTCAAAAATAACCCTAGAAAAACTGTAACTTTCCCTCTGATGCCCTGGCATTTCGTCACTTACACTGGCCTCATTTTGATTTCAGTAAAATGAGATGAAAAGTCAAACTGCAACTATTGGATTGATGTGTAGTATAAGAAAACCTAATCAAGCAGGACCTCATTTGAGCAGGACATGGGTTCCCCTAAGTTTTGCACTGTTATCTAACACAGAACCAAAATTTTCTCATTTGGACAAAATAGGAAACTTTGAAAAGCAGATACAATGAGATTTTCATATAGATATTGTTTTCCAAGTTATCTTTAAAATATAGCGCAAATATTACTTCCACAGAAGTAATATTTGATTTGATAAGTGGTGTATCAACCCATGCCACTTAAAATGTTGTCTTTCAAATAGTTGATGTCAGAGTCAGTCAATGACATCTATATTAACCAAAAGTTATGATCTATGAGAAAATATAGCTTTGCCTGTGAAGGCTTCTACTTTAGTTAATGTTGCTTCTTATTGAAGAAAAGTAAAAATAGGAGACAATCTTCTCTTTTTCTCTCCCAACTTCCAAGGGAGATGTAACCACGTAATATAACCCATTATGCACTAGAGATCTGGGTTTTGTTTTTTTGTTTTTGTTGTTGATTGTTTGTTTGTTTTGTTTTGTTTTGTTTTGAGACAGAATCTTGCTCTTTTGCCCAGGCTGGAGTGCAATGGTGTGATCTCAGCTCACTGCAAACTCCGCCTCCCAAGTTCAAAAGATTCTCCTGCCTCAGCCTCCCGAGTAGCTGGGATTACAGGTGCCCGCCACCACAGCTGGCTAATTTTTTGTATTTTTAGTAGAGGCAGGGTTTCACCCTGTTAGCCAGGATGGTCTCGATCTCCTGACCTCGTGATCCACTCGCCTTGGCCTCCCAAAGTGCTGGGATTACAGGCGTGAGCCACCGTGCCCAGCCAAGATCTGGGTTATTTTTAATGAAGGGAGGAAATGTGGAAAGAAGAAACAGTGAACACTAGTGATACAATTAAATAAAACAAACTGTGGTTTTGGGGTTTTGGTCTACAACCAGCCAGACAGTGAGTGAAAGAGAAATCATTGGCAGGTGCTGCATTTTGGATGAAGTTTTTTGCAGGCTAGGTAAGTCAGCCCAGTGCCAGCCTGTGTAGGAAGGAGGACAACCACCTACGTGGCATAATTTGAGGTGTACAACAAGGCCCTGCTGGCCATAAAATAGCTCTTCCATGAGCCTGCAACAGCCTAGTATTCTCCTCAACCAGTAAGTGTAAATCAAACAGTTACTCTACGCCCAATGTTGGCTGGACACAAAAGCAAATATGAGATATTATCCCTGCCTTCAAGATCTAACAATTTCATCAGAGAGAGACAAAAATAAAGTCAATGAGGTCATATCAAATAAATTAAGATAATGTATAGTTAAAATTGTGTGATAAAACTTTCAGCTGCTATAGACTTCAGAAAAGGAAACCGTCTGGTGTGGTGGCTCACGCCTGTAATCCCAGCATTTGGGGAAGTTGAGGCAGGAGGATTGCTTGAGCCAAGGAGTTTGAGACCAGCCTGGGCAACATATTAAGACCCCCTCTCTACAAAAAATAAAAAATTAGCCAGGCATGGTGGCAAGTGCCTGTAGTCCCATCTACTCAGGAAGCTGAGTCAGGAGGTCGCTTGAGCCCAGGGGGTTGAGGATACAGTGAGCTATGATCACCCCACTGCACTCTAGTCTGAGTGACAGAGTGAGATCCTGTCTCAATAAATAAGTAAGTAAATAAAATAAAATAAAATTTAAACTGTCTACTCTGTGCGAAGCCAAATGTGGAAGATTGGAAAACAAGTGCTTTGAAAATGAGTCACTGTGTTGGTGTCGAGAGTCACGGTTCCCATTGTGGAAGAAGGGACATGAAAATATGAAACTGGGGAAAGCAAGAAAGAATCCTACAGGGGTGTATTAGATTTGGAGGTACTGGCGTGAACTGTGATTTCTAAAATATGTCTATGTAGGTGTTATATAGGCATATCTGTGTGCACATGTATATTATAAATGTATGCATGTATATGTGTATGTATATGTGTATATGCCTATATACACATATGTATTTTTTAGCTCTCTACACTTTTAGAGGGCCAAGAGGCAAATACCCATCAGTAGCACCCAGATCTTGGATTCTAATACCATTTTCCGCTAAAAGGATCCAGGGATTCTCAGAGAAATGTCTGATTACAGGAACAGGATGGAACAGGACAGGATAGGTGCAGAAGAACCTGGAATATCTGGCTATTTCAGAAAGTAAGAAAATGCTCCGAACAATAATGAAGGCGTATGACAAGAACACAAGAGCTAGCTTGGCTGATTCTGGCCAAATCTAGGACAATGTGAGAATGAAATGTCCTAGCACATTCATGAATTATAAACCATTGAATGACTAGAAATTCATGTCCATTGCAAAAACACAAGGAAAAATGATGATGCTGGTGAAGATAGAAGATAGATGGACAGACAGACAGACAGAAAATAGATAGATAAAGCGTTTTCTCTTTGTCCAAATTCCCCCTCCCTCTGTCTCTGTACAGGGGAGCTGTTTTCTTCTTCCTTCCTTCTTTCTTGCCTATTAAACTTTTTGTTCCTTAAAACCACACACACACACACACACACACACACACACACACACACACACAAAAGATGATAGATAAATGATAGATAGATAGATAGATAGATAGATAGAGAGATCTCTTGCTTACAGTAGAATGCGGAGGACTGAATAGTAGATATGGAAGTAATGCTAAAGTTAGAAAATTATCATTTTGCAACTACCATGGTTAAAATCAAATCAGGAAAAAATTATCAATGAAAGTTAAATACTGGATGAAATTTTGATAAGATGCAAGATATTTTATTTGCATAGTCCTATTACTTGCAAGAGACAGAGAGGAAAAAGTAATTAGATAGTGGGGAAATCAGGCTTTCTTGACCAGAGTATCAAAGTTAACATCATGGATGAGAGAGAGACGGACATTGCAGGCCTCCCGATGGGATGTCCTGAAAGGACACATCACCGATGCAGTAATCTGCTAAGGAATGTAGTACCTCAATCTAGCACCAGAAAACACTACACAAATACAAAATTAGAAATGTTATATTTACAAAAGGGGGACAAACAATGTTCTTTTTAAAATGTCATAAAAGACAAGGGAAGGTTGTAGGATTTGTTCCAGATTGAAGGAGGCTAAAGAATTCTGACAATTAAATGCAATGCCTATTCCTGGACTGGATCCACTGGAGAGAAAAATATACTATGAAGGACATTACTAGATTACTAATAAAATTAGAATATGGATGGTAGATAAGATAAAAACATTATATCAATGTAAATATAAGAAGAAAACAGCCATATTGTAGTCATTTGTAGGAAATAAACACAGAAGAACTTAGGGTAATAGGACATGATGTTTGTAATTTACCCTTAAATAGTACAGAAAAAAATACAGAGGGCCAGGCATGGTGGCTCATGCCTGTAATCCCAGCATTTTGGGAGGACAAGGCAGACAGATGACTTGAGGCCAGGAGTTCGAGACCAGCCTGGCCAACATGGTGAAACTCTGTCTCTACTAAAAATAAAAAAATGAGCCAGGCGTGGTGGTGGTGCATGCCTGTAATCCCAGCTACTCAGGAGGCTGAGGTAGGAGAATTGCTTGAACCTGGGAGGTGGAGATTGCAGTGAGCTGAGATTATGCCACTGCACTCCAGCCTGGGCAACAGAGCAAGACTCTGTCTAAAAACAAAAAGAAAAGAAAAAGAAAGAAAAAAAAAATTAATATGAAGGGGAGGAGACCAAAGAGTTCAGATGACAAAGTAAGTGGGGTAAATGCTAACAACAGGTCAATTCTGATAAAAGGTATAGGAATGTTCCTTATAACTATCTTTACTTCTACAACTTTTTTATAAGTTTGAAACTATTTCCAAATAAAAAGCTTAGAAAAAGAAATGCTTTGACATTCAGTAGCTCTAGGACAAAGGAATAAAGGTAAATGATTTCATCCAATGCTTTATTATCTTTTAATTATAATTGAAAATTAATTATTCCACCTATTTGAATGTAAATCTTAGGATATTGAAAGTGCCATTTTTAGATGTTGCACACTTCTGTTGGGTCATCAGTATTCTAGAACAGGGTCATAGAGCCGTGTAGATAGAGTCAATAGATCCTCTAGCCCACAACAAAAATTCCCTGGCCACATGTACATTGACCCCATCCACATTTATCAGTGTCAAATCCCACATTACAGCCCCCTCCTCACAATAGATCCTCCCACTGAGTATATTTTTAGAATTCTCTTCAAGCCCAAATGTGAATAATAAAGGAAAACAGATTGTAATATGGATCTCAGAGCCTCACAACCTAAGCCTATTGCAGAGTCTTCTTGGACTCTATCTTTTGTGCCACTGTAATTTCCATAATACAAATGCAATTCACATTTTTCAATAAAGCTGCTCACCTTTAAAAAATGTGCATTCTTAATCTTTGTAATCTCTACATCTCACAAAGGACTAATATCCAAATCCACAAGGAACTCAAACAAATCAGGAAGAAAAAAAACAAACAATCCCATCAAAAATTGGGCTTAGGACATGAATAGACAATTCTCAAAAGAATTTATACAAATGGCCAGCAAACATATGAAAAGATGGTCAACATTACTAATGATAAGAGAAATGCAAATCAAAACCGTAATGCAACACCACCTTACTCCTGCAAGAATGGCTTTAATAAAAAAAAGTAGGCCGGGCGCGGTGGCTCAAGCCTGTAATCCCAGCACTTTGGGAGGCCGAGACGGGCGGATCACGAGGTCAGGGGATCGAGACCATCCTGGCTAACACAGTGAAACCCCGTCTCTACTAAAAATACAAAAACTTAGCCGGGCGAGGTGGCAGGCGCCTGTAGTCCCAGCTACTCGGGAGGCTGAGGCAGGAGAATGGCGTGAACCCGGGAGGCGGAGCTTGCAGTGAGCTGAGATCCGGCCACTGCACTCCAGCCTGGGTGACAGAGCGAGACTCCGTCTCAAAAAATAAAAAATAAAAAAAAAATAAAAAAATAAAAAAAAGTAGTAGATGCTGGCATGGATGTGGTGAAAAGGGAACACTTTTACACTGCTGGTGGGAAGGTAGACTAGTAAAACCACTACGGAAAACAGTGAGGAGATTCCTTAAAGAACTAAAAGTAGAACTACCATTTGATCCAGCAAGTCCACTACTGGGTATCTACCAAAAGGAAATTAAGTAATTACACGAAAAAGATACTTGCACACACATGTTTATAGCAGCACAATTCACAATTGCAAAAATATGGAACCAGCCCAAATGTCCATTGGTCAACAAGTGGATAAAGAAAATATGATGTGTATATATATACCATGGAATACTACTGAGCTATAAAAATGAACGAAATAATGCCATTCGAAGCAATCTGGATGGAATTGGAGACAATTATTCTAAGTGAAGTAACTCAGGAATGGAAAGCCAAACATCGGATGTTGTCACTCATAAATGGGAGCTAAGCTCTGAGGACACAAAGGGGTAAGAATGATACAATGGACTTTGGGGACTTGTAGGAGTGGGGTGAGGGATAGAAGACTACACATTGGGCCGGGTGCAGTGGTTCACACCTATAATCCTAGCACTTTGGAAGACCAAGGCGGGCAGATTACCTGAGGTCGGGAGTTTGAGACCAGCCTGACCAACATGGAGAAACCCAGTCTCTACTAAAAATACAAAATTAGCCAGGCAAGGTGGCGCATGCCTGTAATACCAGCTACTCAGGAGATTGAGGCAGGAGAATCACTTGAACCCGGGAGGCAAAGGTTGCAGTGAGCTAAAATCGTGCCATCGCACTCCAGCCTGGGCAACAAGAGCGAAACTACGTTTCAAGAAAAAAAAAAAAGACTACACATTGGGTACAGTGTACACTGCTCAGGTGATGGGTGCACCAAAATCTCAGAAATCACCGCTAAAGAACTTATTCATGTAACCAAATACCACCTGTTCCCAAAAAAACTGTTGAATTTTTTTTTTTTTTTTTTTTTTTTTTTTTTAAATAATAGGCTGGGCGCGGTGGCTCACACCTGTAATCCTAGCACTTTGGGAGGCCAAGGCGGGTGGATCACCTGAGGTCAGGGGTTTGAGACCACTCTGGCCAACATGGTGAAACCTTGTCTCTACTAAAAATACAAAAAATTAGCCAGGCGTGGTGGTGGGCACTGGTAATCCCAGCTACTCGGCAGGTTGAGGCAGGAGAATCACTTGAACCCAGGGGCAGAGGTTGCAGATCGCGTCATTGCACTCCAGCCTGGGCAACAAGAGCGAAACTCTGTGTCAAAATAATAATAACTAATAATAATAGTGATAATACAGAACAATGGGGGGAAAATGTGCTTTCTTTAGCCCCAGCGGCATTTTTAAAAACAATTTAACCTAAACCATTTGTATTAGAAGAAAGTTTCCTGAGTAGTCAACACTGCAGAAATATAAAATCAGTATTTTACCTAAAATGAATGTGAAAAGTTTATTAAATACTTAGAAGTACTTATTACCCAAAATATTTCATTCTAGTTTTTCAAAATGCTCTAAAGAAGTGATTGCAGAACTTGTTTTTACAAACTGAACCCACACCCCGCGAGCTGGCAAAAGTACTCGAAAATCTCCACGAATGCTGGTCACTGAAGACACCTAGAGGACGTATTTAGAAACTACACAAAAACAGGACACCAAATGTTTAACAGTTCCTATTACTGTCTTTGTGTTTAAGGAGCATTTGCTCAGGACATCCTGTGGGAGGAGGGGAGCAGAGTGGGGAATCAGGCCTTTAGTGTCAAAAACTGCAAAATCAGACTCTTGGCACATGCCAGAGTAATTTTCATAATTTGCTACATTAGTTTCATAAGAGCATGTTCTGTGACAGTCCTGTTTCTATAGATGAGAATGTGTGTCTCACTGGCTACAAAAGAACATCATTGAAAATCTATGTTTTGATTGACAGTGGTCAAAGATGCCAGGAAAATCTTTGCTTTGTCCTAGTTCCTTATTTGCTTTCCTGTTGCTCGGTCCTACTTGCACCCATGATTGTGGAAATTTTAAAAAGTTAGTTTTAGGTCATTAAAAACTCTCCTTTGACTTTCCAAAAGCCCCAGCTATGGTCTACCCTTTCGTAGAAAGGAGAGGTGACCCATCTTGTCCCTTTGGCCCATCAACCTCCCAGTCTGCTTTCCAATTAATAGCAGACTGGTGCGAAACAGTGTTTTGTTCCTGCTTTAGGAACCTAAACTTTTACAATCTGGGTGAACAGCAATATGCAATGACAGCAAATCATTTAAAACATTTAAAACACAGGTACAATTATCACAAGAATGACTATTTTTAACACAAAATTCCATGGCCCAGAAAGAAGTTTAAATATTTTAAGCAATAGTTATTACAACAAGAATGCAAGCTGTGTCTAGCAGCCCTTGATAATGGAATTTAACCAGGGCCCTCCTGTGGAGTATCACACTACTTTATGAGAAAATTCCCTTTCCCTATGTTACAGAGGGAGCAAACCATGTATGTATAAAGAGTATTACTTCAGGAACATCTGCTTTATTGACCAATTATTGATTTAAAATATTTGAGCTTTCCTTATAAGAACTATTTGAAAACTTTAGCTTAAAAGTGTTCATCTCTTTTGTTGGAGTGGGGATCAGGGGACAGAAAGAAGTTGCTTCCCAGTGTCTGGAAGTACTTACCAATGACAAACTCGAATCTGAGGTTACATTTTTATGTCCAGACAGGGTGTGGCTGGACATAGACTTGGAACAGGGGAAAATGTGCATTTGGCAATTTTCAACTTCTTTTTCAAGGAGGAAAACAATGAATATGACTGGTTAGTTTCTGGCTGGGTGTGTTGGCTCACATCTGCAATTCCAGCACTTTGGGAGGCCAAGTGGGAAGATCACTTGAAGCCAGGCGTTTGGGACCAGCCTGGGCAACACAGTGTGACTCCACCCCTACAAAAAAAAATTTACTGGGTGTGTTGGTGTGCACCTGTAATTCTAGCTACTCGAGAGGCTGAGGTGGGAGGATTGCTTGGGTTTGGAAGGTTGAGCCTGCAGTGATCCGTGATTGTGCCACTGCACTCCAATCTAGGCAACAGAAAGAGATCTTCTCTCCAAAAAAAAAAAAAGTTTCACCAAGGTTGAAAGAAATATTTGCTAATATACATGGAGATGGCATTATTACTCAATCTTTACTGAACACCTACATGAAATGGGCCGAATTAAATGATATGAATAATTATGATTTCCATACATAATATGTTTCAATTTGGGGCTTGAGTAGCATAATTCATTTAAATCCATGTAAAAATAAACATAATGGAATCTTTTTAGATGGTTAATTAAGTTCATATGATGTTAAAAGATTTTGAAATTAAACTGAAAGCAAGTCACTATGACTGTGATATTTAATAAGAAAGCAGAAATCTAGGAAACTCATAAAAGTGGAAAAAACAAAGGCCTAATTCAAAAGATATAAGCTGGTGTAATTTTTTTCTCTTTTAAGAAGTAGGGCTGGGTGCAGTGGCTCATGCCGGTAATCTCAGCACTTTGGGAGGCCAAGGTGGGTGTATCACTTGAGGTCAGGAGTTCAAAACCAGCCTCACCAACATGGTGAAACCCCATCTCTACTACAAATGCAAAATTAGCCGGGCATGGTGGTGAATGCCTGTAATCCCAGCTACTCAGAGCCTGAGGCAGGAGAATTGCTTGAACCCGGGAGGGGGAGGTTGCAATGAGCTGAGCTCGTGCCACTGCACTGCAGCCTGGGCAACAGAGCAAGACTCCGTCTCAAAAAAAAAAAAAAAAAAGTATCCCACACATCTAGGGCATCTAAGATAACAAACGCTATTTTTTTTATTTTTAGTAGTCCAAGGGATTTTCTCTATTTTAATTGTTTTAATTTTTAAATACATAATAGACCCACATGAGTTCAAAGTTTTGGAAGAAGAAGATATGCTATAAAAAGTTTTCCTCCCACTTCTGTCCCTTAGCAACCAGTTTCCCGACTCAGAAACAACCAGTCTTATCAGTTTTTTTATGTGTTCTTTATTTTATACATAAACAAACAACACACACACCTTCTTTCTCTTGCTTTTTGTGCCCTTGTGAGCATTCTAAACATTGTATTCTGTCCCTTGCTTTTTCCACTTAATATATGTGCAAACATAAAGTACATACACCTCTCTCACTCTTTCATTCTTTGTCTTCTTTTAGAAACGGTGTCTCACTCTGTTGCCCTGACTGGATTCAAACTCCTAGGCTTAAGTGATCCTCCCAGTTCAGCCTCCCAAGTGAATGGGATTACAGATGTGTGTCCCAGCTCTCATTATTTTTGTATAGCCACACAGTATTCCATTATATGGATGTACCATACTTAATTTAATGAGCCCCCTATTCGTGGACATTCAAAAGTTGTTTTCAAACCTTATTTCCAATCCTGATTATTACAAGATTGGCATAGTAAATAACTTTGTACGTTATCTATATCTATATATTCCTTGAAGTGGAATACTAAGTCAAAGAACATGTGCATTTGTAATTTTGCTAGATACTGCCAAATTTTCTCCAAAGAGGTTGTGCCTTTTACACTGCACCAGGATTGTACAGAGGTGTCTGTTCCCCCATTCTCCCCAACACATAGACTTTAAAAAAATATTTACTGGCCAGGCATGGTGGCTCATGCCTGTAATCCCAGCACTTTGGGAAGCCAAGGCGGGCAGATCACAAAGTCAAGAGATCAAGACCATCCTGGCCAACATGGTGAAACCTGTCTCTACTAAAAATACAAAAATTATCTGGGCATGGTGGCGGGCACCTGTAATCCCAGCTACTCGGGAGGCTGAGGCAGGAGAATGGCTTGAACCCAGGAGGTGGCAGTTGCAGTGAGCAGAGGTCCCTCCACTGCACTCCAGCCTGGTGATAGAGCAAGACTCCGTCTCAAAATAAAATAAAATAAAATAAGATAAAAATATATTTACCACCTTCTTCCCTGAGCCTGAATGTTCTAGTTTTCTAGGCTTTCTCTATTTTGGGTCTTGTCTGCATAAATCCCACAACATTTTAACATCAACTCTCTGTTGCCATTTGCCACTGTTTCCAGCCCTCCCCTTAACCACGCAGACCTTGCATTCACCCCAGGTACCCTGCCTTGGGTCATGTTATTTCCTCCGCTGGAATATCTTTTCCTGTCAATATCATCCCTCCAACCTACCCAGCTTTCAACATTCTCCCTTCACCTCCATGAAACTTTTGTCAATTATCTGGCTCTTAGTGATCTCTTCTAAGAACTTCCCAACAAGAATGTATTGTGCCATAAAACGGTTACAGGCAAATGGAGCTAGTGATCCCCCTCAGATCTCAGGATAGGCAGGCAGGGTCTGTGTGAGAGCCCCTAGATTGGTATTTCTGGCCAGGTCTGCTTTATCAGTTTACCCCAGAGTCCATACAATATCATCATTTTCTTTCTTTCCCCCACCCCCCGCCCCCGAGACGGAGTTTTGCTCTGTCATCAGGCTGGAATGCAGTGGCACGATCTCCACTCACTGCAACCTCCACCTCCCTGGTTCAAGCGATTCTCCTGCCTCAGCCTCCCAAGTAGCTGGGACTACGGGCACGTGCCACCACACCTAGCTAATTTTTGTACTTTTAGTAGAGACGGGGTTTCACCATGTTGGCTAGGATGGTCTCAATCTTCCGACCTCATGATCCACTTGCTTCGGCCTCCCAAAGTGCTGGGATTACAGGCATGAGCAACTGCGCCCAGCCGTATCATCATTTTCTATGCAAGCTATGACATGAAAAATGAAGATCACCTTACCAATAGCACTACGCTGGCACAAAGTCGATGCACAGTTAAACACTGTCTGATTGATTGACATCATTTCCTTTAGGTTCTTTGTTGTCTTCCATAATCATTTCTGGTTTTAGCCATAATAGCCACTAGTAAATACTATCACTGTTTTTTTCCTCTTTCCATTATTTAAAAATAAAAACAACACTCTACTTCACCTGGATCATCTCCTACTTCCTGAACATTCCTGAAACTTTGTAACCAGCATCTCCACCTTCAGCTCTCCTCTGGAATGATCAGGAAGATTCACCAGCACCTCCATGGAGCACTGAGGGAGAGGCGAGGCTCTCACAGAATGGATATATACGGCTTTGATAGAAATGGGAGACTCCGCTGAGGGCTGCTTAAGCAACCAGAGGTAGAGCCCTTGTCACAGGCTTCACCTGTGTCTCTGCCTTTGGCAGGGCTGGTGTCAGCGGTGCTGGCAGTCACACCTTGGTCGGCAGGGACACCACGCATCATAACCCCGATACATGTGCTCAGCTGTTGTAATGGTGACCATACTAGGCAGGCAGCACTACTTTTTGTAAATATCTCAAAAGCAAGGCTAAATAAGAAAAGGATACCTCAACAGCTAACCTTTATGTGGAGTTTCTTTTCTTTTTTCTTTTTTTTTTTGAATGGCCCACCACAGTTGCCTGGCTGCAGTGGCACCTATGGGGTTTCTATATGTGAGATATCACACTTTACATATGTTAATTCATTTTAAATCTCACAATCATAATAGAGAAGTATTATAATTCTTATCTTTTTTCTTTTTTTTTCTGAGATAGTCTTGCTTTGTCATAGGCACCATCGTCGGCTCACTGCAACCTCTGCCTCCAGGCTCAAGCGATTCTCCTGCCTCAGCCTCCCAAGGAGCTGGGATTACAGGTGTGCACCACCATGCCTGGCTAATTTTTGTATTTTTAGTAGAGACGGGGTTTTGCCACGTTGGCCAGGCTGGTCTTGAACTTGTGGCCTCAAGTGATCTGCCAACCTCAGCCTCCTAAAGTACTGGCATTACAGAAATGAGCCACTGCACCCAGCCTTGTCCCTATTTTCAAGTAGGGAAACTAAGGGACAGAAAGATTAAACTCCTTGCCCAAGGTCACTTAGCTGGTGAATGGCAGAGCTGGAATCCATACCCAGGTACTCCAGGCTCTAAAGTCCATGCAGGGAGCACTGTACTCCCTGGTAGCTTTGGAAGCCACCAAAGCTACCAGTCCTCAGAGTGCCAAGGGAACCCTGGGAGCACTTTACCAGGTGCTGGTGGCATAGTTGCCACTTCAGCCTTAGCTATGCAAAGAGACGTCATCATCATAGAGGCTCAAAGGTGTACAGGAGGCCGCGCACGATGGCTCATGCCTGTAATCCCACCACTTTGGGAGGTCGAGGCAGGTGGATCACCTGAGGTCAGGGTTCGAGACCAGCCTGACCAACATGGTGAAACCCCAACTCTACTAAAAATACAAAATTAGCTGGGAGTGGTGGCAGGTGCCTGTAGTTTCAGCTACTTTGGAGGCTGAGGCAGGAGAATTGCTTGAACTCGGAAGGCAGAGGTTGCAGTGAGCCAATATCACACCACTGCACTCCAGTCTGGGTGACAGCAGAGCAAGACTCTGTCTCAAAAAAAAAAAAAAAAAATAGAAATTCTAATAGAAAAAGTATTTATCCAGGCAGAAGAAGCCCATGAGGTTTAGTGAGTGAAGCAAGGGCTGGATTTCAGCTTCCACAGGATCTCCCAGCTGAGAGGTTTTGACATTCACAACTATGATAGTTCCAAATTAAGAACAGGTGAGAGAGACAACACAATTATCACGTAGCTTAATACTCTTTCTTATACAACGATAAGAAAGATTATGTTAAAGATCTAGATGACTTAAAATGACATTATGTATATGTAATCTGTACCTTGCTTGCCCCATCAACCTATGCAGTCAAAAAGAGGTCAGAGTTAATTGATGCCCAAATGGTGCCCAAATGGCTATGACTCACGATGTACCCTTGAATTCCTACCTGCTGGTCAAACCTAACTCATCTGCCCTGACACAAGTTTCTGGAAGGCCCCTAAGGGGAGCATTGCATGTGCCTACAGCCAAGATAGTAGTTCTAGGCTCCAGCTTTCTCACATCATGGGCTTCTCCTAACCACAGAAGCTCTGCCAAGGTTTTTTGGAAGCCACCAAAGCTACCAATCCTCAGAGTGCCAGGGGAACCCTGGGAGCAGTACAGAGGGAAGGAAACACCCCCTCCCCAATTTTGTGCCACATCTTCTCACCTGAGCCCCAAAAACAGATCTGTCTACATCCAGAATCTCTTAAAATCTCCAAAAAAAAAGTTTTTACCTCATACACAGAATTCTACCACACCTTCCTGTCAGTTTCTTATCTTTACCTCTCCAACTAGAGGGAGCCAAATTCAATCCAAGGGGCTGAACAGGAAGACAGACACGATCACCATTGTCTCCATTCATTCATTAATTTACGCATGTACTCATTCGTTTGATCAGCATTGATTGAGGCCACCTTCTGTGCTTGACACTGTTCTAGGCACTGAGGATAAAACATCAAATAAGGGGAGACGAAGAGCATTAGGAAAAATAGCTAAGGCATGCTGAGCTTAATAGCTAGGTGATGGGTTGATAGGTGCAGCAAACCACCACAGCACACATTTACCTATGTAACAAACCTGCACATCCTGCACATTTACCCTGGAACTTAAAATAAAAATATAATTTAAAAAAAAAAAAAACACTAAATAAGACAGATTTGCCTGGCACGGTGGCTTACGCCTATAATCCCAACACTTTGGGAGGCCGAGGTGGGTGGATCACCTGAGGTCAGAAGTTCGAGACCAGTCTGACCAATACAGTAAAACGCCATCTCTACTAAAATTACAAAAATTATCCTGGTGTGGTGGCATGCGCCTGTAGTCCCAGCTACTCGGGAGGCTGAGGCAGGAGAATCGCTTGAACTGGGGAGGTGGAGGTTGCAGTGAGCTGAGATTGAGCCACTGCACTCCAGCCTGGTTGACAGAATGAGACGCCGTCTCAAAAAAAAAAAAAAAAAGATAAGGTCACTAATATCACAGAGCTTACATTATGGTGTGGGGAAGCAGAAAACAATCAAACCAACAAATTAATTAATTTACAAGAAGCTATTAGCTAGTGATAATTGCTATGATAACAAAATAAGGTTTCAAACAAAGATTGAAAAAAATCTAAAATAAAGTTTAATAAAAGAAGGTGAGCTGATAGGGAGAGACAATATTTTTCAATACTGCAAGACCCAGCAGCCTCTATTCATAACACATATTTTATTTTGTAATTAATTAGTTATTGATAAAAATTGTATATATTTATCTTACAACAAGCTGTTTTGAAATATGTATACACTGGGGAGTGGCTAAGTCGAGCTAAATTAACGTACACATTACCTCACATATTTATTATTGTTTTGTGGTGAGAACACTTAAAATCTACTCTCCTAGCAATTTTTTAAAATACAACACATTGGGCCAGGCATGGTGGCTCATGCCTATGATCCCAGCACTCTCAGAGACCAAGGCAGGAGGACACTTGAGCCCCAGGAGTTCAAGACCAGCCTGGGGAACACAGGAAGACTCCTCTCAACAAAAAAATTAAAAATTAGCCAGGCATGGTGGTGAGTGCCTGCAATTCTAACTATTCAGGAGGCGGAGGTGGAAGGATCACTTGAGCCCAGGCAGTTGAGGAGATGCAATTATCATGTACATTGATGAAATATAATCTTTTGTTTTGTTTGAAGCATTATGTAGAATTGTTCTTTATTTAAGTAAAACATGTTGTCAAAGGCAATGCCACTGGTAGTATTTGAGTGAGCCATAATTGTGCCACTGTACTCCAGCCTAGGCCGTACAGAGCCAGGCTTTGTCTCCAAAAAAATAAAAAATAAAAAATAAATAAATACATTCTAGTCACCATGTTGTGTAATAGAGCTCTTGAAACTAACTGAAATTTTGTATCCACCAACATCTCCCCAGCCACTCCCACACACCCCCACCCCATCCCCGGTAACCACCATTCTACTCTCTACTCAGTATATTTCAACTCTATCAGACCCAGTAGCCTTTATTAATAACATATCTTATAACAGAGTTTATGATTCTAAAATGAAATTCATAGATGACACAGTCTACATATGCACATGATTTAAATATATACATATGCATATATCAGGAATACTGTATATATATTTATAACTATAATAAAGAGAAATAAGAGGACATATTTATAATAAAGGAGGCATTTCAGTATGTAAATGATTGGGCATCACTATACTTGAAGACATAATGAGATTGTCAGATGTTTGCTTCCAAACAGTGAGTCACTGTGAATGTAATAGCCTCAAACGTCCACCGATTATAGGAGTGTTACAAAGGACTCAAATATTACCAGCAGCATTGCCCTTGATGACATGATTTACCTAAATAAGGAACAATTCTAGGTAATGCTTCAAACAAAACAAAGGATTGTCTTTCATCAATTTACATGACAATTGCATTTCCAAAAATTTCAGTGGCTGTTAAAACTAAGCAAAAAATACTTAGCCATTAGATTTCTATGGCTCTATGGAGTGGGTTCTTGGTACAGGTTTTTCCCTACATGGCTGTCCAGAGGAACAGTCAAAGTCATATAGTACTGTCGGGTATGGTGGTACGCACCTGTAGTCACAGCTAGTCCGGAGGCTGAGGGGCGAGGATCACTTGAGCCCAG
The DNA here is from genome assembly GCF_008728515.1 of Papio anubis. Lineage (NCBI taxonomy): Eukaryota > Metazoa > Chordata > Mammalia > Primates > Cercopithecidae > Papio > Papio anubis. Next base: position 59,270,487 of record NC_044986.1, read on the forward strand.
AAGTTTGAGGCTACAGTGTACTACGATCCTGACTGTGAATATCCACGGCACTCCAGCCTGGGCAACACGGTGAGACCCTGTCTCTTTTAAAAAGAGAGAGAGAAAAAAAGAGAGAGTGTAGGGTAGCTGCACTCTTACCAAAAAAAAGTATGTAGGGCAGTCCTTCATTGGGAGGATTCTATTGTATATTGTGTGACATCTAGCATTCCTGACCTCCCCTTCCATTTTGTCACTAAATGCCAGTAGCACCCCCAATTATTGTGACCAACAAAAATGTCCCTAAACATGGCTGGACACAGTGGCTCATGCCTGTAATCTCAGCACTTTGGGAGGCTGAGGCGGGAGGATCACCTGAGGTCAGAAGTTCAAGACCAGCCTGGCCAGTTTGGTGAACCTGTCTCTACTAAAAATACAAAAATTAGCCAGGTGTGGTGACGGGCACCTGTAATCCCAGCTACTTGGGAGGCTGAGGCAGGAGAATCACTTCAACCCAGGAGTCGGAGGTTGCAGTGAGCCAAGATCATGCCATTGCACCCTAGCCTGAGCAACAAATGTGAAACTCCGTCTCAAAAAAAAAAAAAAAAAAAGTCCCCAAACATTTCCTAAATGCCTGCTAGGGAGTGGTGCCACCCCCATAGAGAACCACTCTAATAAGTGATTAGGGAAGGGCTCCCTAAGGAGCTACCCTTTGAGCCAAGAACTGAATGACCAAAAGGAATGAGCCACCAGGAAAGAGCATTCCAGGTAAAAGAAACACCTGGTTCAGAGTCACTATAGCGACACCACAAGCCTGAAGGGTTCTAGGAGCAGGAAGACTGCTGGGACTAGAATGCATTTAGTAAGCAGTGTGATGGAGGATTGCTTTGGAAAGGTGAGCCGAGGTCAAACCACAGAGGGCCTCACAGGCCAAAGCAAAGATTTGAACTTTATTAGTGTGATGAGAAAGGAGGGTTGTTGAGGGGGGTTGTTAAGCAAGGAAAGGTCATTATTTAACTTTGGTTCATTGCTGTGACTGTGAAGAATGGACTGCACTGTGAGAAGAGAGGCAGGGAGACCAGCTGGGAGGCGGTTTGCAGGTGTTCAGGAAAAATGAAGGTGGATTGGGCTAGGGTTATCAGCAGCAAGGATGGAGAGAAATGGATGGCTAAAAGAACAGGTGTGGAGGAAGAGCCAGTGGGACTTGGTAATGAATTAGAATTAAAGGGAGTAGAAGAGCAATTAGTCAAGGATGACCACTGATGGTTTTGACATGAGCAACTGAGTGGTTTTGGCACCATTTCCTACGTTGGTTAGAATAGTTGTTCATTTATTTGCTTTAGTGGGTGTCAAGAGTTCTGTTTTGGACACATTCCATTTGAGATGTCTATTAGAGATGCAGTACTCAAATAGGCAAATAGGCTGCCTGGAGTTCAAAGGTAAAGAAAGTCTGAGTTAAAAGCCTGCTATTTAAAGCCAGCCTGCATATACAGTTGACCCTTGAACAACACAGGTTTGAACTACATGGGTCCACTTATGATGGATTTTATTCCAACTCTGCCACTCTGAGACAGCAAGACCAACCCCTCCTCTTCCTAGACGATGAGGCTGAAGATCTTAATGATGATCCTCTTAATAAATGGTAAATATATTTTCTCTGCCTTATGATTGTCTTAATAACATTTTGTTTTCTCTAGCTTACTCTATTGTTTAAGAATACAGTTATATAACACATGTAGCATACAAAATATGTGTTTATCAATGTTATGTTATTGGTAAGGCTTCTGTTTAACAATGGGCTATTAGTTTTGGAAGAATCAAAAGTTACATGTGGTTGGGTGCAGTGGGTTGGGCCTGTAATCCCAGCTGCTATGAAGGCTGAGGTGGGAGGATTCCTTGAGCCCAGGAGTTAGAGGCTGCAGTGAGCTATGATTTCACCACTGCACTCCATCCTGAGAGACAGAGCAAGACCTCATCTGTAAAGAAAAAAAGTTATTTGCAGATCTTCAACTGAGTGAAGTTGGCACCCCAAGTCCCCACCCCCTACTCCTGACCTCCTGTTGTTCAAGAGTCAACTGTAGCTGGTATTTCAAGCCACAGGCTGAGGAACCAGCATTTGGCTGGGTGCAGTGGCTCATGCCTGTAATCCCAACACTGTGGGAGGCCGAGGCAGGAGGATTGCTTGATCTCAGAAGTTCAAGACCAGCCTGGGCAACATAGCAAGACCCCCATCTCTCTTAAAAAAATAGTAATAAATTAATTAAAGCCACAGAGAGTGACTAGGGAGAAAGTGTGTCTGGGGCAGAGGAGGGTCCCCAGCAAAGAGCCCAGGGGCACAACACCTAGTAGAAATTGAAAAGGGGAAGAGGTAAGGAGTCAGTTGGAAAACCAGGGTAGTGGCCATCATGGAAACCAATGGGGACAGATCCACATTGTGTGGTGTCTCATGATTTTACCATTTGGGAGGAATCTGCTTTATTTTCTTTTATTCTTATTTTTAATTTTTCTTTTTCTTTTTTTCCTAAACCTCAGCATCCACCAGAGGAATTTATTTATTTATTTATTTTGAGACAGGGTCTCACTATGTTGCCCAGGCTAGTCTTGAACTCCTGGCCTCAAGTGATCCTCCTGCCTTGACCTCCCATAGTGCTGGGATTACAGGCATGAGCCACCAAGCTTGGCCAGAGTCTGCTTCAATTTATTTTATTTTATTTTTTTATTTTTTTTTTTTGAGACGGAGTCTCGCTCTGTCGCCCAGGCTGGAGTGCAGTGGCCAGATCTCAGCTCACTGCAAGCTCCACCTCCCGGGGTCACGCCATTCTCCTGCCTCAGCCTCCCGAGTAGCTGGGACTACAGGCGCCCACCACCTCGCCCGGCTAGTTTTTTGTATTTTTTAGTGGAGACGGGGTTTCACCATGTTAGCCCATGTTGGGATGGTTTCGATCTCCTGACCTCGTGATCCGCCCGTCTCGGCCTCCCAAAGTGCTGGGATTACAGGCTTGAGCCACCGCGCCCGGCCTGCTTCAATTTAAAAGATGCAAAGTTATTAAAATAAAATTAGGTTCACAGTAAACACTTATTTAGAATGAGAAAAAACACCACCTCACAGTAAGTTTTTTTACATGTTTTGGCTTCATATGGCTATATCTTTGCAATATAATTGTTTATGGTATGAATAGAATGATAATATAACCTTTCCTCTAGCATTGTTGATTGTTTGGTTTTGAAAATAATTATGAGGCCGGGCACAGTGGCTCACACCTGTAATCCCAGCACTTTGGGAGGCCGAGGAGAGTGGATCATGAGGTCAGGAGATCGAGACCATCCTGACCAACACGGTGAAATCCCATCTCTACTAAAAATACAAAAAAGTAGCTGGGCATGGTGGCGGATGCCTGTAGTCCCAGCTACTTGGGAGGCTGAGGCAGGAGAATCACTTGAACCCAGGAGGTGGAGGTTGCAGTGAGCCGAGATCGTGCCACTGCACTCCAGCCTGGGCAACAGAGGAGGCTGCATCTCAAAATAATAATAATAATAATAATAATAATAATTATGCATAATTTACAAGTTTCTTTCAGCTTCACAAGTCATCATTTGTAGTGTCATGTATATTTTTAGGAATGATGTCAAGTTTGGAAAACATCTATCAAGTTTATTTTATAATCTGTAAGTTATTTGAGCATTTTAAGTTATCTTTTGCAGTAGCTGTCTTAAATGCTTTTTGAATTTACAACACTCACTAACCAATTGTCATTGATGTCCTTGTACTGTGTCATATTAGATGTTACGTTAGCTTCATCAAAGTCAGTTTTCCCTGTAAATTAGCAAGAAATTTAAATCTTTTTCCAATGTGTTTATTTGCCTCTATTAGTGAGATTTTCAAAAAAATCCATGAGTTTATTCATTACGTCTATTAAAAAATATTTTTCTTCCTCTTAATGTGCTACTGCTTTTGGTTTAATCTGCAAATTTTTTATGATTTGCTTCTCAATATCAGAAAAAATTTTCTATCACTTTTGTTTCCCATTTATCTTTTATTCTGAACTTTTTCTATATCATTAATATTAGCTTATGTTAACTTTAAATGATATAAGAAAATATCCTTTATATAAGTCCAAATCAGAAGCCTGTAATTTCTCACTTATTTTATTAAAATATTGCAAAACATTTTCCAAATGGCAGTTAAAAGTGCACATTCTAGTTTCATAAACATTTTATTTTATTTTATTTTGTTTTGTTTTGTTTTGTTTTATTTTGTTTTATTTTATTTTATTTTATTTATTTGTTGAGACCGAGTCTCACCCTGTTGCTCAGGTTGGAGTTCTATGGCAAGTTCTCTGCTCACTGCGACCTCTGCCTCCTGGGCTCAAGTCCCATCTCAGTCTCCCAAGTAGCTGGGACTACAGGTATGTGTTACTATGCATGGCTAATTTTTATATTTTTTGTAGAGACAAGGTTTCACCATGTTGCTCAGGCCGGTCTCAAACCCTTGGCCTCAAGCAATCTGCCTGCCTCAGCCTTCCAAAGCACTGGGATTACAGGCGTGAGCCACTGCACCCAGCCCATTAACATTTTAAATAAACTATTTGCATCAGGTTGTGTTAGCTTTTCTCTTCTGAGTCTTCGAAAACTGTTTTTTGGTTTCTTTGTTTCGTTTTGGTTTTGTTTTTTTGTTTTTTGAGAGGGAGTCTTACTCTGTCACCCAGGCTGGAGTGCAGTGACGTGATCTCGGCTCACTGCAACCTCTGTCTCCTGGGTTCAAGGTATTCTCCTGACTCAGCCTTCAGAGTAGCTGGGATTACAGGCGCCCACCACCATGCCTGGCTAATTTTTGTTTTTTTAGTAGAGGCGGGGTTTTACTATATTGGCTGGGCTGGTCTGGAACTTCTGACCTTGTGATGCACCCACCACCCAAAGTGCTGGGATTACAGGCATGAGCCACTGCGACTGGCCTGAAAAATGTTTTAGAATCTTTAAAACATTGTATTCATCTTGCAAAGCTTAGAACATCTTGGCCGGGCGCGGTGGCTCAAGCCTGTAATCCCAGCACTTTGGGAGGCCGAGATGGGCGGATCACGAGGTCAGGAGATCGAGACCATGCTGGCTAACACGGTGAAACCCCGTCTCCACTAAAAAATACAAAAAATTAGCCGGGCGAGGTGGTGGGCGCCTGTAGTCCCAGCTACTTGGGAGGCTGAGGCAGGAGAATGGCGTGAACCCAGGAGGCGGAGCTTGCAGTGAGCTGAGATCTGGCCACTGCACTCCAGCCTGGGCGACAGAGTGAGACTCCGTTTCAAAAAAAAAAAAAAAAAATAGAACATCTATGGCAGACAATCTCCTTACACTTAGACTTCTTACACAAAAATCCAAGTTGGCATGTTTATTTAAGATATTCCACATATGTTGAGTGTCAGGATAGTATTGCAACATAAAATGAAATAAATATTCCATGTATAAAGAACTCAAGAGGGAAAATATAACTGTTGTGAAATGTAGAAGTCACCAACAACTTTAGTCATTCTCAGGGCAGCTTTTTCTCCACCAAAATGCTGTTAATTCCTCATAATTAATTTTTTTTTTTTTTTTTTTTTTTGAGACGGAGTCTTGCTCTGTCACCCAGGCTGAAGTGAAATGGTGCAATCTTGGCTCACTGCAACCTCTGCCTCCTGGGTTCTAGCAATTCTCCTGCCTTAGCCTCCTGAGTAGCTGGGATTATAGGTGCCCGCCACCACGCCCGGCTAATTTTTGTATTTGTAGTAAAGACAAGGTTTCACCATGTCGGCCAGGCTGATCTCCTTACCTCAAATGATCCACCTGCCGCAGCCTCCCAAAGTGCTGGGATTACAGGCATGAGCCACCGAGCTGACTCCAGCTCCTTATCTTCACCTTTCCTAACAGTTGCATAATAGTACAACAGATCATGAATGCTGTTCAGTGGAAGCTTGCAATTGTCAAATAAACTTGCAAATAAATAGATTTTAATTAACCAAAGTTAAAAATGGCTCATGAGTGCTTCTATTAATAATGTAGAATAGGCAGGGTGCGGTGGCTCACAACTATAATCCCAGCATTTTGGAAAGCCAAGGCAGGCAGATCACTTGAGGTCAGGAGTTCAACACCAGCCTGGCCAACATGGTGAAACCCTGTCTCTACTGAAAATACAAAACTTAGTTGGGCATGGTGGAGGGCACCTGTAATTCCAGCTACTCTGGAGGCTGAGGCAGGAGAATTGCTTGAACCTGAGAGGTGGAGGTTGCAGTGAGCTGAGATTGCACCACTGCACTCCAGCCTGAGTGACAGAGTGAGACCTTGTCTCAAAGAAAGTAACAGTAACTATTTCATTTTGTACATATTGTTAACCTTTTATAAGTTTTGAGATGTTACATTTGTTCTTTTATATTAACTTTTTTTCCAAGTCACAGTGCAAAAATAGAATAGAATCCAGAAATTAGTTCGATGATCCCTATGAAAGTACCTTTGTCTGAAGAACACTATTTTTTTTTACCATGACCTCTGAAGCAACTTTTATTTAAAAATTTAATAACTACGGCTACATTTTATAACATTTCAAAATAATTCAGAATTATTTCTCCTGTTTTATTTTTCAAGAAATCAGTCTAGTGCATTTTTATTTGATTTACATGTATTCTAAGTAAACATGGCCTCCTAATTGCTCTGTGGAATGTACTTGACTTTTGAAACTTCTTAATATATTTATCTAGCCCCAAAACCCATCTGTTGTAATGTCTGCCCTATTGAAAACAGTTTACTAACAAAATGATAAATGCAACCTTCAGTCTTAGAATAGGCTAAGCAGGTTCTCATACCAGTTTGATCATTTTTAAACATTTTAAATATATACCTGTTTGAGAAACATGTTTTTTCACGAGCTGTTCTGTTTGCTCCTCTGTAAATATTAATAGATCAAAAATTCGAAAAAGCAAACTTTTCTATTATTCAGTGCTGAATGAAATTATTCCTCATCATAATGGACCGCACAATGAAAGATCATAGCAATTATCAAAATCAATGACTTCTCAGATGAGCACACATAAAAAAAAAAAAAAAAAAAAAATCAATGAATTCACCAAACTGAAGCGCCTGCTGACCTTCTCATATGTTCTGTTGACATACAAAATTTGTTTTTTCTTTATTATTACTTTCATCTTCCTTATTCCATTTTCTATCTCCTGTTTGGGTATCTTGATTATCATAGTCATTCTTATTTTCTCTTTTGGCTATCAAGAATATTTTTCTAATCCCAGTCATGTATGGCAGCACCGCTCTGTAGTCCTAGCTACTCAAAAGACTAGGCAGGAGGATCACTTGAGCCCAGGAGTTTGAGGCTGCAGTGAGCTACGATTTCACCACTGCACCTGAGCCTGGGTGATAGAGTGAGACCCTGTCAAAAAAATTTTTTTTTTCTAATCTTGATTGCAACTAACAGAGCTTTTAGTTTCTGTTGTAATAATATTACAATTGCTTTAAAGTATTTTAAAGCTTCCATCTGTCTTCTTTCATGATTTCCACAAGGATGCCTTCTCCTCATCATAGTTGAATAGTGAAATGATCATCAGTACGAAAAAAACTAAAACTGAGACATATACAAGAGTAATTCAAATGTGTTTCAAATTGCTACTACATTGCATAGAACAAAATTGTGCAGTCAAATTCCTCATATATTGCATACATCAACTTACTGATGAAGAAGTGCAGGAGCTCTGTGTCTGGATTCTTCAGACCATTTCACTCTCTGATGCCAGTTTTTGTGCCATTTCATCTAGAACCAGGAGATTTTGAAGAACAAGGTGTGACAAATATACTAAAATGCAATCCAGCCAGGCACGGCAGCTCATACCTGCAATCCCAACACTGGGAGGCCAAGGCCGGAGGATTGCTTGAGCCCAGGAGTTCAAGACCAACCTAGGCAACATAGTGAGAATTCATCTTTATTAATGTTAGATATGAGTTCTAAGTTTCTTTTCAAAGAATCAATATGTCAGTATGTCTAATTCTTTACCTTCTACTTTTAAACTTAACTTCCTCATAAAGCAACTTTTTTGATTACCTGCTCCACCCTGACCCATTTCAATCATCTGCTCCACCCTAACTCATTCTGATTACCTTATCCACCCTGACTCATTCCGATTACCTGCTACCTGCTCCGCCCTGACTCATTCTCCACCCTGCATAACCATTTTTCCCGCCAAACCCCTCACCCCTAGTCACTCTCCTTAAATTAGCCAATCAGAATTAGTTTAGCCTGTGTGGTCTTAACACTAGCCAATAGGGGAATGACACAGCAGCAGGGGCCACGTGTGTCAGGGATAAGGAGCCCCTTCCCCTCCCTTTTCCAAGTGTGCGCTCACCATTGCTCCATCTGTAAGGGTGCACCCTTCTATGGAAGTAACTTGCCTGCTGAAAATTTAAAAGAAAAATTTTTTTTCAAGTGCTATTTCTTTTGTGCATCAAAACTTTATTTACAACATTAAAGAAAAAAGTAATAATAAATAAAAAATAAATTTAAAAAAATGCAACCCCATATGTTGGAATGTATAAAACCCATGACTTCAGGCTGGGTGTGGTGGCTCATGCCTGTAATCCCAGCATTATGGGAGGCCAAGGCAGGGGGATCACTTGAGCCCAGGAGTTTGAGACCAGTCTGGCCAACATAACAAAATGCCATTTCTACAAAAAATACAAAAAATTAGCCAGGCGTGGTGACACTCACCTGTAATTCCAGCTACTCGGGAGGCTGAGACAGGAGAATCACTTGAACCCGAAAAGGCAGACATTTCAGTGAGCTGAGATTGTACCTCTGCACTCCAGCCTTGGTGACTCCATCTCAAACAAACAAATAAATAATAAATAAATAAATAAATAAAACCCATTACTTCATACATGTGTGTACTCATTGTAGTACTCTTCAGGTTTCTGCCCTAGAAACAGGAATTCTGACAAATTTTGTCTGATATCCATTTTTAAAAACAGCGCATTTTTAGATATACACGCTGCATGATCAAGTATATTCCTAACAGAAGAGGATTTCTAATTTGATACGCTGTCAATGATAATCTAATTCCTCTGCTTACAAGTTTATATGGTTCAAATTAGAAGAATTTTTTATAGATTAGTTTCTGGTTCTACGTGTTTCAAACACTGTTTTTCCCCATTTTTTTTTTTTTGCTTTGAGACAGAGTCTTACTCTGTCATACAGGCTGGAGTTCGGTGGCATGACTCAGCTCACTGCAATCTCTGCCCCCTGGGTTTAAGCAATTCTCATGCCTCAGCCTCCTGAGTAACTGGGACTACAGTCATGCCCACCATGAACACCTAATTTTTTGTATCTTTTGTAGAGACAGCATTTTGCCATGTTGGCCAGACTGGTCTCGAACTCCTGGGCTCAAGTGATCCATCCGTCTCAGCCTCCCAAAGTGCTAGGATTACAGTCATGAGCCACCGTGCCGGGGCCCCCAATTTTATGTACTCACAGAGCGGAATGCCATAGACATGTTGATGTTGTCATATGACCTCAAGCCTTGCACTTTCATGTCACAACCCTGAGTGAGATGGTGCAGAGATAGAAGGAATATTCCTGAAACTCCTTCTATACTGGTATGACCACACTGGTACGACCAAATCCAAACTAAACGTTTGTAACTCAACTCTCCTGAGCTGGATCCCAAAATGCAGAAAGAAATGTGATCAAGAGGAGGTCAGAGTGAAAAGAGACAGTGGTCTTGATTGACTGCGGTAAAAATAGTTTGCAAATTATACAGAATTACATGACCTTGTGAACTCATGTCTAGAATTCCTTGTAGGTCGTTGGAAGGAGCAGGTGCCAGTGAAAAGCCCTGTGTCCTGTGCTTCATTCTCTTCACAGAAAATTATTCTCCACAAGGCAATAAAGTGTTTTAAGAGGAAGATAGGGTTTGCTGTATCAAATGCTGTCAAGAAGTATAATAGGATAAGGACTGGCACACAACTACTGGATTTGGCAATGGAAGGTCTTTAATGATCTTGAAAATAGTGATTCTAAGCTGGGAGCAGTGGCTCATGCCTATAATCCCAGTACTTTGGGAGGCCAAGGTGAGTGGATCACAAGGTTAAGAGATCGAGACCATCCTGGCCAACATGGTGAAACCTGTCTCTACTAAACTACAAAAATTAGCTGGGCGTGGTGGTGCACGCCTATTGTCCCAGCTAGTCAGGAGGCTGAGGCAGAAGAATCACTTGAATCTGGGAGGCAGAGGTTGTAGTGAGCCAAGATAGCGCCACTACACTCCAGCCTGGCAACAGAACAAGACTCCGTCTCAAAAAAAAAGAAAATAGTGATTCCATTAGAAGATACAGAAGCCATATTAGAATGGATTAAGGAAAGAATGGGAGATTAGGAAGATAAGACAATGACAACATGCAAAAACTTCTGTTTGACTATGGTCTTTCTGTACTGATATAGAAAGATTTTCAGGATACATTGTTTAGTGAAAGGTAGGGAATAGTGTGCACTATACTTTTCTTGCTGTACGGATTGATATGTATATCTCTCAAAGTCCACAAAAGATGCCTCCAGCAAGGGAAATTGGCCTTTGGAATTTTTGAAGCATGCAAATGTATTACCTATTCAAAACATAATTTTTAGCCAGGCGCAGTGGCTTGTAACTGCCCAATGGGTTCACCTTGGCTGCTGCCTAGACAGAGCCAATTTTTCAGGGGAATTGCAATAGAGAAAGAGTAATTCAGGCAGAGCTGGCTTTGCGGGAGACCGGAGTTTCATTATTATTCAAATCAGTCTCCCCCAGCATTGGGGATCAGAGGTTTTAAGTACAACTTTTGGTGAGTTGGGGGAAGCCAGTGAGCCAGGACTGCTGATTGGTTGGGTTGGAGATGAGGTCATAGGGAGTCGAAGCTGTCTTCTTGCCGCTGAGTCAGTTCCTGGTTCGGGGATCACAAGATCAGATGAGTCAGTTTATCAATCTGGGTGGTAACAGCTGATCCGTGAAGTGCAGGGTCTGCAAAATATCTCAAGCACTGATTTTAGGCTTTACAATAGTGATGTTATTCCCAGGAGCAATTTGGGAGGGTCAGAATCTTGTAGCCTCCATCTGCATGACTCCTAAACCATAATTTTTAATCTTTTGGCTAATTTGTTAGTCCTCCAAAGGCCATCTAGTCCCCAGGCAAGTAAAGGGTTTGTTTTGGGAAAGGGCCTTTGTTTTAAACTATAAATCATTGGCCGGGCGTGGTGGCTCACACCTGTAATCCCAGCACTTTGGGAGACAGAGGCGGATGGATCACCTGAGGTCAGGATTTCGAGACCAGTCTGGCCAACATGGTGAAACCCCGTCTCTACTAAAAATAAAAAATTGCCAGGTGTGGTGGTGCATGCCTGTAATCCCAGTTACTTGGGAGGCTGAGGCAGGAGAATCCCTTGAACCCACAAGGCAGAGGTTGCAGTGAGCTGAGATCACGCCGTTGCATTCCAGCCTGGGCAACAAGAGCAAAATTCTGTCTCCAATACTACTACTACTACTACTAATAATAATAATAATAAACAACTATAAACTAAGTTCCTCCTAAAGTTAGTTCACCCTACACCCAGGAATGAACAGAGACAGCTTGCAAGTTAGAAGGAAGATGGAGTTGGGGACCAGGCGAGGTGGCTTATCCCTGTAATCTTAGAACTTTGGGAGGACGAGGTAGGAGGATCACTTGAGGTCTGGAGTTCAAGACCAGCCTGGACAATACGGTGAAACCCCATCTCTACTAAAAATATAAAAATTAGCCAGGCATGGTGTCAGGCCCCTATATTTCCAGTTACTCTGGAAGCTGAGGCAGGAGAATCGCTTGAACCCGGGAGGCAGAGGTTGCAGTGAGCTAAGATTGTGCCACTGCACTCCAGCCTGGGCAACACAGGGATATCAAGCTGCAACTACATTTACTGGGTCAGAGAGGGAGCTGGTGACAGGCAAAAGCAATCAGAAACAGGAGAAAGACCTCATCCCTACAAAAAACTTAAAAACCATCTGGGCATGTGGTCATGCCACTGCACTACAGCCTGGGCAACGGAGTGAGATCCTGTCTCAAAAACAAAAAAAGTGATCTCACACTTACTGTTTTATTTTTTTGTTTTTTGAGACAGAGTTTTGCTCTTGTTGCCCAGGCTGGAGTGCAATGGCACGATCTCAGCTCACTGCAACCTCCAGCTCCCGGATTCAAGCAATGCTCCTGCCTCGGCCTCCCAAGTAGCTGGGATTACAGGTGCCCACCACCATGGCTGGATAATTTTTGTATTTTTAGTAGAGACAGGGTTTCACCATGTTGGCCAGTCCTGTATTGAACTCCTGATCTCAGTGATCCACCTGCCTCAGCCTCCCAAAATTCTGGGATTAGGATTACAGGCGTGAGCCATCGAACCTGGTTACACTTACTGTTGATATGTACTGAGAACTATAGTAGGACATTTACATGTGCTACTTCACTAATTTATTTATTATTTTCAAAAATATTAATTGAGTGCCCATAATGTATGTGGAATAAGAAATACATTTGGTCTTTGTCCCAGGTTCCTATGACAGAGTTCCTAAAACTCTTGGAATTTCCTGAGTAATAGTGAAACTGCCTTTGCAAAACTATGACTGAGGCAGTAAAAGAGATCTAATGTAATCGACTCAAACTTGCTTCTACCCTCCAAGAGGTCCTTTTTCATTCCTGGGCATAGGTTAAACTAACTTTGGGAGAAACTCAGTTTATAGTTTAAAACAAAGACAATAACAGCACTTTCCCAAAACAGACCACCTTTTTGCCTAGGGACTAGGCTGCCTCTTTGCAGGACTAATATTAGCCACAAGATTAGAAATTATGGTTTAGGAGTCATGCAGCTGGAGGCTACAAGATTCTGACCCTCCCTAAACTGCTCCTAAGATCAGTGCTTGAGATATTTTGCAGACCCCGCACTTGATGGATCAGCCGGCACCACCCAGATGGACAAACTGGCTTATCTGATCTTGTGGCCCCCACCCGGGAACTGACTCAGTGCAAGAAGACAGCTTGGACTCCGTATGATTTCTTCCCTGACCAATCAGCACTCTTGGCTCACTGGCTTCCCCTCACCCACCAACTTGTCTTTAAAAACTCTGATCCCCGAATGCTCAGAGAGATTGATTTGAGTAATAATAAAACTCTGGTATTCTGCACAGCCAGCTCTGCGTGAATTACTCTTTGTCTATTGCAATTCCCCTGTCTTGATGAATAGGCTCTGTCTAGGCAGCGTGCAAGGTGAACAAACCCCTTGTGTGGTTACACAAGGAGGGTGTCTCTATCCCTCCCCATATCATACCCTATGCATCTTTTCATCTTGCTGTTCATCTGTATCCTTTATCTATTTTTTCTTTTTTTCTTTTTCTTTTTCTTTTTTTTCTTTTTTTTTTTTTTTGAGACAGAGTCTCACTCTGTTGCCCAGACTGGAGTGCAGTGGTGTTATCTTGGTTCACTGCAACCTCTGCCTCCCAGGTTCAAGCGATTCTCCTGCCTCAGCCTCCTGAGTAGCTGGGATTACATATGCGTGCCATCATACCCAACTAATTTTTGTATTTTTAGTAGAGACAGGGTTTTACCACGTTGGCCGGGCTGATCTCAAATTCCTGGCCTCAAGAGATCCGCCTGCCTTGATCTCTCAAAGTCTGGGATTACAAGCATGAGCCACTGTACCCAGACCTATATTCTTTATGATATAAACTATTAAACCAAATCCTGGGGAAGGAGGGTTGTGGGAACCCAATTTGTAATCAGCCAACCAGAAACACAAGACAAAACCTGGGACTTAGGACTAGTGCCTGAAGCAGGACAGCCTTTTGGGACTGAACCCTTAACCTGTGGGATCTGATCCAATCTCCAGGTAGACAGTGTCAGAATGGAATTGAATTACAGGACACCCAGTTGGCATCTGCTGGAGAATTGCTTGGTGTGTGGCGGAAAACCCACACATCTCTTCACAGAAGTGTTTTGTGTCGGATGTGTAGAGAGAAAAACAGTTTGTTTTTTTTCTCTACAATGTGCTAGCTACTTTGCAAGTGCTACGGTTATGGTGGTGAAGAAGCTAGACAAATCCCTGCTCTTGGATGGCTTCCAGTCTAAAAGGAGGACATAAAGAACAAAACAGATAACTACAATATCATGTGGTAAAAGTTCTAAGGCACACTATGAGAAGACAGGAAAGATTATGTGTTAGGGGCTGGGCGCAGTGGCTCACACCTGTAATCCCAGCACTCTGGAAGGCTGTGGCAGGCGGATCACCTTAGGTCAGAAGTTTGAGACCAGCTTGGCCAACATGGCGAAACCCCATCTCTACTAAAAATACAAAAATTAGCTGGGCATGGTGGCGCTCACCTGTAATCCCAGCTACTCTGGAGACTGAGGCAGGAGAATCACTTGAACCCGGGAGGTGGAGGTTACAGTGAGCCAAGATCACACCACTGCACTCCAGCCTGGGTGACGAGAGTGAAACTCCGCCTCAAAAGATTGTGTGTTAGTGTGTGAAGGCAACCATAACAAAATAACACAGACTAGGTGGCTTAAAGAACAAAACTTTATTTTCTCACAGTTCTAAAGGTTGAAAGTTGGAGACCAGGTGCTGGCAAGGCTGGTTTCTCCTGAGGTCTTTCTTTTTGCCTTGCAGACAGCTGCTTTCTCACTGTCTCCTCACATGGCCTTCTCTGTGAAACCACCTTTGCAAAATTAAGACAGTAAGAGAAATCTGACAACGCTGACTTCATCTTGCTTCTGACCTCCAAGCTATCCCTGGTCATTCCTGGGCACAGACCAAGCTCTCTTTGGGAGCAATTTAGTTTAACTTTGAAGCAAGGATGACAATAGTCCCTAAAATGAATCCAATCCCTGTTCAGGGCCTGAAACTGCTTTTGTAAGACTAAGGAAAGGCCACAAGATTAGGATTAAGGGAATGACATGAATTTTGCTAAAATGTAGGTGTAGTTCCTATAATCCCTTACTGCTCAGAGGTACCACCACGTGGTATAAGGTCACAAGACTTATGACTTCCCCAATTGCTCCTATAGATAACATCACTATTGTAGAACCTAAGACTGGTTTTCTGAGATGTTTTCCATACTGACCCCACCTGGACTCATGACTAATGACTCAACTGGTCCTGTGGTCCCACTGGCAGACTCAGCATATAAAGACTATTTTCCACACACCTGTGATTTCATCCCCAACCAATCAGCAGCACCCTTTCCCTAGAACCCCCTACCCCCCACCAAACTGTCCATAAAAACCCTAACCTCTGAGCCTTTGGGGAGACTGGTTTGAGTAATACTGTATGTCCTGCATGGCCAGCCTGATGTTGATTAAACTCTTTCTTCACTGCAATAGCATATTCTCAGTGAACTAGTTTTGTCTTTGCTATGGGCAAGAAGAACTTATAGGGTGATTACATCTGTGCAGACATACCCCTGGTGTCTCCACCAGTTTTTTTGTTGTTGTTGTTATTGTTGTTGAGACAGGGTCTTACTATGTCTCCCAGGCTGGAGTGCAGTGGTGTGAGATCACACCACTCTACAACCGCTGCCTCCTGAGTTCAAGCAATTCTCCTGCCTCAGCCTCCTGAGTAGCTAGGATTAGAGGCACCTGCCACCACGCCTGGCTAATTTTTGTATTTTTAGTAGAGACGGGGTTTCCATGTTGGTCAGGCTGGTCTTGAACTCCTGACCTCAGGTGATCCACTGAAGCGGGAGTGCTGGGATTATAGGATTGAGCCACCTTGCCTAGCCTCTCTACCTCTTCTTACGATTACATCACCTCTATCAGATTAGGACCCCACCCTTATGACCTCACTTAAACTTAAGTATCTCTTTAAAAACCCCATCTCCAAATATAGTCATATTAGTAGTTAGGACTTAACCTGTGAATTTTGGGAGACCATAATTCAATCCATTAACAGGTTAGGTTTCCAGAAAGAAATCTCATCCAAGGTAAGGTTTGAATTTGCATGGAATTAGCCAGGTAAAGAGTGGGGAATGGTGGGTGTGGTGGCTTATGCCTATAATCCCAGTACTTTGGGAGGCTGAGATGAGAGGATCGCTTGAGGCCAGGAGTCCAAGACCAGCTCGGTCAACATAGTAAGACCCCTGTTTCTAAATTAAAATTAAAATTAAAGGACCAGGCACAGTGGCTCACATTTGTAATCCCAGCACTTTAGGAGACTGAGGAAGGCAGATCACGAGGTCAGGAGTTTGAGACAAGCCTGGCCAACACAGTGAAACCCTGTCTCCACTAAAAACACAAAAATTAGCTGGGCGTGGTGGCAGGCGCCTGTAATCCCAGTTACTCAGGAAGCTGAGGCAGGAGAATCGTTTGAACCCAGGAGGTGGAGGTTGCAGTGAGCTGAAATCGCGCCACTGCACTCCCACCTGGGTGACAGAGCTAGGCTCTACCTCCAAAAAAAAAAAAAAAAAAAAAAAAAAATTAAAATTAAAAAAGAATGGGGAAAAGGTGCTCACTTCAGCAGCATATATACTAAAAATTGGAATGATACAGAGCAAATTAGCATGGCCCCTGTGCAAGGATGACATGCAAATTTGTGAAACAATTACATTTAAAGATAAAAATAAAGAGTGGAGAAAAGAGTGCTTCAGACTGCAAGTAAAGGCTGGTCAAAAGCCAGAGAACAAGAAAGTATGACACATCAGAAAACCAAAAGTATTTTTTATTTATTTATTTATTTTTCTGAGATGGAGTCTCACTCTGTCACCCAGGCTGGAGTGCAGTGGCGCAATCTCAGCTCACTGCAACCTCCACCTCCCGGGTTCAAGTGATTCTCCCACCTCAGCTTCCCCAGTAACTGGGATTACAGGCGCCCACCATCACACCTGGCTAATTTTTGTATTTTTAGTAGACACAGGGTTTCGCCATGTTGGCCAGACTGGTCCTGAACTCCTGACCTCAGGTGATCTGCCTGCCTCGGCCTCCCAAACTGCTGGAATTACAGGCATGAGCCCCCGCACCTGTCCAAAACCAAAAGTATTTTCTAGATAATTCCAGAGAAGTCAACAGAGAACCTTGGAAGGCCTTGGAAGTCATGATAGAATTAGGGCTTTGACTCAGGGCAATAGGAAGCCAGTGGAACTCTGTAAGCAAGAGACTGATAGAACCATGTCTACATTGATCACTTTGGCTTTAGTGTGGAGAGTGAAGTGAAAAAAAGTAACACTGGAAATAGAATAACAAGTTAGGTTTTTATAATAAAATAGGTAGGATGGGAATAGAGAGAAGTATACAGAATTGAGAAATCTTCAGAACCTAGAATTGGTAGGACTTGCTAAAGGACTGGAAAATAAGAAATAAACTAAGGATGATGCTTAGGTTTCTGAGTTGAGCCAGTGGTTGGGCAGTTAGTGACATGCCCTGAGATAGGAAACGAAAAAGCAGATAGTCAGGGGGAGGGCCGGATGGTAAACTCAGTGTTCAATACAGTACATTGAGTTGTAGATATGTGAGTCATGCAAGTGAAGATATTCACAGCCTTATCAGCTAGCTGTTTTCATCCCTCTTTTAGAAATAAAAAACAACAGGCCAGGCACGATAGCTCACACCTGTAATCTCAGCACTTTGGGAGGCTGAGGCGGGTGGATCACCTGAGGTCAGGAGTTTAAGACCAGCCTGGCCAACATGGTGAAAGCCCATCTCTACTACAAATACAAAAAATTAGCTGGGCTTGGTGGTGGGCACCTGTAATCTCAGCTACTCAGGAAGCTGAGGCAGAAGAATTGCATTAACCCAGGAGGCGGAGGTTGCAGTGAGCCGAAAGTGTGCCATTGCACTCCAGCCTGGGTGACAAGAGTGAAACCCATCTCAATTAAAAAAAAAAAAAGTAAAAGAAAAAGAAATAAATAAAAAGCAACAACAACTGTCGTTTCGAGACATTAAGCGAAGTAGGCTGCATGCCCGGTTTCATCGGACTCTGAGGGCTATGCTTTTTCAACTACAGTCCACAAGATTTTGCCCAAAACTCCGAGTCAGTTAGAAATACTTGAGAATTTGGAATTTACTGATTTGAGAAGACAATATAGTGCCTATACTCTATATTATAGAACAGGGACTGGGAAAGTATCTCACAGTCAAACACATTGATAAAGCTCTGATGAATCCTGTGAATATTCATAAGTGGGTTAAAGAAGGACCAAAAATAGTCTTGTGACAGTTCAGGATGAGTGTGCCATTAAATGAGTATATAAAAATTTCACCAGCCTGAGCAACATAGTGAGACCCCATCTTTACAAAAAATTTAAAAATTAGCTGGGAATGGTGGTACATCCCTATAGTACCAGCTACTCGGGAGACTGAGGTCGGGGGGGATCACTTGAGCTTGGGAGGTAGAGGCTGCAGTGAGCCATGATTGTGCCACTGCACGCCAGCCTGGAACACAGCAAGACCCTGTCTCAAAAAAAAAAAAGAAAAAAGAAAAAAAATTCAGATGCAATGGCTCACACCTGTAATCCCAGCACTTTGGGAGGCCAAGGGAGTGATCACTTGAGGTCAGGAGTTTGAGACCAGCCTGGCCAATATGGTGAAACCCCGTCTGTACTGAAAATACAAAAGTTAGCTGGACATGGTGGCAAAGCACCTCTAGTCCCAGCTACTCGGGTGGCTAAGCACGAGAATTGCTTGAACCTGGGAAGCAAAGATTGTAGTGAACCCAGATTGCGCCACTGCACTCCAGCTTTGTTCCATCTCAAAAAAATAATAATAATAAAATAAAATAAACCTTGAGAGCAAGGTTCCATCTCAAAAAAAAAAATTAGTTTTCAGGGTATATTGGATTTTGGAATTGTGGATAAATGATAAATGCATACCTTCTAGAATAATGCCGTATGATAGAAGTCAAAAAATAGAGTTTCAAGAAGAAAGTGGTGTTAAATATTACTGAGAGATGAAGGACAAGAATTGAAGAAAAGTCATCAAACTTGGTGATCAAGAGCTTAATAGAGATATCTTCAGAAGCACCTCCTTTAACTGTATAAAGTAATGGGAACAGAAGTCAGCTTTTAAGGGGTTAAAGAGTAAGACAATCTTCATACCCAGTAAAATGGTTAAAATTTAAAAGACAAAGAATACAAAGTATTGACAACCATTTAAAGCAAGTGGCATTTTTATTCACTGCTGGTGGTAGTGCATTTTGAAAAACTGTTTGGCAATCTCTGCTAAAGCCAAACATATGCATAACCCTTGATGCAGCAATTCTAGCCTATATAAGTGCTTAGCAAAATGCATGCACATGAACTCAAGAAAACATGTACAGGAATGTTCACATCAGCTTTGTTTTGGAATAGTGGTGGCTATTCATTACATTGTAAATCCAATTAACTACAAACAAAAGGTACCATGCATGAACCACTGACAATTGGTCATGAACCAAGGATTATAATTTATTCAAATCTGTGAGGTAAGGTTCATAAGAAAAGGGGAAGAATGTAAGTCATTAATGAGAATGCACCTATCCTATTAGGCCAGGTGCAGTGGCTCACACCTGTAATCCCAGCACTTTGGGAGGCCAAGGCAGGCAGATCACTTGAAGCCAGGAGTTTGAGACCAGCCTGGCCAACATGGTGAAACCCCTTCTCTACTAAACATCCAAAAATTAGCCAGGCATGGTGGTGTGCACCTGTAATCCCAGCTACTAGGGAGGCTGAGGCAGGAGAATTGCTTGAACCCAGGAGGCAGAGGTTGCAATGGGCCGAGATCATGCCACTGCACTCCAGCATGGGTGACAGAGCGAGATTCTGTCTCAAAAAAAAAAAAAAAAAAAAAAAAAAGGATTAATCATTTATACATTTACAAGGTAAACATCCTGTTAAAGCCAACCTAGAATATTTGCTCCATGATGATGGAAGAAGTCTAGAGGATTCTGCAAATTATTTCAATATTGTGACCAAAACTTTTCCAATTGGTGATTTCTCTAATTACTTTGCTCCCTTCCCCAAAACACTCAACTGGATTAAAAAAAAAAAAAAGAGAGAGAGAGAGTGTGTGATATATATGGCAATCATGCTGGGAAAGTCAGAGCCCTGCAGATTTTAGAACTGGCAAGGGAGAGCTCCGTGTAGAATAACCTGTGTCTAGCCAAAGCTGAAGCCTGGCCAGGCTCCATGTATGTTGTGAAAATTCTTTGGCCACAGTCCTGATGTCCTAAAATCTGAGGTTGCATCATTCTTCCCGTACTTGCTTCTGGACTGAATATCAGCAGCGCATGATGAAAACATGTCAGGGTAGAGGTAAAAGGTATTTGTCATATTTTCTTTTTCTTTCTTTCTTTCTCTTCCTTCCTTCCTTCCACAGAAGAGTGGAGAAAATATTTCAAAAGACCACCTCAGAAATACAGAATACAGTGAAAATGAAAGGCAGAAAAATCTATTCATGGTAAAATTCTTATTTTTCCTGTGCTGTTTGGCTTGACCCTTCCCTTTCCTGAAGCCCTCATATGGCTTCCCAGTATGTCAAACAGATATCTTCTGTGCTAGTATCATTTAGGAGGGAGGGCAGCAGGCAGCACGGAACAAAGGAGAAACAAAATAGATCAACGGTGGATTGAAGAATCTTGCTAACCGTGGAAAATACTTTTAAAAGGAGGCTGGAAGCACATTTCTCTTAGAAAATTTAATAGCAGAGGCTGGGCACCGTACCTCACACTTGTAATCCCAGCACTTTGGGAGGCCGAGGCAGGCAGATCACTTGAGGTCAGGAGTTTGAGACCAGCCTGGCCAATATGGTGAAACTCCATCTCTTCTTTTTTTTTTTTTTTTTTGAGTCGGAGCCTTGCTCTGTCGCCCAGGCTGGAGTGCGGTGGCGCAATCTCGGCTCACTGCAAGCTCCGCCTCCCGGGTTCCCGCCATTCTCCTGCCTCAGCCTCCCTAGTAGCTGGGACTACAGGCGCCCGCCACCAAGCCCGGCTAATTTCTTTTTGTATTTTTTAGTAGAGACGGGGTTTCACCGTATGAGCCAGGATGGTCTGGTCTGGATCTTCTGACTCTGTGATCCGCCCGCTTTGGCCTCCCAAAGTGTTGGGATTACAGGCGTGAGCCTCACGCCTGGCCGAAACTCCTTCTCTTCTAAAAATCCAAAAATTAGCCAGGCATGGTGGCAGGTGCCTGTAATCCCAGCTACTTAGGAGGCTGAGGCAGGAGAATCGCTTGAACCCGGGAGGCAGAAGTTGCAATGGGCCGAGATCACGCCATTGCACTCCCGCCTGAGGGACAGAGAGAGGCTCCATCTCAAAAAAGAAAAAGAAAAGAAAAGAAAAGAAAACTTAAGAGCAGTTGCTGAATTTATGCCTTGTGATTTCAATCATTCTAAGTGTCCTCTCATTGACATTTACTTAAGGCCATCATACTCTACCATCTTCTAATATCTCATGATTTTCTTGATCCCTTCCCAGTATGTGACCACTCTATTTGAAATAAAGTACAGATTGACTAGCATTTTCCATCAAAGAGTTAGAGGAAGAGGTAGAGCTGGAAGTTTGAGGTCTATATAATTGGGGGTAGTGAATATAGTGGGTGGAAACGATTTGATTAGCATGTCTCAGTGTCCTGAAGTGCCTGGAAAGAAAATGTAGGTGAAAGGGATTTCCCTCATGTCCAACCCAGCATAGATCAACAGGTAAGTTTATATATACATATATATATATGTATGTATATGTATATATAATGGAGTCTTGCTCTGTCGCCAGGCTGGAGTGCAGTGGCATGATCTTGGCTCACTGCAACCTCTGCCTCCCAGGTTCAAGCTACTCTCCTGCCTCAGCCTCCTGAGTAGCTGGGACTACAGGCAAGTGCCACCATGCCCAGCTAATTTTTGTATTTTTAGTAGAGACAGGGTTTCACCATGTTTGCCAGGATGGTCTTGATCTCTTGACCTTGTGATCTGCCTACCTTGGCCTCCCAAAGTGCTGGGATTATAGGCGTGAGCCACAGTGCCCAGCCAAAGTTATGTTTTATAGACAGAAAAAAGGCAGCCCTACTGGTGCACCAGAAGCTGAGTGGTCCAAGGACATTAGGATTCTGGAGCGCTCGCTTCAGCTTCCTTATTTGAGAAACACTAACCTAGAACAAAGTCAATTGAATCATTGCCTTTCTGCATTTATTTGACTGCCATTTCCCAAGTGTCAGCTTACTGAATTAAAAACCTACCCTGAAATTCTGCTTTCCTTGGACTCTCCTCTGTTGAACTTGGTTGAATAGGATGCCTGACTCCTGCCTAACTTGGCTTTGTTCATCCTGGCTCAGGCTGAAGCAACTGGACAAGTTGGCTCAGAGTCCGAGGAGTTAGAGCCTGCTGACCTCACAGCTACCCTCCCCCTTCTCACATGGCCAGTTCCTGCCCAGTCTAGTTAGTGAATAGTTCTTGGAAAATACCCTGGAGGAGAATAGAGTCACTAACAATAGCAACTCTCTTTTTAGCCTGAACCTCTTAGTACTCAGGACTGTGAACCTAGAAAAACCAAAAATAACATATGTAATTGCAGTGGGTTACCCTAACCATCTATTTCTATTATTACCAACATCCAATCATTCCAGTAGATATTTAGCTGCTTGTCGTGGAAAAATAACTGGGCTTATAGCCAGACAGAGCTAGATTCAAGACCTAGCTCAGCCATTTATTAATTTTATGACATTGGACCAATCCCTAATTTGAGCCCGCTAGAATTGAAAGAGGGAATGTACATGTAAGTGCTTGGAAACGTGCAAAGTATTATACAGTACAAAGTTAAACCATTAGTATTGGGAAATAGGGATAATTTTAAAGTTTCAGGAAACAGAATAATTTAATTGTAGAAAAACCACTTGAATCAGCCTGAAGCAAAACGGAGCTTGCTAGCCAACACCAGTCTTAAAAATAAACAACTAAACTATCCTGTAGTTAGTTTCTGTTTAAAGTTAAAGGCAGTCTTCCCTTTTGTTCATGATGAATTTGGAAATGGGGAGGGACTTATCAGATCCTTTCATATCAGGGAATGACGCAGAAGGAAGGTGGGCCCTTCCTTCTATACAGGAAAGATGGCCATTGCTTACATGCTGGCTCTGCTGGCAAACCGGTTTTTTTCTCTGAAGTTAAGCCCTTGTTTTTGCCACTTAGAATTTTTATTTTATACATAATGAAAGGGGTTGGTTCTTCAGACTTAGGCATATTTTTATCTTATATCACTCTTGTGCATATATAAAAAGAGAAACAGGCCAGGCACGGTGGCTCATACCTGTAATCCCAGCACATTGGGAGGCCGAGATGGGCAGATTGCTTGAGCTCAGGAGTTCAAGACCAGCCTAGGCAGCATGGCGAAAACCCATCTTTACCAAAAAAGATACAAAAATTAGCCAGGAGTGATAGCACAAGCCTGTAGTCCCAACTACTCAGAGGCTGAGATGGGAGGATCACTTGAGCCCAGGTGGTCACATCATCAGTGAGCCAATGTTGTGCCATAGCATTCCAGCCTGGGTGACACGGTGAGATCCTGTTTTTTTAAAAAAAAAAAAAAAAAAAGAAAAGAAAAGATACTCCCCCAAGTCCAGATCCCAATGGTAGCATCCTGCTCTAGTTCTTCTTTAACAGGCTCAGCTTCAAAGATTATCATCTACCTCATTGGTCTCATATCCCGATACAATGATCTCTAGCCTCTGGCTACCCTCTGCTGTCTCCAGAGAGCCCCCAGGTTGCTGCCCTCTCTAGTCTTAGACTCTCTCTACCATGTAGTGGAGCCACTGTTCTTTCTTGTAGTAGCACTGGCTTTGCAGTAGCTTAAGAAAGAGCCTATCCTGCTGGATATCTTACTTACAGAATCTGAACTACTTTGTAGAGCAGCTTCCCAATTCCAATGGTGAAATGTCCTAGAATCTTTTATGGTGGGATGGTGCCTGAAGCTCTTGTGAGTAGAGAAGCTGTGGCTGGTGCCTCCTGGGCTGCTCCTTCCCTTGTTCTTTTTGTAATTTATTTATTTACTTTTTAGAGACAGTGTCTGGCTCTGTCACCCAGGCTGGAGTGCAGTGGCCCAATTATAGCTCACTGCAGCCTCGAACTCCTGGGTTCAAGCAATCCTCTCATCTTGGCCTCCCAAAATGCTGGAATTGCAGGTGTGAGTCACCATGCTTAGCCCTTTTTGTAATTTCTAATGGTCTCATGGCTAACGACTGGCAGGAAGATAATTTTCAGATTTGCTTATCTTCATTTGTCCTACTGCTACCTTCACACATCTCCTGTAATGGAGGATTCTCCAATTTAGAGTTCTATGTTCTGTACCTTCCCCTTGTTTCCTATCTTTCCATCTGAACATCAGCACTGACCTGGGAAACTCTATCATCCCATTCATTTATGCACCCTTTATTCTGTTACTATTACTATTATTTTCAGATCCAGACCTACAGATGCAGCCTTTACTCTATAAGATTGAAAGGAGAGATCTCCCTACTGGCCCTTTTGCTGTTTTCACAACACTCCTGCTAGTGGTCTCTACGACTGTAGTCACCACATTCATTCTGCCTTCCAGGGATCCTTGGCAGCCCCTGCCCACATGCTAGACATACTCTCCAAGTATATGCATGAAGCACCTGCACAGCTAATTTAACACCCACTGAGGATGTGCCGGTGGTCCTGCTGTGACCATCCTGGCTCCTTTTCCTCCTGGGCCCTGCTGGCTGCTCCTGACATTGCTGCGCTATCTGTTCTGGGCATGTGGACTTGGTTGCAACCAAGCACCCAGCACTGCCCTGGGGCCTGCTGCTCCCCCTGCTACTCCCAACCCTGCTGTTGTCCCTGTTACTGTCCCTGTGGCAGGCCTTGTAGGTTTTGTGACTACAGTGTTCTTGGGAGGCTTCACTGGGCAGTCTGCAAACATCATATGTGTGGCAGGTGCATTGGACTCCCTCTCCTACTGCATAATGGAGGTTCATCTTTATCTCCTGCTCAGCAGAGAAGCTCAGAAAGCAGAAAGTGGGACCAGGACGGTCTGCTCCACTCTCTTCCCATAAATGAGCAAACTAAGGGTTTATAACCCGACAAACTTTTGAAGTCATCAATCCAAGCTTGATGCAGGAATTTGATGCAGGAATCCCTCTCTCTAGCAGGCCTGTCAAATGGTCTGGCTAGTTTTGTTTGAACTATTTCAAAACTAGGGAGGGCACTATTAAGGCACCTCACATACCTTTATTTTCTACATCTGTGCTAGTATTTCTGTAGAGAAGGTTTCTACAATGGTGATTGCTGAGTCAAGGATATACACATTTTGCATTTTGATACAGGGAACAGATTGTGCCTGGTTACACACACATATGTTTTAGTGATTTATTAAAAAAAAAAAAAAACTCAGAGCATAGCAATCATGGGAAGACAGATTACAATTCACACAAATGAAAGACTTTCTAATAGTACAAAAATTCAACATCAAATATACAAATGTTAGAATTTTAAAATATATCCTACCACAGACTGGTCTGCCTTGATTTGAATAGTTCAAGGAGAGACTGGATTATCATGATGGCAAAGAGATAATTACAATAATTACAATATTGACTCTGAGATTAGAGCAGCTTATATCTAAGGAATGTCCGAAATTTAGCCTTGTGGCACATTCTGGAGAAGAATCAAGAACCTGTCCAATGTGGCAGATACCTCAATATTGGCCCATTTAGGCTTGGGCCCTTTGACATGAAATACATTTTCCTGGGGAGCCTTGGAGAGTACCAAAGGTTTTGCAGGACCAGCTTTTAGATGCTCTCTCAAAGCACCCAGGTCCCATTTTTCTGAGTGTCAGAAGTCTTACTGCTTGGCTCTTCTGGTCTCTCGTTTAATAATAGGCATTTCCATTGTGTCTCTAGTTGGGATTGCCTAGGGATTAGTGCAACCCTCCCCTGGTGGTCTCAGAAAATGAATGGCTTTTTCTGATAACTGAAGAAGTCTTCCATGTATCTGAAGGGATACAAAAACGCAAAACAAAGAACACACTGTGGCAAGTTCAGGCATAGCTACCGTTTCCCAAATATCAAGGGAAGAAACCTGGATAGGTTTTATTTGTTTGTTTGTTTGTTTTTTCCAAGGCAGAGTCTTGCTTTGTCACCAGGCAGAAGCTCAGTGGCATGATCTCGGCTCACTGTAACCTCCGCCTGCCAAGTTCAAGCAGTTCTCCTGCCTCAGCCTCCCGAGTAGCTGGGATTACAGGCGCTTGCCACCACACCCAGCTAATATTTTGTATTCTTAGTAGAGACGGGGTTTCACCATGTTGGCCAGGCTGCTCTTGAACTCCTGACCTTGTGATCCACTCACTTCAGCCTCCCAAAGTGCTGGGATTACAGGCGTGAACCACTGTTCCTGGCCAAAACCTGGATAGTTTTAAAATCTTTGTTGGTGCTATGGATTGAATGTGTCCCCCCAAAAGCAAATATTGGAAACTTAATTCCCAATGCAACAGTGTTAATAGGTGGCACCTTTGAGAGGCGATTAGGTCATAAGGGCTCCACCCCTATGAATGGACTTAGGCCAGTTATAAAAGGGCTTGAGGCCGCAAGTTTGATCTCTTGCTTTCTTGCATGCATGCTCTCTTGCCCTTCTACCTTCCCCCGTGGGATGCTGTAGCAATGTTTTAGGACCAACAGGTTTGCATGCTGGATGTGCAGTAACAGACTGAGACAGCAGAGTTTGCAGCAGAGAAAGAGTTTAATGATCACAGTGCACAGGACAAACAGACGGGAGGAGGCCCTTAAATTCATCTCCCCAAGGACTTCTGGGCTGGGGTTTTTAAGGGAATCATGGGGGATGAGGGGGCTGGAAAAAGGAAGTCATTAGTTGTGGTAAAAGGAATGAAATAATCAGGACATGGCAACTCCTTTATTTGGTGAGTCAGCTTCTTGTCAGGTCCTTCAGACCAGCTGGTGTCAGTAGTTTCACTGGTATGCAGGACTTGACAGAATATCTCAAAGAGGAAAACTTAATGTTTTATAACGTTCAAGTTGTTATCTATAGAGCAGGGGTCCCCAACCCCCAGGCCACAAACTGGTAATGGTCCATGGCCTGTTAGGAACCAGGCTGTACAGCAGGAGGTGAACAGTGGGCAAGCAAGCATTATCACCTGAGCTCCGCCTCCACCAGATCAGTGGCAGCATTAGATTCTCATAGGAGCATGAACCCTGTTGTGAACTGCACATGATCTAGGTTGCTGAGGGGTCTAGGTTACTGGCTCCTTATCTTACGAGAATCTAATGCCTGATGATCTGAGTTGGGGCAGTTTCATCCCAAAACCACCCCCAACCCTGGTCTGTGGAAAAACTGTCTTCCACTAAACCAGTCTCTGATGTCAAAAAAGTTGGGATCTGCTGCTATAGAGCATTTAAGGGGACCTATAATCTTGTAACAGGGTCTATGTGATTCTGAGGCAATAGGCAGCAAATAACTATGAGGCAGCAGGTTAGGGAGAGCAAGCTGACCTAATAATTCATGCTGAATGCGCTGCAACCTTGGTTTATTTTTGTTTTTCCCCTTTCCTTCTTCCCTGATTAATTCGTAAAGTTTATAGGCATAGTTTCAGTTAAGAAGGCCCTCGCCAGATGTGAGCCCTTCAACCTTTGACTACCCAGCCTCTAAGACTGTAAGAAATAAATCCCTGTTCTTTATAAATTACCTAGTCTCAGGTATTCTGTTACAGCAGCACAAAATAGACTAAGACCGTAGGTTTATAATATCTTCCCTTAATAACCTGGCCACGTCCAGCATGCTCTTCACAGCCTGTGACTGATTGACCAACAGCATGACATCAAATGGCAGAGGATGGCACTGATGGGTGCTATGCCCACCATCGCCATTTGGACATGGTTGTAAAATTCCATCCTTTTTCCCCTTTTGCTGATCCTGATGAAGTGGTTCTCACATGTCAGTGTGTTTGGCATGTACCTGAATATATCATACTTTCCTTCCTTGTTGAGTAGTTGCTGAAGTTGCCCTTAGAGGTATTAAACCCACTGTGCAGCAGCCTCTGTGGATTGAGTAGTGCAATGACATGAATTCACTACTCACTATTGTTTTTCTTTCTTTTTTTTTTTTTGACATGGAGTTTTGCTCTTGCTGCCCAGGCTGGAGGCCAATGGCGTGGACTTGGCTCACTGCAACCTTTGCCTCCCGGGTTCAAGTGATTCTCCTGCCTTAGCCTCCCGAGTAGCTGGGATTACAGGCATGCGCTACCACGCCTGGCTAATTTTGTATTTTTAGTAGAGCTGGGGGGGTTTCATCATGTTGGTCAGGTTGGTCTCGAACTCCCCACCTCAGGTGATCCACCCATCTCAGCCTCCCAAAGTGCTGGGATTACAGACATGAGCCACCGTGCCTGGCCATGATTATTGTTTTTCAAGAAAACTCTGGCTCTGAATTCTATTCTCTTGAGGAGTCTGCAATAGTTTTCTATACCACATAACAAACTTAGCGGCTTAAAACCACACACCTGTATTACCTCCATTCCTTGGAATCCATGAGGCCAAGAACCCCAGGTCAGAGAACAAAAGGCTTGCTGCCATCTTGGAAGTGGCCGACCACCATTTTGGGAGCTCTAAGAACAAAGACCCACTGGTAACAATAGGAAGGAGCTAATTTGTATAGGAAATCAAAAGTTCTATCTTGGGCACTGTATTAATTTCCTATGGCTGCTGTAAGAAGTTACTACACATTTAGTGGATTAAAACAACAGAAATTTGGAGGCTAGCAGTTCTGGAGGCTAGAAGTCCAAAATAATTTCATAGCACCAAAACAAAGGTACACAGCAAGGCCTTGCCCCCTTCTTTTGCAGCCTGTGGAGCTACATTCTTTGCATTCCTTTGACTCACAATCCCTTCTTCCATCTTCAAAGCCAGCAGCACAGCATCTTCAAAGCTCTTTCTGCTTTTGTCATGTCATTTCCTCTTTAAGGAATTTAAATCCTTCCTCGTCCCTCGAGTAAGGACCCTGTGAATACATTGGGCCCACCAAATAATTAAGGATAGTCTTCCTATCTCAAGGTTAACTTAATCATACCTACAAAGTCCCTTTGCCATATAAGGTAACATTCTCAGCTTCCACAGATTAGGACCTGGATATCTTTGGGACCATTATTCAGACTACCAGAGGCATTGTATCTACAGCAAATCAATGACATACTCAAAATAATTCCAGAAGGGTTTAATGAAGGGACTATTTTACAAAGGTATGGCCAGAGTTTAGGCATTTACATGAGAAAAAGCAGTAACTCCTAGGCTATAAAGAAAGAAATAGGAGGGGCCAGGCACAGTGTCTCACGCCTGTAATCCCAGCACTTTGGGGGGCGGAGGCAGAGGCGGGTGGATCACTTGAGGCCAGGAGTTCAAGACCAGCCTGGCCAACATGGCGAAACCTCATCTCTACCCAAAATACAAAAATTAGCCAGGCATGGTGGCCCATGCCTACAGATCCAGCTACTCTGGAGGTTGAGGCATGACACTAACTTGAACCTGGGAGGCGGAGGTTGCAGTGAGCCAAGGCTGCACCACTGCACTCCATCCTAGGAGACAGAGCAAGACACTATCTCGAAAGAAAAGAGAAGAGAAGAGAAGAGAAGAGAGAAAAGAAAGAAAAGAAAGAAAAGAAAGAAAGAAAGGAAGAAAGGAGTAAGAGGGAAATCTGAAATGAGAAAAATGTATAGTTTGAAGAAGCACTGACCTTCAATCAACGACACTGTATACTGAGGTGACCTTACAGGGAGGATCCAGGGAAATCACCTTATTTCCTCTTCCTCTGACTTCCATTGGCCAAATCCAACCAGAAGCCAGAAGTCAAGGGAACCCATTGATGTAATTCATAAAAATCAGCCTCCAAGGACAGGGAGCAGGGTAGTAAGAGGTAGAGACTGGATCTGGAAAGAGTAATACAAAATATCTGGCACACATAAATGAAAGATTTAACATCTATTTTTGTTTGTTTGTTTCTGAAATGAGTCTTGCTCTGTCACCCAGGTTGCAGTGCAGTGGTGCGATCTCAGCTCACTGCGATCTCCACCTCCCAGGTTCAAAGGATTCTCCTGCCTCAGATCCCAAGCCACATTGCCCAGCTAATTTTTGTATTTAGTAGAGACAGGGTTTCACCATGTTGGCCAGACTGGTTTCAAACTCCTGGCCTCAAGTGATCCACCCTCCTTGGCCTCCCAAAGTACTGGTGTGTCCAGAATTGGTTCCTTCCCGTGGGTTCTTGGTCTCCCTGACTTCAAAGATGAAGCCATGGACCCTCGCGGTGCGTGTTACAGTTCTTAAAGATGGTGTGTCCGGAGTTTGTTCCTTCAGATGTTCGTGGTCTTGCTGACTTTAGGAGTGAAACCACAGACCTTCGCAGTGAGTATTACAGCTCTTAAAGGTCGCACATCCAGAGTTGTTTGTTCCTCCTGGTGGGTTCGTGGTCTCACCGACTTCAGGAGTGACGCTGCAGACCTTTACGGTGAGTGTTACAAATCATAAAAATAGTGTGGACCCAAAGAATGAGCAGTAGCAAGATGTATGGCAAAGAGCGAAAGAGCAAAGCTTCCACAGAACCGAAGGGTACCCCAGCGGATTGCTGCTGCTAGCTTGGGTGGCCTGCTTTTATTCCCTTATTTGACCGCAGCCACATCCTGCTGACTGGTCCATTTTACAGAGAGCTGATTGGCCCGTTTTACAGAGTGCTGATTGGTCCGTTTTACAGAGTACTGATTGGTTCATTTTTACAGACTGCTGATTGCAGTTTACAAACCTTTAGCTAGAAGCAGAGCGCTGATTGGTGCATTTACAATCCTTTTGCTAGACAGAAAAGTTCTCCAAGTCCCCTACATGATTAGCTAGACACAGAGTGCTGATTGGTGTGGTTACAAACCTTTAGCTAGACACAGAGCACAGATTGGTGCATTTACAATCCTTTCGCTAGACAGAAAAGTTTTCCAAGTCCCCACCCAACCCAGAAGCCCAGCCAGCTTCACCTCTTACTGGAATTACAGGTGTGAGCCACTGTGCCCAGCCAACATCTGTTAATAGGGAAACTTTAGATGAATTAAATGTAGAATTGTTTATTGGAGAAAAGAATGACTCGTGAATCAGGCAGCTCTCAAAATTTCAGAGAGCTCCCCGCAGCAGCAGAGGTAGTGAACTTTTATTGGCTGAATGTGGAAGTAATTACTTGATTGGCTATAGCTAGGCATTTGCCCTATTTGGGTATGGTATAGTGGAGAGTCCCTAGTGAGAGGTTGGTGGGTGGTTTTTGTTTCTGTTTTTTTTGAGACATAGTCTCGCTCTGTTGCCCAGGCTGGAGTGCAGAGATGCCATGTTGGCTCACTGCAACCTCTGCCTCCCGGGTTCAATCGATTCTCCTGCCTCAGCTTCCTGAGTAGCTGGGATTACAGGTGCGCACCACCAGGCCCAGATAATTTTTGTATTTTTAGTAGAGATGGGGTTTCACCATGTTGGTGAGGCTGGTCTCGAATTCCCGAACTCGTGATCCAGCCACCTCGGCCTCCCAAAATGCTGGGATTACAGGCGTGAGCCATCGTGCTTGGCCGGTTGGTGGTTTCTAACTGGTGAAGTTTTGTCTTGCTCGATTTTTTTTTTTTCTTTTGACGGAGTTTTGCTCTTGTTGCACAGGCTGGAGTGCAACGGTGTGATATCGGCCCACTGCAACTTCCGCCTCCTGGGTTTAAGCAATCTCCTGCCTCAGCTTCCCCAGTAGCTGGGATTACAGGCACCCACCACCACGCCCGGCTAATTTTTGTATTTTTAGTAGAGATGGGGTTTCGCCATGTTGGCCAATCTGGTCTTGAACTCCTGACCTTAGGTGATCCACCTTCCTCAGCCTCCCAAAGTGCTGGGATTACAGGCGTGAGCCACAGCGCCCAGTAATTTTGTCTTACTGTTTACATTGAATTGGGTTTTAGTTTGCTTAAGTAGGAGTCCAAGACCCAAGACTCTGGAGCCACCTCAACCTAATAGCCTCCCTATTAATTATTTTCACACATCCAAGTGGATATGTGAGTTAGGCAGGTAGATATACAAGACTGAAACTCAGGAAAGGTCTGAGTCAGGGATGTCCAATCTTTTGACTTCCCTGGGCCACATGGAAAGGTCTTGGGCCACACATAAAGTGCATTAATGATAGCTGATGAGCAAAAAACAAAAAAATTATACATACCTCATAATGTTTTAAGTTTACAAATTTGTATTGGGCCACATTCAAAGCTGCCCTGGGTCACATGTGGCCTGTGGGCTGTGGGTTGGACAAGCTTGGTCGAGGTAAAGACGTTAATTTTAATAGGGAGAACATTTAATTTTCTTTTATTTTTTTTTTAATTTTTGAGACAGAGTCTCCCTCTGTTGCCCAGGCTGGAGTGCAATGGTAGGATCTTGACTCACTGCAACTTCTGCCTGCCGGGTTCAAGCAGTTCTCCTGCCTCAGCCTGCCTGAGTAGTTGGGACTACAGGCACGTGCCATCACACCTAATTTTTTTTTTTTTTTTTTGTATATTTAGTAGAGACGGGGTTTCACTATGTTGGCCAGGCTGGTCTCAAACTCCTGACATCAGATGATCTGCCCGCCTTGGCCTCCCAAAGTGCTGGGATTACAGGCGTGAGCCACAGCGCCTGGTCACATTTCATTTTCCGCTGCAGAAAAGAGCAGCAGACCTAGAACTGCTGCTGAGGAGCCAGCAATTAGACATATGGGAGAAGAGGAAGGCAGAGCCAGTGAAGTAAGGAAATCCAAGACATTCCATAGAGGATAAAAATGGGACAATGGTGGAAGGAATCAAAGTGAGATACATAAAAATATGCAATAGAAAGACAATAGGTGATGTAGATAGGATGACTGTATCAATGAAGTTCCTTGAGAATATGAAGGAGGAATGGAATTCAGAGCCGAAGTACAGAAACTGGCCATGGGAAGGAAGGATGCTTGCTCCATTTTAACAAGTAGGAAAAAGAAAAGATGAACATATGAAAGTACTTGTGTACTTATGGAGAAAATGTGGGGATTTGAAGCCAATTACTGCTTTTTTTTTGGATGGACTTTTGCTTTTGTTGCCCAGGCTGGAGTACAGTGGCCCAATCTCAGCTCATTGCAACCTCCGCCTCCCAGGGGTGATTCTTCTACTTCAGCCTCCCCAGTAGTTGGGATTACAGGTGTGTGCCACCATGCATGGCTAATTTTTTTTTTTTGTATTTTTAGCAGAGATGGGGTTTCACCATGTTGGCCAGGCTGGTCTCGAACTCCTGACTTCAGGTGATCCACCCACCTCGGCCTCCCAAAGTGCTAGGATTACAGGCATGAGCCACCTTGTCCAGACACTTTTTTGTATTTTTTAGTAGAGACAGGGTTTCCCATGTTGGCCAGGCTGGTCTTGCACTCTTGACCTCAGGTGATCCTCCCGCCTCAGCCTCCCAAAGTGCTGGCATTACAGGAATGAGCCACCACACCTGGCCCAATTACTGATTTAAAAAAAAATGAAGCGGGTGCGACAAACCAACATGGCACATGTATACCTATGTATCAAACCTACACGTTGTGCACATGTACCCTAGAACTTCAAGTATAATTAAAACAAAAAGAAGAAGAAAGAAAAAAAGAAAAAAAAATGAAGCATGAAGTAAAATTATTAACTGAGAACAGAGGGGATAGAGTTTATCTAAAAATGTTAAAAGGAAAACTTAAGACAAATTAAAACAATTTAATTGAGCAAAGAATGATTCTTGAATCAGGCAGACCCCCTGATCCAGAATAAATTCAGAGAGACTGTACTACTGCTGTGTGGTGGGAGAAAATTTATGGACAGAAAAAGGAAAGTGATGTACAGAAAATAGGAAAGAGGTGCAGAAACAGGTGGATTGGTTAAAGTTTGGGTGTTTACCTTGAACACAGTTCGAATGGTTGGCCACCTGTGAATGGTTGAAGTATGGCTGCGGTGATTGGCTGAGACTCAGCTCTTTGTTACAAGAGTGGGTTATAGTTTGTTTACACATCCAGTGAGGTTACAGTTCACTACGGAGAAACCTCAGGCCAAACTTAAAGTATGTAAGAGGCAGCTTTACGCTAAACTTAACAAAAGAAAGCCTCAGAGTGGGAAAGTCAACCTAAGAGAGAAACCATTTATTTTGTGGGTAATGCTGAGTACCCATTTGAGGTATGAAATTATAAATAAGGCAAAAAGTAATGTTGAAGGGAAGTAAAGGTAGTGCCAAGGGAGCAGAGGTTTCTTTTAGATGTTGGGCCACAGAAGACCATGGAGGCAGTGCCATTTTGAGCTGGGCCTCAGGTCTGGTGGAGGTAGGGTTAGTACTAACCTACTACCACCGAGGAAACTCGGGGAGAGTGAATGACAGTTTATGGGAGACCTGTATGTCCAGAATTCACCGACTACATCTTCTGATTCTTTCAGTGGAGACCTAAAAACCAGACTCTGAGCAGTAGCATAAGCCAAATGTTATCCTAGACCTGTAGTTTGGCCATATCCCACTGTAAGCATTGACATCACCACCTACCTCTCAGATACAGTTAACTGGCCTGAGGTGTGATGAAAAAAGAGGTGAGAAAAATAAAATCCTGAGGCCCCCAACCAACTGATCAGACTCTCTCTTGGTTAGGACGAATCCTAGGCCCTTAGCCGTGCAGGAACAATGGTGAGCCTCTAGCCCAATCACGAGCGGGCAGTGGGCACCTCACTGGATCAGCAGCACGGTGAACACCCTGCTGGATCTAGAGGGGTGGAAGTCAGCGGCAGGTCTGCCACGGCAGCAAACAGCAGTGATGGACAGCCAGCGAAAGCTCAGCTCAAGCTGTAACAAACACGGACCAGAAGTGCAGTTGCAAGATTTCATAGAGTGAAAACAGAGCTCTCATACAATGGGAGGGGACCCAAAGGGGGTTGCCACTCCCTGCTCAAATGCCTGGGTTTATATCCTGATCATTGTCCCTCCCCCTGCGCTCTCAGGCGATATATGATTTGACTATTTCTTTATCTCCTGCTTTAGCCTAATTTGTATTTTAGTGAGCCCTCTTTACTACCTGATTGATCAGGTGTGAGCTGAGTTACAAGCCCTGTGTTTAAAGGTGGGTACAGTCACCTTCCCCAGCTAGGCTTAGGAATTCTTAGTTGGCCTAGGAAATCCAGCTAGTCCTATCTCTCACTATCTTGTCCACTTGGTTGTTTACTTTTTTAATTTTTTTATTTTTGGAGACAGAGTCTCTCTGTGCCGCCCAGGCTGGAATGCAGTGGTGTGATTGATTTCAGCTCACTGCAACCTCTGCCTCCTGGGTTCAAGCAATTCTCCTGCCTCAGCCTTCCCAGTAGCTGGAATTACAGGCATGCACCACCACACTCGGCTAAGTTTTAGTGTTTTTAGTAGAAACGAAGTTTTACCATGTTGGCCAGGGTGGTCTTGAAGTCCTGGCCTCAAGTGATCTGCTGTCCTCGACCTCCCAAAGTGCTGGGATTACATGTGTGAGCCAGTGCACCAGGCCACTTGGTTGTTTAAATACAAGATTTGATTCTTCTATTTTCTGTATGCTTTACTTCCAGTCCCTCACCAACTCTGCTCAACTTGATGCCCAAAAATATATCTTGAATATATCTACTTCTCTTCCAAAATTTCTGATACATGGTAGAAACACAATAACTATGTAAAGAGTGGATGCATGACGGAATCTTCCCTACCTCCATTCCAGTCTAAGCTCCCATAATTAGTCAATCAACTAGCTTGTCTTGGTTCTTTTCCCTTAGACCTTCCACAATCTATTCTTCACATTACAGGGACATTAATTTTTTCAAAACTGTAAATTAAAGCAGATTATTCTCTAGCTTAATATCCTTTACTTATTTCCCAATGCACTTTGAGTAAAATTCAAATGCTTCATTGAGCACTACAAGGCCACCTATATTTTGGAAGTTTCCTATCTCTCTGGTATCTTCTTTTGCCTCTCTCTTACATCCTAACAATGCTGTAGCTCTCCCAACCCCACCTCCCTGCCTTTAAAGTTGAGGCATAAGACATTTCCTTTGTCGAGAAGTGTCTTTGTTTAACTGGCATTTTACGGTTTCATCTTAAAGATTACACCCTTAGCCAGGTGCGGTAGCTCATGCCTATAATCCCATCAATTTGTGAGGTCCAGGAGGGCGGATCATTCGAGCTCACTTGAGCTCAGGAGTTCAAGACCAGCATAGGCAACACGGTGAAACCCCATCTCTACAAAAAATACAAAAATTAACCTGGCCTGGACACTTGTAGTTCCTAGCTACTTAAGAGGCTGAGGTGGGAGGATTGCCTGGGGCAGGGGGCGGGCAGAGGGAGGTCACAGTGAGTGAAGATTGCATCAGCAAGACCCCTTCTCACAAAAAAACACACGCCCTCCCCAGAGGCTTTCCTTTACCACCCAACTCCATCTTGGTTACTGTATCACAGCTCCCTATGTGTTCCCTTTCCAGCATAAATCACAACTATTTGTCAGTGAATTCCATGACAGAAAGACTTAGCTTTGGTTTGGCAGATACTTGTTAAATGAAGCAAGTGTTGTATTTGGCTAGACCAAAATCATTTTCCCTATCAGTTTGTGAGCAACTTGAGGGCAGAGCCCTAAATCATTCAAGCTTGCGGACCTCTAGGGGGGTTAGTCCAGTGCATGGTCTAGAATTGCTCAAATCAGCCTTTTGAAAAAATGAATCCTGTACAAGGATAAAGGTGTGGATGGGAGTACAAGTAAGGGTGTAACGATGAGCAGATTTAAGGAAAAGTCAGTCTAAAAGGAAAAGTGAGAAGCCAGTTGCAGAAGACAGCCATTTCAATTCTTCAACAACAAGGCTATACCCCCTCACGTGACCTCAGAGTAGACTTTAAGATATGAACTAACGCTTCTCGTGAGAGGAAAGACTGACTGCTCGCAACCGTACGCCAGCTGGTGCCCCACCTTCCCTGGGCCCCACCCACTGCCTGTCCTCACTCCCACCTTGAACCAGCCTTTTGCGCGTGTGACGTCATGGCGCCGTGCGTGGCCTCGGCGGTGGCGCAGGGGGCGGTCCCGCGGCGCGGCGCCGGAGGAGGAAGTGGTGAGGTTGTTGCTCACTCAGCGCCTACCGCTGGCTCTTGGGGCGCAGAGAGGGGCCGCAGTCTCTGCGGCTGCGTCGCGCTCCCCAGCAGTCCCCTCCATGTTCCCCGGCGCCACTACTCCCCTTCCTAAGGCCGCCGCTTACCCCGGGGTCTATGGAAGTAATGGAAGGACCCCTCAACCTGGTGAGTGTCCCACAGAATATAGCGTCCGTCTTGGGTGCTTTTGCCTCAGGAGCCCGGCGCCGGCCCCGGCGAGTCGGCTAACCCTTGAGGCTGGGAGGTTGGTTTGGCAGGGGTGGTCGCAGAGGCTGTGAGGGGGTGCTAGGCAGGCCCTGGCCCAGCTGCGGCTCCAGGCCAGTCACTTCAGACTTAGCCCTCTTAGGGGATCCCCGGGAAGCTCCTGGCGCCCCCTGCCGCGGGGCCCCGGGCGAGGGGATGCCACCAGCTGGGGCTGCCACCTCCTCTCTGGCTGGGGGAAGTCCTCCTAGCGCCACGTAGCCACCTCCCTGCAGCCTGGAGAGGCACTGAAGCCGTCCAAGGCAGAAATGGTGTGTGATACTGGTTTTGAGTTCTAGCAGGAGGGTCTGAGTCTAAGTCGCCACGCTTTGGAGAGATGGAGGAATGAATAGCCTCCTCACCCCCTACTTCCCACTGATTTCTCACATACTTTCACATGCATAAACTGAGTCTACTTTCTTCCAAATATATTAGAGACAGCTGGGAAAAAGACAGCCGTTCCTGTTTTCAGCTCAGATTCATCAATTTAGGCATCATGAAAGTGTAATAGGTGTTTGCTGTTCTCAGGAAAATGGCTGATAGCCTGTTTACTTGTGTTTTAAGGCGTTTCAGGTGTTGCAATAAAAAAACATCAACAACAACGAAACAGAGTCCCACTAACGGGAAACATGAGTTCTTTTCAGACTGGCCATTGCATCTTTTAGTTTTCCAGAGAGGTTACCCATTTTGGATGCAAAAGTCAGATTACTTAAGGATGCACGCAGGAAGAACTTCTGAGTCAAAGGTTTGCAATTCTTTGCGATGGTAGGATTGAGGAAAAGCACTATAGAGGATTCGTTTCTCACATTAGAACTCTGAGCCCTAGTAGAGCAGTAGAGTCTGGTGGTTTAAGACTATAGGTTCTGAAGCTTTGCTGCTTGGATTTGAATTCTAACCTCGTCACTTGATAGCTGTGTTATCTTGGGCAAACTACTTGACTTCACTCTGCTTCAGGTTCGTTGGGAGGATTAAAGGAGTAAATAGGTGTAAAGCACTTATAACTGTACTAAGTACATAGTACAGTGCAAGAATTAGCGATTGTAACCAGACCATAAGCCCTTACTTTAAAATCTATTTGTAGAATAAAGGTTTGGACTTGAGCTTTAAAAGCCTAAGATTCTCAGACGAAATCACTGGTACTAGGTTAACTGTTGAGAGGCGCCCCTCCCAGTTTTAAGTTGGGTCTTGCCCCAGGTGATAGGTAAGAGTTATTTACGCTTAAGTCTAATTGGACTACATTTGTGAGTTTTTTTAAACCAGGGAACTGGCCATGTGCCGTGGCTCATGCCTGTAATCCTAGCACTTTGAGAGGCAGAGGCCGGTGAATGACTTGAGCTCAGGAGTTCGAGACCAGCCTGGGCAACATGGCGAAACCCGGTCTCTACAAAAAAAAACAAAAATAGCCGGGCGTGGTGGCGCCAGCCTGTGGTCTCAGCTACTGGGGAGGCTGAGGTGGCAGGATCGCTTGAGTCCGGGAGGTGGAGGTTGCAGTGAGCCGAGATTGTGCACTCCGACCTGGGCGACTGATCGAGACTCTGACTCAGCCAGGGAACTGTCTTGCCGTTTTCTTGTTTTTAAGGCGACAAATAGTTTGCAATGAAATATAATGGATGGCTCAGTACTGAAACTTCATAGGAGTATTACTAGAAATATTCAGCTGTTTACAAAGTGCTTCAGAGTTCAGGTGTCCTTGCCAAATGACCATTGGTTCAGTTCTAGGTAGCTTCACTTTATTTGGCTGCAGCATAACCCCTGCCAACTGCCCCACAAATGTGTGGTGTTTTATGAGGAGACTGAAACTGGGTGACAATTGCAGATGGAACTGCAGAATCACTACCAGTTTAGGAAAACTTAGTTAAATGGTGGCAATACTATTTAAATTCTCCTCTTTATAAAACGGATTGAATGTCGACACACAGTCATTTTAAGCAGGCTAGTGTAACTCCATATTCCAGCCATAAAATTTATGTGGGCAAGTGTCAGAAATTTGGCATCTTGAATTCTTTTTTTTTTTTTTTTTTTTTGAGACGGAGTCTCTCTCTGTCACCAGACTAGAGTGCAGTGGAGCGATCTCAGGTCACTGCAACCTCCTACTCCCTGGTTTAAGCGATTCTTCTGCCTCAGCCTCCCGAGTAACTGGTATTTCAGGCACGCACCACCACACCCAGCTAATTTTTGTATTTTTAGTAGATACAGGGTTTCACCATGTTGGCCAGATGGTCTCGATCTCCTGACCTCGTGATCTGCCCACCTTGGCCTCCCAAAGTGCTGGGATTACCGGTGTGAGCCACCATGCCCGGCCGACACCTTGAATTCTTAAACCATTTGAGTCTTGAAAGATTTGATTTCCAGCATAGTTGTTTATTGGAAGGTAACAGCAGGACAGACATTGACAGTTACTTGAATCAGTACCAATTACAGGCCTCTGGCACTCAGAATTGTCACTCACAGTTTTATAAGATGGGGTTTTTGAAAATTCTGACATTCTTTTTTTTTTTTTTTTTTGAGACAGAGTCTCATTCTTTCGCCTAGGCTAGAGTGCAGTGATGCGATCTGGGTTCACTGCGACCTCCGCCTCCCGGGTTCAAGCAGTTCTCTGCCTCAGCCTCCTGAGTAGCTGGGATTACAGGCATGTGCCACCACGCCTGGCTATGAAAATTCTGACATTCTTTTATGTGAGAACACCTAACTTAGTATCTAATTGACTCAAGATGAGAGATAGTTCTCAATGCTATAATTTGAATGTCTTTGAAAATTTCGCTAGTATTATACAAGCTTTTTCTTTTTCTATACTCAGAATTAGTAATGCAGTAAGCTGTGTCTAATGACATCGTAGTGTCATCCAAATTCATTGTATAAGGACTCATCACAGTACATGGATTTGTAATCATGTGTCCTCAGAACATCCTCGGAACTTAGTAAGATGGGTTTTCCAGTTTTACAGATAAATAAGCCTAAGCTGAGATAATTAGGTAATTACTTAGGTCAGTGACTTAAATACCTTATGAATCACTAGTTATTTTGATATGAAGACCTGTTTCTACCAATGCTGCCATATTGTACTCATCATGTTCATTTCAATGTGGTTCTCATCTATATTGAACTGTAGATTCTGTGTTAGCATTTATTACCTCTGCTCCAGTATTGATTCTTTTATGTTAGGTTTGGCAGTAAGGGCCTTAGAAATTCCTCACAGTGAATTTTTAAGATCCGGAAGAGACTAGTTTGAAATATTCATTTTAATATGTATCACAGAGGTAATGGATTCTAATTGGTTATTGAAGTTTGTCAAAAGAAAAATTGTACTTCCACTAAAAAAAAATAGCTAGTCTTTGAACTCTGAGTAAGTTTGTTTCATCAGGGTTTTTTGGTCAATTTTTCTTTAAGAGACAGGGTCGTATTCTGTTGCTCACACTCAAGGGATCCTCCTGCCTGAGCCCTCCACAGTAGCTGGGACTACAGGTTTGCACTACCATGCCCAGCTAATTTTTTCAAAAACTTTTTGTAGAGTTGGGGTCTTGCTGTGTTGCCCAAGCTGGTCTTGAACTCCTGGCCTCAAGCAATCTTCCTGTCTCAGCCTCCCAAAGTGTTGGGATTGCAGGCGTGTGCCACTGTGCCCAGCCTGTCAATTTTAAATATGGAAAAATTATAACTTAATAAAATTAGTGTATATTTAGATATTTCTTTCCATACACTTAATTTTGTCAATGTAACTACTGGTAACAAATGTCAAAACTTATGTGAGATAATTTCTAGTTCTTTGGTTTGTTTGCTGCTGATTCGGAAAGTGATATCAGATCTTAATTTATACATGACTATTGCTCATGTTTTGCTTACCTCCGCTGCAAAGGACAGGGTCCATGTGACTGCCTGGCCACAATCGTTTTCTATGTGTTTAGCCCTTAAGAGTGCTGAGCATGTTTGTTGAGTAACAGCTTCCCTCCAGAGTGGTCAGTTCTCACATCACATGAGATAGTTAATGAAGCTTCTTACTTTCTAGCTTCTGTAAGAAAAGTAATCAGATATCATGGTCCAAGGAATGGCCTTGTGCATACCTGGAGTCCTTATAACTATCCCATTTTAATTATATTGTCCTTAAAATCTTCAAGGTAAAAAGATTTGAACCTCTTCTTTGTGCCCTGAAAAATTCCAAGGAAAATTTATTTCTTTGTTACAAGCTGAGCTAGGCATAATGAAAGCACTCTGGAAAAAGGAGGTAGAGAATACTAAGAGATATCCAGCAGTTATTGCTAAGTGGTGGGATTGGCATCGGACACGTTATGTATATTTTTATCTTCCTCTTAATAGCTAAATATGAGATATTCCCCCCCATTTTAAAGATGAAGACTTTGAAATACAGGGTAAGTGGTCATGGTAGGATATGAAAGCAAGATTGGGCTGGGCACAGTGGCTCACGCCTGTAATCCCAGCACTTTGGGAGGCTGAGGTGGGTGGATCACCTAAGGTCAGGAGTTCAAGACCAGCCTGGCCAAAA
Source organism: Papio anubis (assembly GCF_008728515.1). Classification (NCBI taxonomy): domain Eukaryota; kingdom Metazoa; phylum Chordata; class Mammalia; order Primates; family Cercopithecidae; genus Papio; species Papio anubis. The sequence continues at coordinate 59,312,331 of NC_044986.1, forward strand.
GGTGAAACCAGATCTCTACAGAAAATAAAAATTAGCTAGGTGTGGTGGTGGGTGCCTGTAATCCCAGCTACTTGGGAGGCTGAGGCAGGAGAATTGCTTGAACCCAGGAGGCAGAGGTTGCAGTGAGCCAAGATCGTGCCCTTGCACTCCAGCCTGGGTGACTGGGAGGCTGAGGCAGGAGAATTGCTTGAACCCAGGAGGCAGAGGTTGCAGTGAGCCAAGATCGTGCCCTTGCACTCCAGCCTGGGTGACAGAGTGAAACTCCATATCAAAAAACAAAACAAAACAAAAATTAGCCAGGTGTGGTGGCGCATGCCTGTAATCCCAGCTACTTAGGAAGCTGAAACAGGAGAATCGCTTGAACCCAGGAGGTGAAGATTGTGGTGAGCTGAGCTCACACCACTGCACTGCACTGCACTGCAGCCTGAGAAACTGAGTGAGACCTTGTCTCGGGGGGAAAAAAAAAAGTCTTTCCTGGAATTCTCCAACACTTGAGCTCTTATCTTAAGTATAATTGCATTATATTAGACAGTCAATTCAGTGCTTATTGATTTGAGGTAATTGTTTGCTACTTGTTTGTAGGAGACACACATTGATTGGGAAAGGGCAAGTGAGTGAGATTTCTCTTTCGACTGAAGACCCTACCATAAGGTCAGGTGAATATTAGATTTTCCTCTGCTGTCTTTTCAGTACAGTGTTCATATGGTGTTTTTTTTCTTTTTCTTTTTTTTTTTTTTTAAGACAGAGTCTCGCTCTGTTGCCCAGGCTGGAGTGCAATGGCGCAATCTCAGCTCACCACAACCTCTGCCTCCCGGGTTCAAGCGATTCTCCTGCCTCAGCCTTCTGCGTAGCTGGGACCATCAGCGCATGCCATCATGCCTGGCTAATTTTTGTATTTTTAGTATAGACGGGGTTTCTCCATGTTGGCCAGGCTGGTCTTGAACTCTTGCCCTTGTGATCTGCCCGCCTTGGCCTCCGAAACCAAAGGAGGATTACAGGCGTGAGCCACCATGCCTGGCCTGGTGTTCCTTTTCTTTTCATCTTTACTTAACAGCTTTCCCCAAGGACACAGAAGAAAACAAATAGAAAGTTATAGAAAGGAATACTGTTTTCTTTTGGGAAAGAAGGTAGTATTGAACATGTATTTTTGGGGCAGTTAGCATGTGGAAGTAAAAGGTACTTGTCAGTGATGGCAGTCACTTAGTAACCTAGTTGTTGTAGCTGGGATTTTTGTTGGTTATAGTTGATGAAAACCCACTTAAAATTAGCTTAAGCCAAAATAGATAATTTATTGGACTCCAAAGAAGGGTGCAGGAAGGGCAGGGGTAAAATGTAGCTTGGTTTATGAACGTATGGAGCCTGTCAGACTTAATCAGACTCTCCCTCTCTCTTTTGCCTTTTCAGGCTTGTCTGCTTCACTCCTGCTTTCTGCAGACCTATATTTCTACCTGGCTAGCCTCTGAATGTCACATTAATTAGACTTTCTTGATATTCGCTGCTCCTAAGTTTGAAAATCGGGAGAAGGGATACTTTAGGTATCCAGACGACAAGGTAATACAAGAATGTGGGCCCAGTATGGTAGCTCACACCTGTAATCCTAGCACTTTGAGAGGCCAAGGCAGGTGGATCGCTTGAGCCCAGGAGTTCAAGACCAGCCTGGGCAACATAGTGAAACCTGGTCTCTACCAAAAGAAAAAAAAAAATAGCTGAGCATGGTGGCACATGCCTGTGGTTCCAGCTACTTGAGATACTGAGATAGGAGGATCACTTGAGCCCAGGAGGTTGAGGCTGCAGTGAGTCGTTATCATACCACTACATTCCAGCCTCTGGGTGACAGAATGAGACCCCATCTCAAAAAAAAAGCAAGGGAATCATAAGAGAAAATATATTTACAGTTCTATCTATAGTTATCAATACCATAAGTTTATGTCAGCTGTTTACAAAATGAATCATCTGTCAGAAATAATGGGCAACCACAGCTGTAGACCTCAATCTAACGTAACCCATCAAGCAATTAAAAAAAAAAGAATGCGGGAAGTCCCACAGAATCATATGGATTGCCTAGGAAGTACAGAGAGGTGGGACTGTTTTATTGTGAATGTCATAACTAATTTTGAATTACCAGAGAAACATATTTATGGACTTATTACCCTTTTCTTTTTGAGATAGTATCTTCCTCTGTCCCACAGACTAGAGTGCAGTGGCGTAATCACGGCTCACTGTAGCTTCAACCTCCTGAGCTCCTAATCCTCCTACCAGTCCCTCCTGTAGCTGGGACTACAGGTGCTCAGCACCACACCCAGCTAATTTTTCTGTTTTTTGTAGAAATGGGGTCTCACTGTGTTGCCTATGGTGGTCTCAAGCAATCCTCCCACCTCGGCCTCCCAGAGTGCTGGGATTATAGGCGTGAGCCACCGTGCCCAGCTTTTTTTTTTTTTTTTTCTTTCTTTATGAGGTGGAGCCTCACTCTGTTGCCCAGGCTGGAGTGCAGTGGCGCAATCTCGGCTCACCACAGCCTCTGCCTCCCAGGTTCAAGCGATTCTCCTGCCTCAGCCTCCCGAGTAGCTGAGACTACAGGTGGTCGCCACCATGTCTGGCTAATTTTTGTATTTTTTGTTGAGACGGGGTTTCACTGTGTTGGCCAGGCTGGTCTCAAACTCCTGACCTCGTTATCTGCCTGCCTCGGCCTCCCAAAGTGCTAGGATTACAAATGTGAGCCACCGCTCCCGGCCTCAGCCTATTACTTTTAATGGCTGTGATTCTACCAAGAACAGTATTTAAAGAGAGACCAGTTTTAATATGTGTAAACTGTAAAAGTTGTTTTAAAAATAACCACCACCAAGATAGGTTTTCTGTAAAATCTTCAGTTTATAAAAAATGCAATTTAGCTGGGCATAGTGGCTTATGCCTATAATTCCAGCACTTTGGGTGAGGGAGGGAGGAAGATTGCTTGAGCCCAGGAGTTTGAAACCAGCCTGGGCAAGATATCAAGACCCCACCTCTACAAAAAATAAAACTTAGCTGGGTGTGGTGCCATGTGACTGTATTCCTAGCTACTCAGGAGGCTGAGGTGGCAGGCTTGCTGGAGCCCAGGATATTGAGGCTTCAGTGAGCTATGATTGCACCACTCCGCTCCAGCTTGGGCAACAGAGCAAGACCCTGTCTCAAAAATAATTAAGATGAAAATTTTTCAAAAAATGCAATTTAGTCTAGACCCAACAATATTGTCAACTTCTTGATGGCAGGTACTTCCGTCACTTCTATTGTCTTGTAGTACTTAATGAGGGATATATCGAGTATGTACCAGTACCAGGCACCATTCTAAGCACTGTGATGTTTCATCTAGTTTAATTTTCACAAACTCTTTTGTTTGTGGTGCCATCAAATTTACATAAGCAGACAATAACTCTCATTTTAGAGATGAGAAAACTGAGGCAGATAATTGGGAAAGCCGGGCTCATGTGTCTCATATGTGGTCAAATTGAGATTTGAACGTTGGCAGTTGAGCTCTATCGAGTCTGTGTTTGCTGTGTGTCTAATAAGAACATAGTAGGAACTCTACTTAAAATATGAAATTTGATTGCTCTGGTGCTAAATAACCCAGAGGAGATGGTGTGTTTTTGTTGAGCTCAGCAATAATCTGAAACTATAATGAGATTTAACTCCTAAATTGGCAGACTGATTAGAGATTGGACCCTACATGGGAATGTTTTAAGGGAGTTGGGAGAGCCATGAGGACCTGCTCTGACTGTTTGAGAACTTTTTATTTTTTTGGTGTTCAATTAACAGTTTATTCTGTCATCACAGAGTTTGAAATTTAATTATGGAGCTACATAAATATCCATAGTATAAGATAGAAAGTGATTGAAGTCATTAGTGACACACAGATAGAAAAAAGGTGTTAGAATGAAGTAACCTGAAATAGCATCTCATCCCTGCTTCTTAGAGTGTATCCGTAAGCCAGAAACTTTGACTTTTCCTGGGTGGAGTCTCAAGCCGTGCTCCAAACCTCCTGAATCAGAATCTTTTTCTTTTCTTTTTTTTTTTTTTTGAAATGGAGCTTCACTCTTGTTGCCCAGGCTGGAGTGCAGTGGCATGATCTCGGCTCACTGCAACCTCTGCCTCTCTGGTTCAAGCGATTCTCCCTCCTCGTCCTCTCAAAGTGCTGGGATTATAGGTGTGAGCCACTGCGCCTGGCCTTTTAGAATCTGTATTTTAACCAGGTGATTTGTATTTTTATTAAAACCTAGAGCCCTTTGATTTAATAACACTTGCTTTAATAGTATCAAAACATGTTCATTAGAGAAATTAGGTTAATCATAACTGCTTGTACATACTAGCTTTCTTCATCATGTACATTCTGTTCCCAAAAGATCTGTGTAATTTGTGGGTACTAGAAAATGCTCATGTGTTCAGAATGTGTTTTTTGTTCAGTCCAAGTCTCCAGGTTAAAATTCATCCATTTTAATCCCCGAGTCTTTTTTTGAGGCTGTCTTGCTCTGTTGCCCAGGCTGGAGTGCAGTGGCATGATCTTAGCTCACTGCAACCTCCGCCTCCCAGGTTGTTCAAGCAATTCTTGTGCCTCAGCCACCTGAGTAGCTGGGATTACAGGCATGTGCCACCACGCCAGGCTAATTTTTGTACTTTTAGTTGAGATGGCGTTTCGCCATATTGGCCAGGCTGGTCTTGAACTCCTGGCCTTGAGTGATCTGCCTGCCTCAGCCTCCCAAAGTGCTGGCATTACAGGCGTGAGCCACTGCGCCCACCCTACCCAGTCATTTCTTGTGACCTATTGTTCCCAGGCATATGTTAAGACTTAGAGGAAAGTTTGATTACTACTTAAAGAATAAAAAGTATCTGAAATCCTCTAATTGAAAGGCACCAATCTTGTCTTTAAGATTGTTGCTTGTTTGTTTCTTACAAAAATAGAAGCGGGGGGTGGGGGGGTGGGGGGGAAGGCAAACAGCAATGCATTGCTGGAAGTGCTGTTTTCTACTTTTGTCTTCACCTGTATTTTATACTGAGTATGATTTGTAAACGTGCCCAGAATATTTATAATCTCAATTGCAAACGTGATTCTGTGAAGTATTTTATGCAGCATCAAAGGGACATGTCTTTAAAAAGCATCCAAGACAAATCATTTTTCAGCTGACAGAACAGATTTGGGTTTTTTTTGTTTTTGTTTTTTTGGGTTTTTTTTTGAGACCAAGTCTCACTGTTGCCCAGGCTGAAGTGTAATGGTGCGATTTCAGCTCACTGCAACCACTGTCTCCCGGGTTGAAGTGATTCTCCTGCCTCAGCCTCCGGAGTAGCTGGGATTACGGGCACCCACCACCATGCCCGACTAATTTTTGTAGAGACAGAGTTTCACCACGTTAGCCAGGCTGGTCTCAAACTCCTGACCTCAGGTGATCCACCCGCCTTGGCCTCCGCAAGTGCTGGGATTACGGACATGAGCCACTGTGCCCGACTTTTTTTTTTTTTTGAGACAGGATCTCACTCTGTTGCCCGGGCTGGAGTGCAGTGGTGTGATCACAGGTCACTGCAGCCTCCATTTCCCAGGCTCAAAGTGATGATCCTACCTCAGCCTCCTGAGTAGCTGGGACGCGAGTGCCACATCCGGCTAATTTTTGTATTTTTTGTAGAGATGGGTTTTCACCATATTGCCCAGGCTGGTCTCAAACTCTTGAGCTCAAGGGATCTGCCTGCCTTGGACTCCTAAAGTGTTGGGATTATAGGCAGGAGCCACAACACCCGGCCACTTTTCACCTTTTTTAAGTGATGTAAAAAACACGTAAAGTTTACCCTCTTAATTATTTTTCAGTGTACAGTTTAGTAGTGTTAAGTATATTTGCATGGTTGTGCAACAAATCTCCAGAACTTTTTCATCTTGCAAAACTGAAACTATGCCATTTGAATACCTACTCCCCGTTTACCCCTCCCCCATTCAATGATTTGTTCCACCATTCAACTTTCCTGTTTTTATGAGTTTGACTACTTTAGATACCGAATAAGTTGGTTTGTATAGTATTTGTCCTTTTATGACTGGCTTATTTTATTCAGTCTAATGTCCTCACAGTTCATCCATGTTGTAGTATGTGTCAGAAGTACCTTCCTTTTAAAGACAGTACCTTTCCTTTGTGTGTATATACTGCATTTATCCATCTCCATCTATTGATGGACATCTGGATTGCTTTCACCTTCTGGCTGTTGTGAATAATGCTGTTATGAACATGGGTGTACAATGCTTTTCGCTTTTTTGTGAAGCTGTGAAGCTTTGCTAAATCATGTGTGAGTTTGTAACTGAGGAAAACCGTTACATGAGGTAGGAAACTTTAGCTGATGATCTCTGCCTTTCTCCTTGCTAGTTAAATGTATAATCTTATGTAAGTTACACGACCCCCACCAGTCTTTTGGGCCTCCTTATGTAAGAGAGGAAAATGCATTCACAAAGTCGTAATTAAAGCAGCTGAAATAATGTATATTAAAGCTTTTTTTTTTTGAGATGGAGTTTCATTCTCTTCACCCAGGTTGGAGAGCAGTGGCATGATGTCGCCTCATTGCAGCCTCTGCCTCAGCCTCCTAAGTAGCTGGGATTATAGGCGCCCGCCATCACGCCTGTCTAATTTTTGTTTTTGTTTTTGGTTTTGTGTTTTTGAGACGGAGTCTTACTCTGTCGCCCAGGCTGGAGTGCAGTGGCACGAACTCGGCTCAATGCAAGCTCCACCTCCGGGGTTCACGCCATTCTCCTGCCTCAGCCTCAGCGCCTGTAGCCTGGGACTACAGGCGCTCGCCACCATGCCCGGCTAATTTTTAATTTTTGTATTTTTAGTAGAGACCGGGTTTCACCCTGTTAGCCAGGATGGTCTTGATCTCCTGACCTTGTGATCCGCCCGCCTCAGCCTCCCAAAGTGCTGGGATTACAGGCATGAGCCACCGCACCCAGCTAATTTTTGTATTTTTAGTAGAGATGGGGTTTCACCATGTTGTCCAGGCTGGTCTTGAACTCCTGACCTCAGATGATCTGCCTGCCTCAGCCTCCAAAAGTGGTGGGATTACAGCCGTGAGCCACTGCGCCTGGCCTTAAAGCCCTTTTGAGATTCTTAAAGTGTAAGGAGGCCAGTGACTGCTTATTTATCAGTTTTCCTTTGCAATTCAAGAGCAATTACATTATTTGCTGTTAGAACTTCTGATTTTTTTGACTTTGTTCTTTTGATGAGATATCTTTAGAACAATCTTTGTAATATTAGATGTTGGTATCATGAATTCATCAACTATGCAATGTCCAAATTTTTTATTTTAAAAACATAGTAACTTTAATGTTGAAAGAATGACATGATAGAAGAGAAGCTTGGATTTTACTACGTGATGAGTGATTTCCTGATTATAGTTTTTAGACTATACAGATTAGTGAAAGTATCTACAAAATAGCTCTTATTTTGAAAGGAGCTTGTTAAAAATCAAGAAACTAGACATTTTGAATAACAATCTATGATTGTAACTCTTGGTTAATCTCCAAAGAGTGGAAGAATGTGAGTCAATGAAGGAGTTAATTGCCTGGTGTTAACCTTGAGAGGGCTTATGGTAGAAGTGAAAGAAGTTGCCAGTTCCTTTCAGATGCTGTAGTTCCAGGCTCTACCCATTACATTTCCCCAGCTACAGATAGAGCTGTAATAGTGATTTGATATGTGGCAACAAACAGTATTATTTATCTTCTTTAAAGGTAGTTGCTTTTTAAAAGAAATCGTGTTTTATTTTATGATCCAGAGCAACTTAGGGATGTTTGTCTTCTAGGCTCATCAACAGAGCAGACGAGCAGACCGTTTATTAGCTGCAGGCAAATACGAAGAGGCTATTTCTTGTCACAGAAAGGCTGCAGGTGAGTGTTATTAAGTACTCAGTGTAAAACTGAAGAGCAGAAAGTCACAATAGTAATAATGTGTGTTGCTTTTCATATACAAGACTGATACTGCTGACTCACCAGAATATCAGCTTTGATTATTTTTCAAGTAAGTGTGTTGGATTTCCCAGCTCCTGCTAGTCCAATCTTCTTTCTAAACCATGAAGATGGCATAAATGTGGCAAACAATTCCTGGACACAGCCTTCTGAGCCCAAAGATCCCTAAAAACAGGAGCTGATTGTAACAAGTCTGCCATTTTATCTTAGTTATTATAAAAAAGGAGTTTGGGTTTCAAATAATTTACCATTTCAGGTTCTCAAAATAGTAATTCAATTCAGTTCCAACCAATTCATTTTCACTGAGTTTCTGTTTTCTAACATGCTGATAATGCAAAACTTGCTAAAGACTTTTGTTACCTAAAATGTGGGAGATTTTTCCTGTGGTCTTTTTTTAGCTTCCCTTCTGAATATCTCATCTCTACATGCATGCCTATAGTAACATGCTGATGATAGCTTTCATTTCAGAATTGTTGGCTTCTTATCAAAGACCTAATTTTACCCTAGTCAGTCAAGCAACCTAGCATATGTTGAACTCAGAAATAGATCTTGGGGGCCTGTTTTTCTTAGACCAGTTTCTGTTGGCTGAGTAACAAACCGAAAAACTTTGGGTCCTCGTTAGTGTAGTGGTAAGTATAAAAATAGAAATAAAAAAAATTTAAAAATCTTTGGGGAAAGGATGTTTTACTCATGCCACATCCAAAGTGAGTGCAGGTCATCTTTCTTAGGGCAGACCCTGAAGTCTTCTGCTGGCAGGCACGTTCCTTTCCCTCTAGGCCAGTATGATGATCAGAGCCATATTCTTTCCTGACAGAAGCTGCCCCTCTCTTGATATTTTACTTGTGAAATACAGACTGCAAGGTGGGCAGTAGATTGGGTAAGTCTTCTCACTACAGTGTTTTTTGCCTAGAAGTTAGTAATACATTTTCAGAGAAAATTTTAAGTTTTGTTTGTTTGTTTGTTTTTCTTTTTGGAGACGGAGTCTTGCTGTGTCGCCCAGGCTGGAGTGCAGTGGCACAGTCTTGGCTCACTGCAACTTCCACCTCCTGGGTTCGAGTGGTTCTCCTGCCTCAGCCTCCTGAGTAGCTGGGAATACAGGTGTGTGCCACCACACCCGGCTTGTATTTTTAGTAGAGATGGGGTTTCTCCATGTTGTTCAGGCTGGTCTCAAACTTCTGACCTCATGATTGACCCACCTTGGCCTCCCAAAGTGCTGGGATTATGGGCATCAGCCACTGCGCCAAGCCCTTTTTTTTTTTTTTTTAATTCTGGGGTATATGTGCAGAACGTGCAGGTTTGTTACATAGGTATACACATGCCATGGTGGCTTGCTGCACCCATCAACCCGTCGTCTACATTAGGTATTTCTCCTAATGCTATCCCTCCCCCAGCCTCCCACCCCCACTTTTTTTAAAAAAGAAATATTTTTGCCACTGAAGTGTACTGGAGGTATCTGCTGTAGGTCCGAGCATACAGTAGATATCCCATAAATTTTTGGGTGTTTTTATGGTGAGAGGGCTTTGTACAGTGTTAAACATGTCAACTAGTGCTCTTTAAATCTTTCCTAAACCATATTTTGTTATGAATCAGATTGTTAAATCTGTAGTCACTACAAAGACGATGTACCGTGTTTAACTATTTAAGAAAACCATGTTTTATGTGGATGCCCCAGTGAAACAATACCTTATGTAACCCAAAATGGTCATGGTTACATATATATAACATATGTTAAGTGGAGTGAATCAGCATATGTTACGCACTGAGCTATGGGATGTTATGAATATATAAAAAGAAGGAAGTTTTAGTTGTAACCTAATCCTTGTCTTTGAAGACTTAAAACTGATGTTGGGCTTCAATTAACCACTTCCCACCCCCAGTCTAAATTCTGTGACATTCTCAGGAGTAGAAAAATAAGACAATCTGTTAGATCACATTAGCTTAAATTATAGAGATAGAACTTAATGTGATTAGTAAATCCCACTGGGTTGATTGGGGGTTTCAACTTGTGTTTTAGAATGGAGTTGAAAATTGACGTGGTTGAAATGAGCTCGCTTTTTGAAATTGACTTGCATCTCTAGGGCTTATAACTGGTGTTGAAAGGTATGGATGTAGGTGTATTCTGTAAGGAAGCAACTTATTTGGAAATGATTTTAGAGATGAGGCAAGAAAAGATCAACATCTGAGAAAGACTAATAGGAAGGAAAGGCTGAAATGAGAGAATTTAAGGGCAAACAGAGGGGGCCTGGGTGTCCAGCTGTCAAAGATCAGAGGAGATTCTGAGACTAAAAACATACCCTGAGATTACCTAGCTAAGGACTTTATAGCCTCTTTGTGGTGGTTGTATTGTAAATGTGCTGAAATAAGAAGTTGCTTGATGTCTCTTTCCTTTTAAGGAAAGGTAGGATCTCTTGAGGTGGACAATGAATGGCCAAATTAAATGAAACTGAGCATGTGAGCATTCTTTTGCCAGATAAGCACATCCCTAAGTGAATTTCTCTTCTTTCATACACAACAGAAGAACAAAACCTTAAATAAGTTAATAGCCATTAACAGTGCTTAGAACGCAAAATGAGCATTTCAGAAGATGAGCAGACTTCAGAGTACACAGTATTTTTATGGATTTGATCAATATTTTGTTTGAAAACAAATCTTAACCTAAGCCTTTTGAAACTGTGGTAACATGAAAATGATTCTATCCTTATTCAGAGGCAGTATATTGCTGTACTTTCTATGCTTTGGGACCAGTTTAACAGATTCCTGATAGAAGAGTAATAGATGTTATTATTTTTTGTTTTTTGGTTTTTGTTTGAGACTGAGTCTTGCTCTGTCACCCAGGGTGGAGTGCCATGGCATGATCTTAGCTCATTGCAAGCTCCACCTCCCAGGCTCAAGTGATTCTTCTGCCTCAGCCTCCCGAGTAGCTGGAAATACAGGCGTGCACCACCACACTCGGCAAATTTTTGCATTTTTTGGTAGAGACAGGGTTTCACCATGTTGGCCAGGCTGGTCTCTAACTCCTAACACCAAGTGACCCGCCCACCTCGGCCTCCCAAAGTGTTGGGATTACAGGCGTGAGCCACTGCGCCTGGCCAGATGTTATTATTTTAAGACATTCTTCAGATTTCCTTAGTTCCTTTATTGTATCATTTACTTAATATCTACTTTACATTTTAGCCTCGTATCATAATTAAAGGAAGTAGTTTAACCAGAATTGTTAGCAGTTTTTGAGATAGGTACTCTTTTTCTACATTTCTGTGTTGCTGTACATTTGTATCTATTGTGAGTCTGTGGAAGAAATCCATAAACATGGAATCAGATTTAAAATAATTTTTCTTCTTTAAAAATAACTTTAAACTGCCCCATTTATAAGATTTAAATGTGGGGAATACTTTAAATGACAGTGTGATTCTTGTTGTATTCTTTGTGCTTTGGGATCTCCTTCGGTAGCCTCCTTTGTCATACACAATTTCAAGGTTCTACAAAGTGGGGAGGCATTTCAGTTGGCTAAAGCTTGGTTTTGTGAAAACTATTCGTTTGTTAAGAAAGTGGATTTAAAGCAAACTGTGGTTCAAACAGGGAGACAAATACACGCAGGCAACATGGAAGGGATGTCTAAGAAAATTTGTCTACAGTGTATCAGAGAGCAATAGCAGAGCAGACAGAATGTCTCTGCAGATTTTTGGAGTCTCGCTCCATTACCCAGGCTGGAGTGCAATGGCGTGATCTTGGCTCAGAGCAACCTCCACCTCCCAGGTTCAAGCGATTCTCCTGCCCCAGCTTCCCTAGTAGCTGGGATTACAGGCGCCTGCCACCACGCCCAGCTAATTTTTTTTTCTTTTTTTCTTTTTTTTTTTTTTTTTTAGTAGAGCTGGGGTTTCACCATGCTGGCCAGGCTGGTCTTGAACTCCCTACCTCAGGCGATCCACCAGCCTCGGCCTCCCTAAGTGCTGGGATTACAGGTGTGAACCACCGCACCCGTCCATCTCCACAGATTTAAACATGAACAAAAGGAAAAGAAACTAGTATGCAGCTGTACAGACTTACTACAGGAAAAAAAGACAAAGTGTTGTGGGAAGGATGTAATTACGGTAAGCATGGCTGGAGCAAAGACTATATAACCAACTCTCTTTTTTCTTTTAATTCTTTTCAAATTGATACAGGGTCTCGCTATGTTGCCCAGTGTAGTCTGGAACTCCTGGGCTCAGGCAGTCCTCCTGTTTGGCCTCCCAAAGTGCTAGCCACTGCACCTGGCCCCAGCTCTCCTTTTTCCTGGAGAGGGAGCATCTAATTCAGCAGTCCCAACCTTTTTGCTGCCAGGGACCGGTTTTGTGGAAGTCAGTTTTCCACAGACTCTGAGGTGGGGAAAATGGTTTTAGGATGATTCAAGCACATTACATTTATTGTGCACTTTATATTTTACAATGTAATAATAGAAATAATGAAATAATTATACAACTCAATGTAATGTAGAATCAGTGGGAACCCTGAGCTTGTTTTCCTGCAGCTAGACAGTCTCATTTAGGGGTGATGGGAGACAGTGACAGATCATTAGGCATTAGATTATCATAAGGAGAGTGCAACCTAGATCCCTTGCATGTGCAGTTCACAGTAGGGTTTGTGCTATGAGAAGCTAATGCCGCTGCTGATCTGGTGGGAGGCAGAACTCAGGTGGTAATGCAAGCAGTGGGGAGTGGCTGTAAATACAGATGAAGCTTCACTGGCTTGCCTGCTGCTCCCTTCCTGCTGTGTGTGTGGCCCAGTTCCTAACAAGACATAGACCAATACCAGCCTGGGGGTTTGGGACCCCTGATATAATTGTATCTTAAGGACTACGGTAGAACCTAGCAGGCAGGAACTCTTAAGTTATGACATCAAATCATTAAATTATTTGGATTAAGACTAGACAGAAAGCAATGCCTCATATCTGCAAAAAGGCAAAAGAGGGACTTAGTATAGGTATGAGAGATGCCAAAAATGTTTACACAAGCAAGATAAAAATGGAGATTCATTATGGGCAATTCATTGATAATACAGAACTTGTTATTTATACCTAACCTTGTTCCCAAAAGGTTATAAAATGTCTTACCGATGAATGTATAATAAAATATCAAATGTAACTAAAGATGCATAGATAAGGACATCCATAGAGAGAGAAAGTGGGAAAGGACTAGTAGTATAGTTCACAAAATGTACCATTAGTTCTTGGATTTTTTTTAAGAACTTGCCTTAAGTTTTCTAGCAGTCATCCTAAAGAGGAAAGAATAATTTTTACATTGGCTATTAAAATTCAAACAAATAGTCACCGAGGATCTAAGATCAGAGAAGTTTTTTGAAGGTCTTCATAAATGACATTATACTGTCCTCAGTAACTTCCTCACAGTAAGTATGTCAACAGGTTCTTAGGGCTTTTAACCATAAGGCTGATGGCTTAACTCAGAGACAATTCATTAGAAGTGATTCTATAGGAGTCCAAAATGACTTCTATAGATTCCAGGTATTCAGATGGATACAAAGTCATTGAGGCCGGGCGCGGTGGCTCAAGCCTGTAATCCCAGCACTTTGGGAGGCCGAGACGGGTGGATCACGAGGTCAGGAGATCGAGACCATCCTGGCTAACACGGTGAAACCCCGTCTCCACTAAAAAAATACAAAAAACTAGCCGGGCGAAGTGGCGGCGCCTGTAGTCCCAGCTACTCGGGAGGCTGAAGCGGGAGAATGGCATGAACCTGGGAGGCGGAGCTTGCAGTGAGCTGAGATCCGGCCACAGCACTCCAGCCTGGGCGACAGAGCAAGACTCCGTCTCAAAAAAAAAAAAAAACACAAAGTCATTGATAATCTCATGATGTTTTTGTGTATATAATGAGTAATAGGGTTTGGATAGGTTCTTGTTTGATTTTAATCTTCCCTAAACCTATTTTTCCGATGAGGCTATCTTGAGTTTCTGAATTATAAAATCCATAGGAGTTTTAAATAACAAAACCTTCAAGATAGGGTAGGGAATATTTTCATTTTATTGCCACTGACATCCTTTTGGGGAAGTTAAGAATTCTATTTAAAAAATCCCCAGTTGTATCAGAATTATTTATCAGAACAGTTCTCTTTGTCATATGAGGATTATTAAAACTCTTCCTTTTACCTGTTAATTACAGAACGGCGACACATATTAACATGCCTGTTTTTTCTTTTAACAGCATATCTTTCTGAAGCCATGAAGCTGACACAGTCTGAGCAGGTGAGACATGTTCCCAATATTTTCAACAAGGGTTAGAAAGGTTTTCTTGTAGAGGCTTGAATTGTGTGTATAGCAAAGCGTTGTGTCCCTCTCAAAATGCTATAGTCAAAAATATATAAAATGGGCAAGGGAAGAGCACTTCACAACGGAAATTAAAACTAAATGAACTACAGTCGATGCCCCAGACATGGAATGCAGAAACTTCTTTTTTTCTAGTGGTTACTCACAGATCTCAGATTGCCAGCCAGATGTACCTTTTAGAGAGCCCTCTTTGGACCATTCCTGATCATTAGCTCTTATTTGATCATTAGCTCACAGTCAGTAAACAGGCCTGGCCAAGAGGAAACCAGCTGGACTACCCTTTGCTTGTCAAAGATAATTTAAATGTGACCCGTCTCCCACTTGTCTTTGCTTGAGTTCTTAAGCAGTTCAGGTACTTTTAAATTTGTTTCACCAATTGCTTTAAATTGTCTTCTGTGTTTGGGGAGGCCCTGCCAAGTGTTTCAAGATACATTTATTCATAAGACTGGGCATGGTGGCCCATGCCTATAATCCCAGCACTTTGGGAGGCCAAGGCAGGGGGATCATACTTGAGCCCAGGAGTTCGAGACCACCCTGGGCAACATAGTGAGACCCCATCTCTACAAAAATTTTAAAAAATTAGCTGTGCATGGTGGCACATGCCTGTAGTTCTAGCTACTTGGGAGGCTGAGGTGGGAGGATCACTTGAACACCTGAGTTCAAGGCTGCAGTGAGCTATGACTGGACCATTGCACTTCGGCCTCGGCAACAGGGACCCTGTTTCTAAAATAAATACATATAAAATATCTTGTTTGAAACTTTTTATTGTAAAAGTATCAGTTAAGGAGATCATTTCTGTGAGGTATATCAGTGGCAGGGAGAGCCACTAGTTTCTCAAACTGAACCAAGGGAACTTTAAAGTTGTGTTCTGTCCCTTTCATTGCCTTTGAAAGTATGGAATCTGCTCGTGATACAGGCATGCTTTGAACTATCCAAACACACTGTTGATAAAGATGACTTTCTTTTTAGCTGTTGGTAGAATTAGTATGTCTACAGAGGAAAGATTTCTAATTTTAAGTTGAGTACAAATGCCATTACACATGGGGTCAGGCACATTGAGGAAAACATCTGATTTAGTGTATTGATTGGGAATAGGACTTCTAACTTTCTGAATGAATGGTGTTTTTGCAAACATAGTATGTAAATTGTAAGTGTTGTTGGGTTATTCAGAAAGGAGGATTTTGGAGTAGTGTATGTTGGACATTACTAAGACACTTAAAATGTTAAAATTCTTCAAATTTTACCTTTCCTTCTATGTAATAGGCTCATCTTTCACTGGAATTGCAAAGGGATAGCCATATGAAACAGCTCCTCCTCATCCAAGAGAGATGGAAAAGGGCCCAACGTGAAGAAAGATTGAAAGCCCAGCAGAACACAGACAAGGATGTAGCTGCCCATCTTCAGGCATCTCACAAACCCTCTGCAGAGGATGCAGAGGGCCAGAGCCCCCTTTCTCAGAAGTACAGCCCTTCTACAGAGAAATGCCTGCCTGAGATTCAGGGGATCTTTGACAGGGATCCAGACACACTACTATATTTACTTCAGCAAAAGAGTGAGCCAGCAGAGCCATGTATTGGAAGCAAAGCCCCAAAAGATGATAAAACAATTATAGAGGAGCAGGCAACCAAAATTGCAGATTTGAAGAGGCACGTGGAGTTCCTTGTGGCTGAGAATGAAAGATTAAGGAAAGAAAATAAACAACTAAAGGCTGAAAAGGCCAGACTTCTAAAAGGTCCAATAGAAAAGGAGCTGGATGTAGATGCTGATTTTGTAGAAACATCAGAGTTATGGAGCTTGCCACCACATTCAGAAACTGCTACAGCCTCCTCGACCTGGCAGAAGTTCGCAGCAAATACCGGGAAAGCCAAGGACATTCCAATCCCCAATCTTCCTCCCTTGGATTTTCCTTCTCCAGAACTTCCCCTTATGGAGCTCTCTGAGGATATTCTGAAAGGATTTATGAGTAATTAAAATGGAAGGCCACAGAAAAGGGGAAAAGAGGAAATAATACAGTAATCATTAATCCAGCAAAACAAAAAATGAAAAGGGAAAACCACATAGAAGGGTCATCCCGGAAATGCTTCATCTGGTGGACTGTGGGAGCAGAGGCATTGCCAGGACTTGGGAAACAGTCACTGTGAAATGCGCCGCATATCTCATTCACTCACTTGAGCTAATGATTCCGACTTGGCAGACACTAAACTCATGGAGGTTCGGTTTCTCCTGATACAAACCAAATGGCTACCTGGAATAATTTCTTTCAAGCAACAGTTATTTTTCTTATCTTCAGGGTTAAAATGTATAAAAGTTATGTGTAATTAATCTATAATGCCATAAATGATAATGCAAAACCTAAATAATATGGTGGCCGGAGGGGCTGCCTTATATTTGAAACATGCTTTCTATCATGCATTGACTGTATGCATTTTGTTAATGCACATTTTGTTTGTTTAAATAAGGTGTGTAAGATACACACCCTTCTAGATGAAACTATATGTGCCACACTTTGCACTACTCATAATAACCTCAAGACTATCAGAAGAAATATTTAAATTTCCATTTTATGAAGAAAGGAACCAAATTATTATGCTTTTTTTAAACAAATTACCAGTTTACATAATTAATCAGGGTGCATTTTAAGTTCTAACTTTGTTTATTGTATAGTGCATCATTTGAAAATACCAAGGAGGAAATACCCTTTGTTTTTAATGATGCAAGAGTGGAAGTAATGCTAGTTGGCAGTATTTGATTGTAAGAAATCAATAAAGTAATTGTGTTTTATACCTTTGTTGAATGTGGTTGATAGTTAAAAAGCAAGGCACTGAGAGGCTTCTCTCTGCGTTGTAAACTTTGAACAGTTGCGGTTAGATGATTACTTTTGTGTGTCAAGGATGTTTTTTTTTCCTTCAGTGTTTTGTAGTCCATTTCCCTTACGACTAGGGTGACAGAGAGTACAGAAGTTCCTGAGGTTTAAATGTGTTATTTCCAACCTTTTTCCTGACCACCACATGGAAAATGCTCAGGGCTGCTCTAGGCTGGAGGGAGCTGTCCCTTGGGCACCTGCCACCCTGTCAGAGCATAGTGTGGGGAAGTGCTGCTTTGGATTCTCTCTGCCAAGCTGAATGATGTTCCATGAGAAAGAAGGGGAAGAGGAGAATATAAGCAAAACATTTGCGTGCAAGCTACTGGGCATGTTGAAATCTTGGGTTTGCTGTGTGGAATTACAGAAGTGAGAAATACATTGCCTCCTCTGAGGACAATTGGGTTGAGGAAGTTGGGCTAGGCTCACAAATCCAGTGATGAAACTAGTAGAAATAGGGCCAGGCGTGGTAGCTTATACCTGTAATCCCAACACTTTGGGAGGCTGAGATGGGAGGGTCGCTTGAACCCAAGAGTTTGCGACCAGCCTGGGCAACATAGTGAGACCCTGTCTGTACCCAAAAAAAACTTTAGCTGGGTGCAGTGATGGTGCGCCTGTAGTTGCGGTTACTCCAGAGGCAGAGGTGGGAAGATGACTTGAGCCTGGGAGGTTGAGGCTGCTGTCATCACACCACTGCATTCCAACCTGGACACTACAGTGAGATTCTGTCTCAAAAAAAAACCAGTAGAAGTGACCATGGAGAAATCGTATTTTTTCCTGTCTCATCTTGCAGATGAAACAAAAAATAAACTAGCTTGTTAAATTATTTTGAGCTCTATACTCTCTTAAAAGTTACGTTAATTTCCTGGGCACAGTGGCTCATGCTTGTAATCCCAGCACTTTGGGACACCGAGGCAGGGGATCACCTGAAGTCTGGAGTTCGAGACCAGCCTGACCAATATGGCAAACCCTGTCTCTTACTAACAATACAAAGATTAGCTGGGTGTGGTGGCATGTGTCTGTAGTCCCAGCTACTTAGGAGGCTGAGGCAGGAGAATCACTTGAACCTGGGAGGCGGAGGTTGCAGTGAGCCAAGATCACGCCACTGCACTCCAGCCTGAGCAACAGAGCTGGACTCTGTCTCAAAAAAAAAAAAAAAAAAAAAAAAAAATTAGTTTGTTTATCTCAGTGTTTTTTTATTACTATTTTTTCTGTTTGACTATAATTTCTGTTCTGCTAAACATCTCAGTGTTTTAATATCCTAGACTCAGAACATTTTACTTGCCTAACCTTGCTCATAAAACTTGATATTAAAAGCTTATGCCAAAAATAAGTCATGTGTTGCTTAACAAGGATGTGTTCTGAGGAAAATGTTGTTAGGTGATTTTTTCATGTGAGCATCCTAAAGTTGACTTACACAAACGTAGGCGGCAGAGCCCACTCCACACCTAGGCTGTATAGTCTTGCTCCTGGGCTACAAACCTGTACAGCATGGGACTATACTGACTAGGCAGTTGTAACACAATGGTATTTGTGTATCTAAACATAAAGGTATGGTCTTATAATGTGTCATGTGGCCCATCATTGACTGAAATGTTATATGGCACATGACTCTATTAGCCTAGCCATTTCTCTCTAAAAGATGAGCTCTGTTACATTTAACACACACACTTTTTTTTTTTTTTTTGAGATGGAGTCTCACTGTTGCCCAGGCTGGAGTGCAAAGGTGCGGTCTCTGCTCCCTGCAACCTTTGCCTCCCGGGTTCAAGCGATTCTTCTGCCTCAGCCTCCCGAGTACCTGAGACTACAGGCATGCGTCACCACAACAGGCTAATTTTTGCATTTTTAGTAGAGCTGGGGTTTCACTATGTTGGCCAGGCTGATCTTGAACTGACCTCGTGATCTGCCTGCCTTGGCCTCCCAAAGTGTTGGGATTACAGGCGTGAGCCACTGCGCCTGGCTGTGACATGAACAGTTTTCTAACTTACCCCCCTTTTCTACCACTACCACCTCCTTCCAGGGCCCTTCCCTGCCATTACTTTTACCAATTTGATATATATTTTCTAGGGCCCATTTATTTGCATTTGCACTAACATATTTATTTGGACTAATTTTACTTTTCTGTTGTCTTTGAAACTTACAGTATTTAATACGCTCGTTTAATCTGGTTCTGAAGTTTTGTGTTAGAATCTGTTACTAGAGTTTATGTGCCTTTTGACCAGGAGTATGTGGTACTTCTGCAGCATCCTAGCACCATGTCTTCTATAGAGTAGATACTGAATCAAACCCCAAAACCCCGCTTGTTTCATTCATTCTTAAGACCTAGCCTCTACACCCATTGCCCCTCTCCTGGTTGGGGTTGTTAGGTGGTGGTGTGTCTTTGTCTAGCATAAGGCACTGAAAGGGATGTGAGAATAGCTTACTTCCTCTAAATAATGCATTCTGCATGTGTAGGAAGTTTAGTGGCCTCTTGTCCTTCATTATTCAGTGGTGGCCTCTTGCTGTTGAATCCAGATAACTGGACGTTAAAAAGTCCTAGCAATTTGGGAGGCTGAGATGGGAGGATTGCTTGATCACAGGAGTTCAAGACCAGGATGGGCAACGTAGTGAGACCCTGTGTCTACATTTAAAAAAAAAAAAAAAAAAATGAGGTATGGTGGTACATGCTGAGTCCTAGCTACTTGGGAGGCTGAGGTGGGAGGATCACTTGAGCCCATGAGTTCAAGGCTGCAGTGAGCCATTACCATGCCACTGCACTCCAGTCTGGGCAATAAAGCAAGACCCTGTCTCAATCAGCCCAGAAAGCCTACCTCCGAGTTCTCATTGTCAGCTTTTCACAGACTAACAACAAAAGAAACATTTCTTTCATAAATAGTGTGTAGGAACAATTTTAGCTTAACCACAGGTAATGCATACTACCTAGGAACCATATTTAAGAGAAAGGGGGATAGGAGGAATTACGTTTTCAACATCATCAGTTCCTTCAAAACCATGTCTATCCCAGGTGTTTTATCAAGGTTATTGGAATAATGAAAATGTTTTGTCTGTAGATAAGCCAATTCAAAATGGTAAGTACATTATCTTTCTGCTTTTATAAGTCTGTGGGTACCTTTTTGTTTTAATATGTTTTGGATGTTACAATTTTTAGGGTCTTTAAGCAATGTTATTTTATATATAAACCACCTGAGGTCCAGAAGCTTGTGAGTTACATGAAGTGATGTACCAGACTGGGAGCAGAGCCCAGAGGAAGGTAAGGCCTGATCACCATTTAGACTGTAGTGAGTTTACTGGGCCACACTGGGACTGGGTTGTCTAGTTGTCCTTCTGTGCCAAGGGACCTGATCTTCATGTACACAATATACCTCTGCTACTTTCTGCTTCCCAAGGAGGCATTGGAGACTATGATATTGTGATTTATAAGAAGAAATAAATATTTTGCTGTTTGTCTCTGGTTCCTGGCACAGAGCTCCCAAGTCTCCTGTAATTTCCTGGCTGGTAGGAACTTTTGTTCTAATGTTATGCCTCTCCATGGGCCCCTGGATAGGGATTGGTCACCAGAAAGACCAGCCTATGATTAGAAGCTTAAAACTTTCAGCCCCACCCCACCCTTTGGAAGGGGAGAGGGGCTGCAGATTGAGTTACAATTGATTATGCCCATATGATTAAGACTCCATAAAAATCCCTGAACTACATGATTCTTGGAGCGTCCATGTTACTGAACATGTGGAGCTGGTGTGCCCTGAGAGGACACAGAAACCCCATGCCCCTGCCCCATGTCTGTCTCCCATCTAGCTGTTCTGATAAGTACTTTCATAATAAATAGTTAAATGTAAATAAGATGTTTCCCTAAGCCATTCAAGCAAAGGATTGAATCCAAAGGGGTTAGGCAGCAGTGGGGAGTGTTGTGGGAACCTCTGATTTACAGCTGGTTGGTCAGAAAAACAGGTCGAACCTGGGACTTGTGGTTGGGTCTAAATTAAGGGTAGTCTTGTGGGACCGAGCCCTTAACCTCCAGGTAGGTAGAGCCAGAGTTGAGTTAAATTTGTAGGATCACCTACCAGAGAATTGATGTGTGGGAAAAAAAACTCACACCTGGTGTTGGAAGTGAAGTACGGAGAGTGAGTTGAGAGAAAAAAAGTGTTGGTTTTTCTTTTTTTTTTTTTAAAGATCATTTTATTTTTTGAGATGGTCTCACTGTTGCCCAGGCTGAAGTACAGTGTGTCAATCATGGTTCACAGCAGCGTTGATCTCCTGGGCTCAAGGGATCCTCCCACCTCAGCCTCCTGAGTACCAAGGACTACAGGTGTGCCACCACACCTAATTTTTTAATGTTTTGTAGAGTTGGAATTTCACTATGTTGCCCAGGCTGGTCTTGAACTCCTGGCCTGAAGTGATCCTCCTGCCTCAACCTCCAAAAGTGCTGGGATTACAGGCATGAGCTACCACGACTGGCCTAGTTTTTCTTTATTCAGAAACCATCTGGTGAGACTTGAGTTTGTTTTTACACTCAATAGAAAAAAGCTTCATGTCTATTTTTAATGATAACCCTTCATTTGTGAGCAGTTGTGGTTAGAATCTTATTTGAAAATGATTAAGATGAATACTTGTGTGAGGCAGTCTGCCACAGGGTGTTTATAACCTATTTGAAGCGTCAGGGTGTAAACTAATAGTAGCTATTATTTATTGATTCATTCTAAATCGTAGGTTATGTAAAGATCAAAAGTGTTTAATTTTAATATCATTATATTGTGTCATAATCCCAGTGTAGTCTAATCAAAGATCTCTGGGAGTGGATGGCGTGGCTGTTTAAAAAAGTATAAAGGGCATCCTCAGATTATTTGTTATATCCCAGGTGCAATCTTGTGTTTTTCAGAGCTACTGCTAACCAACACTGCCATCTGGTGGACAGTAAGAAACTTCTGGTTCTTGTTGGGTCCATTAGCCAGGAAGGGTATTATGGTGTCGACTCAAGGCTAGGCTGTGCCAATGACTGACATGGAAGAATGAATCTGTTGAGGTGTTACTTGACTTCTGTCTAGAATAGATACAGAAAACCAATTCAAAAAGAAAGTGTCTTTAAGAAGCCTGGGCCAGGTTAGTGCAGGCAGGGACTGTAGTCTTACATACTAGTTTCCTGTCTGATATGACCTTTCAGGTTTTGCTGCCTGGGTTTAATCTCAAGAAGGTTGACCCTCAGTGGGCCTGGAAGTGCCTGGAGGTTAGGCTGAAAGCTATCATTAGCAAGACTTGGTCTAGCTGGGGAGAAGGGTTTGCTGATCTGGAGAATTTGGCAGCCAAAGCAGGCCTGAACCAATACCAATTTCTTTAGAAAAGAATCAACTTGATGTTTGCTCAGGACCTGGGAAGGAGGTGTGGTGGGCCACAAAGAGTTAATAAAGGCTGGGCACAGTGGCTCCTGCCTGTAATCCCAGCACTTTGGGAGGCTGAGGCGGGTGGATCATTTGAGGTCAGTAGTTCAAAATCAGCCTGGCTAACATGGTGAAACCCCATCTCTACTAGAAATACAAAAATTAGCCAGGTGGTAGTGGTGGGCCCCTGTAATCCCAGCTACTCGGGAGGCTGAGGCAGGAGAATCGCTCCAGCCTGGGAAGCGGAGGTTGCAGTGAGCCGAGATCCCACCACTGCACTCCAGCCTGGGCCACAGAGTGAGACACTGTCTCAAAAAAAAAAAAAAAAAAAAAAGTCCTTAGTTGGATGCTGGTAAATGTCTCATAGTAAGAGTAGTTTATAAACATCTTGCCTTATGCTACTAAAAATACAAAGTAGCTGGTATACTTCTCACCTCCATTAAAGTATCTGGGATCAAAGAATGGGAAATGACTTTCTAGGTATTTCTCTCTCTTTTTTCTTTTTTTAGATGGAGTCTAGCTCTGTTGCCTAGGCTGGAGTGCAGTGGTGCGATCTCGGCTCACCACAACCTCCGCCTGCCCGGTTCAAGTGATTCTCCTGCCTCAGCCTCCCTAGTAGCTGGGACTACAGGCATGCGCCACCACACCCAGCTAATTTTTGTATTTGTAGTAGAGACAGGGTTTCACTATGTTGGCCAGGCTGGTCTTGAACTCCTGACCTCATGATCTACCCGCTTGGGCCTCCCAAAGTGCTGGGATTACAGGCATGAGCCAGTGCACCCGGCTGTATTTCTAGAACAGCAGGAACAAAGGCATGGAATTAAGGGAGGTGAGTAATCTTGGTCAGAATCATACAGTAGGACAATATGAGATGAAATTTGAGGGAGGCTCAAGTGGATTAGCTTTTTATTTCCTAAAGATGAAGGGGCCAAGATCAGGTTCCGGACTTGAGGAATGGAAAATATTTGGAATAAGCCCTCAAAGTTAGGACCAAAAGAATCCAAGTGAAGGCGAGTTTAGTTTTTGCGGTCTTAGCCTGTTTCTCTAATGCGGGCGCACTACATTAGAAAAAAGTGGGAGGGCCCTTTTGACTCTCTGACCAGCACCACGGCAGTTGGCAAGAACAAGCGCCTTACGAAAGGTGGCAAAAAGGGAGCCAAGAAAAAAGTGGTTGATCCATTTTCTAAGAAAGATTGGTATGATATGAAAGCACCTGCTATGTCCAATATAAGAAATATTGGAAAGGCACTCGTCACCAGGACCCAAGGAACCAAAATTGCATCTGATGGCCTCAAGCGTCGTGTGTTTGAAGTGAGTCTTGCTGATTTGCAGAATGATGAAGTTGCATTTAGAAAATTCACGCTGATTACTGAAGATGTTCAGGACAAAAACTGCCTGACTAACTTCCATGGCATGGATCTTACCCGTGGCAAAATGTATTCCATGGTCAAAAAGTGGCAGACAATGATTGAAGCTCATGTTGATGTCAAGACTACCGATGGTTACTTGCTTCATCTGTTCTGTGTTGGTTTTACTAAAAAACGCAACAATCAGATACGGAAGACCTCTTGTGCTCAGCATCAACAGGTCCGCCAAATCCGGAAGAAGATGATGGAAATCATGACCCGAGAGGTGCAGACAAATGACTTGAAAGAAGTGGTCAATAAATTGATTCCAGACAGCACTGGAAAAGACATAGAAAAGGCTTGCCAATCTATTTATCCTCTCCATGATGTCTTTGTTAGAAAAGTACAAATGCTGAAGAAGCCCAAGTTTGAATTGGGAAAGCTCATGGAGCTTCATGGTGAAGGCAGGAGTTCTGGAAAAGCCACTGGGGACGAGACAGGTGCTAAAGTCGAATGAGCTGATGGATATGAACCACCACTCCAAGAATCTGTTTAAAGTTCAGACTTCAAATAGTGTCAAATAAAAAGTGCTATCTGTGAAAAAAAAAAAGAAAAAAAGAAAAAAGTGGGAGGGGTAGTCCAGATATGACGGAAGGATAAAAAGGGTGAAGGAATCAAGAATACAAATGAGAAGGTCTTTAAAATTGCCAAACACAGATTCCAGGATGTACAGGAAGACAAAGGAGACAGGTTAATTTGGGAGTGGGATAGGACTCAGGGACCAAAGCCTCCTAAGGGATGCCCAAAGGTAGTTTCCGGGAAGGGACTCTTGATTTGGTTGATTGGAAGAACCAAACAACAATTAGCCCTAGGCTTCCTCCAAGGAAATTCCCTAAAGAAAAGTCTTGCTATTCAGAGTGTTATTAAGTCCCAGGGTCTTCGTTGCCACTAATAGATCTTTTTGGAGGGCCTGATATCAGATATTTCCCTATTCTTAGGAGGAGATGGCTGTTCAGGGAAGAACGCCAGATGTTAATAGAAGAAACAGAAGGATATTAAACATTCCATTAAGCTGGTGATTGGAAAAGAAAAAAAAAAGTTAAACATTGCCACAAAATCCTTTGGTTTCAGTGTTGAAACTAAATAAAACTCTAAGGAGGCAGCAAGATGTTAAATGGGGCAAGAGGGTCATAGACCAGTTTTCATTCTTAGGTAATGTTCATCTATTTGAAATATCCACACTTTGGGCATTGCGGTAAATTCCAGAATGGCACTTGTCTTGGTCTTTAAAGTTGGTTGAATACAGTACTTGAGGTATTGGTTGGATTTTTGAAAGGCAGGCTCATTTATTGAAAGGCTGGCAATGATAAATGGGCTCACAATTCAAAATGGAGGGATACAGACTTACATTGCTTGCCCATGGTTTTGTGATGATAAATCTGTGTGGGACTATGAAGCTATTAGAAATGTTCAGTTTAAGTGTTTGGCATATTGATATGCTGACAGAAAAAATGGTATGCCAATTTTTATATAATGATCTATGCTCTGTAGAGTGGCATACATGGAAAAGATTTGTCAGAAGTAAGCCAATAACCATGATCACCTCTGGGTGGGGGAATTACAGGTGTCCCCCTCCAGGTACCCTCCCTTCCCCCAATTCCTTACACTTCTTAGTCCTCACATTATCTTGATAAGTTTGGGGAAAAAATAAATAAAACCCCTGAGATTTTTAAGAATCAGAAACAATTTGAGCTCAAATCAATTAGTGATCACCCCTGTATACCTTTTAAGTAAACCCCTCTCCCTGTAGTTCACAGTAGTGGCTTCTGGCTTACAGGGTATCACAGAAAACTTCAACTTAACTTAGTTTAAACAGTAGAAACACCAGACTATGAGAATTTTTCAGTTGACCAAAATTTTTTCAGCTGACTTGAAAAATCCAGCCACCTGCTAAAGGTTGGAAAGACATGACTGGAATACTTAGGTGGACTCCTAACTCAGGTTGCATACAGGAAAGCAGACTACAGTGGCCCAGGGATAAGCAGCAATTTTCCAGGACTAAGTAATTTCTGGAGCTTGTACATTTGGAACACATTTACAACAATCTGTCATGGGACTCAATCTAAAGGGGCTAAATTGCTACTTTTATTTATCCTCTGGGAGGGAATGTGAGAAATAATGGATCAAGTCACATGATACCAATTCAACAGCTATGCCAAATCCTTAATGTTCTAGAATTGGTTTCTGAAATCCTATGGTTTCATTGGTTTTAGAAAGCTTTGATTTGAAGAATCTCTTGGTGTACAAGTCAATTCAGCTGTTGGTTTTGAACATGCAAATTTGTTCCAATATAATATATTATTTGCTTAGGGAGCAATTCATTCTGCAAGAAAATGAACGCAGAAAACTGCACCTCTTGAACCAAGCTGCAGGGAAACACATAAAGCACCCACACACACCTTGAATAGACACTTTCACAGTGACATTGAACTACACCCATCCATATTTCCTTTCCCTCTGATTCCAGATAGCCCACCTTCCAGATAACCCACCTTCTTTTCCCTCTATTCCAGATAGCCCTTACTTTCACAGGAAGTCAAATCACAAACTGCAACCCTTCTGAGGCCCACTTCCATAAGCACACTGAGTCTTCCTCAAGGTAAAGTGCCATATTTGTTTGTAGTGTTTATATATTTCTTAAATGTTTATGTGTAAACCCACTGTTTTTAAATGTGTAACTGGTGAAGTTTTAAAGTGCTATGCCCTAATACCATTTTTCATATAAGCCCTGTGGTTTGTATTTGTGGAACTTTTCATAGTGTAGTGATTTTTAGAAACTAAAATGGAATTCATTTTCCTAAAAGGTTGTATAGGCTGGCCTTTTTCCTTTCTATATGAAATGTTTGCTTAATATTTTCTTGTGCAATGTAATTTGTCTCTGCAAAACAGGAGTAAATTCCAGTTATTCAAAAATTTTGGAGATGAGTCCCCACATATGTATTACCCACTCCCAAACAAATTAGGGGATAAAATAAATATATTAGGTTGGCTATACAATGTTTGTTTGTTTGTTTGTTTGGAGAGGCGGGGTCTGGCTCTGTCACCCATGCTACAGTGCAGTGGTATGATCTTGGCTCACTGCAACCTCCATCTCTTGCTATTCAAGCTATTCTGCCTTAGACTCCAAAGTAGCTGGGATTACAGGCATGTACAACTACACCCAGCTAATTTTTGTATTTTTAGTAGAGACGGGTTTTCAACATGTTGGCCAGCCTGGTCTCGAACTCCTGACCTCAAGTAATCTGCCGGCTGCAGCCTCTCAAAGTGCTGGGATTATGGGCATGAACCACCACACCCGGCCTAAGTTCACTGATAAGAAAAGCGCCTCAGGCTACCACAGTATCTTCTAGATGTTTAATGTGAAAATAATGTGATTATATTTTATCTATAGAATGGGAGAGATGAGACTACATTGACTTGCCTACGACATCCTGGTAGTCGTTTACTAGACAACTATGATAGGAATTTGTCTAATTGACATTCACCTCTTATAAAGGCTATTCCAAGATGCAGCTCCTTCCCTGCTGCCCTTCTAGAACAAGAAATTAAGAGTGAATGACTTTCTAAATCACTCTTGAAAAGTGTATAGAAGTCTCAGTGAATGTGTTTATGCAAAAAGGCCAAACGGAGATCTAATATATACACATTTGCTCTGTCCTTTTTGTTACTTGAAGGGTTGTGCAAATACTACCTTTCCGAAGCCTTCCCTAACCCCAGGCAAAATTTATTACACCTTTTCCAAATACTTTGTATATACCTGTCATATACTATTTAGCATAGATGGGCCAGTCCTCAGCATCTTTTTTTTTTTTTAAACCATCATATCACCAATGCCTGCCTAACACTTTTGAGTAAGTTGTAAATACAGGGTTTTTGTTTGTTTGTTTTGAGACAGTCTTGCTCTGTCTCCTAGGCTGGAGTGCAATGGCACGATCTCGACTCACTGCAACCTCCGCCTCCTGGGTTCAAGCAATTCTTCTGCCTAAGCCTCTTGAGTAGCTGGGATTACATGCCTGTACCACCACACCCGGCTAATTTTTGTATTTTTAGTAGAGATGGGGTTTCACCATGTTGGTCAGGCTGGTCTCAAACTCCTGACCTCAGGTGATCAACCCGCCTGTCTCCCAAAGTGCTGGGATTATAGCCGTGGGCCACCACACCTGGCCCAAGATAGTTCTATCTTACACTTATGTAGGGCATGGCATGTGCGGCTGGGAACAGTGATCCCTGTCTTTGTCGTGAACTTCTTCCACTTACTAAAGCAAACCTGTATCACCCACCTTGAACCGTTGTTTCCATATTCCGCAGTAGCCCCACCTGTCAGTTACCATCCTTACTATGGTGCCAGAGGACCAAACTGGCTCTTCTTGGAAAAGCAGTCAGTTTGCATCTGATCTTACACTTCCTTCTCATTTCTTTTTTCTTTTTTTTTTTTGGAGAAAGTCTGGCTCTGTCGCCCAGGCTTGAGTGCAGTGGCACAGTCTCAGCTCACTGCAACCTCTGCCTCCCAGACTCAAGCAATTCTCGTGCCTCGGTCTAGAGAGTAGCTGGGACTACAGGCCTGTGCCACCAGGCCCAGCTAATTTTTATACTTTTAGTAGAGAAGGGGTTTCACCATGTTGGCCAGGCTGGTCTCAAACTTCTGGCCTCGTGATTTACCCACCTTGGTCTCCCAAAGTGTATTTGTTTGCTCATCCAGCTCTCCACATCTTTTATCCTCTGTTAAATTTGGGTCAAAGACTAAGGGGTGGTGAGGTAGTGTTGGCCTCTGTACTCATAATGCCCTTCCTCTCAAAGTGGAGTCCATTTGACCCACCCCGTACAATGTATGTCCTTGGTATACCCTCCACTGGCCCCAGGGCTGAGGTCTTTTTCACAGACAAGACACAGAAAGGACAATTCTGTTTTAGCTACAGCCAGTTGTGAAAACCTCCGCAGCCAAGAAAGGGAACTAACTTACAAGGCATGCAGCCAGTGACCTGGAGCCTGCCAACATTTCATTGTTATTTAAAAGTCAATTACTTTTCATTAAAAGAACCAGGACAAGCCAAAGTACTTCGCATACTACTAACATTTGCTACATTTTTATATTGTTTCAAAGCATATCTATGTAGGTTTATATAATAATTGCATAACTAGGCCATGTCATAACTTTTGCAGTTGGAAATGTCTGAGTCTGCATCCTGGTGACAGGACTGGCAGCATATATAACCTTGTGTCTTGGCCAGCTTGTTATCCCAAGTCATACTGAATACCGTATTGAATACAGAATGATAACTAGCTGGGCGCAGTGGCTCACACTATTGTAATCCCAGCACTGTGGATGGCCAAGTGGGCGGATCACCTGAGGTCAGGAGTTCAAGACCAGCCTTGGCCAACATGGTGAAACCCTATTCCTACTAAAACCACAAAAATTAGCTGGGCATGGTGGCGTGGGCCTGTAATTCAGCTACTTGGGAGGCTGAGGTAGGAGAATCCCTTGAACCCGGGAGACGGAGGTTGCAGTAAGCCAAGATCGTGCCACTGCACTCCAGCCTGGATGACAACAGCAAACTCCATCTCAAAAAAACAAAACAAAACAAAACAAAACCCATTATATAGAATAACTAAATCACTTTTTCCTCTCCCATGGCTGACTGCTGATCTCATTTGTGAGCATCTTTGATAAGCTGGCATCTAGAAATAGAACACATTGAATCTATCGATCTATAGTATATACGCACAGAGCAAAGTAAAGGTGTAACAGCACTTTTCTGAAGCTTATTAGTTTTACCCGGATGTTACTAAATCCATAACCTATCTACCAAAAAGGGAAGTGACAGAAAACCAGACACTGATTTTTCTGGGTATTACAGTCCCCAGACACATGGCAGAAGACAAATGCATTTGAATGCATGTATTGATTATTCATGAAAAGAAATCCATATTCCAGTAAAAACATTATCAATTAGGGCCAGGTATGGTGGCTTACACTTTTAATTCCAGCACTTTGGGAGGCTGAGGTAGGAAGATCACTTGAGCTCAGGAGATAAGAGACCAGCCTTGGTAACATAAGACCTCATCTCTACTAAAAAAAAAAAAAATACATAAGAAAATAATAAATAAGAAATTTAAAAATCACCCCTGTAATCCCAGCACTTTGGGGAGGCTGACGCGGGTGGATCATCAGGTCAGGAGTTCGAGACCAGCCTGGCCAACATAGTGAAACCCCATCTCTATGAAAAATACAAAAATTAGCCAGGTGTGGTGGCACACACCTGTAGTCCCAGCTACTCGAGAGGCTGAGGCCGGAGAATCACTTGAACCCGGGAGCTGGAGGTCGCACTGAGCCGAGATCACACCATTGAACTCCAGCCTGGGTGACAGAGTGAAACTCAGTCTCAAAAAATTAGCTGAGCACAGTGATGTGTGCCTGTAGTCCCAGCTACTCGGGAGGCTGAGGCAGGAGAATCACCTGAGCCCAGGAGTTCAAGGCTACAGTGAGCTATGATTGTACCACTGTACTCCAGCCTGGGCAACAGAGCGAGACTGTCTCAAAAAAACATTATACACTAGAATGGGAAAGAACTAAAGTACTCACCACGACTTTCCTTTTATAAAGGCTCTTTGTTGTTTCTCAAATTATTCTACACATTTAAGATAACACCATACCACTGTCTGGAGGGAGCTGACATACTCAGACATAATCCTGAGGAGCATCAGACCCAACCAAAAGGATGGAGAGAAAAAGGCCAGAGGAATTGCTCCAGTATAGGGAGTAATCAGTAATGAACTCCCCAGCCTTCCAAAAAGCCTACAAATGTCGTTAAGGATGTAAGCATTATGGTCCTCTCCCTTCACCCCAGGTTTACAAGGAATTAGGTCAGTAGCATGGAATTCAGACTATGGATAGAATATTCTTCCGACTATGGATAGAATACTCATTAAGGTGGGTCTGCACTGAAAGAAGCCACATTGCCTGGCTTTATCTTTGTTAGCTTCAGCTATTCAGAATAAGTTGTAAATGTGGTTCAAAGGTGGCTCGTGCAAGAACAAGCAGCAAAAGCTTTTGAGGAAAAACAATCGCCACAGACTGTGGGATCCTGGCAGGCTTTAGGGGACCAGCAGGTGGTGCTCTACTCCAGAACTAACACCTTGGCTTTCACTTAATATCAAAATTAAATCAGATGGAACATATGAAAGCATTAGGCAAAAGAAGCCACTTTATCAGCTGAGGCACATATGGAAAAATGGTATTTAAGAAAGTCAAAAGCTCACCAAAGAAGGTTCACAAAATCATTTGAAATATTCCTCAGGCCAATTTTTCTTTCTAGCCAAGTAGTCATTATTCATCCCATGATGAGTGTAGGTAATTAATGAGAAATGCCACATGTAGGTAATCCATGTGAAATGTAATTGCTCACATTCCTGGCTGAACCTTGCCTGAAGTGGAGGGTGGCATAACAGATTACATGGAGCTAAATGATGGTGACACAGGGAAAAACAGTATAAGCAACTTGCAAGGTGTTACAACGTGGACTCCCACTTTCTTCTTTTAAGCTAAATGCTTTCAGATGAGAAGGAAAGGCTAAACTCTCAATATCCTGCAGGTGTCAGTGGAGACCTACATCTTTCCAGCAACCTAAAGGGTTACGAATACGTAAGCCTCAAGCAACCAACTGACAATAGCAGCCAGCTATTAAAACCAAGACTTCAAATTAAAACAGCTTGCTAAGGTCATACAGTAAGTGGCAGAACTCATATTTATATCCAGGATGACTGACTTCGGGTTCTTCTCTGCCCCCAGTGGTATGCTTGTCAACACAGGGAGAACTCTGGAAAAAGTCAATTTTTGATAAAGTCCTTTTAATGGAAAATGTAAAACCCCTTTCAACTTTAATGTACAAAGCCATATGTAACACTTGCACTTTAACAAAAGCAAGCCAATGTTTTAAAAAAATACATCATTAAATGTATATATGTATATATTTACATAGCATATTAAGTTTAATATTTAGCTTTAAAAGTTCACATAAATTTTACCAAAATGAGACAATTTTAAATAAATTACACCTTTTGAAAATGTTTAATTGTACAGTCAATAGCTTCAACAAAATATTGAAGTGTCTGTATTTAGTATCTACTTTATATACTTTATACTTTACAAATTTTACAATTATTTGGCAGTAATTTTCTGATTATGACATGACTGCTGTGCGATTCAGCAATTTCCCAGATGCAGGCAATAGCTGGTGTTTGTGTCCTATTCTCACAGTAACTGTCTCAATGTAGTGAAAAATATCAGTAATTTTAGTAAACTGTACAAGGTCACATTTACACTTGATCAACAATATAGCATAGAATTTTTTATTTTTTACCAAAAATAAATACATCATTTTAAATCTGGCATTTTCACAAACATCATATACACTATAATACAAAACAGCTATATAGTGCTGCTTTTAAAATTCTGTTTGTTTTATAGCTAACATTGAATCACAGGAGCTGTGACATAGGCTATACTGCTGCAGTGTCAGTAACAAGTAATTACTACAAAGAGAATTTCTTGGCACTGATGGTTTTATGAAGCGTAAGTCAGTGTGCATACATATCATCATTCAAGGTTAAGTAATCCCAGTTCAATGACCTAAACATATCAAACTGGATCACACTTAATTTTCTTCCATATCCTCTACTTCATCCTCATGTATCTTCAAGGCTCTCACCATTTCTTTGACGGCATGATACAAAATATTTTTAACCTGAAAGAGATGTTGATATTTCTAATCACTTCAGTTGGACAGAAATTAAAAAATGAAAACTTCCAGATTTTACAAAAAAAACTATTTTAATAGGGGCCTAGGAAAGCCAAATATAAGAAAAATGTTAAGCCAAAAGGGACACTATAAATCATACAATTAAATACATGGTGGTGTTAATCTTTGTCACCCTAATGTGACCAACTAGGCAATGACTGCCTAAGCTGTTCTACATGTATATTTCTGAATATAAAAAGCCTGCAGAACAGGACCTAGAACACCTAACTCTTACCTGTAGTTTATCATCATAATTGATTTCTTCCTTCAAAAGTCTCAGTTCCTGTGTTAAATGAAATGACTCCACAAGATGTTCTGGAGACACAAAATCTTCAGTTACCTGAATACAGCTGTGAAAATTCTGAACCTATCCCCAAAAGAAAAACAGTGAAATATAAGTTTTAGGAGGTGGAGCAAAGAAAAGCCGAGTTATTTAAAACCAATAAACACAAGAGACAATTCTACTGGAGAATTTACTTTCTCCAAAACATCAAATGGATTTTAAAGCAGAAGACCACATTTTATGAGAAAGTTATGTCACTGAAAAGCTTCATGTAAAGTGACTTTGTAAATGGAATATTTTTAAATGATAAAAAGAAAATAACTTTTCCAGGAATCCTTTGGAGAGGCTGATAACCAGATATTAAATTATCAATTTTGCCAAGGTGGACTTTTAAAAAATGTGTTACTTTTAAAAACTAACTTGAAAGAATTTATGAGGCAATCTATCTGAGTATGTTTATTGTTGCTCCATTGGCTTTCAGGATTTTGGTCATTTCACTGTTAACTCTTACATCAGAGAATAAAGAAAAGGAAATGAAACTTTGTTAGGAACTGGGCTGGAAAATGTAGTTCCAGACAGATCTAATGACCTCGACTGAGTTTCAGAAATATCCCAGGATTTTGGTTATTCGTGCCTTTCTTTTGTGACTTTCTTTCAAATTAGCCAATTAAAGATATCCCTTCAACCACCGGTGACATCAGTACAACAGTTTTTCAACAGTGTTCTCTCTCCTGACTAAACAGTTTTCCCAAGAAGCCAGTCAATAGTCTTATCTGTTATTTGCTCAGCATTTACAAACTGACTTTGCACTTGACTATAGAGCTGCTTTCTATTAATGCCAGTAAAACAAGAAAGGAAGGCCCAAGCTGATCCAATCTGGGATTTGTGGTGTTTGTAGATTATCTTCTCTTGATATTAAAAAATGTCACAAAAATTCCTGGGAAAGGAGAAATAATTGAAAAACTAAGCATTTAAAGTTATTCTAATTTTAAGTATGCAAAATAAATTTAATTGGGAGGAGTGAGATGAAGGAGATAGTAAGTGGGAAATGGAGACTGTGGGAAAAAAAATCTAATTGATGATAGGGTGATGGAATTCCAGAGGGGCTAGAATTCCTCCTCTGGGCATAATGACCACCTGAACAGCTGCTGAAGTCTGCAGAGTTCTTTAACTCAAGCACTGTGCCTCTATTGATAACTTGGTAGCATAGTAAAGTAAACATTCTCTTTCTTTAATCATTAGGCTGTTGGTTCCTCTGGAGGATGAATATAGTGGATGCCTCACATTTTCAGCATTTCTGTACAGTCTCACTGGCTCTTCATAATGTGTCTGTAGAACAGATGCTCTATTTCACAGAGCAGGAAACTATGGATGAGATGTTCAGCGCCTGTCCCAAGACAAATCAGCCAATAAATGGCAAGTCAACAGGAGCCCAACTCCTGCAGTGTCTTGTCTTAACAGATGCTTTACAGTCCTGCTTATTAACTCTCATACCAGCATACACAGTCTCCAAATGCCCTCTCTCCTTATATCTTTCATTTATCTGAACTTAAGGAGAGTCTTTCCAAAGTTTTAGCATGAAAGAACCTTTTGGTATATCTAGCGTAGCATGTCCTAAAATCATTTGTAGCTCCAAAATGTATGCTTGGTTCTTTTTGAATACAATTTCTCTTTATTGATATTCTCACTTTGTTCATCCATCATTTTCCTGGTTTCTGTTAGCTCTTTGAGCATATTTAAGACAGTTGTCTAGTAAGTCCAATGTCTGGGCTTTCCGGGGAAGGTTTTTGCCAATTTATTTTCTCCCTTTGAATGGGCCATACTTTCCTCTTTCTGTGTATGCCTTGTACCTTTTTACTGAAAACTGGGCATCTGAACATTACAATGTGTAATCATAATCTCTCCCTGCCTCAGTTTGCTGTTGTTGATTCCTGAGGGCTGCAGTCATCCACTTGTTTAGTGACTTTCCAAACTGTTTTTGCAAAGGCAGTATTCCTTGTTGGGTGTGGTCACTGAAGTCTCTGTTCCACTATCTCACTGGTCAGCCAGTGACCTAACAAGAGATTTCCTTAAATGCCAAAAATCAGCTGCCCTTTTCTTCATTAGCAGTCTCTTGGTTGCTGTATGAGTTTTCGATTAGATTCCAGAGTTCTGAAAAAGTTCATTCTGTCAGTCTTTGCCAGCTTATGGTTGTTTTAAAATGACTTTTAGAACAGTAACCTTTATTAGTGCTTACAAGATGCTATTAGGTTTCCTAATGACCCCTACCTGCTATACTTTGCATAAAGGCTTGAGGGTTACTTTGAAGAGCCCAGGGGTTCAGTTTTAAAGCAGAACACAACTCAACTTCTCATTTTGATTATCCCTTTTCTTTGTCACATTTGAGTCATTTATATTTCACTTCCTTGACATTGTCTTATTCATACTTGCCTAAAAGCATCAGTTATAATTATAAATAGGTAATGTTAAGAAAATATAATTTGTATTCACAGTAGGATTATTGACACTGTGATTGCTATTTACTCAGTTATTTGTGAGAACTTAGTGTGAAAAGATTTTGCCAAGAAGTCCTTTTGGTCATATGAATACAGAGAATTACAACTTTAAAATTTTCTAAACTCATGATAAATAACCAAACACAATCAATTAAACTCAGTATTTTTGGGCAAAGTTTACTAAAGATTATGTGTTAACTTAAAAAAAAAAAACAACAAAAAACGGTTGCTGTTTTTAAGTAAAGGCCACCCTAAACCTCAGAATACTACAGAATCCTGGAGGTCAGTGTCATTGCTCTGTGGAGGGATGTACAGGAGTTTCACAGAGTGAGTCCCAGTTACCAAGAGAAGATTTGTAAGTCTCCCATTCTAGAATAGTTCTTAGCATATAAAGAGGACTGTGGCTATGCTGCTTTCCCTCAGCTTGCTAAGATTATACCCCTCAGCTTCCTTGAACAGACAGCCCACTCTTCTCTCAATTTGGCTCTGGCAATGGTCATTGTTGACAGGCCAAAGAACAGAATCTTGTTTCTTCCCTATCACTGCTGGCGCCTGTCATGCAGAATCACTTGGTTGAAAATTTTTTGATAGGTGCCTTGGGTTTGCATGAGATTCCCATTTGTGTGGTTTCCAAAGTGTGGTCCCTGGACAATAAAATCAGCATTTCCTGGAAACTTGTTACAAATCTATAGTTTCAGGTCTCTCCCCAGACCCACTGAAATCAGAAACTCTGGTAGTGGGGTACAGCAATCTGCTTTATCAAGCCCTCCATGAAATTCTAACATATGCTAAAGTGTCAGAACACTGATTTAGAGTCTGATTATTCTGAGGGCCACCTACAGCCTACTGGAAGTGAAGTCATGAACAGTTTTCAGAACTTCTAAGACCTAAACAGGCTGTAAGTAATAATGCATCTCAAACATAGGTTAATATTGTAAACACTTATTACTTATTTTCTCTTAAAATTGCATTGCCACCAATTGTGAATTATGGACAACATCCTTTCAACAGAGTATAAAGAGCTGTGTTGTTGTCATTACACACATAGGAGAGGAAAGGTGGCAATTCCCTTTTATATAGCTGGCAATTTCTGTGCCAAAATATGTAGCAAAGAAGTTAGATCTTGTTTTGGATCACTCAGCAATTTAGTGGCAGAGCTCAGAATATAATTTGTCAGTCTAGGTAATATATGCTGCCTTGGTGTATTTAGATATAACATTTTTTATAGATGAAATTGTATTTCTATAATCTATGTGAATTTTCTAACTATCTCAAAGAGAATGTGTATAGTCATAAAGTGGGTTCTAACCTAAGTAAACTTTTGGAAGTAGCCAGAGAAAGCACATATAGGAAGAAGTAAACATTTATATGTTTTACAAAAAGCCCAATATATATAAATTATAGAAAGCCATAAATTTGTTTTCATCTACCCTTGTACAAAAACATGTTGTTATTGAGAACATATTTTCAGGCCTTCAGAATACAGACTTATTAATAATACAAACATTAAATGCATTATTCTAGGCATGGGAAGAGAGCAATGGAAAAGATAAATCTCTTACTTCATCATGCTTACGTTCTAGTGGGGGTTAAAAGACAATGAGCAAACTGAGTAAATTGTAAAGCATATTTTAAGGTGACAACTCAAATGGAGGAAAATAAAGCAGGAAAAGGTGACAGAAAGTTGGGGGACACAATTTACAGCTTTAAACTAGACCTCACCAACAAGGTGAAATTTGAATGAAGTCTAAAAAATTGCGAAGAAGCAAGTCTTACAGATACCTGAGAGAAAAACGATTCCAAGCAAAAAAGCTTAACAAGCACAAAAGCCCTGGAGAGGAAACATACTTGGTGCGTGTGGAAGTAGCAAAGAGGGCAGGATGGCTAGAGAGGAACTAGGAGAGCCATATGAGATGAAGGCAGTGAGACAGAGGGGGAAGTGGATATGTAAACTAACCTAACTTTTAACAAGGTCACTTTGAGCCTACTAAAAGACCACTCTTCCCAAAAAAGTAGCAGCAGGGAGACAAGTATAAGCATGAAATCTCTTTGGGGTAACAATGATTGCATCTGGATAAAAGGAACTGGGGGAAAATGTGAGATACTGAATTTTCACTGTGAACTTTTTATACTTTTGAATTTTTCTATTTATGTATTATATTTTCAAAAGAAAAACATTAAAAAGTAGTATTTTCAACAAATAGTACTGTAACAGCCAAATGCCCATATGCAAAAAATTGAACCTCGATCCATACTATACACTACATACAAAGATGAACTAAATTTCATACCCAAATGTAAGACCTCAAACTATAATGGTTCTAGAAGAAAATGAGGAGAAAATCTTAGTGATCTTGGGCTAAGCAACAATTTTGTAGATACTATGAAAATATCATCCATAAAAGAGAAATTGATCAACTGGACCTCATCAAAATGAAAAAACCAGCCAGGTGGGCTGGCTCATGCCGATAATCCCAAAACTTTGGGAAGCCAAGGCAGGAGGATTGCCTGAGCCTAGGAGTTCGAGACCAGCCTGAGCAACATAGCAAGACCCCATCTCCGTAAAAAATTTTAAAAATCAGCTGGGCATGGTGGTGTACATCTACAGTACCACCTACTCGGGAGGTTGTGGTGGAGGGATCACTTGAACCCAGGAGTTTGGGATTACAGTGAGCTATGACTGTGCCACTGCACTCTAATCTGGGCAACAAAGCAAGATACTATCCTTTAAAAAAATGGAAAAATGAAAAAAAATGCTCTTTGAAAAGAGAAGCTACAGGAAAGGAAAATGTATTTGTAAAATACATTATCAGATAAAAGACTTATCAGAAATTGGCAAGAAACACTCAAAACTCAGAAAAAAAGCAGCTAAATAGACAAAATATTTGAGTACATATTTAACCAAAGTAGATATACAGATGGCAAATCAAGATATAAAAAGATGCCCAATGTTTAGTCATTAAGAAAGTGCAAAGTAAAACCACCATGAGACACCACTGTACACTTATTAGAATGGTCTAAAAACAAAACTGACAGTAACAAGCACTAGCGAGGAAGCAGAGGAAATGAAACTCACATAACCCTGCACTGGGAAATGAAAATGGAACAACCGATTTAGAGAACAGTCTGGCAGTTTCTTAAATTTAATCATACATTATAGTATCACCAGGCAATCCCACCATTCAGTATTTACTTAATAGAAATAAAAATCTATGTTCACATAAAACCATGTATATGAATGTTTATGATAGCTTTATCTATGGATTGCCCCAAAGTGGAAACAACCCAAATGTACTTCAGCCAGTGAATGTACAGATTTAAAAAATGAAAAAAATATTCATACAACTACCCAGCAATAAAAAAAGAATCAACTGATAAACACAACAATAGGGATGAATCTCAAATACATTAAGAAAAGCCAGACTTAAATGGTACATACTGTGTGATTCCAAATGTATGGCATACTCATAAAAGAAGAACTATAGGGACAAAAAAGCAAGTTAGTTGCAGGAACTTTGGGTGGGAAGAGGTTGACTATAAAAGTGCAAGAGGAGGCCGGGCATGGTGGCTCACGCCTGCAATCCCAGCACTTTGGGAGGCTGAGGCAAGCAGATCACCTGAGGTCTGGAGTTTGAGACCAGCCTGACCAACAAGGAAAAACCCCATCTCTACTAAAAATACAAAATTAGCCAGGCGTGGTGGTGCATGCCTGTAATCGCAGCTACTCAGGAGGCTGAGGCAGGAGAATTGCTTGAACCCGGAAAGCAGAAGTTGCAGTGAGCCAAGATCGCACCACTGCACTCCAGCCTGAGCAACAAGAGCAAGACTCTGTCTCAAAAAAAAAAAAAAAAGTGCAAGAGGGAATTTTTTCGGAGTGATGGAATTGTTCTATATTTTGATTATGTTGTTACCTAACTATGCATTTGTTGAAACTCACAGAATTATACATTAAATAAGGTAAATTTTACTATATGCAAATTATGTCTCAATTTATAAAAATGACTACCTAGGTTAACTTTATAAAAACTGACATTGGATAAACTGAATATGTGAATAAAGATCTTCAAGGGAATCTACTTCGTATTATCAAAGGATTATTCCTATGTACCAAAAGATTTATAATACTAGTCTCTTAAATAGGCTCTTCTTTTGAGGGCATTTACATTTGAATACAGATTAGCTGTTTTCTGCTAAGAGGCTAGCAGTCAAAGAAATGGTGTATAGGGTGTACAGGTTAAACATGAATCATAAATAATATGACATCTCCGAAATAATCATAAGTCCATGGGAAAATATAACCACTTAACGTAAATACATTTTTTTTCCAGGAAGTTATCATAGAGAAAAAGGTACATTTATTATGACATTTGTTTTTTACTACTGTATCATAAATACCATTTGAGATCTAATAATGATAAATCTGACCCTGAATCTGACACATCCTAAAAGCTAAGTAGTATTTGTATGGAATAGTGTCATAAATGCTAAACAGTCAATGACTATACTTATATAAAATGTGAGAAAATTTCCTTGGTAAACTAATATACATCAGCTACATCTCAATTACTTAGCAGTGGAAAAGGTGGAGAACCAACTCTTGAGGAAAAGCAGTTTTTTGAGTTTTTTCTGGTTTCCCTGGTACACCTTGTTAATATAAGGGCTAACCTGGGCGGTAGTAGCCCCATTCCACCTATAGGAATCCACTGTGTACTTTTAATCCCATCCTCCATAACCACCCCATCTATTCTATGCCATTTTTCCTGGTGTTGGAAAAATTAGGTATTTTAAATTAGGTATTTATTTTAGTTTTTATATTTTGTGGATTAAGTTACATAAATTACATACCATCTTTCTTTAGACAGGCCCCTGCTATGCTATCATGCTGAAGAGAGGCAGGAGGTACGCTTAAAGCCTGATAAAAAGTCTGTATACTGTGTCCCCCCATGCTTTTAAGACTCACTATTCAGAGGTATATATGTCACTAGGAGGGCTTAAAAATCAGATTTCAATCTATTAAATCAGAGACAGTATACAAATAGAAATCTGGCTCATGTTAAAACAATTTAAAATCTTAAGGTAATTATGTCAGATTTCTGCAAGTACTGGGATGTCATTTTAATAAAGGCAGACTGGTGCAGGTAATTCTCTTATTTGTGTCTTCTATTTATATCTATACTAAGAGCAATTTTTTTTTTCCAAAACTAGTTTTTTCAGTCAGTAAAAGATATACTAGAAATAAGTTTGTATATACCTGATGAAGTGCTCCTGCTGGCAAAACAATAGCATCACCAAGGAACTGAATAAGAGTACAGGTTCTGACTCCATACTCTTCAAGCAGCCTTTGACGGAGCTTTTTATTCACATACCAACTTTGATCACGTATTGGATCATGTTCTGGTAGAACTTCAAGGCCTTGTTCTTTTGAAATCTGAAATATGAATTAAAATAGACACCCCAATTTAAGTAAGGAAATGGTAAATCCTGTTCAGTTAAATTTCAATTTTATTTGTAATAACAAGTCTTTTGTTCTCAGAATCAATGGAACAACTGAATGAGCTTCTTCAGTTAAAAAATAACATTCTGCAATAATTTGGAAAGCCAAAGAATATAAAACAATACAGCAACACTGAAATGCTGTTAATAGTTAGTACTACTTCCTGCCTCCTTCCACTATGAAGTTTCCATCTATCTGGTTTCCTTCCTTACAATTGTTTCAAAAGTATAGCACATAGATGAGGAACAGGGTAGTTGTTTTTTTTTTTACCAAAAGCCAAACCATTCATATGTGCGGATTTCATAAACATTTATTGATCCTTTTTTAAGGTAAGTATAAATACCTTTACATGGCTAACCTTCTAGTGCTTGAAAAATCAATTTCAAGGGACTTTTTCATCCGTTAAATAATCTGCTTTAGAAGACACAAATGATCATACTTCAGATTAAAATACAGGTAGGTATTCAGGGATAAGATGGTACAAATAAGGCTATAACTCTTTTACTTCACATTGATCACAGACAGAACTTATATCCTTTCAGAAAGATGATGTATCAGCACTGAAGATTTCTTAAAGGAAATCTCCTAATTACGAAGTTTAAAAAGTACCTGAGCAAAGGGTTTGAACCTATTACTTCAGGTTGATACATACATTTCTTTCAGAGTATATGACAACTACAGGCAAAGTATGATTACTCAAAATTTGAATCTATTCAGTAAGTATCATAGTATCAGATGTGATAGAGTAGAATCATTCCCTAGGTCAGCAGCCAAAAATATCTATCAGGTTCAAAGAAAATAAAGATCCTATCTTCTTTAGATGTTTCCATGAAATATTTGTTTTTACATCCTGCAACTCCGGATAGCTACTTTTCGCCACCCAACTAATATCTGGCTCATCAACAGATTAGTCTTTTATTAACAGGGAATGGAGGAACACTACCAACTGGGAACAAATCATTCAAAACCCCCAAAATGAAACAGGCTTTCAAACAGGAACAAGAGAAAGAGGGCTTTGACTGTCAACAAAAAACCCCATCTACTTTGAAGTAAAAATTATGTAATGATCTTATATTGCTGAATGCCAAGTGAAGGTACGCTAACAATGAATAAGTCCTTGCTCGAGCGGAAGAGATATTATTTGCAAACTAACTTATACCTTTTGAAGAAATTCCCTTATTTTGTCAACATCTTTCCCAGCATAAATATGCCACAGAGCACCAGGTATTTCACTTGAGTCCTTCAATCTTTTCCTTAAAATGTCATCCAAATCTTCCTCCTCAAATTTCTTGAGAATTCCTGAAACAAAGGAACATATTTTCAAACTGTTGGCAGAGACTACTAGAAAGCCAAGTCTCCTCAAGTTGATTTGTCAGAGCAGCAGAGTGCCTGACTAGGATCAGTACTTTTCTTTTTGTTCACCCAGGCTGGAGTGCAGTGATCTTGGCTCACTGCAGCTTCCGCTTCCTAGGTTCAAGCAATTCTCTTGCCTCAGCCTCTCACGTAGCTGGGACTACAGGTGCACGCCGTCACACCCGACTAATGTTTTTTTTTTTGTTTTTTTTTTTTGAGACGGAGTCTCGCGCTGTGTCACCCAGGCTGGAGTGCAGTGGCGCGATCTCGGCTCACTGCAAGCTCCGCCTCCCAGGTTCACGCCATTCTCCTGCCCCAGCCTCCGAGTAGCTGGGACTACAGGCGCCCGCCACCACGCCCGGCTAGTTTTTTTTTGTATTTTTAGTAGAGATGGGGTTTCACCATGTTAGCCAGGATGGTCTCGATCTCCTGACCTCGTGATCCACCCGCCTCGGCCTCCCAAAGTGCTGGGATTACAGGCTTGAGCCACTGCGCCCGGCCCGACTAATGTTTTGTATTTTAGTAGAGGCAGGGTTTCCCCGTGTTGCCCAGCTGGTCTTGAATTCCTGAGCTCAGGCAACCCACCCGCTTCGGCCTCCCAAAGTGCTAGGATTACAGGCATGAGACACTGTGCCTGGCCAGATCAGTACTCTTAAAAAGGAGTCAAACACAGTTATATGTTCATAACTTTTAGGACTACAAGAATAGGTAAGTGGGTACAAAGCAATAGTGATTTTCCCAGTTTGTTTTCTGTGAACCAAAAAGCAGGAGACAGAAAACCTAAGAGCTACTATGTAAAATTTAACCACCTTCCTTCCCTGTCCGAAGGGGTGGTCCTAACAATGACTTGTACTCATAGCATTTCCTAACTTACAAAGGTCTTTTATGGTCACTATTAGTTGGCCCCTATGCCTACTTAAGAATAAGGGATAACCTCTATTTTATACCTGAGTAAAAGGGTTCCATGAGGTGAAAGGTTTTACTCATTACCATTACTAATGAATG
Organism: Papio anubis; assembly: GCF_008728515.1. Lineage (NCBI taxonomy): Eukaryota > Metazoa > Chordata > Mammalia > Primates > Cercopithecidae > Papio > Papio anubis. The sequence continues at coordinate 59,355,661 of NC_044986.1, forward strand.
GCAGAGCAAAATGTATTCCGATTAATTTTGAGGGGCTCTCATATTTGATAATGGTTAATCTATAATCAAATGGAAATGTTTCATGAATAAAGTTGTGGTTTTGAGGAAAATCAAGCCATCCTTCTAAAATGTTGACAAACTAAAATCCCTACACATATATGTATGTACAGAAAAAACTTCAGAAGTATATAAACAGAAACAGTAACTGGTTGTCTCTAAGTGTAGGATCACAGGAAGGTCCTTTTTAAAAAACTGAGTTCATGACAGTGAACATTTAAATAAATGTTCTTTTTAAAAATTTTGTATAAATTTAAGGGGTACAACTGCAATTCTGTTACATGGATATATTGCCTAGTGGTGATGTCTTGGTTTTTAGTTATCATCACCTGAGTAATGTACATTGTATCTACTAAGTAATTTCTCATCACCCACCCCTCTTAACCACCCTCCTCTGAGTCTCCAATGTCTATCAGGATAAGGAATCAACCTAAGTGTCCATCCACGGATGACTGGATAAAGAAAATGTGTGGCCGGGCGTGGTAGCTCACACCTGTAATCCCAGCACTTTGGGAGGCTGAGGCAGGTGGATCACCTGAGGTCAGGAGTTCGAGACTAGCCTGACCAACATGAAGAAACCCCATCTCTACTAAAAATACAAAATTAGCTGGGTGTGGTGGCGCATGCCTGTAATCCCAGCTACTCGTGAGGCTGAGGAAGGAGAATCGCTTGAACCCGGGAGGTGGAGGTTGCACTGAGCCAAGATCATGCCACTGCACTCCAGCCTGGGCAACAAGAGCAAAACTCCATCTCAAAAAAAAAAAAAAAAGAAAGAAAGAAAGAAAGAAAGAAAATGTGATGTATATACACAGTGGTATACTATTTAGCCATAAAAATGAAATCATTGCTGGGTAGGTGGCTCACATTTGTAACTCCAGCATTTTGGGAGGTCGAGGTGAGTGGATCACTTGAGTCCAGGAGTCTGAGACCAGCCTGAGCAACACAGTAAAACCCGTCTTTACAAAAAAATAAAAAAATTAGCCAGGCATGGTGGCACCTGCCTGTAGTCCCAGCTACTCTGGTGGCTGAGGTGGGAGGATCTTTTGAGTCCAGGAGGTTGAAGCTGCAGTGAGCTGAGACTGTGCCACTGTACTCCAGCCTGGGCAACAGAGCAAGGAGACCCTGTCTTTAAAAAAGAAAAAAGAAAAAGAAAAATCATGTCTTTTGCAGCAACATGGATGGAACTAGAAGCCATTATCTTGAGCAAAACAACTCAGTCAAAACCACGTTATCACTTGCATAAAACTTTTTAAAGAAAGCTGTTACCTGCTACAAAGTATACATCAGATGTTTCCTAATTTTTGTGACAGTAATGTCTTTTTTACATTCAAACTTAGCTACAAGCATTTTTTTTTTTTTTTTTTTTGGAGACAGAATCTCACTCTGTCGCCCAGGCTGGAGTGCTGGGGCGCAGTGGCACGATCTCAGCTCACTGCAACCTCCGCCTCCTGGCTTCAAGCGATTCTCCTGCCTCAGCTTCCCAAGTAGCTGGGACTACAGGAATGCTCCACCATGCCCAGATAATTTTTGTATTTTTTTACTACAGATGGGGTTTCACTATATGTTGGTCAGGCTGGTCTTGAACTCCTGACCTCAGGTGATCCACCCACCTTGGCCTCCTAAAGTGCTGGGATTACAGGTGTGAGCCACTGCACCTGGCCAGCTGCAAGCACTTCTTAATTGAAACATTTAGTAAGTGTTTACTATGTGCCAGGCACTGTCCTAGGAAGTTGGGGATTACAATTAAGAAAGATCCATTCAAGAGCTCATGGAGTTAAAGAGGGTCCTAATAAATCTAGACAAATAAACATCACATTGTGGTAAGTGCAATCATATCAGTACAAAGGGTACAGAGAGAGGTTAAGTCCTCCAGTGTTATCTGTGACCAAGTTTTTTCCCAGTCGTGGTGTTAAAAAAAAAAAAAAAAAAAAAATTACGGGCAATGTAAAAAGTTGATCATAAAAAAATCATCCTTTACTCTGATTTCTTTCTCTTTTTTGTTTTTTTTGAGATGGAGTTTTGCTGTGTCATCCCGGCTGGAGTGGAATGGCACGATCTTGGCTCACTGCCACTTTCACCTCCCAGGTTCAAGCAATTCTCCTGCCTCAGCCTCCCAAGTAACTAGGATTACAGGCATACACCACCACGCCCAGCTAATTTTTGTATTTTTAGTAGAGACTGGGTTTCACCATGTTGGCTAGCTGGTCTCAAACTCCTTACCTCAAGTGATTCACCCGCCTTGGCCTCCCAAAGTGCTGGGATTACAGGCATGAGCCACTGCGCTTGGTGTATTTTTCTTGTAGAGAGAGTTTAAAATGTTCTCTTTAAAAAATGACAGTTGATGTTTTTAAAATCTGTTTTCTTAACAAAATTAAAAGCTGGAAACTTTGAATTGGTTTTCTGACTTTCTTCCTTTAAATTTTATTGCTCTGCAAATTAAAAGTACATGAGGCGGGGGCAGCATCATAAGAAAGAGAACGACTGGCTAGAGTAGAGTAAGTTTACTTTCTTTAATGAAGACTTCTAGGGTGAATGATAATCTGAGTTACATTTGAAAGAATGAACACAGGAGTTTGCCAGGAAGACATGGAGGTAAGAGACACATGACAGATGGAGGAAAAAAGCATGATCTTTTAAGTATTTTTCAATGTGTTTGAAACATTATTATAACCCTAAAACGTTGTTTGTGACCACCTATAAAAAGTGACAAAAACTTTTTAGATAAAGAAAGAGAGCCAAAGATTATTTAAAATGTTGACATTCTCCTGAAATTTTCTCAAAAGAAATATGCTAGAAACAGACACTGGGGGATATGCATAAATCAAGATGAGGAAGAAAGTTCTAGCTTTTAAGGACATGAATGAATAGTAATGGAGGAAAGCAGGTTAACTTCTATATTGTAATTTCTAAGTGCTACAGGGCAAGATCTGAACAAACTATAATGAGATACAAAGGATATAACTCCATGGCATCACAGGATTAGAAAGGATAAATAATCTGAACCACAGGTCACATTTCTGTGGCAGCGCTCAGACTATAACTCAAGTGTACCCACTGACTCTCAACTCTCTGGGGGATGGGAGTGGTAACCTATTATAGTCAATAGTGTCAGTTAAAAAGCTGAGTAGCATAATGTAAAAATGAGTTTCTACAGTTTTGATGTATTTTAGGTTGTGTATTATAAAATTGTCAAAATGTATACAAAAGTAGAGTGAATACTATAATGAATCCTATGTCCCCAGCACCTAGCCATTAAGCTATAGATCCATTCTGGGATCCAGATAGCTGGATGTCATCCACAGAATTTCACAGAAAGTGCATGTGAAGTAGAAAAGGTAGAGAACATCTGAAACCCCAAAGAAGTCTCCAACTCCATAAGGTGTCAGAATCAGAAGTGGCATCACAGAAGCAGAAGACTATATTCAAAGAGGTTGTGATTAACGGTGCCATTTATTATAGACAAGGGTTAGTAATAAATGAACCAGAAAGATACACTGAATTATCCAAATATGTGTGAGTGACAGCAGTAGCAATAGTAATTTCAGACCAGTATGGGATAAGACTACAATGAACTGAAATGTAAAAGGAAAGTGACAGAGATGGTAAAATATTTCTTATGAGGTACAAGCAATAGGATGGAAAGGTTTAAAGGAGGCTTTCTTTCGAGAAAGAAAAAATAATTAGACTTTGCTTTTATTGTACAGAGAAAAAGCCAATGAAGAAGAAAATTTTAAGGGCCTAAGATTGTATCTATGTCTTTATAAAGAAGGGAATAACTGACAGAGCATGATTTCAAAAAGAAATTCAGGGGACAGAAATGAAAACCTATGTACTGGATAGAAAGAGGTTACTTCCACTTAAAAACCCCCTTCTTCCTCTTTTTACTGGAGGGGAAAAAGAATGAGCCACAAACCATATTTTAATCATCTTTAGAACCCTAGGACTTAGTTTCTATGCTTCAATAAATGTTTTCTTGTTGGTTTGTTTTTTGTTTTTTTCTGGAGATGTTTTGCTCTTGTTGCCCAGGCTGGAGTACAATGGCACGATCTCAGCTCACAGCCACCTCCGCCTCCTGGGTTCAAGCGATTCTCCTGCCTCAGCATCCCGAGCAGCTGAGATTACAGGCATGCACCACCATGCCCAGCTAATTTTGTATTTTTAGTAGAGACGGGGTTTCAGCATGTTGGTCAGGCTGGTCTCGAACTCCTGACCTCTGGTGATTCACCCACCTCGGCCTCCCAAAGTACTGGGATTACAGGCATGAGACACTGCGCCCGTCCTTAATATATGTTTACAAGTGAGCTTAACAGTGTATTTTCATCAACACAATACTTAATGATAGAAAAGAAGTTAAAATATTCACTTTTAAAATTAAAATTTCACTTAGATTAAAAAAAAAAATAGGAAAATTATTCAATCTTCAAGTAGTAAGGGCTAAAATGCCCCTACATCCATTGCAATTCTTTTTGAAATCTTCACTGTTAACTCAGAAGCTGATATTCTGGACGATACTAGTGAATGTGATTATTCAACTGTTATTTCAAAGACTACTTATTCTTTAAGTTACCTGCTTTTGAGAGAATGCCATTTCCTTTTGCTATGCCAACATAGACTAGAATATTTACAACATCAGAAACTTCAATATGGAGATTTGTTGTTCCTATATCATGATCTTTAGCAGCAACTACACCTGTGTATAAAACAAAATTTTACTTGACAAAATACTTTATATATATAATAGTATAATCAGATATCCCTCCAAATTAGCTCTATCTGCATATTTTAACTATAATTTGAATTTTAGTTTCCTTATTACAAAAACCTGTTCCAAAAGCCACAATCTATAAAACACCCTATTATTTCAATAATTACATTTCTATTATAATAAAATGTACTATGGTTAAAAATCAAATTAACAAAAAATCAATTAGCAGGTACTTAACTATATTTTGGCTGTTAATTCCTAAAATGTTGCTTAATAGAAAAAAGGATGGATTAAAAGAACAGATTTAGTAAAAACTAAAAATCATTAGACAATTTGTACGAACAGAAATTCTTTTTTTGAGAAGGAGTCTCACTCTATTGCCAGGCTGGAGTGCAGTGCAGTGGCACGATCTCGACTCACTGCAACCTCCACCTCCCAAGTTCAAGCAATTCTCCTGCCTCAGCCTCCCGAGTAGCTGGGACTACAGATGCACGCCACCACACCCAGCTAATTTTTCTATTTTTAGTAGAGATGGAGTTTCACCATGTTGGCCAGGGTGGTCTCATTCTCTTGACCTCATGATCCACCCACCTTGACCTCCCAAAGTGCTGGGATTTATAGGCATGAGACACCACGCCCATCCTTGAACAGAAATTTTTTTTTTTTTTTTTGAGATGGAGTCTTGCTCTGTCGCCCAGGCCGGAGTGCAGTAGCGCAATCTCAGCTCACTTGAACCTTCATGCCTCCTAGGTTCAAACAATTCTCCTGCCTCAGCCTCCTGAGTAGCTGGGACCATAGGCACACGCCACCATGCCTGGTTAATTTTTGTATTTTTAGTAGAGACAGGGTTTCACCATGTTGACCAGGATGGTCTTGATCTCCCGACCTCGTGATTCACCTGCCTTAGCCTCCCAAAGTGCTGGGATTACAGGCGTGAGCCACTGTGCCTGGCCTGAACAAAAATTTTTAAAAATCCAATATAATTCCTACATAGGAGAAATGTGAATATATACCTACCATAAGCACTGCACAACCTGGGTCCTAGATCAGGACGTACAAAAAATCCTGGCAAATGAGAGGCCAAATTGAATTTTCCTTCTGGATTACAATATTCCGGCAATGGCAGACTTTTTAAAAGATCTTCGTATCTGAAGAATAACAACATTGCCTTCTTATAAAGATCTGCATTGATAAGTCTTTTCACATACATAATTTTCAAGTTGTTCAAAACACCAGACTACCTTTCCATAAGACAGGTAACAATCTTCCTTGACTCAAGTGATACTGACTAAAATAGCAATTCTGCCTCTCTAACCATTAAAAGCTGTAATAGAAGGGAGGTCCTAAACAGGGTGCTGTGTTTTTTTTTTTTTTGAGACAGAGTTTCACTCTTGTTGCCCGCCTTGGCCTCCCAAAGTGTTGGGATTACAGGCGTGAGCCACTGCGCCCAGCCTCTTTAACGTGAACATTCTTCCTTCACTGCCCTAACATAAAGACTTCCCCACTGCTGAGGCTACCAACTCAGTTTTGCTATCAATCAATCAATCAATCAAATGCTGAGGCTACCAACTCAGTTTTGCTATCAATCAATCAATCAGTCAGTCAGACAGGGTCTCACTCTGTCACCCAGGCTGGAGTTCAGTGGCATGATCTCAGCTCACTGCAGCCCCCACCCCCGTGGCTCAAGTGATCCTCTCACTTAAGCCTCGCGAGTAGCTGGGACTACAGATGCCTGCCACCATGCTTGGCTAATTTTTGTATTTTTTCGTAGAGATGGGGTTTTGTCATATTGGCCAGACTGGTCTCCAAGTCTTGGACTCAAGCGATCCCCTCGCCTTGGCCTCCCAAAGAGGTAGGATTATAGGTGTGAGCCACTATATGACACTCAGCCTCAAGTTATTTATTTTTAATTGAGGAAGAAAAAGTCTACAGGTCACATTTACAGTTACTTATTCTATCTCTGGGGATAGTCTCAGCTTGATCTCAAAAAGTCGAGTCAAAATGAAAAGTTTCAAACCTTGCTGGCATCATAGTCTTGAAGTCTTCTCCTGAAGGCCAATCTTTCAATTTTAAAACAACTGTTTCTCCACTTTTGTTTTTCTGCCGTTCTATAAAGAATGCAGTTAATTACTAAAAGGGTAATTTCTGCCTTTTTATCTTTATTAACATTTGGAGAGAAACAAATGTAAATGAATGAATGATTTGATTGTTGCACATTACATGCTTAATGAATGCTTGCTTATTGACTTATGTACTTATGTAGTATTAAAACCTTTATTCCTTTTTTACATAAATAGAATTCATTAAATTACCCACTTGTAATATCTCAAAAATTGTTTTTAAAAATCTTGGTAACATTACAGTCTTACATTTACACTTTTAATTTTCAAAGAGTTTTACATAAATAATTCAATTTTCACAAGCTTATGGAACTGTCAAACATTTCTCCGTAAGTAAAACAGTATAAACGGCATCTTTAAGGTCAAAGGAAATTAGTGGTAGAGACAGGGATTGGGACCCAGTATTTTGTTTCCAATTACTTGTTTCTTTTTATTAGACAACAACGTAAAACAGATGTTTCAAAGACTTAAAATCTGTTAAGTTACATTTGGAATTTATCATTTTGAAGGAGTATGATGGAGAAAATAGTAAAATAAAAACGAACATACTTGAAACTTCTTCAAAACCATCCCAGAATTCCTTAACATTGGCATTTGAAATGATGCTATCTTTGCAGTTCAGGAGATCAGCTTGGTGGTCTCCAAAATCAAGACTAATTGATTCCGCCTTCCATAGGCTAATGTTCATTTTCTTATGCACACCAGAAACCACTGCAGGCTTATAAATAAATAGATAAATAAATAACAGTTAAAAGATACATAGACTTTGTTTTTTTTTGAGACAGAGTCTTGCTCTCCTATCCAGGTTGGAGAGCAGCGGCCTCATCACACCTGACTGTAACCCTTTGGGCTCAAGCAATCCTTCCACCTCAGCCTGTTCAGTAGCTGAAACTATTAAATTTCAAGCCTAATGAGTGATTCTCTGAGAGTGAGTGTCTCCTTTGAAATTATATAAATTCAAATCCCCTCAAAGCTTTCTTACACTTGGTGGCGGGGGGTACATGTCCTCTCCACCCAAATTCCCTAACAGCTTTCTAATAATGCAGAAACCAGTAATGGAAGATTTGCAGCTTCTAAAACAACAATAAATGATATATAAAAACATATCTAAGAACATCTGATATATTATTCTCAGGTTTTAAACAAATTCCTGTATTCTAATGAAGCAGAATTCTGGAATACAGAGAACACAGTAAGCTATGACTTAAAAGTTTCTGAAAAATGATATTTACTAGGCTGGGTGTGGCAATGCATTCTTGTAGTCCCAGTTCCCAAGGCTGAGGTGGGAGGATTGCTTGAGCCCGAGTTTGTGTCCTGCCTAAGCGACACAGCAAAACCCTGTCTCCAGAAACAAACAAAAAATCTAAGTGATTATTAGTATTCTTAAACTAATTAAGATAATTAAATAATAAGATAGTTAAGATAATTAAAATTTAGGAATCACAAAAGCAGAATAATCTCTAGCTAGATTTTTTTTTTTTTTTAGAATACAAAAGACATCTTAAAAAAGAAAAAAATCCTAAATTCTGGTTTATTACATGGATGAATGTTCCATTAAACATTTTTTCAATGAGCCAATAATATATACAACTTTAAAAAGAGGTCCGGCCAGGCGTGGTGGCTCACGCCTGTAATCCCAGCACTTTGGGAGGCTGAGGTGGGTAGATCGCGAGGTCAGGAGATTGAGACCATTCTGGTTAACACAGTGAAACCCCCTCTCTACTAAAAATACAAAAAAATTAGCCGGGCGAGGTGGCGGGCGCCTGTAGTCCCAGCTACTCAGGAGGCTGAGGCAGGAGAATGGCGTGAACCTGGGAGGTGGAAGTTGCAGTGAGCAGAGACCGCGCCACTGTGCTCCAGCCTGGGTGACACAGCAAGAACTCTGTCTCAAAAAAAAAAAAAAAAAAAAAAGATAAAAAGAGGTCCAGGTATTAGTTAACTTGCTGGCAATTCATGCATTAATTCCTAGTGCCTAGTACCTATCCAATAATATTCCTGCTATTATGGTAATCAGCAGCTTGCTGAAAGTAAATTTTTAAAACAAGATAAGGGTTAAGCTAATTAGTATATCAAAATAATTCAAAGCAGAATTCTTAGGCTATCACCATGATCTTATTTTTTTGGGAGACAGGGTTTCACTTTGTTGCCCAGGCTGGAGTACAGTGCACGCGATCATGGCTCACCGCAGCCTGGACTTACTGGGCTAAAGCAATCTTACTGCCTCAGCCTCCCAAAATAGCTGGGACTACAGGTGTTAACCACCACGTCTGGCTAATTAAAATTTTTCGGTAGAAAATGGGTCTCACTATGTTGCCCAGGCTGCTCTCCAACTCCTGGGCTGTAGCAATCAATCTTCCTGCCTTGGCCTCCCAAAAAGTTGGGATTATAGGCATGAGCCACAGCACCAGGCCTGTAAAGCTTTCTGATTAGACTCCTTGCCAATGGTATTATTCTCTTCTAACTCAACTTCTAATCTGTCTTGCTGTCAGTTACTATAAAATGTCAATTTGATTATACAGATTCCACAATTAAAACTAGCACCTACAGTATAATGTTAAAACTCTTCAGTATGATATATAAGGGCATTTCATCATTCCTCTAGCCATCTCCTTACACCACTCTCCCCCATGAACCATCATCTATGTTGCAGATAATCACACCTACTCAGAGAGTTCCCTGAACACCTGTTCTTGTGTATGTCCAGCCTCTTGTCCATCTAGCAAAAAACTTCACTTAACCTCTAAGGAATCAATTTAGACTACCTTTTTGAACTAGTATCCTAGCTTTGACATTTCCTTTTCTGGGTTCTCATAGCACCTTGAACAAAGTTCTTAAAACACTTAACATAATTATGAAAACAATTATTTGTGTGACTCTTTTCTACCTCAAAAGCCCACACAAATTAAATAAAATTTCAGCCCAGTAATGTCATCAGAGTTTCAAGGAGAGCAAGGCAAAAAAGACATGCTAAATCTTGTGTATATGCAACGCGCCAGTGTGCATTTCTTTTTTTGGGGTGAAAGATTCGCTTTCATCAGATTTCGAAAGGGATTAGTTACCTAAAAAGACCAAGAAGCATTGCATTAAAATGGTTCTTACTCATTTTTACATAGCTTACTCATTTTTATATTCTTACTGCCTATGACAGAGACTGGATCTCTTATTAGATGCTCAGTAACAGTTGAATGAACAAAGTAAACATTTTCCAGAAAACAAGAAATAAATTTAACAGAATAATACTGTCATACAAATACTTAATTTGTTCATAATTTTTGTATTAATGTAGCAAACTGCCATCTGAAATGTATATCAAACATTATCAAAACTTTTGTCCAACAGAAAATCATTTATATTAGAGGAGAAAGAACAATATAGTTTGTCATTCAAGATTCGATGAACTAATTTGTAAGTAAATGTTCTATGTATAAATATTACAGACAAGAACACCTACATAGGTTCATGAAAAATGCTGTTAATTATTAACATTTTAATAGTAGACATGGATCTACTAACTGGACTAAAATATCAATCTAAAAAAGAGGAGAAAGGAACTGCATTTTGTAAATTCAAGATGCTATTACATGTCTGTTCTGACAGATGAAAAACTAACATAAAATAATCAATGCTTCCCTGTTAACTCATATTAAATCTGGCCAAAAAACAGGAATTGAGAAATAAGCATTCTGACAATCTTTTCGGTACTTTCATATCTTACTGTCCCCCAAATGTGTTAAGTACTATTTCCCCCCTCTACTTCTATCCCTAAGGAGGGAACCATTCTATTTAATAAGCTTCGGTTCTACCAAGAGTGTTCTTAATCAGCCTAAAATACACACCTGTCCTTGTTTCCAACATTCTTTGAAAAGCTTCCAATTATTGCTATTCTTATAATCCTTAAGCCATAAAATATGCTTCTCACAGATCCAAGAATGTGGTATATCACTGTATAATTTATTATTTTCATCCACTGCAGATATTATGCTTTCTTCAGGCTCTTCTTTAAGCTCTGGTTTTACATTTATCTTGGAGGTTTTACTTGGTGGAATTTTGTTTTCAACAACTGAAGCAATTATGTCATCAAGAATGTTAGGCATAGTCCGTCCACTTTTGCTACTCTATTAAGGAAAAAACAAAACAAAACAAAAAAAACCTGTTTTTGAGAGAAATCATATACATTTTCCTCCCACAGACTTATTTTTTTAAACAATATCCCTACACTCCAGAATATACGCACTTAGATTTGAGTTCCTATATTCCTGACAAAATACAAACCAGAAATCCGGTTGTGTGAGAACTGCCAGGTCTGAAGAACTTGGAAGTACAGCCTTCCTGTCTTTTACATCGTTATAGGCCTGGGACAGAGAATACAGGTAGGTGGCATCCCTCATATACATTTTAAAAATATTTTTAATATTTTATGTTATAAGAAATAGAGATGGGGGTCTTGCTATGTTGCTCAGGCTGGTTTCAAACTCCTGGCCTCAAGCAATCCTCCCACTCCGCCTCCCAAAGTGCTAGGATTACAGGCATGATTGACCCCCCCAGCTCACTACAACCTCCACCTCCCAGGTTCAAGTGATTTTCCTGCCTCAGACTCCCAAGTAGTTGAGATTACAAGCATGCACCACCATGCCTGGCTAATTTCTGTATTTTTAGTAGAGACGGGGTTACACCATGTTGTTGGCCAGGCTGGTCCCTAACCCCTGACCTCAGGTGATCTGCCTACCTCAGCCTCCCAAAGTGTTAGGATTACAGGCGTGAGCCACCACAACCAGCCCCCATATACTTTTATTTTTTTTGAGATGGAGTCTCGCTCTGTCACCCAGGCTGGAGTGTAGTGGCGTGATCTTGGCACACTGCAACCTCCTCAGCCTCCCGGGTTTAAGCAATTCTCTGCCTCAGCCTCCCAAGTAGCTGGGATTACAGACACATGCCACCACACCTGGCTAACTTTTGTATTTTCAGTAGAGACAAAGTTTCACCATCTTGGCCAGGCTGGTCTTGAACTCCTGACCTCGTGATCCAGCTGCCTCAGTCTCCCAAAGTGCTAGGATTATAGGTGTGAGCCACCGCACTCGGCGCCCCCATATAGTTTTAAAATACATTATATTGCTCTTCTTTTTTCCTGGTAAATAATTAAAGCAAAAGTTGACTTCTGATTATTTTAAGTAACATTCAACAATCACTTTCATGTGGGTTCTTCCCTTCACTAGACAACTAGTTTCCAAATTCTAAAGGGGTATCTTAGGGATCTTCTGGAATCGAAGAGCCTCCCCTCCACCTTTCACCTTGGAAAAAAAGATGGAAAATGCCAGCTTTCAAGGTACAGTTATAATGCAAATAGAAACATGCCTAGCAATTTGGTACATTTGATTTCATCTGCATATTGGGTAGTTCAGAGCCAAAAACCAAGTCTCCAAATCATCTCTGTTTAAGGCCCACATTAAAACCAAAAATCTGGCATCACACTCACTGGGGCTCCCATTGAATATACTGGGGCAAAGGCAATGCCAGCATCTGTAGACCCCACACGTAGCTTTCCAGCTGTTGTAGTCAGCAAATCCCGTAAGGTTGAGCCTTGTTCATTATTCTGGGACACAAGAGGTGATGTTCTGCCATTTGGAGATTCAGAGTTGTCTTGTTCTCTTTCTTCTTTAATTTGTTTTTCAAGGGTAAGTTCTTTGTTTTCTGAAATAGAAAATTTCACAGATTTTGTTTCGTTTTTTGTTTTGAGACGGAGTCTCCCTCTGTCACCCAGGTTTGAGTGCAGTGGCGTGACCTCGGCTCACTGCAACCTCTGCCTCCCAGGTTCAAGTGATTCTCCTGTCTCAGCTTCCTGAGTAACTGGGACTACAGGCATGCGCCACAACGCCCAGCTAATTTTTCTGTATTTTTAGTAGAGACGGGGTTTCACCATGTTGGTCAGGCTGATCTTGAACTCCTGAACTCAAATGATCTGCCCACCTTGGCCTCCCAAAGTGCTGGGATTACAGGCATGAGTCACTGTGCCCAGCCCTTACAAATTTTCATTCTATTAAGCATGGCGCTAAAGTACAGACAAAACTGGCCCCAGCATTTTCTAGTGGGAGATAAAAACTGAAGGAAGCATTAGTGATTTATTCACCTAAACACAAACCTGAGGATGAGTGAGGTTTGAGACCAGCCTGGCCAAATGGATTCAAATAATCTAAATGTAAAAAGGCGTACCTCAATATTTAAGACATGTTTACACCTGTTACAAATGAAAAACACTACAGCAAAGACAGGTAGAAAATACAGGTAAGCTGGCCGGGCATGGTGGCTCACACCTGTCATCTCAGCACTTTGGAGGCTGAGGCAGGCGGATCACTTGAGGTCAGGAGTTCAAGACCAACCTGGCCAACATGTTGAAACCCTGTCTCTACTAAAAATCTAAAAATTAGCTAGGCATTGTGGCACGTGCCTGTAATCCCAGCTACTCAGGAGGCTGAGGCACGAGAATCGCTGGAACCTGGGAGTCACGAGGTAGCAGTGAGCTGAGATCATGCCATTGCACTCCAGCCCAGACAACAGAGTGAGACTCAGTCTCAGAAAAAAAAAAAAAACACAAACAAACAAAAAAGAAAATATAGGTAAGTTACACATCTAGTGCTCTGGTGGCTTTATCAATATGCTCATCCACAAACAATTCTGTAACTAACTTTGGTATGTAGTTAAAGGAAGGCTAAGGCTGGGTATGGTGGCTCACGTCTGTAATCCCAGCACTCTGGGAAGACGAGGTAGACTGCTTGAGCCCAAGAGTTCAAGAAAAGTCTGGACAACATGGCGAAACTTCACGTCTACAAAAACTAAAAAAAAAAAAAAAATTGGCCAGTCGTGGTGGTTCACACTTGTAATCCCAGCACTTTGGGAGGCCAAGGCAGATGGATTACCTGAGGTCACGAGTTTGAGACCAGCCTGGCCAACACAGTGAAGCCCTGTCTCTACTAAAAATACAAAATGAGTTGGGCGTGGTGATGCATGCCTGTAATCCCAGCTACTAGGGAGGCTGAGGCAGGACAATGACTTAAACCTGGGAGGCAGAGGTTGCAGCGAGCCAAGATTATGCCATTGCACTCCAGACTGGGAAACAAGAGCAAAACTCTGTGCTCCCCCACCTCCCAAAAGAAAATTAGGCATTGTGGTACACGCCTGTTACTATCAGCTATTTGGGAGGCTGTACTGGGAGGGTCACCTGGGCCTGAGAGGTCAAGGCTGCAGTGAGCAACAATTGTGCCACTGCACTCCAGTCTGGGTGACAGTCTCAAAAAAAAAAAAACCCACCCTAAAAACAACAACAGGCTAGTTCCTAATAAGCGAAGACAAAATGTTTTACATTGAACCTAACCCATAATTCAAGCAAAAGACCAAAGTAAATTGTTTACCTTGATATTAACAGTACTTTATTGTACAATGGTACATGGTTGGTTAGTTATACTATACTCTTCTCACACATCCCTAGATAATCAATTATGTTTACCTTTTTTTTCCTCTCTGGCTTTTTGCTCTGCAAGATCTGCTAACCAGTGCAGTGGTGACTGGGATTCTGGAGGAGTTAACTTGTTATCTGTGCCTACATCACTCTCTGGGCTGCTGCCACCATTTTTCTCAGACTTCTGAGGAGTATTTTGCTGCTGAGACTCAGGCATGCACAGAGAAATTTTATTACTGTGATTCAGAACATTCTGTAAAACCTACAAAGGTAGAACAATTATATCTTTAAACACTTTCTTCAATTATTCAATTAGTAGTACAGATATAAGAAATTTACACAGAAATATAGCAAACATTAATTCATACCTAAGTCCTATATCAAATTTCAAATAAATATCAAAGTTGACTTTATTTGAATAACCAGAGAGTTTTACTCACTTGAGATACACCATTCATTGTAGGAAAATTTCCAACTTGTAAATTCTGTTTGTTAGTACAATGACAATGGGATTTAATACCATATTTTTCTCTAAGAGTGTGCATGGCATCTAGAAGATCTGTCAAAACTACAAAATAAAATGGTAGTTAATAAAAAGATTACCACTAGTCGTTAATGCTGTAAAATTTTTTTCTTACAATATTTTATAATTGGGAATAATGGAGGTTTTCTTGTGCCCTTTAAATTTCTTCCATTTTTCTCCATTCTCTTCTATTACAGATTTGATTATTCAACCAAATTTATGTTATTTACTCTTTTATCGCTACTAAAAATTAGATATGCTCAAAAATTGTAAAAAACTTTCATTAAAAATCCAATAGGCCTTTTCATTACACTCTAGCTTTCTCCTTCTAATGGTGAACTTTCTTCATCACTGAGGCTTGGACTTACCTTCTAAGCTTTATTACATAGAGGATTTCCAATAACTGAGCAAGACAATTCAAAACTAGTTAAATCTTCTGTCTCCACCCTGTTATATTTCCAGATACTCCTTTAAGTGCTCCCTTAATCTGCAGCAACCAAGAGCAGTTATATTACATGAAGGTATACTTACCAGAACCAGGTATAATTTGGGTTGGCATTAAATGTTTGTGATCATGAGGCTGTCCCTTCACACACTTCATCCAAGCATATAGTTCTTTATCTGTAAGACAATATACCTTGTAGTATATCACACTCATGGTTTCACAATTATAAATTGATGGTTAAAAGAACTTAACGATTATATACAACGTCTCATTGTCTAGAGTCACAGCCAAGGAGAAAAAGAAAAAAATAAAAATAATGAAATAAAATGTCAATGATATGCTTTAGATGTTTGGTTCTGAAACAAGTCATGAAAAACAGTTCCACCATTTCCTGAATTATATAAAAACAGTGATATAAAATGGATATAATGATAGCCTTTTAAAAATTTTCCAGTCATTATTATTAGTCACCTCTATCTTTTCTGTAGCTAATCTCCTTCTCTTAGCTGTTTTTTGTGCCAAACAGAATTTATGCCTGATCCTAGTACATCAGACTGACACAGTTTGAGATGACTGTTAAATCACTTTCCTCTTATGCTTCAAAGACATGTAGAGGAACATGAGACATGTGAAAAAGCTGGTACCATACAGTTATTATTAACTGCTATTGCTGACTTCAAATAAGCTTTCATCCCTGAAGTTGTAAACAATTAAGCATACCACAGGGCATAACATAAAGAATAAAAGCATTTGATATCTTGATCTCAAGAACTTTCTCTATAAATTTAGTGACACAGCTACTTATGATGTAGCTATAAGAGCTTCAGTGTCACAAAGCTCAATAAACTCAGCATAAAAAAAATCGAGAACTAGGCCAGGCACAGTGGTTAACACCTGTAAACCCAGCATTCTGGGAGCCCAAGGCCGCGGATCATTTGAGGTCAGGACTTCAAGATCAGCCTAGCCAACGTGGTGAAACGCCATCTCAACTAAAAATAAAAAATCAGCCAGGTGTGGTGATGCATGCCTATAGTCTCAGCTACTTGGGAGGCTGAGGCAGGAGAATCACTTGAACCCGGGAGGTGGAGGTTGCAACAAGCCGAGATCACACCATTGCACTCCAGCCTGGGTGACAGAGCGAGACTCCATCTCAAAAAAAAAAAAAAAGAAAAAGAAAAAAAAATCTAGAACTATTGCGTCATAAAAATATACATTCAATAAAATTCAAACCCAATCTAAAACTAGTCACCTTTAAAAGCTGTGACTTTCCTCTGCAAAACCTACATAGTAACTTGCAAATGTTTTATATATTGCTTATATTTTAGACACTTATGTTGATTACCACTACATGAAGCTATATATTAAACCTACTCAATCTCAGTTTTATTATAATATTTAACAGTAAAATAGATATTTAGATAGTATGGACAATAACCCAAGGCATAAGTTACACTTAAAAGAATGATATGGTAACTAACAAGACTATACTTTCAAAATTAATACTACTATGAAAATCAGCAGGCTGGGTGTGGTGGCTCACGCCTGTAATCCCAGCACTTTGGGAGGCTGAGGTGGGTGGATCAGCTGAGGTCAGGAGTTTGAGACCAGCCTCGCCAACTTGGTAAAACCCCATCTCTACTAACAATACAAAATTAGGCATGGTGGCCCATGCCTGTAATTCCCAGCTACTCGGGAGGCTGAGGCAGGAGAATTACTTGAATCCAGGAGGCCAAGATTGCGCCACTGCACTCCAGCCTGGGCAACAAGAGTGAAACTCCATCTCAATGACAACATCCAAAAAAAAAAAAAAAAGAAGAAAAAGAAAATCAGCAGTAATACATCAATTTAGTTTTAATACTCTTTATCTTATTCAAAGAAAGAATTTATGGTAGCTTACATATATATACATACATACAACACAGCAAAACAGAGTAAATTAAAATTAACTTTTTTAATTTGGCAAAGGAAAACCAAAAGTAATATGAAACCAGGAAAAAGGAATTTGAAATGCACATCATGTCATCAAGTTTTATAAGAATTGAAAATGTCAAAATACATGTATTATGGTTTCACATTTTACTCATATTAACATATTTATTATATCCCAGAAACACTTAGCTGTAGATGTTCAGCTATGCTTTCACATTTGCTCAGGTTTCTTTGGTAAGAAAGGGTAAGCGACTTTGGTAATCCTATCAGTAGAAAATACTGATGGTTAAATCATGGTTCATCTACCTGATATACTACTCTGAAAAAAGAGCTGCCTGAAATGAAAATGACATTCATTACTTTGAGACAGACAATCTATACTAAATAATTCTAACGTTTCCACAGTTCTAATTCTCTTATTTCATCAGAACTCTACTCCCAACAAAAAATTCAATACCAGTTTTAGGTAGTCACTTCCAAAATTGCCTTGGATAATCTATCTAAAACACTTTTGATTCATTTAATTACTTCCTTTTTGAGACAGGGTATCACTGCGTCACCCAGGCTGGAGTGCAACGGGGCAATCACAATTCACTGCAGCCTCCATCTCCTGGGTTCAGGTGATCCTCCCACCTCAGCATCCCAGGTAATTGGGACTACAGACACACACCACCATGCACAGCTGAGTTTTTGTATTTTTTTGTAGAGACAGGGTTTTGCCATGTTGCCCAGGCTGGTCTTGAACACCTGGGTTCAAGCAATCTTTGGAAGCCGGCCTTGGCCTCCCAAAGTGCTGAGATTACAGGCACGAGCCACCATGCCCGGCCTACTTCCTTTTTTAAACTTTACATTATCTCTAGCTGTATTAATAAACAGAACACTGTTTTTGTGCCATTTGTTTACCTAGAAATTAGAAATAATTGAAAGGCTGTTTCCAAATTATAAAGATTTCTTTTTTATTCTCTAAGAACTGGAGTCAGCTTGGGCAACATGATGAAACCCTCTCTCTATGAAAAATACAACAAAATTAGTGAGGTATGGTAGTATGTGCCTGTAGTTCCAGCTGTTCAGGAGGCTGAGGTGGGAGGATCGCTTGAGCCCAGGAGTTTGAGGCTACAGTGAGCTGAGACTGCACCACAGTACTCCAGCCTGGGTGACAAAGTGAGACGCTGTCTCCAAACAAAACAGAAAAATGGGGATAAATGGGATGGGTGGCCGCATATTCCTCAACATTTGTATTTGTACTCTAAAGACCAATATTTAGGAAAATCAATTTACATTTACACTAGTAAGTATTCAACTGTGACTTATAAAGTATGACTGTGTAATTCACAGGTCCTAGAGGACTTCAGGCTTCTACCACATTGCAGTCTTTTAAAAAATTTTTCAATAGAGACAGGGTCTTGCTCTGTCCCCTAGAGTGGAGTGCAGTGGCACAATCAAAGCTCAGTGTAACCTTGAACCCTTGAGCTCAAGTGATCCTCCTGCCTAATCCCAAAGCACATAGGTATGAGTCACAGTGCCTGGCCCACACATTGGAATCTTAAAGCAACAAAGCCGAACCTAAATTTGGGCTACATTAAGGAACTATCTGACTGAAATGAGAAGATGGATACACTCATGAGGCTGATGGGTGTAGATGCAATTTAATTCTAGAAAATGCAGCCATTAATAAACTGGTTACTTCTCCTCTTAAAAACAAACTGAAAAAAAAAATTCCTTAATACATTAATAAGGAAGGTAGGAATAAAACAACACAGCTGATGTTCTAGAAGAGTGATCCTAGAGAAAATATTATAAAAACTTCAATTTATGTAAACTTATATACCCACCTCTAGAACTCTTCCTTTCCTTTGCCTTGTAACAATCTAAGCAGACCACAAATCCACATTTTTGGCAGACCCAGTGAATGTTAAACAATGTTGCTTCACATGCATCACACATCTCCCGGACTCCTCTCACTGCTCTTTTCCAGGCAATTTTGGCTGAAATACAGAAAAAACAAAAATTTTAAAGGCAAACATGCTCTTTTCCAAGGCAATTTTGGCTGAAATACAGAAGAAATAAAAATGTAAAGGCAAACCGAGAACTTTCAAGGCTATATTAACTGAAGACCAATAGACTTCTTGAAGTAATTAGTAATTCTCTTTAGAAGACTCACACATGATCATAAGTGAAAAATTAAAATGGCTTACATGTAAGCAGGGTTTCTCAACTCTGGTACTTTTGACATTTTAGGTTGAATAATTCTTTGTTGGGAGGGATTACTCTGTGCATTGCAGACTGTTCAGTGGCATCTGTAGCCTCTACCTATTAGATGTTGGCAACATATCCTTAACTCCCTCAGTTATGCAACCAAAGATGTCTCCAGTTATTGCTAAGTGTCCCCTGAGGGGCAAACCAGTGATTTCAAGGAAGGGAAGGAAAAGAAGCTAATATTTAGAGCGTCTACTATGTTACGAACTATTAAGTACTTAAGTAAACATAATTAACGTAACTTTCTCAACAAATTAACGACATAGTTATCTTTCCTATTTTCCAGACCTGCTTGATACCCAGACAGGTTATTTGCCAAAGGAAACAGTTAAACAGGGAGTAAAGGTGAGATTCCAATACAAATAATTGGGGTAGATTATGTCTTTATAAGCCAAATGTTGAAATTTCACAATTTGCATCCAAAGTGGGTTTAACACATTAATTTATGTTGTAATGGCAGAAACAGCAAAATGCTATTGTGATTTCATAAATGGTTAATTGACTCAATTCACCCTCTACAGGAAAATATCTGTAACCTTGAATACATATTGTAAAAAGGTATCATTAACATAATTAAAAAACAAGATTAGATAAGATTAGGGACTTCTTTCACAGATTAAACATAATTCAAAGAGAAATTCTTAAAACGAAATTTGTGCAGTTCATGTTATATTTAACTTCCTTACCATCCTTTTTCACCCAGGACAAAGCTGTTTTTTCAGATGTTACTAATTGACAGAACTTATCACCTATTATATCCAAGATATATTTAGAAGTCTCTATATCTAGTTCATCATCTTCGTAATTTTCATGTGTCCACAAACTCATAGCTTCATCATCATATTGGTCAGGAGAAGAGAAACCATCTATTCTAACTACTCCGTTTTTACTAAATGACAACCTGAAATATTAAAACATAAAAGCATTAGGTACCAACATATTAAAATGTAAGTCCAGTCTTTAAAGTTGTAAATTTATAATTATGCTTATATTGTATTATAAAATATGAATTACATTAAAAACAGGAAAACAGGTTAATTCTTCACACACTAATTATTGAATTAATTTAAATAACTCATAGGTGTTATGCAAATGGCAATAAGTAGTACTAATTTTAGGTTATTTCAAGAAATTAGATCACTTATATTTACTTAACTCCAACAAAATGAAAACTGTTTAAGTGTTTGATGAATGACAAGAGTAAAAATGTGGGTCCAATGTTGCCCAGAGCAATGCTATTATTTTATACATAATCTAAATCAGGAATCACTAAAGCTGAAATGCCCTAAATCAACTTAAGCCTTTCACGAGGAGGACTTTAAAAATGCCAAGTATACATATATTTTCATTAATTAAATTGAAACATTACTGAAGTGACTGAGAACAAGGATGAAATTCTTAATAGTTTTATAGCAACCCCATTGATGTGCTTACTTGCTCTTAGCTTCTGATATCCAAATAACTACTCTATTCAGAGAAGTTTATAGTAAATGGAAGCCAAAATTGCCATTCTCTTACTGGCTGGTGGTTATTCCTCAATTACCTTGTACTTAACTCTCTTTACTCTCAAATAGGTGATGTCTAAAATATAAGTCATACTGTGTTTTTCATATGAACAGCAACATTTCATTTATCCCTATTTTTCATATCTTCATTATCTTTCCAAAGTTTCCTTCTTTTTAAACCAAATTTCTCCTTTTTGTCATAACCCAGCATCTTATTTTGGTTTTATGGTATAATGTTTGCCTGAATATTTCTTTACTTCAGACTTTTCCTAGATTTTCTTATCACCTCAAACCTACTTTCCTTTTGATTCCTTTTTTCATCTCTTCTGCACTCCATGGGTATTACCTCTTATAATTATTCCCTGAAATTGTCTGTCCTTTGGAGATTGTTGGCTACAAAGTGAGGAAGAAAGAGAACCTGGTCCATTCTTATCAACACGTATTTTTGGAGGTCTATACTGGGCTACTAGCATAGTGTATTCAGCAGAGTAAAGTGTCTCAGTTTCTTACAGAGAAACTGAGTTTCTTACCTTTCTCAGGTAATTACAGCTAACAATAGAGCATTTCATATGTGCTTAAGGACTTGGCATACTTTATCTCATTTAACCTTCATTAAAGCTCTGTTAGGTAGGTACTAACATTTACATTTTGCAGATGAGACAGGCTTAGCTGTCCTACCATAGTTAATAAACTCACACAGGAACTAAGGGACAGAGATGGAATTCACAACTAGAAATGACTGATTCTGGAGTGTGACATGTTAATTAGTCTTTACTCTCTGGGTTATCCAGCTATTCTTTAGTTGAACTCTTACAAGTCTACCTTTAAGTTTTTAATTTTAAACTATTATTTGATAATATTTATATAAAATTAGTATATAGGTTAACAACTGTTCAGAAAAAAACCTTTTTCTCATTAAGAATAAATCTCTCAGAACAGAAAGGTCATACAGAACATAAGTAATAATTATGTATTTAGTCTAATAGTTAGAAATTGTTAAAAGTTAGCACAAAAAACATTTAATAACTCTTTTATAATGTTTCCAAAACATGGAGACTCAAAGACTTATTCCCCCATCCAAAAGGGACACTAAGAATAACAACTATATAATTTCCAATACCGAATCAATAAATTACTTTTTTCCCAATCTCATATTTCCACTTACCGTCTAAAGTAGTAAAATCTACAAAATACTGGTGAGTGAGCTGGTTCTTCTCCTTTTTTACTGCGAATAAGTCTACATTCTCGGCACTTTTGTAAATTAGGCCCTATCTCACAGCAGGAGTCATCCTGTAAAAAGGATTCCCCAGTTTGCTTCAGCTTCTTGACTTTACGCCAATCTTTCAATACTGAACGAGGAATGCCAGCTGTAAAATCAGTAGGAAAGTTTTAGCAAGGTTATGCTTTGTAGAAAGTTAAACTCCTTGAGATTAAATTCAAGTCATATATATATACACACACATGAAATTCAAGTCAGTATATTGTGATAATACAGTAAGACTTCAGTAAAGAAGCAAAGACATTAACAGCTCTAGGTACCAATTAATGACTAAAAAGTCTGCAGCAGCATTTCTGTTTACTTACTAACCAATTCTACTAACCAAATGAACCTCTCTTATGTCAGGGTACTGAAAATGGAGAACTAAGTTTTCCAGCTGACTAAACTCTTTAAATATTAAATATTCATGTATGTATAACAGCAAACGTAAGAATTTTCATATTCTGTGTATATCAATAACTGAAAATACAGTCCTTCTATACCAAAAGTTGGTTTATGTAGGAGAAAGCTCTTTCAAGATCCACAGCAAGAACGTAAAGATCAAAGGTTTATATATTTAGAAACTACAGGTTAGTCTCAACATATTTCTATTGAAATACACATCTGATTTTCCAAGGTAAGTGTGGCTCATTAAGACAAGTGGTAATTTTATAATACCTGTATTTGGGAGAAGACGTGCTGAGCTATTTCTCTTAACATCTTTCCTTTATTATAATACCCTGCATTTGATATCAACATACTGATGGTGGCAGTGTCTTTTAGAAAAATAAAAGCGTTCGAAGAAAGTAAAAGGAAAAAAAAATTAACTTGGCTATCTTTATTGATGAATTAAAAAAGCTATCAAAAAAGTAAAAAGGACAAAACTCTAATGCATTTTACAGTCTAATATATGAAAACAAAATCAACTTATTTACATACTCTACATCATTGCTCCATCACATTCACTGACTTCTGTTTAATAAGTATAAGAACACTGGCTCAAGTCATCTGTCATCTAGAGAGTAGGAAGAATTTCTGGACTGAGAGGAACTCCAAAAATTAAATGTCTATTAAAATTTTTAAAAACGTATTTATTTAAAAGCAAGTTGGCCAAGTGCAGTGGCTCCTGCCTGTAAGCCCAGCACTTTGGGAGGCTGAGGCGGGCGGATTACCTGAGGTCGGGAGTTTGAGACCTGCCTGACCAACATGGTGAAATCCCATCTCTATTAAAATACAAAAAATTAGCCAGGCATGGTGGCGTGTGCCTGTAGTCCCAGCTACTCGGGAGGCTGAGGCAGGAGAATCACTTGAACCTGGGAGGTAGAGGTTGCAGTGAGCTGACACTGCACCACTGCACTCCAGCCCGGCGACAGAGCAAGACTCTGTCCTTAAAAGAAAAAAAGAAAGAAAGAAAAAAAAAAGACAAGCTATGTTGGGGTCCAGGCACAGTGGCTCATGCCTGTGATCCCAGAACTTTGGGAGGCCGAGGTGGGTGGATCACTTGAGGCCAGGAGTTTGAGACCAGTCTGGCCAACAGGTGAAACCCTGTCTCTACTAAAAATACAAAAATTAGGCAGGCGTGGTGGCACGCACCTGTAATTCCAGCCACTGAGGAGGCTGAGGCACAAGAACTGCTTGAGCCCAGGGGGCAGAAGTTGCAGTAGGGTGAGATTGTGCCACTGGATTCCAGGCTGGAATATATATAAATAAAATAAAAGCAAGCTATGTTGGCATCAGCAATTAGTTGTTGGCTTTAACTTCTAATTGTATTCTTACTGCACCCATATTACTGTATCTATATGTCAGACATTAGATTTACACAGTTTGCTATTTCTGTCATGCAGAAAGAATAAACTATATTTCCTACCCTTGTGTTTTCTAATCATGCCCAATGTGTGGATCAGAGGTACAGCTATTCTCCTGAGACTATATACTTCTTGCAGAAACTTAGAAAGCACTGTGTTTAAATAAACCATATGGAGTGGCCCATTTGAAATCAGGTCCAATTATTAAGCACTTCTAGAATTGCTGCCTCGTTCTTTGTAATTACATGCTTTCCCCTCTGTGTCTCTAATTTAGGGTAAGGAGCCATTTGGCTTAATCCACTAGAGAAACACCCACGTGTATAACCACACACCACATCTCCCAGTTATGGTATAAACCCATTTCCAGAAGACTTATGGAAAAGGTTATTTCCTCCACTGTGCAAAAGACAGATTTTTCCTATGAACTGTGTAAAATATTCAGAGTTTTTACAAGTTGGAATGAATGACAGAATTGTTATACTGCTGATAAAAGCTTTTATTTGATACACTTGCTTCTAATCATCTATTTACTTTTCAATTTATTACACTAGAATAAACTAAATACAGTCTATTTCCATTTTTATTATATGCCTTTAATTCCAGATAATGGAACAGTTCAGAGTATGGATCACCATACCACTGTGAACAAGTTAGATAGTACTAAAGAATCAGACATTTCAAAGTGCAAATCTCAATTATGTGACACAAAACAGGCACTTGGAGCTTTTTTCAATAAAATAATAAATGAGTACAAAGACTTAAAAGGCCCAATTCATACGGAGAGCTTTTGATATTATAATTTTTGCTTCTAGACAAGGCCACACACGACTGCAACTAACTCCTTTTATGAATTTAACTGTCATAGTATTTGTACAATAAAGAAAACTTCATCCTTCAATTCCATATATATATACTTTACTGGCAATATATAAAATCTAAAAGTTTGAGATTAAGATACTTAGTCAACAAAAAAATACCTAACTCAATGGATACTTCTTCATTTATAGTAAGAACCTTAGTTCTCTAGTAGCAAATCCACAAATAGCTACTCTAACAGAAAACTGGGGAGGAAGAAAATAAGAGACAAATACTCGCCAAACATTAATCTCTAATGTGCCACCCCCTTAAAAAAATATTTTTTTGGAGATACAGAAATTAACTGTGATCATAAACCACTGGTTTTGTGTATTGTAGAATTTATGTATTTAAATATAGTGGCAGTTTCAGATCATAAAATTAAATGTAAAAATTAGATAAAATGTAAGATAGAAGTAAATGAAACATAAAAATCAGTGGCGAAAAAGTGGCTGACTTTTAATTAAGAGAAACAAAAAGGTAGCAGATAGGAAAACATTCCAAAACAGTAGATAAAACAGAATCTATTATATCTAGCTTTAATGTACTAAGAAACACACTATTATGTGTATGTGTATATAAAATATATAATTATACATGTATCATGACGTACATAATCACATTACACAGTTGAGGTGTAAGCCTAACTCATTCTTTTTGATTGACCATGACTGATGACAATTCTATTAAACATTAGAAAGAGAATGGACATTATTTAATCTATGAAGTAGATAATCCATTCATATTTAGAAGTTCCCTGACTTATGAAAACTACCAACTTAAAGAACTTTTCTGTGCTCAGGAGACTGAGGCAGGAGGACTGCCTGAGACCAGGAGTTGGAGGCTGCTGTGCACTATGGTTACACCTGTGAATAGCCACTGCACTCCAACCTGGGCAATATAGGGAGACTGTCTCTAAAAAATATTTAAGGAAAAAAAAACTTTTCTAGGTAGCCTAGAAGAAAAGCAAGTCAACTCTGTCCACAATTAACAGATGACATCTAATATTGACTTAATATTACTTTGGACTTGGTGAACAAATGGGTCATAAAACAGCCTCTCTAAAGCTACATGCTAGTTACCAAGCAGGCGAGATTTGACTAAACATTACAACCTGGGGAGAAAATAGGCACTCATTCTGGTCCTTTTCTTAGAACTTACTTGTGAATATGTATATTCGTCTCAAGATGAAAAGAGAATACGTATTTCACTAAGACTTAATTTTATAAATTTAACTTCACGAGAGTTTTCTAGGCATTAAAACCTGGAAGGTACCTATCTGGTTTTTTGGTTTTGCTTTTTAAGTTTTACTCAAGTATCTAAACACCCAACACCAAAGGAAATGTCATATAAAACAGAAAACAAACAATTAAATTGTTCACACTAAGCCTATTATGAATTCATGGGGGCAGTGAGGGAGAGTAAGGGGAACACATAAGAAAAAGCAACTCTGTATATAATCCAATATTCAAGTAAATGGCAGGTATCCTTCGATGTTAATCCCCCTCTCTGTCTTCTGACTATGCTTGCATTTCAGTCTGTCAGTCTCTGGCTCTAGTTGAGTTTGTCCTTTGTTCTTTCACTTTCTGACTGTCCTTTTCTATGACTCCATCCTCCTGTTTTCCTCTCCTTCACTTTGCCTCTGGTTTCCACACAGGCATGTGGGAAAACCTCATTCAGTTAAAAAGCACAAATGGGAGCCTTCAAGCATCCAAGTGCTTGTGAAAGTACTTCTTGAGTGTCCACACTGTCACAGATATTTCATATATTGTATGTGGATGAACACACGGACATAGTGAAACTAAGTGCTTTCTGCATTGTGCAACATACCTAAAAAGAAATAAGCAAACTGAGAAAAACTACTACTAGAGTAAAATGATATAGAAACACTTTATAGTGAATATTACTGTTAAGTATCCCTTAGTTTGTCCAGCTGTTGCCACAAAGGATATAAAATCAGTTTTGAAGCTATTAATTTGGCAATTCTTTAACATCGAAATGAATACACAAAACCACAAGCCTCCCCTTATATTAATTTTTACCCATTAAGGACTGTTTGAATGAGCAGCATTAAATAGATAATAATTTCCATAAGCTTCCCATTTTGTCACCAGATGATGTAAGAGTGAAATATAGTCCACATTCATATTACTCTGAAGTAAAATTGGCCCTCCATTAACTGTGGGTTCTAAACCCATGGGTTCAACCTACCATGGATCAAAAATACTCAAGAGAAAAAAATATTCTACAAAGTTCCAAAAAAGCAAAACTTTAACTTGCCATGTGCAGAGTACTATGTTCAATCCTGCATGAATGAAGTGATGTGTAAGGATTGTGTTAGGCATTATAAGGAATCTAGAGATGATTTAAAGTATATGGGAGGATGTGTGTAGGTTTCACGCAAATATAGTCATACACTATTAGGCAATTTCCTCATTGTGGGAACTTCATAGAATGTACTTACACAAACCCAGCTTACAAAGCTGTACAGTATTTACTGTACTTTATATTATAGATAATTGTAACACAAAGTATTTACGTATCTCAACAAAGACAAAGGTATAATAAAAACATAGTCTTACAATCTCATGAGACCACTGTCATATATACATTCCATCATTTTTTGTTTATTTTTTGAGACATGGTCTTGCTCTGTTGCCCAGGCTGGAGTGCAGTGGTGCAGTCATGGCTCACTGCAGCTTCAACCACCCCAGCTCAAGTGATCCTCCTGCCTCAGCTTCCCAAAGTGATGGGATTACAGGAGTGAGCCACTGTGCCCAGCTGTGCATTCTGTCACTGACTGAAAAGTTGTTATGCAGCACATGACTGTACTATGCTATTTTATATAAGGGATGTGCACATCTGTGAATTTTGGTATCCGTGGGGGGGGGGGGTCCTGAAACCAATCCCCCACAGGTATACCCAGGGACAAGTGTAACTGTCTTCTAGAAATGTGCCTCAAAATATGCATATGTGAGTAGAATTTCTTTCCTGACTACATCTTGGTAGAGGTAAATATCTTAGCTGATATTATGAATCCACTTTTGGTGTGACAGCCATAACTGCATTTTGACAATTCTTAAAAATGGCCAAAATACGAGTAACTACTAAATTCCACGCTGAGTTATGCAAATTACCTACAATGACTGTCAGGTAAAACATATATTTCTACAAGTCTTTTAAAAATGGAGGAATAAGTGTTCTCTCATTTCCTCTTAAAGGGGAAATGTTTGTGAAATGTAGAAACGAGATCAGTGAGCACACACATAAAGGTAAGGCATGCAAATGAAGACAAAGGATGCCTTTAAGCTCACTGATCTTTAAAACAGCACACTAATTCAGCTAAAACATTCAGCCCATTTTACCTGAGATAAAACAAAGTAACTGACTTACTATTACTGTTGCTTTGCAACTTCAGTTTACTTTTTTCTTTGGCACTCCTGCTGAGAACTCCATTGGGTTTCAAATCTTCTTCTATTTCACCTTTTCTCTTCTGCAAATCATTTTGCTTCTTTTTGTAAGTTGGCTTAGGTTGTCTTTTAGTCCTTTGCTCTGACTTGCTTTCACTTTCATCTGAGTCTCCACTTTCAGAGCCAGATTCATAAGTTCTTTTGGCTTTTCTCCTATTGACTTTATCATCTTTTACATATTTATCAACTATGATCTTACTATCTACACTATTTTGTATATCACTAGATGTAGAGGCTATTAAGTTGACAGAACATGGCTTAATAATTTCTGATACAGAATTCCCTGAATTTTCCATTTTATTAGTATTTTTATCTTCTTCTGAATGTCTGGTGAGCCACGCCTTTTTCAGTTTAGTATGGTAGTTTGGTTGACTTGTCTGGGAAGCTTGCCCATTTCCTACAGAGTTTGCTTTGTTAATTGTACTACAGATTACAGTGCTATCAAGAGGAAGGGAGGCTGAAAGTGTCTGACTTTTTATAGCATTAGGTTCAGTCTCACTGACATTACTACTTTTATACTGAGCTGCAGCCAATGCTGCCTTGTGCTTTTTTAAATGGATAAAATCAGTCGTGCCTGAGAACCCAGAACTGGGTTGAACAACACTTCCTGTCTTACTACTG
The DNA here is from genome assembly GCF_008728515.1 of Papio anubis. Taxonomy (NCBI): domain Eukaryota; kingdom Metazoa; phylum Chordata; class Mammalia; order Primates; family Cercopithecidae; genus Papio; species Papio anubis. The sequence goes on from NC_044986.1 coordinate 59,384,660, forward strand.
GCTAACGTAACTGGTGCTGTGGTGCTGACCTTGCATTCTTGTTTTTGAGCCACTGGCTGACTGACACTTTTTGAAGATGTACATTCTGATGATGTAGAGGCCAAAATGGTATTTGATAAAGAAGAAATTGCTTCTGAACCACCCCAGCTGGAAACACTGGTAGTATCGGCAGCAGATGTGATTACATCCGTTTTGGTATTACACATTGTATTTACAGACATGACTGAACTGGGAACACTGCCCTGTGAGACAGCCTGAAAGTTTTTTTCAGATTTTGTGTGAACACTGTCTGAATTCACATTTGGCAAAATGATTCTTCCAGTTTCTCCGGCTTCTGCTAGTTTGAGGCAATCTGTTTTATGTGCCCCAGCTGAAGATCTTTCACTAACTCGATCTTTAGAAGCTAACTGCACTGCTGGCATACTATCAGTTTTTGTACTAGAAGACGGACGCACAATGACAGATGCCATAGCAGCCTGTAACTTTCCGCTGCTTTTCTCCACATGCCATTCGGTTTTCTCTTTGCTGAAGTTATTATTAGGTCTCCACATCTCTGTCAAACTCTGTTCTGAAGAACTCTTAAAATTTGCTTGAGAGTCTTTTGGCTCGGGTATTAGAGTTGGAGGCTTCTGTGACTCTTGAATTTTACCACCAGCATTTACTGGCATCACAGGAGTTAAAGTTGGAGGGGAAAGGCTACTATAGCTGCCTTCCTTTCTTTCCAGGCTGTGATGGATTGGTGGGTGAAATACTGGTGCTCTATGTAATGCAGGCATACTGCGGAGTGTATTTGTAGAAGAAATTGTCAAATGGGTAGGACTCCTACAGTCATTTCTGAAGGCTGTTACTGAGTGAGATGCAATCTGATGAGGAAGATGTTCTGGTATCTTGCCTACTAAACCTTCACTTTCTGGTTGGTGTTTAATCAAAGGTGGAGGCTTTGAAAGAGATGTTATAAATGAAGTCAGAGTTTGAGGATTAGCTGCTGCTGCTGCAAGGGCATTACTCTGTTTATCACCATAAATATTTGAAATTTCTTTGGATGGGTATGATCTTGGTGGTTCATTGACCACACTATTAGACAATGTAGTGAAATAGTTACTTTGGGGTAAACTCTGAGGCACTGAGTGCTTCATTTTATAAAGATCTGATACTGAGCGTTCTACATCCGTATCTTGTTTGATGACATGGCTTTTAGGACTGGACGATGATGATGCCACTCTGGAATAATTCTCTCTCTCACTCTCAAGTCCCTTGATTTTAGTTGTAAAGGGAGCAACATCAATACTTTCTTGAAGAATTCGACGGTGTTCCTCTTTGTATTTGTTTAATCTCTCTCCAGTCTCCTGGGGTGGTCTCTGTAATTGATTTAATACTGGATCCACAAAATGCCTATGTAAGTGACAATCTTTTCCAGTCTGTGATCTATTTAGATCCAGGTCATTTTTTGCTGATGTGGATGCAACAGACCGTAATGGTTCCATAAAAGCTTTCCTTTCTAATTCTCTGTAAAGAAAATACACAAATATTTCTGTAACCACTATTTCTTGCAAAATACAAAGATAGCTTCTATGCAATATCATTCTACTATGAAAGTAAAAGACATCTTTGCATGTACTCTATTATTATAACAAATTTGAAGAAATATCAAAACAGAACAAGCCTAATCTTAAGATATGTGTTAACTTAAAATTAACTGTTTAAAAGGCGAATTAAGAAAAATTATGAACAAGGTATTTATAATTTTTAAGCATTGGTGAACTTACTCCTTATGATGATCTACTAAAGTTTTTGTCAGTGGTGGACTGGAATGGGCTGTAATTTTAAGAGGCCGATGAGGCTCTGCACTGGAAGGTCTGACAGGAATGTGACTAAGTAATCCAATACCATCTGCTGAGGTCACAGGGGTGGGCTGATGTAGCCAAGGACTGGGAGAATTCTATTAAAAACAAAACAAAACAAAAAACCTAGATTTCAGTTACTAGAAAAAGCTAAACACCGTGTCACAGTAGGACTGGGTATGATCTTGGTGGTTTATGAGTTCATTCAAATAGCAGCTTATTTGGGAAACTTGTAACTTTTTCTAAATACATCTTATGAGAAATAGTCAAATAATAACATAATTATACAGATTTTTCCATATCATAATCAGTATTAAAGAATAACTTATTGTCATCTTACTAAAAATAGATCTTGAAATCAGTGCCTTTAATTTACTATAAATGCCATATACAGAACCTAGCTTATATGATTTCCTAAGATTTTAACAGCAAAAGAATATATATTGCTAACAGTAAAAACAGAATATTCCTAAAACACATTTCACCAGAAGTAGAAATTACAACCAAATTAATTTGTCAATTTTTGTCAACAGAAATAATTAACTTTTCCAATGTAACAATTTACTGACAACTGGCAGATAATTACATTTCAAAACCCAAATGCACTCCCCATTTCACTCTAAGCTATAAACAAGATTGGACCATTAACCTTGGAGGTATAGAGGTCTAATAAAGTTAATTTTTTACATCAATATACTGCCTGTCTCGTAACTGAATATAAGGTGACAGCAACCTCTACATCGAGACATGCAGCTATCTGATTACATGCTTAAGGATTTTTCTATATTCTGACTCACTGACATTCTTCCAGAACATGTTTTATGAATTTGTTAACAGGATGACAGTCAAATAGCAGGAAAATACAATCTCCTTTGTATTTTCTCTAATTTATTCCCTAACAAAGGGAATACATTTTACTTCTTAAAATAATGCAAAAGCAATATATCATGCCAAAAATATACTGCTATGAAATTAGATTAAAAACATACACTATAGCCATAAACCCCACATAAGAGAAAAATACATAAATATACACATAAGGATCAAATATGTGTCTCAAACGGCCTCAGTTCCACAAGATCCAGAAATCTTAAACAGCAATCAATTATGGCAATGACAACAAAGTTTTGATGTATAAAATGCCATTCAAAATTATTTCTTAATAATAGTGTCTTATGCCTGTATTGTTTCTTCACTTTTGGTTAACAGTAGAGGATAAGACATTTTTATTTTTTGCTCAAAATGCTATTCAAATTTACTCCTTTATGCTGTAATTTTATATAACAAATAAAAATCCGATACACTTGTTTTTAGTTTAACACATTTATGACCAGTTAGTAAAATATTTTATGTACTTATAAACACGGAGGCTAGACAGTCATGGTCTAAGTCCATATATATGTGACACATACTGAGTATTGCTCCTTTCCAAGCCATTTTTAAGTTACTTAAATCCGTTTTCCAGAGTTTGGATATTAAGGAAAAAGACACAAATCTTTAGCAAGCTCTTGGCTCCCCTGGGTTCCTCTAGCTAGCTTATCTTTGTGCAGCTGCAGCTACGTTAATGACATGAGAATGAAGGGTCAGAATAAAAATGTGAGTGCAACAATAAAAACAGAAACCTTGAATTAATAATGTGAGTGCAGTAGGGCACTTGGACCACCAGGCCTGCTTTCTATTCTGGTAAAGAGGATAATATGGGCACTTGGACCACCAGGCCTGCTTTCTATTCTGGTAAAGAGGATAATATAGTGAGTAGTGATTCTTCACTGAGTTTGACTATGTAACATACAGGTTCTAGTAGGATTCCCATCTACCACAAGATCAACAGCACCCTCCAAAATGGTAATGGGAAGCTTGTGATCAATGGCAGCATAATTCTGGAACTGAGATCTTGTCAACCTCAAATGTGGTGATGCTGGTGCAGAATAAACTGTGGGGATCACTGGTGAGACTTCATTAAATGCCAAAGGTCATATGAAAGTAGAGCCAAAAGGAGTCCATGTTTGCAACAGGAATAAACCACAGGAAACATCTTTCAAAACTGGTAGACCTTATGCAAGATGTAGCATCAACCATTTGGTGCCTCTTATCATCAAAGTTAATCCATCACATGGTTGGGCTTGATGGCTCATGCCTGTAATCCCAGCACTTTGAGAGGCCGAGGCAGGCGGATCACTTGAGGTCAGGAGTTTGAGAACAGCCTGGCCAGCATGGTGAAACCTCGTCTCTACTACAAATACAAAAAATTAGCCAGGTCTGGTGTTGCAAACCTGTAGTCCCAGCTACTTGGGAGGCTGAGGCAGGAGAATCACTTGAACCCAGGAGGCAGAGGCTGCAGTGAGCTGAGAATGCATCACTGTACTCCAGCCTCGCAACAGAGTGAGACTCCATCTAAAAAAAAAAAAAAAAAAGTGTATCCATCACAACTTGGGAATGATAAGAAGACTCGTGGCCACTGTCTACCCAAAACATAATCTCTCCTTTCACAAACTTTTGGCATGACGAACAGCATGCTTTTATCTATTGGCATCACTAATGTTATATGTAAAAAATATTATCCCTGAGTAAAAGAGAAAGTCACTAAAATTGCCTTCTAAATCACCACCCCCAACTGTGATCTCACTTTACTTTAGAAAGCTGTCAAAAAAGATGACATTAAGGTGTTAAAAACACCCATGTGAGGCAGAGGTTGCAGTGAGCCGAGATCGCGCCACTGTACTCTAGAGCTTGGATGACAGAGCAAGACCCCGTCTCAAAAAAAACCCCACAAAGAAACAAACAAAAAAAACACCCATGTTCACTGTAGCATTATTCACCATGGCCAAGAGGTGAAAGCAATGCAAGTGTCCACACACAGATGAATGGAGAAAGAAAATAGGGCACATACATACAGTGGAATATTATACAGCCTCAAACAAGAAGAAAATCCTGTCACATGTTGCAACATGGATGAACCTCAAGAATATTGTAGTAAACTAAATAAGCCAGTAACAAAAGGATAAATATTCTATAATTCTACTCACAGAAAGTATCTAAAGTCATGAAAACCACAGAAACAGAAGAAAGGCGGTTGCCAAGGGCTGGCGGGGAAGGGGAATTAGTGTTTAATGGTTATAGTTTCAGTTTTACAAGATGAAAAAGTTCTAGAGACCTGCTGCACAACAATGTGAACATACTTAACACTACTGAACTGTATACTTAAAAATGTTTAAGATGGCACATTTAATGTTATGTACGTGTGTGTTTTTTAACCACGAAAACAAACAAGGTGTTAAAAAAAAGATTCTGGGGGATACTTGATGAGCATCCTAGGATGTACAAAGGACAAGGCTGTCTCCTGGGAGTTTAAAAGTGATATCAATTTTTCCATTTTTTATACCGGGGCAAGTATTGCTCTCAACAACCATTTTTTAGTGTAAAAATGAATTTGCTATAGAAACCACATAGCTCATGAATGAACAAGAGCCTTATACCACCACCTTCAGCAATACTGTGTTAGGCAGACAAAATCTCAGCTGCAGCTTTACCCTCAAATACTGGGAATCTGCAACCTTGAACACCCTTAAGGGAACAAGGGGGTTAAATAGTCAAACATCGTACTATACCATTAATATACAAATACACATCTGGAGAATATAATAATTTGTTTTTAAGAATAATTTGATAATATTTATCAAAAGCCTTACAGTTTTATATAAATCTTAGAAATTTCATTTCTGGGAATTTGGCTGAGCAAAACAATTATGTATAATTTGTATTATATATTATAATTATCACATAATTATTGTATAATTATAATTATGCATAATTTGGTATAATTTTTATACCAAAAATCAGCTAGGCGCGGTGGCTCATGCCTGTAATCCTAGCACTCTGGGAGGCCGAGACAGGTGGATCACAAGGTCAGGAGTTCAAGACCAGTCTGCCCAACATGGTAACACCCCGTCTCTACTAAAAATACAAAAATTTGCCAGGCATGGTGGCAGCTACCTGTAATCCCAGCTACTCACTCAGGAGGCTGAGGCAGAAGAATAGCTTGAACCCAGGAGGCAGAGGTTGCAGTGACCCGAGATCATGTCACTGCATTCTAGCCCAAGTGACAGAGTGAGACTCCATCTCAAAAAAAAAAAAAGAAAAAAAGAAAATATACCCAAAATTTATATGTATAATAAATATTACAATCTATAAAGTTTTACTTCCTTAAACTAACTCTTTTTATAAACAGGCTTTTCTGAGGTTTCAGCTCCCACTCTTGAGGTTACTAAGTGTATGGAAAAACAACCGAAAAGTTCTAACGTATTTTATAATAGGAAATGACCTAAAAAATAGATGGAATATTGAAAAAGCACCTGTACATGTTCATTTATATTGATATGTGGCAAACTACAGTGTAACTTACCCTCCTTAATGAAGCTTCAGCATTAACTGCATTTTCTGGGTGAACCCACTTAGAAGAAGGCAAACCGAGTCCTGAGTATGCATGTGTTCCATTTGGATACTGCCAAATAATTGGATAAAGTCCAAGCTGATTATATGAAGCAGAAGGATGGGCTTGTCCAAGAAGATGAGGTGACTGGTGCTGTAACAACTGTTGTTGTTGCTGGTGTGCTAGTGCTAAGTGGCTCAAGCTGCTGGCATGAGCACTCTCTAGTCGTGGGTGGCCACCAAGTAAGGAGGCAGTAGGCACTCCAGGTAACACAGTGGGAAGTAAATGAGGGTGATGAACAGCATGGTGTGGACTACTAGTCAGAGGATGAGTGTTAATGGTAGGTAATGGAGTTTGACTAGATGATCCGGCTAGTAAATGGGGTGCAGGAGTTAAGGCAGGATGATGGGTACCTGGATTTAAACAGGTTCTATGAGATGAGGAGTGAAGAGGAAAAGGATGCTGGCTTAGGAAAGGTGAAATATGATTAGCTCCTGTTTCTGACCCAATAAGTGCAGGATCTCTGTAAACTGTAAAATGCTCATTTTTATCAATGATAAGAGGACTCTTTGTATTTTCTAATGTACTGCTTCGAGTAGGAATTGGATGAAAACTGCATCTTGACAGCTCATGTTCTATCTTATTTGCCAGTCTTCTTTCACCAGTAGCTTGGCTGTTCACATAAGTGGTCTTAGACTTTACAGAATCAGGAGAATGAGTTATTTTGGGTTTAACAACTTCAGGTGACGGACTGGATTTTATCTTGTGAGTATCTACTGAAGTATTAAGTTTAGATTTTATAGTCTCTGGAGGTGGACTTCGCTTATGCAGCTTATCTTCCATGACAGAAACTGCACTTAAAGGAGAAATGTAAGAGACATACTTCTCTTTTTCCATGTTCAAGTGATCATTTCCTGAAGAAGCATTTGTAACACTTGATTGGGTAAGATCCACTTTAACTACATCACTGACCCAGCTCTGGTCAGAATCTTGTTTTGCTGTTTCTAAGAATTTTGCATTTGCAATAGAGTGTTTTGAATCACTAACATTAGGATCCATTTTCTGAAGTGTCTGAAGGCCAAAGGTACTTGAGTTTTCCTGAGCCACCTTTTCTAAATTAGTGTCATTTGTAATATCAATAACACATTTTGGTGTGGGTGGTCTGGATACAAACTTCTCCTTTGGTAGTAATTCCATGGTATGTGTTTTTTCCATACTGCATTCCTGAGGAAGTAAATCATTAGAATTATGATCAGAAACTGTGGATTGTTCTGATGAATGGATAATCATTTCTTCTTGAAGCTGGGTGTCAACAGACTTCCGCTTCTCTGCTTCTTCATGTTTTTTATCTTCCTGTATTTGATCCCAGGGAGGCTGGCTATCTTTTAGGGTCTCTTCTCCTGCCTTCTCATTATTATGGGGTTTTCCTTCTTCTCCATTTATTTTTGAAGTATTTTTATTTTTCAATTCATTCTCTGACTTCTGTTCTGATGAATTATCTATTATTCTCTTATTTGAATTTTCTGAGTCGCTGCTCTCAGAAAAGTCTGAAACATTGTCAGTTCGAAGTCTTTTCATATTTAGTTTCTTTTCATCCTCCTCAGGTTTCCTTCTTTTATTCATCAAGTGTTTGTTTTTACCTTTAGGGTTTTCTGTAGGATTAAAAAAAGAACAATCTTATTTTTCACATTAAATAAGCATATTTTAAAATGTATTTTTGTTTTGTTTTCATTCCCTTAAAAAAAAAGTGGGTCCTACCGCCTCGTGATATATAATCATATTTTTCCTCCTTCATCTTCTCTTCATCTGGTATACTGCTATCTGAGCCCTTCCTCTTATTTGGACGGATACTTCTTTGTTGCTGTTGCTGGTGCGTATTCTGTTTTGGTACAGCAGCTTGGGAGTTCATTGCTGGTCTGGGACTATTTGCTTGAGCACGTGTATAATGGCTCTAAAAACAACCAATTAACAGTAATTGTTTACTGCCTGGTTTCTACTAGCCTAAGGAAAAATATTTTACAGAAATCCATCCCTAATAACATACATACGTGAACAGCGTTGACGTTTTGATTGGCACGAGACCTGCGTCGTGATGTAATGCCAATATTTTCACCTTTTAACAAAGAGTGAACAACATCATCTAGAAAGGTCATTTGAACCATAGAAGGATCGACATTCTGTGGTTCTAGTACCTAATCCATGATACAAAACAAAAACAAAAATTAAATAGAATGAGCTAATCAAATATTTGGTATAATTTCTTTACTCGGTAGAAATGTTTAGAAATCAGCTTGGGATCCCTAATTTATAAGATTCTGTTACAATAATTTACTTTATTCACTTAAGACAAAATTACCTTTTTAACATTCTGAAACTTACCATTTCAACTGCTAACCAATAATTAAAAAGCAAATATATTTACTGCAAGTACATCTTGAAAAACAAGGGTATTAATCAAGAATACAGATGCCAACAATGATACTCAAAACAAAAGCACAGATGCCAAGATATGAAATGTATTTTAAAAACAGAAAGCAATTTTCAAAAAGCAGTTCTAAAATAAAACTCAGAGGTAGACTCTAGGGAGAAGAAAAAGATAAAAATTGTGCAAATGAATAATTTTTAAAATGCGGTTAAAACTATTTTAACAATTCAAGGCAGTTTTCTACTTTAAGAGGTAAAAGTTTGTCACTGTTTTAGGGAAAAAAATCAAACGCAATGAAAGAATAACATTTATTTAACATTTTATCTACATTTTAACCAAAGTATTCACTTTGAATTGTGTATAAAAGAGCTCTATCAGATAATCTCCACAATCCAATCAGGCAGGAAGGTATAAATATTTTTTTCTACATAAACAACAGCTTTAAAAATGAATACTTTTTGTATTAAAAAAAAAAACCTGAAATCTCAAGACTTTCAGACTGGTACTTAAGACTCCATAGGATTCGGGCTCGGTGGCTCACGCCTGTAATCCCAGCACTTTGGGAGGCCGAGGTGGGCAGATCATGAGGTCAGGAGATCCAGACCATCCTGGTTAATATGGTGAAATCTCGTCTCTACTAAAAATACAAAAAAATTAGCCGGGTGTGGTGGTGGGTGTCTGTAGTCCCAGCTACTCAGGAGGCTGAGGCAGGAGAATGGCATGAACCCAGGAGGCGGAGCTTACAGTGAGCTGAGATCATGCCACTGCATTATAGCCTGGGTGACAGAGCGAGACTCCATCTCAAAAACAAAACAAAACAAAACAAAGAAACTCCATAGGAAACCTATAATCCTTAAGATTCACCATAAAACTTAATTGAGCATACCAACACTGACATCTGATGTGAGAAGAACTGTAGCGTTTGTGTTTAAGTTTTCACTGATGAAAAGAAATGATTTGGGAAACATTTTTATTACTGGAGGGACAGAAAAACTGCAACTCTGAGAAAGAAAATTTTAGCTGATCTAAGGATTTTGAAAAGACTAATCAATTAAAAGAGTTTAATGCCTCTATTTTAGGAACTGATTTTATCAGTGTTGAAATAAATTGAGCATCACTGTCTCCCTATGACCTGAAATGACCTCTATGAAATATCAGATACACTTAAACTTACTAGAATTACAGGACCAAAAACCATAGAGAAAAAAATTATTTAGTATCAAATTGTTGATGTATTTTGGGGGGCACAGACGATCTGAACTTTTAAAATCTCTACAAAAATATCAGTCGAACTATTTACCTGATCATTCATAACGATCATGGTGCGGGTGAAGAGATCATGATGAGTAATTATGCCAGTAAACCACTGGGTGGCAGAGTCTTGTCTATATACTCTCACTCTGTATCCATTTAAGGAATAAGGACCTTAAAAAAAAACACAAGAAATAGAAATATCTTAAATGGAGACATTTTCATTTAATAACTGCCTTTTAGAAGAAACATGAGCTAGTGTATAACAGTAATATATCCAACTATCAGTTTTCAAAAAAATGTTTTAGAAGTAAATAAATATCCTTTCAAATGAATCATTCTGAAGTTACTATATACACTGCACTAGACCTACATACTTCCTGATTCAACAGAAATAAAATAAGAGAGAAGGAAGGTTTCTAGGATCACAAGTTAGTAAGAGAACAGTTCAAAATGCAAAGTTACAATAGTGTAGAATGTAGTAAGGTCACAAAGCTACTTAGTAAGATTGCGGAAGTTGACTTCCATGGTTGAAATAGGAAGGTTAACTTGCAACTTGATGTTTGTTTGAGTCTTCCAGTTGCCAAAACTTTACCATAAACAACTACAAATTTTGATTTGCTATAACAGCCAGGAAAAGCTGCTAAATGTCTTAAAAAAGAGATTGGCTAAGTGAATTTATACATACAGCACTAAAAATTTTTAACAAAATATGGTACACTTTGGTGTTAAACTCACTTTTTCAAAGGATATTCTTGTATAGATATCCATTAGAAAATTTAAAAATTAAATATTAAAGATATTTATCTACAGATATTCAGATATGTCTAATAAAACAAGTCACTCTACAGAAGAGGATACTGAGATGAAAATGATCTTTAATTCACAGGTATTAAAATGGTATCAAATACTTTAACAAAGAACTGAAAGGGAAAAAACTGCTGTACCTTAATAATTTACAAAGTGCTTTCAAAATTTTCAAGTGCTTATTTAATTCTCTCTCTTAAGTATTGTTAGCCCTTTTACAAAAATCAAGAAAATGAGAGGTTGACAGATTAGGTAAAATTTTAAGTCAAAGATCTGGGACTGAATTTATTTTTCTGATGTTCTTTCTTCTACAGTTACAACAGATTCAACAATTAATCCTTTGCCAGCTTTAAAAATATATATATAAATCAATGAACTGTAGAAAGTATTCCATATGACCTGTAAATTTAATACATTCATCTAGAGAAAAGTAAAGATGTTGACTGGCTATAATTTAAGGGAGGTGATGCGTAAACAGTTTAGTAGCCATATCAATTATATAAACTTCAGTCTTTTCTAACTATTGAAGAATAAGACTTTGTATTACTTTTTCTAAATAATATAGGACATGCTTATAGAGTAACTTCAAATATGATCAGTTTTCAATTCCCATTAACAAACAGTTTACACACTGGTTTGTTCCCACTACTTAACATAGGTTAGAGTCAGCCTCACACAATTCTGCATAGAATGAATAGGGACTATACTGCCCCTTAATCTTTTCTCCTCTAAGGATACAATGCAGAAACAAAATATTATTTTTATACTATTTGCCTGGTTTCTTCAACAAATTAATTGCAAGGAAAGGTAACAAAAAGAGCAACAAAGGGGATGTACCAAACAATCACCATGTGTGGACCTTTTCGGAATCCCTTGATTTTAAAAAAACAAATCAAACCTGTTAAAATATTTGACATTTGTAAGACAAATGAAAACTTACAATACCTACTATTTAAAATTTAAAAACTATTACTTTTTTCAGAATAATGTTTCAGCATGTTTTGTTTTAAAAAATGGATAGAGCCGGGCGCGGTGGCTCAAGCCTTGTAATCCCAGCACTTTGGGAGGCCGAGATGGGCGGATCACGAGGTCAGGAGATCAAGACCATCCTGGCTAACACGGTGAAACCCCGTCTCTACTAAAAAATACAAAAAACTAGCCGGGCATGGTGGTGGGCATCTGTAGTCCCAGCTACTCGAGAGGCTGAGGCAGGAGAATGGCATAAACCCGGGAGGCCGAGCTTGCAGTGAGCTGAGATCTGGCCACTGCACTCCAGCCTGGGCAGCAGAGCCAGAAAAAAAAAAAAAAAAAAAAAAAGGATAGAATAGGGTGATGTCTGAAATTTGATAGAAGGGGGTATGGACAACACAGGATCAGCCAAGATTTGATAGTTATTGGGGCTGGGAGATAGGCGATTCACTGAAATATTCCATTTTTGTATGTGTTTGAAATTCTCCATAGAAAAGTTTAAAGAATATTTAACCTAGGAAGAATTAAATATGTAGATGATCCACTACTGTACATGCCCATATACAGCAAACAGCTTTGGGATTCTCTCTTGATGCTTAATGGCATGGAAGTTGACGGTTGAGATAAACATGGGAATTTAACAACAAAATTCCATTCGCAAAGACATTCGACAACTGTTCATGCCATATTGTCTCACTTTCCATTCAATTTCCAAAAAGCCTGTATTGACAATACATGATTTTACTGACAGAAATGGGCATTGCTAAAAATTATCAAACCCCACTGGTTCGAAGGTCACATGTTTTAACATACTAAACAAAGGAAACAAAAGATTAGTAAATTTCTGAAAAAGGTGCACTGATGAAATAGGCCACTTTTACCAGATACGAAGAATATTCTTCAAAGGAAATAAATGGTGGCTGTGGGCAACCCTCTACTGCAAACAATGCTTCCTTCTCCAGGAAAGACACACCTAAAGAATTCCATAATATGCAGTTTTCTGTCAACAAAACACCTGTGTGTGGCTGTAATTTCATGACAGGCATTTAGCTCAAATAAGGTAATAAACTTGTGAAATTATCAACTTTCTATGAAAATTATTATGACTCTGCTATTATTTTCCTGGATATATATAACTCAAAATATTGGACTGGGCCTTCTATTTATATTGCACACAATTGAATAACCAAAACCAAATATGATAAGTTGCCTAGATCCAAAAAACTTTAATGCATAACTTCAAAATAGTTACCTTGCATAAAAATCTCCTGAACCTTTTGTTCCTTTACCCAGACTTTCACTTCCTCGTGAAGCTGCGGGTTGTCCCTGAGAACTGGGTTTAGGCTGTCTATGTCGTCCTAGAATTATAGATTAAAAGAAAGGTCCATGTTACGCTCTCCTACCATTAATGTTACAGACTTTCCCTCCTATACGTTCTAAGGACTGAAGAAAATTCCTTTGATCTAAATGTACCAAAAACACAAATTCATGAGTTATAGTTCATTGGCAACTGTATAACAAAAGAGCGTAAGAAATTAATCTGTGATAAGATTTGACACTTGACAACAATGTCCTAAAGTCAAAATCTGAAATTAATGTGTTTTCTAACTTTTAAAGTATAGCCTTATTCGTCATCTTTTTAAGGGATTCACTGTTGGAAGCAATATACAAATCAAATAACATCAGGTCATTTAAGGGTGTTGGCAGAAGAACTGAGGTGAACATTTTAATGCTGATATATACACAGATGACTTACTGACCTTCCCATAATACTTAACCTCTAGAGTTTGAAACTACTTTTATTCTGTTCTAATTTAAATGTCATCAAATTAAGTTCTACTCACAGTCATCTGACCAGTAATTTTACTGCTAAAATTTTTATTTCTTGATACTAGCGCCAAAGCATCCAGATAATCAAAAATACATTATTGATGGTATTACTCTTATAACAGGGTGGATCTAGACATAGAAACAACTGATTCTCTCTCATTGGAGATGTGAATCACACAATCACACGATTTCCCACAATTTGCTGGACTCTGACATTCTGTTCTCTCTCTCTCTCAAAGTACCTCTGCTGCTCCTGCATTTGAGATCAGCTGCAGTAACACGAGAGTAGCTGGGAAGAATAACAGACCAGCACTGTCAAATGGCAGCTATTTTAAAAGTGGACAGGAAGGGCCAGGTGCAGTGGCTCACGCCTGTAATCCCAGCAACTTTGGGAGGCCGAGGTGGGCGGATCACGAGGTCAGGAGATCGAGACCATCCTAACACGGTGAAATCCTGTCTCTGCCAAAAATACAAAAAAATTAGCTGGGTGTGGTGGCAGGTGCCTGTAGTCCCAGATATTCGGGAGCCTGAGGCAGGAGAATGGTGTGAACCCGGCAGGTGGGGCCGAGGTCACTCCACTGCACTCTAGCCTGGGTGACAGAGCGAGACTCTGTCTCAAAAAAAAAAAAAAAAAGTGGACAGGCAGATCATGGAAATCAGTGAATAGAAAAGAGCTAAACTAAGTGAACTATATCTGATGAATAAAAAACAATTTGGCAACTTCGAAAAGCCAAAAGGTGGCTGAAGTGTAAAAAATAAAAAAGGACCCCTAATCAAGTAGGTCATACTTCACTCTTCAAAGTCTATCCAGGTATAATGTTTCCTTCTCATACTGCTTTTAAGGCACTACTCTGTATTTTTAGAGTAACATTGTGGTAAATATTCTATCTGATATGTACCTAAACATAGTGAAAGCCAACAGGACAAAGTAAGGGCCTTCAAATTAACTATGTTCCTTGGAAAATATATAGAAGTACTGCTTTATAGCAGAAGAAAATACTAGAATGAAAAAATGTCATACAAATAAGTAGGCAAAATCTGTCATTTTGGAAGGAAAAAAAATGGGCATTAACATGTCTTTCTTTACTTTGCAAAGAAACTTTCTAGCAATCTCTTTTCTCTGCAACCCCTCAATAATACAGTGGACACTTAGAAAGTCCTATCAGACTCTAACCCGCTTAATGCACATCAGCTGACAATCTAGTCTATAACAAACAGAACATAGGAAACTTTTTTTTTCTTTTTGAGATGGAATTTTGCTCTTGTTGCCTAGGCTGGAGTGCAATGGCGTGGTCCCAGCTCACTGCAACCTCCGCCTCCCAGGTTCAAGTGATTCTCCTGTCTCAGTCTCCCGAGTAGCTAGGGTTACAGGCTCATGCCACCACGCCTGGCTAATTTTTGTATTTTTAGTAGAGACGGGGTTTCATCATATTGGTTAGGCTGGTCTCGAACTCCTGACCTTAGGTAATCTGCCTGCCTCGGCCTCCCAAAGTATTGGTATTATAGGCGTGAGCCACCACACCCGGCCCATAGAAAACTATTTTACAAGGAAAACCATTACTAATTTCAGATATCTCTGACAGCAAGTTCTTTTAAAATTTCTGTCACTTTAAAACTTCCATACATAAACGTCCATATACCTTTTCCATAATATAGGGAATTATAAACTGTTTTTTCTGTGCTGTTTTATTTTCAGAGACAGTCTCACTCTTGCCCAGCCCGTAGTGTACTGGGCATGATCTTGACTCACTGCAATCTTCCCCTCCCAAGTTCAAGCGATTCTCCTGTCTCAGCTTCCTGTGTAGCTGGGATTACAGGTGAACGCCACCACGCACAACTAAATTGTGTATTTTTAGTAGAGACAGGGTTTCATCATGTTGACCAGGGTGGTCCAAACTCCTGGACTCAAGCGATCTGCCCACCTTGGCCTCCCAAAATGCGGGGATTACAGGTGTGAGCCACCACGCCTGGCTATAAACTGTTTTTAAAGAAGCACTGCCAACACCTTGCAGACAAGTACAGTTTATATAACCAGTTGCCTGTGTTGAAATTTTACAACTTATAACTTATTTATTTATATCTTATTTATTCAACAGGTTAAAATAATGGGCTATAAAACCAGCTGCCTATGTTGAAATTTTACAAGTTATACCTACTAGGATATATAATCTATTTCTTCAACATTTATTTATAAATATTTTTTGTTTTGTTTTGAGACGGAGTCTCACTCTGTCGCCCAGGCTGGAGTGCAGTGGTGCAATCTTGCTTCACTGCAACCTCCGCTTCCTGGGTTCAAGAGATTCTCCTGCCTCAGCCTCCTGAGTACCTGGGATTACAGGTGCCCACCACCATGCCCGGCTAATGTTTTATATTTTTAGTAGAGACGGGGTTTCGCCACGTTGGTCAGGCTGGTCTCAAACTCCTGACCTCTTGATCCACCTGCCTCGGCCTCCCAATGGGATTATAAGCATGAGCCTCCGCACCCAGCCTTATAAATATTTTTTCAACAGGTTAAAATAATGGGCTGTATTTCCAAGATCATTAAACAACATACAAATATTTTTCCAACAATAAACCATTAATTTTCTAGTGGAAATAGCATACCATTAAAAACTGTTAATTTGAGTCCCTCTACTGATACGACTTTATGTAAGTTCAAACTCTGGTCTCTCAATCTCATCTATAAAGGAGAGTTACTAATACTTCCTTCTTTTTCTATCTTATTAAATGTTTTAATAAGATTTTTTCTTATGTACAAAAATTAGCTTTCTTAAAACATCTAATTCTGAATTATGACATTTGAGTACTGAATGATGTGAACTACTTGGTTAATTAAAGTATCCCAATGCACTGCCTGATTTATGACGGCATTGTTGTTGCTGAACTGCTTCCCCTCATCTACATATAGTACTCTGTAAGTTACAGGAATTTCTGTTACATCACCATTCCTATTTTAAAGAGGATTGTTAAAGGTTAAATGAGCAAATCTTGTAACAAAGTCAATTAGTTTTCTTTAAAATATATTTACTGACTTGAATAATTTTGTACACGTGCTAAATGTTAGATACAGTCAACAAGGCTGACTTACAGATAAGATAAATTAAGGGTCTGGAATTACAAACTAGCTATAAATACCCACTATCTTTCACAGAATTTAAAAGGTCTTCAGCTGTGCCTTGAGCTTGTGTGAGATTAAAAATCCACTTAACGGGCCGGGCGCGGTGGCTCAAGCCTATAATCCCAGCACTTTGGGAGGCCGAGGCGGGTGGATCACGAGGTCAGGAGATCGAGACCATCCTGGCCAACATGGTGAAACCCCATCTCTACTAAAAATACAAAAATTAGCTGGGTGTGGTGGCGGGTGCCTGTAATCCCAGCTACTAGGGAGGCTGAGGCAGGAGAATCGCTTGAACCCAAGAGGCAGAGGTTGCAGTGAGCCGAGATCGTACCACTGCACTCTAGCCTAGCAACAGAGTGAGATTCTGTCTCAAAAAAAAAAAAAAAAAAAAAAAATCCGCTTAATGGCACAGTCTTCACATTTCACACTTTAAAGACAGTAACTATAAGTAGTTACCTATATATAGTTTTTATCTTGAATAACTAATACCTATTAATTTTTCAAATACAAGTCACCTCACTAAGTGAAGAGACAGGACCCTCTGTGAACTCCTCCTCCTGCATAAACTGTATCCTATTTGAGCTACTAGTTATAACCTCCAGCAAATGACAAATGGAAAAAAAATCAGTTCACTAAGATCTGCTTTATTAGAAACATATACAGAACACAGAAAAAGTTCAAAAAACATCTTAAATGAGGTCTGGGAGTACACCATTCACTTGTGTGTTGTTCCCCCTTTTGCAAAGACAGACATGAACTCTAATTGAACATCAGACACCTTAATGTACTGATACAGAAAAACAGCTAACATAAGACCAGGCATGGTAGCTCACACCTGTAATCCTAGCACTTTGGGAGGCTGAGGCAGGTGGATCACCTGAGATTAGGGGTTCATCCTGGCCAACATGGTGAAACCCTGTCTCTACTAAAAATACAAAAATTAGCCAGGGGTAGCAACACACGCCTGTGAATCCCAGCTACTGGCGAGGCTGAGGCCGGAGGCCACAGAATCACTTGAACCCGGGAGGCAGAGGATGCAGTGAGCTGAGATGGTGCCATTGCACTCCAGCCTAGGCAACAAGAGTGAGACTCCATCTCAAAAAACAAACAAAAACTAACCTAATGGTGCATTTACTATGGCAGAAACTGTGCTAGGTGCTTTCCATACAGTATCAATTGTTTTAACAACTTTGTGAGCTGAAATACATAGTATGTTCAGAGAGGCTCACGGTTACAAGCAGGAAGTGACAGAGCTGATATGTGAACCTAGTTCTGTGACTTCCAGGGCTCAGGTTCTTCTCCACCCCTGCCTGCCCCCCGCCCCCGGACCCCCGCAACATACACTCTCTCTCATTAGCACAATCAAAAGAAATGAAAGCGGCCGGGCGCGGTGGCTCAAGCCTGTAATCCCAGCACTTTGGGAGGCCGAGACGGGCGCATCACGAGGTCAGGAGATCGAGACCATCCTGGCTAACACGGTGAAACCCCGTCTCTACTAAAAAAACACAAAAAACTAGCCGGGTGAGGTGGCGGGCGCCTGTAGTCCCAGCTACTCGGGAGGCTGAGGCAGGAGAATGGCGTAAACCCGGGAGGTGGAGCTTACAGTGAGCTGAGATCCGGCCACTGCACTCCACCCTGGGCGACAGAGCGAGACTCCGTCTCAAACAAAAAAAAAAAGAAATGAAAGCTTACTATCATTACCTTTTAAATTTTGACACATTTCTTTATATGTAAGGGGTAAAAGGCAACATTATCTTATAAAGTGAGACTGACTCAAAAGCAAAGAACTGAAAGACAATGGGTAGAAGATACCTTTCTATAAACTTCTAACACTGGTTATGTGACATTCCATATATAGAAATAGTCAAATACTTATCAAAGAGAGGAGACTTAGGGTGGCAAACTCATGCAATCTTATAATCAGAAAGTGTAAAAGAGAAGAAACATCACTTTGGTGATGTACCTTAGTCATGATCTACAAAATACCCAAATGCTGTTTTTTTCTAGGTTAACACTGTGCTGAATGACTATCTGGATGATCAAAATGCAGGTATTTTTTCATGTGTACAGGAGGGAATAATGGGGCCAGGTGTGGTGGTTCACACCTATAATCCCAGCACTTCAAGGAAGCCTAGGTGGGAGGATCCCTTGAGTCCAGGAGCTCAAGACCAGCCTGAGCAACATGGCAAGATGCCATTGCTATAAAAAATTTAAACATCAGCCAGGCATGGTGGGGTGTGCACCTGTAGTCCCAACTACTCAGGAGGGTGAGATGGGAGGATCACTTGAGCCCAGGAATTCAAGACAGCAGTGACCTATAATTGTGCCTCTGCACTTCAGCCTGGGCAACAAAACACTACCCTGTTTCCAAAAAAAAAAAAAAAAAGTTAAAATCAGTTCGGGTGCAGTGGCTCATGCCTGCAATCCCAGCACTCTGGGAAGCCAAGGCGGGTGGATCACCTGAGGTCACAAGTTCGAGACCAGTCTGACCAACATGGTGAAACCAAACCTCAACTTTACTAAAAAATACAAAAGAATGTATTTGGGTGTAGTGGCGCGCATCTGTAATCCTAGCTACTCTACTAAGGCTGAGACAGGAGAATCCCTTGAACCTGGGAGGCAGAAGTTGCAGTGAGCTCAGATCGTGCCACTGCACTCCAGACTGGGTGGCAGAGTAAGACTCTCAAAGAAAAGGTTAAAATCAGGCTGGAATGTGTATTTTGACAGACTACTGTACTAACGTAATTTTAAGTGATTATGGACTTTCTATTTAATTCGAAAGAAAAAAATAACCATCTGGGTAGTATAAAATATAAGCTCACAACACTAAAATATTCAGATATGCCTGGTTAGGTTTAATGACACCAGTATTATGAAAGTGTTAAAAATAAACATAACTCATTTCCTAAGATAATAAGGCAGAATGCTCCTTGCCAGCTCAAGAAATATATTCTTTATGTCACACATAGTCTGATTTGACTGCTGACAAAAAGCCAACAAAGGGTGGTTAATTTCTAAGTGACAGAGAAGATTGGCTTAATAATGTAATAGATTTGCTCTAAAGTCTCAACTGATGTCTAGAGTAGCACTTCCATTTTAGGATATAAGAAATATCACAAAACTGGAGCAGTTTCTCCTCCTTTGGACAATTTTGGATAGATAATGACTGAATGCTCACTTTCAAATTGATACTGATATGTGGCTTATTAATGGAATGATTTTCCCCTCTGCTATAAAACCCTTGATCTTTGTGGTAACATCCAGTGTGCTTTCTTAAAATTCCATTCCATTACATAAATTTCTCCATAAAGACCATCTTTGATAGTATAAGAATTACCATAAAAGCAATTATTTTATATCCTGAATATCAGGTGATTGAACATGTTTTGCCACACCAGTTTCACCAGTCATAAATTCATGGTTTAGCAAAACTACAAATAGTCGCTTCTTCTTAGATTCCTGAGATTGCTGGCCAACAGTTTTAAAACATGAATGTTAAGTCCACAAGAGTGACATTAATTTTTACCACACCGCATCTTTTTAATTTATAAAAGAATCCATTTTGTTAATAAGGATTTGCTGAGACAGGAAGACTATGAAGTTTGAAAGTTGCTACAGGGGTGCTCAAAAAGCACAGCTGTCTATACCACATGCAGTTAACTAAATGAAGGTACCAGTGAAGGCTTCCATGTATTTTCATGATTTATAATAAGGGCTAGCAAACATTTTTGTAAATGGCCAGAAAGTAAATATATTAGGCTTTGTGGGCCATACCATTTGTCACTACTCCTCAACCCTGCTGTTACAGCAGAAAAGTAGCTAAAAAATACCATAAAAACAGATAAATGAATGAGCATGGCTATGTTCCAATAAATGTTTCTATATTAGCATTCTATGAAATTTGAATTTCACAGAATGTTTAGTTGTCATGACATATTCTTCTTTTGAGTTTTTTTCAACTGTTTAAAAATGTAAAAGTAACTGGACACACTGGCTTGTACCTCTAATGCTAGCTACTCAGGAGGCTGAGGTGGGAGGATCCCTTCAGCCCAGAAGTTCAAAGCTACAATGAGGTATGATCACCATAGTCACTGTATTCCACCCTGGGTGACAGAGAAAGATCCTGTCTCTAAAAAAGTAAAAAAGGAAAAGACAAAAACAAGAGGCAAGCTGGATTTAGCTTGTAGTTTGCCTTTTCCTGATTAAAAACAACAAAACAAAACCACCAGTATGAAGCAAGATTAAAAACTTCTACATCATGTATCAAATACAATTTTAAATATACTAATGCAATTTGGTCTAATTGACTGCAAACTCTTATTTCCACAAATGCTTGAATTATATACAATCATGAGCACAGGAAATTAAATCAATACTAAATCCTTTTCACCAGTAAAGACAAAAATATCTTAAGGTAAATATATTATTTAAACTTTCACAAGTAAATGAGTTTCCCTGATGTATTCTGGATAATGCTTAGCCTTCCAAATATAACAGTATACTTGATTTTAATGTAGATAATTTAAGAAAAATTATCTACTTTGCAAGATAAGATTTCCTCCTTTAGGTCAATGACTATTACATACAGAGGTTGGAACCACCATCTTCTCTGGGCTCCCAAGTAAAGTAAAAATGAGTATATGCATTGAAAAGTAAGAGATATTATAGTCTTTACCTGATTTATTAAGGACACGAGAGATTAATCTCTTAAGCTGTCTATGTAGTGGTGTGTGCGTGTGTGGGGACGGGTGTGGGTATAAATATAAATACTTTTTTTTTTTTTTAAAAGAAACATATTAAAAGCTTTCACATAATTAAAAGCAGGGGTAATGAAGTCTCTGTATACAAAATTCCATCATTTTGATTAGTTGTGGTTAATTCGGATGTCTAGAATCCAGACTATCATTTAAACTAAAGCAATAAAATGTCTATCTTTCCAAAACGTTATTAAACATAAAGATTAGGATGGGGCTACTCTGGGCACACTGCCTAAGGGTAGCCCTGTTCTACAAGGAGCAGTTTAAGAAAAAAAAAAAATTGAGATGGTAGGAGGAAATAGGACAACAATTTATATTATCCATGTAATTCTTTTCTCATTTATATAATCAAGAAGATAATATACAATATGCTTAGTCTTTCTAAATTATTTACATTCTGAAACTACATGAGATAAATTTAGTTTCTGAATAGAAGTGATGAAAGTAGTAAATACAATAAAACTCTATTTTCATTTATTATAACTGGAAATAGTCTAGAAATGGAAGTGACATTCAGAAAATCAGAATGATGTTTTTTTTTTTTTTTTTGGCTAAAACAGGATTGTTGTACCAGGGGAAAACAGCAAACACCAACATTTTAATGTTACAATTATTACATTTTTGCTTTCAAATAATATTCTTTGCATTAGAGTTTTATCTTTATTTAGAAACAAAACAAAGTGATGAATGATTTTGATCCCACGCTGATGAAAAGAAAGCAATTTCAGTAAAAGGTTGTTTTTAAAAATCCGAAATGGATTTAGTTTTTTTCCTAAAAATTAACATGCTGGTAAGCATATTCATCAGCTATTGAGGCCTAAGTGGAATTGGTAACTTGAAGTGAACCTTAAAGACAATGTCCAGCATGTCCATGGGCAAATCATTAATTTTGTCTACACATAAAATGAAAATAAGCCAGGCACAGTGGCTCATGCCTATAATCCCAGGCATGGGAGGCTGAAGCAGGTGGATCACCTGAGGTCAGGAGTTCAAGACCAGCCTGGCCAACATGGTGAACCCTGTCTCTATTAAAAACACAAGAATTAGTCGGGCATGGTGGTACATGCCTGTAATCCCAGCTATTTGGGAGGCTGAGGCAGGAGAATCGGTTGGACCTGGGAGGCGGAGGTTGCAGTGAGCTGAGATTGAGCCACTGCACTCCAGCCTGGGCAACAGAGCAAAGACTCTGTTTCAAAAAAATACTACCACTTCTTTACTCTGCACTTTTTACCAGTTTTGAATACCATTCGTTTTCACAGCATCAACATTTAATCATAAGAATTTAAGAACTGGCCGGGCGCGGTGGCTCAAGCCTGTAATCCCAGCACTTTGGGAGGCCGAGGCGGGTGGATCACGAGGTCAGGAGATCGAGACCATCCTGGCTAACACGGTGAAACCCCGTCTCTACTAAAAATACAAAAAACTAGCCGGGCGTGGTGGCGGGCGCCTGTAGTCCCAGCCACTCGGAGGCTGAGGCAGGAGAATGGCGTGAACCTGGGAGGCGGAGCTTGCAGTGAGCCGAGATGGCGCCACTGCACTCCAGCCTGGGTGACACAGCGCGAGACTCCGTCTCAAAAAAAAAAAAAAAGAATTTAAGAACCATATTAACTTATATAATATGCAGAAGGCTCCACAAACATTACAGGATCTAAGAGCTAAATGTTTTGTCCATTTCATAAAATGATAACTGTAAATACAATTGGAGCTTTAAGAGCTTTAAGTTGCATTCACAGTGGTAGTTATTTAAACCCTGGCTCTATTAAAATTACAAAAATTTAGCTGGGTGTGGTGGCACACACTTGTAATCCCAGCTACTTGAGAGGCTGAGGCATGAGAATCACTTGAACCCAGCAAGTAGAAATTGCAGTGAGACAAGATCATGTTACTATACTCCAGCCTAGGTGACAGAGTGAGACTGTCCCAAAAAACATAAAAAAAATTTGACCACCACATATTGCCACAAAATTGTCTCCAAATGCTAGTGGGAGAAAGGAGGCTTTCTACCACATAAGGTTAAAGAAATGTTATTTCTAAATATTTCTAACATAATTCTGAGTCTGTATTGTCAATTTTGGTGATGTGATTCTGTACAACACATAATATAATAAAATCTAAAAATTACCAGATTTATCATCATTGTTAAATTTTTAAGTTGTAGGCAGAATTTTAAGTTATTATAATTTTTAAGGAACCTCTTGATTCTCTGTATACATTCCAAACACGAATATTTTAGAGCCAACCACTTGGGACACTATTTACACACCAAACCCCCACCCAAAATACCTTAAACTATGCAAGCAAGACCTTAATGCATGCAAATCAGAATTAAGCTGGAGTGCAGTGGCCGGATCTCAGCTCACTGCAAGCTCCGCCTCCCGGGTTCACGCCATTCTCCTGTCTCAGCCTCCCGAGTAGCTGGGACTACAGGCGTCCGCCACATCGCCTGGCTAGTTTTTTGTTATTTTTTAGTAGAGACGGGGTTTCACCATGTTAGCCAGGATGGTCTCGATCTCCTGACCTCGTGATCCACCCGTCTCGGCCTCCCAAAGTGCTGGGATTACAGGCTTGAGCCACCGCGCCCGGCCGATTACTCTGATTTTCTAAATAAGATGGGTAAACTGTCAGTTTAGAGAACAAAACTGACTTCAATGGCAATTAAGCCTAGCTTTTTACAAAGCAAGCTTTAGAAGCAATGACTTACTGCAATTAGCCTGGTGGCCTTAAGAATTTCTTGCCAAATACAACAGAAAACACTAATTAGTTATAGAAATCAATGAGCAATCCTGAAATCTGCATGGAATCAAAAGGTGGCAGGGGTTCTACATGAACTGCAATTATATAAAACAAGGAAACAGGCCGGGCGCGGTGGCTCATGCCTGTAATTCCAGCACTTCGGGAGGCCAAGGTGGGCAGATCACTTGAAGTCAGGAGTTCAAGACCAGCCTGGGAAACATGGTGAAACCCCGTCTCCACTAAAAACACATAAATTAGCTGGACATGGTGGCACACACCTGTAATCCTAGCTACTCAGGAGGCTGAAACAGAAGAATCACTTGAACCCAGAAGGCAGAGGTTGCAGTGCACCAATATTGTGCCATTGTATTCTAACCTAGGCGACAGAGCAAGACTCCGTCTGAAAAAATATAAAATAAAATAAAATAAAATAAAATAAAATAAAATAAAATAAAACAAGAAAATAGACTATCTCCTTTACACTTTTTTCTTCTAGACAGAGTCTTCCTCTTGTCACCCAGGCTGGAGTGCAATGGTGTGATCTCAGCTCACTGCAGCCTCCGCCTCCTGAGTTCAAGCGATTCTCCTGCCTCAGCCTCCCGAGTAGCTGGGATTACAGGCACCGCTACCATGCCCAGCTAATTTTTTATATTTTTAGTAGAGATGAGGTTTCACCATGTTGGCCAGGCTGGTCTCGAATTCCTGACCTCATGTAATCCACCCGCCTCAGCCTCCCAAAGTGCTGGAATTACAGGCGTGAGCCACAGCACCTGGTCTCCTTTACCCTTAAGGGCTTATTTTCATACTGCTTCTTCTAAAGTTTTTTTTTTTGTCATAGTCTTAACTATCATCTTCTCAATACATTACTATACTGTGAAGTCATCCCCTTTCTGGAACAAGTTCATCTTTTCAAAGTTGTCCTGATTAAAAAACCACTGATCTTTTAAAATTGTTTAAAAGTTTCAGGAAAGAAATTTTATTAAGCACATGAATGTTAAAATTTTTTTTTAAATGCATCTAGTCCTTTACAATAACAATATAATTTACCTTTATCTATGAAAAGAAATGAAAAATGTAAAACTGATATTGGTTAATAATTCATTTCAGAGAATGAGTATAACTAAAACCTGCAGCTTGATACAAGAACATTAACTGTTACGAAGGAAAAACATTTCACAGTCCTAAGAAATCTACCTAGAAGTTTGTTGTTGCTATAAGCAACCCACTGTTATATATCCAGTATTTCAGGGTTCTCTCCTTGGAACATCCATTTGGCACTGCTTGCAACTACTTATATCATTAATTACTAAGGAGGAAATGATAAAGTTTAAGAGAAGTATATGTCATGAGAAATTATGAAAATGGTAAAAGGGTCCTGAATTTTAAAGCCTCAAGATTTTAACATTTTATGTACAAAGTTCTATGATGTTTCTATGGACTCATGATTTTTCAAATTGAAATATGATTACATGAAATAACATTCCCGTGTCATTTTCATTACTTGGTATATATAAATTCACCATTAAATTAACTTCAAAGTTCACTTTCTGCTTACTTGTAAATTTTTCCTCTGTTCAAATTTTTGTCAAACCACAATTCTTGGGAACTCAAATGTTACTGCAAACTTCATTTAAAGTAAAAAAGAAAACTACAATTCTGTCTACTTCCACTGAATATTTTAAGTCAGTCTCTCTCAGTTAATTTTGACATTCTGATCTAGAAAAGTGACTCTGACCTGAAGGCTTTCATGAAAAGTATCAATACAAAAACAAACAAGCAAACACACTACAATTTAATGAAATCTCAATGCTCAAAAGGTTGCCACAATTTTAGTTTAATCCTTTATTGTTAAAAATGTGTCCAATTAACCTGCATAAACTAAAATACTCAATTGAGCACCAGTTTTCAAACTCTTCACAGCATATTAATAACTTGATTTACTTAATCATGTTTCCCTAAGGATAAAAGAGTATAGTCGTTTCAACTCTTAGAAAAGACTTAAAAAAATTTTTTTAAACTTCATGTCTAACAACACCCAAAAAAACAAATCTCAAATTATAGTCACATTAAAACATACTAGGCAAACAAAAGAGAATTAATGATAAATACAAGGGCATTTTAATATAATTGTTTTCATTATATTTGTAAGAATTTATGTCCTGGAATTAAAATATGCCCCAAAGGAAATCTACTTAAGCAATGGGATACAGCTTTAAAAATATTTTATCTTGGCTCAAATGATCACAAATAGAATCATAAAAACATTCCTTTTACTTTTCCAACTAGAAAGATTTTACATACTACATATATCTCCATATATACATATTTTATATACATATATCTCCATACACACACACACACACACACACACACACCAGGATATATAACAGATATTAACAGTAATTTCTTTAGCTGAGTTATGAATAATCTACTTTGCTATGCTTTTATGTATTTTTATGGAAGTTTTTTATTTTGTAATGGCCATGTTTTGCTTTTATAATGAGAAAAAGAAACTACATTTAAGATGAAAAAGACTGATGCCAACAATTTATTCATACTAATTTCCTTTGTTACAAAGTTGCAACAAAAAATGCAATATAATCTGATAGTTAAAAATGATAAGCATACTCCATAGAAACTTGGCTAATTTAAAAATTTTGTTGGTAATGACACAGAGTAAGTGAAAATACGTTTTGCATTCTTTTAAATACTCACATTAAAATATGGACTTAATCACTTGAGATCCAGAGTTACAAAATGTCTAGCATGGGTAACATGACAGACTCTTGTTTAGAGTCTCTGGAAACAAACGAAATATAATCCCAGCACTTTGGGAGGCTGACGCAGGCAAATCGCTGAGCCCAGAGTTTGAGACCAGCCTGGGCAATATGACGAGACCCCATTTCTTTTTTTTTTTTTTTTTTTGGAGACGGAGTCTCGCTCTGTCACCCAGGCTGGAGTGCGGTGGCCGGATCTCACAGTTCACTGCAACTTCCACCTCCCAGGTTCAAGCGATTCTCCTGCCTCAGCCTCCCGAGTAGCTGGGACTACAGGCGCCCGCCACCTCGCCCGGCTAGTTTTTTGTATTTTTTAGTAGAGACGGGGTTTCACCATGTTAGCCAGGATGATCTCGATCTCCTGACCTCGTGATGCGCCCGTCTCGGCCTCCCAAAGTGCTGGGATTACAGGCTCGAGCCACTGCGCCTGGCCTGAGACCCCATTTCTATAAAAAATACAAAAATTAGGCAGGTGTGATGGTGCATGCCTGTAGTCCTAGCTACTTGAGAGGCTGACGTGGAGGATCACTTGAGCCTGGGAGGTTGAGGCTGCAGTGAGCCATGATCACACCACTGCACTCCAGCCTGATCAACAAAGAGAAATCCTGTCTAAAAAACAAACAAACACACACACACACACAAAAACCCCTCCCTATCCTATAAAAAAACCTTTTAACATGTCAATACTTAAACTTTTAGATTTGCTAGAAATATTGTTAAAGGCTTACAAAAAGAACGAGTTATTTAATGCAATTTTAAGCTGGGCGTGGTGGTTCATGCCTGTAATACTAGCACTTTCGGAGGCCGAGGCGGGTGGATCACTTGAGGTCCGGAGTTCAAGACTAACCTAGGAAACATAGTGAGACCCTCATTTAAAATAATAATAATAAAATAAAATAAATGCTATTCTATTAGTATGACATTGATTGTACCAGGTATTACTCAATGAAATTCTTTTTTTTTTTTTTTTTTGAGACGGAGCCTCACTGTGTGGCCCAGGCTGGAGTGCAGGAGGGCGATCTCGGCTCACTGCAAGCTCCGCCTCCCGGGTTCACGCCATTCTCCTGCCTCAGCCTCCCAAGTAGCTGGGACTACAGGTGCCCGCCACCTCGCCCAGCTAGTTTTTTGTGTTTTTTAGTAGAGATGGGGTTTCACCGTGTTAGCCAGGATGGTCTCAATCTCCTGACCTCATGATCTGCCTGTCTCAGCCTCCCAAAGTGCTGGGATTACAGGCTTGAGCCACCGCGCCCAGCCTACTCAATGAAATTCTTATAAAACCTTTGCTAATCATAAAAATAAAAATTTAATTCTGTAATACATTTTTCATGAACTAAGTCATAAAATTCAAATTTAACTTAGCTAGAGGGCATACATTTTCTTTACTTAACAGATGTGGTATGCAGAAACATACCACATAGTATGTATTTGATGATGAACATTCTAGGAAAAAAAAAAAGTAATATACATATTTAAGAAACAAACTTTTAACTTAAAAAGCACCAGGTAAAATACCTTTTATATTTATTTTAAAAACTCGATGCAGCGTTTCGGATACTGTGCTAGATAGAGGACTACATTCCTTATTCTATAAGTATTTTGCCAATATAAATAGCAAATTAAGAAAATCAGCTGGGTGTGGTGGCTCATGCCTGTAATCCCAGTACTTTGGAAGGCTGAGGTGGGTGGATCGCCTGAAGTCAGGAGTTCGAGACCAGCCTGGTCAACATAGTGAAACCCCTTGACTCCTAAAAATACAAAAAATTAGCTGGGTATGG
Source organism: Papio anubis (assembly GCF_008728515.1). NCBI lineage: Eukaryota > Metazoa > Chordata > Mammalia > Primates > Cercopithecidae > Papio > Papio anubis. Next base: position 59,413,372 of record NC_044986.1, read on the forward strand.
TGGCAGGCACCTGTAATCCCAGCTATCAGGGAGGATGAGGCAGGAGAACTGCTTGAACCCGTGAGGCAGAGGTTACAGAGAGCTGAGATCGTACCATTGCACTCCTGCCTGGGCAACAAAAGCAAAACTCGGTTTCAAAAAAAAAAAAAGAAAGAAAGAAAATCAACATGAACACAAAACCAAAATTCAGTCAATTCCCTATTATTCAGAAAGATTACTTATCTATTTAAGAGTTAAGCATATTTACTTGCCACTGTAAATTAAAAGATTTTTAAAAATTAGAACGAGAAGCACTTTCACAAAGATTAACCTCATTTAATCCTAACAATACCTCTGGCTATTTTGATATTATTAAGTAATTTCTCCAAAATCACACAGCTAGAAGGCAAATCAGCAAAGGTCTGTCTAATGTCAAGGCACATCCCACATACCCTTTTCCCCATCCATGCGCTTGCATAATCAAAATTTTGAATACTCTCTGCTAGGTTTTCAATAACTTATCTACATTATTAGGAATATGGTCACATAAAAAGGAAGATTACATAATTTACCCAATTATTTTATTGTTATTTTTAAAAACAGAAAATGACGTAGCTAAATTAAAACCAGGTTAGAACAATATGGTATTCCAAGATTGAAAATGGATATCATAAACAGACCATATAATTTATGAAAATCCTCAAGAGTAATTTTGGAATTGGATATACTATCTTAATATACATGTCCTATTACATCAAATCACATCAAACAACTACATATCTTTACTTGTTCAGTTACAGCAATGTTACATTAACAGCTATTAACTAGCTACTTTATTATTAAAAATAACTACTAATAGGGTTTTTTGATCACCCAACTGAAACCTATCTTTCATAACAATATTCCCTTGAATAAACTTGATCCAGACCTGTAATATTCCTGCATTTTAACTACAATTTGCTAAGTGTCATTGGTATAAGGTCCTCTCCTCTCAGAATAACCAGAGTAAAAAAATCAGATAAATTAAGAAAACATTTTAAAACCACTTGAAGAAAAATGTGTTTCCTTGTAAAGACACACGTTAATATTCTTTGTGATACTTTTAATAATAGTTTTGAACTTTTTATGGCAGTTCAAAAGTCTGGAAGGCAGTTTTTCTTTCAAGCTATTTATTGGCATAACTTTTACACAGTTGAGTCATCATGAGTTTAACCTACTGAGTCACCTGCTTACAGAATCTGCCAACCACAATTTACTAACTGCAGCTTCCTCAAACTTAAACTGAAACAAACTCAGGAAGGCCTGGGAACTATTTAATATTTTCCAAAGTAGTAACTGAAAATATTCCTCCAGCACAACCCAAGCTTTAAGAAGTAAAAAATTCCTGGGAAGCTGGGGAGGGAGTTCAACAAAAAAGAAGTAAAATTATATACTTGTATAAAGTATTCTACTGAAAATTCCTATGCACAAACTAATACTGAGGCTGGGCGTGGTGGTTCATGCCTGTAATACCAGCACTTTGAGAAGCTGAGGCAGGAAGATCATTTGAGGCCAGGCATTCAAGACCAGACTGGGCAACACAGAGAGACCCTGTCTCTAAATATATATATATATTTAAAAAACAACTAATATTGAAATAGTATATATACACAATAGTGTCAATGATTAATTCATATAGAGTAAACACTGTTTTTTGTTTTTTGTTTTTTTTTTTAAGATGAAGTCTTGCTCTTGTCCCCCAGGCTGGATTGCAATGGCGCGATCTTGGCTCACTGCAACCTCCGCTTCCCAGATTCAAGCGATTCTCCTGCCTCAGCCTCCCGAGTAGCTGGGATTACAGGCACCTGCCATCATGTCCAGCTAATTTTTGTATTTTTAGCAGAGACAGGGTTTCACCATGTTGCCCAGGCTGGTCTCGAACTCCTGACTTCTGGTGATCCGCCCGCTTTGGCATCTCAAAGAGGTGGGATTACAGGCGTGAGCCACTGTGCCCAGCCTAACACTCAGTTAAAAAAAAATTTTTTTTTTCAATATAAAGTGCAATGAATATGACTTCCAAATTAATACCACATCAAAGTTTTTTTGGGTTGATTTTCACTTTTAGCACACAGTGCTATGGAAATGATAAACCTATAAATGAACTATAGTACCATACTTCTATTTTCTCAGAGAGAAGTAATACAATCCAGTACAAATTGGAATGATCAGCAAGACTTGTCAGACTTGCCCTGTGACTTAGTCTTTTATGACACCTATTTGAGTCCATCTGTTTCCTTCACTGAGGTCTCTGTAGAGCAATTACAAATACAGGTTGTATCCCAAATGCTTGGAGCCAGAAGTGTTTCAGATTTCAGATTTTTAAAAATTGTGTAACATTTGCATTACGCTTACTGGTTGAGCATACATAATTAGAAAATCTGAAATCCAAAATGCTCCAATGAGCACTTCTTTGGAGTGTTTCAGATTCTGGGGTTTTTCAGATTTCAGATTTCTGGATTAGGGATACTCAACCTGTACATAAGAAATATGTTAAATTCCTCAAAAAGGAAAAAAGGCAGCTGGGCACAGTGGTTCATGCCTGTAATCCCAGCACTTTGGGAGACCGAGGCGAGCAGATCACAAGGTCAAGACTTAAAGAGACCAGCCTGGCCAACATAGTGAAACCCCATCTCTACTAAACATACAAAAAAAAAAAAAAAAAAAGCCAGGTGTGGAAGTGGGTGCCTGTAATCCCAGTTAGTCAGGAGGCTGAGGCATGAGAATCGCTTGAACCTGGGAGGTGGAGGTTGCAGTGAGCCAAGATCATGCCACTGCACTCCTGCCTGGGTGACAATGCGAGACTCCATCTCAAAAAAAAGAAAAAAAGAAAGGAAGTTACAACTACACTTTCAATGTATCATAATAGAAAAGCACATTAATCACCTAGAATTGTTAAGGAAGGTATTATCCATAATACTCTTTACAATGACTTTCAGCTTTACTGCTCCTACAAAGTTTAATGTATTTAGAAAATTTAATTTAAAAAAAGGGAAGAGAACATAAACTGAATCAAGCATATTAAATGCTTCTTATAGTTTATCTTTTAAAAAGGAGTTTATATAACAGAATTCGCTGAAATTCTATTAATTCTGAATAAAAATATTTTGAGTTCCTTCATCAAATAACATACTAAACATAAGGTCTTTAAATTAATACTCATGGTTATCTTTATATTATGATGCAGTTATAATCGATGTAAACTGTAACCTCTACAACAAATTGTTCCAGAAAGACAAAATTTTAGTTGTAACTGCTTTTTAGTTTCTTCCGTAACCTCATGCTGTCAAGCTGCCAATATACCATCACCACTTTTTAAAGTGTTGGCTTCTCATATGCTATGGTAAGGGAAACTAGATTTGACAGCCTGTTGGAGTTATCTTTGAAATAGTCTAAGTGTGGGACTAAGAGGCTCTCATTACTAAAATTTATTAGGAATATATGTCATGCAACAAGATTTTGAACACCTGATATCAATTACTGTGCCAAGGGACTGGCAATATATCTAAGACAAAGTTCCTGACCTCAAAGATCTTACAATCCAGTGGAATTGAGACAGACATACAAATATGATACAGATTAAAGTATCTTTGTATCCTCTAGGATACAAAGGTGAGACAAAATGGGTTGAGGGGTGATCTAGTTAGGTGTGTCAGGAAAGGATTTACAGAGAAGGAAATATTTGAGTTGGGACTTAGGCATGAACACCAAGGTTTTTGAGTTGGAACTTCAAAACTGCAACGGAATCTGCCAGATACTGAGAGATCAGAAAAGAAGGGCTTTCCAGACAGGAAAATTCATATGCAAGAATAGATGGGTGAAACAGTATGGAATATAGGGACAAGTATACCGGTATGGATTAAATGAGGACAGTGGAGTAAGAAAACTGAAAGACTCTAGTTTTGCAGTGTTCTATAACAGTCTAGGCGGGTAAGGATGGGAGACTTACAATAGAGGAGAAGGGACAGATTAAGCAAAGTTAAAGAGGCAGAGTCAGTAATTCTGGGAGACTAATATGTAAGGGCAAGAGAGGGACCTAAAACATGTTGATTTTTTTTTTTTTTTTTTTTTTTGAGACTTGAGTCTCGCTCTGTCACCCAGGCTGAAGTGCTGTGGCACAATCTTGGCTCACTGCAACCTCCGTTTCCTAGGTTCAAGCAATTCTCCTGTCTCAGCCTCCCAAGTAGCTGGGACTACAAGCAAGCGCCACCATGCAAGGCTAATTTTTGTATTTTTAGTAGAGACGGGGTTTTGCCATGTTGGCCAGGACAGTCTCACACTCTTGACCTCATGTGATCTGCCCGCCTTGGCCTCCTAAAGTGCTGGGATTACAAGCATGAGCCAACGCTCCTGGCCCTACATGTTGATTTCAGTGACAAACTGGGATAGATGTGATTATCTCATTAGCTGGGATACAGAATGATCAGGAAGAAAAAGAAAATCAAGGTCTGATGGTTGAATGTGAATATGGTAAATAGACAGTAGAAGACATGGGTTTCACCCTTTCAATGATATCCACTCTGAACATCCTATTAAATATCTGCTTCTCCCCTCCCCAATCCTTAATGATCTTACACTGCTTTACATTTTCATTTTGTCAAAGCATTTATTACATTGTATATATCACACTATAAAAGTTACTTATTACACTTAATATCTACCCGGCCTCTCCAGAATTTTAACTCCATGGGGGCAGGAATTTTTGTATGAATACTGCCTGGCACAGAGAAGATGCTTAGTAAGCAGTTATTAAATACTCATACAGAGTAGAGGTCTGGAGTTTTGGAATCAGAAGATAGGGTTCTAAAAGACAGTAGAAATGTGACACGGCTTAGGGTGAGTAATGAAATGGAAAAAAACCCAAAAAGGAACACTATAGAAAATAAGGAGCACTACAAAAAAACCACATAAACATTAAATGTTCTACAGAGAGAACAAACATACAGCAAAGACTGATAAAAAACAGGAAAACCTGAGGAGAAGTATCAGCGTAGCAAAAAGAACAAAGAATTTCCAAAAGGACAGTGATCCAGTGTTAAATGCAAAGGTTCAGTAGGACAGTGATGCACACTTGAATATTAAATGCAATAACTAAGAGATTATTAGCCATCTTAGCAACATCAGTTTTGTGAAGTGGAGGAAGAAACCAGGCTGCAATAATTGAAGACATTATTGTGAAGTAAGAAAATATAGATATAAAGGTTCACATCATAAGAAGTCCAGCTATGAAGGAAAGGAGTAAGATAATAAGGCCATAACTAGAATGGGTGTGATAACTTTTTTTTTTTTTTTAATATTAGAGGGTTGAGTTTATATAATGAAAAAAAAGCAATGAAAGAAAAACAGGCTTAAGATCTGGTAAACTTAGAAAAGCATCTGTGAAGATAGGTTCTAGAATACAAAAAGTATTAGCTTTTTAAAACATAAGGCAGAGAGAGGAACAATTCCAAAAGACTACAAAACACAATAAATTGAGTATGTCACCAGTGGGATATATCCTGAGGATAAAAAGAACTGGAACGAAAAATACACTGTTTTCAGCAATTATACCATCGGTGGTAACCTTAGTGTTGTTACTCTAAGTCTAGTGGTTACATAATGTAAGACAAAGCAAATGAGTAAGTCTATGATACTCTTATCATTCCTGGTGTTGCTGAGAAGTGGCGATATTATAAAACATAACTACTGTGAATGAGACTCAACTATAGAGCTAGAATGTTTTAATTTATGCACAAATACACACACTTAGAAATTTAGGGACAAAATAATATAGTGTGTGGGACCTGCTTTGAAATACGGATGCTTGACTTATGAAGAGGTTATACACCCAGATAAACCCATCCTAAATTGAAAATATTAAGTTGAAAGCTCAGGAACATACTGAATGCTCCTTTTTCACCCTTGTGAAGTCAAAAAGTTCTAAGTCGAACCATCATATGTAGGGGAACATCTATAATAGAAGACAAGCAGTAAAATGAAACAATACTGGCCACAAATTGATAACTGTTAAAGCTGCATGCTACGTGGAAGCACATTTTACTATTCTACAACTACATAGGTTTAAAATTATTTATATAAGGGAAAAATTTTGTATTACTTTTCTGCTCAAAATGCTTCAAAGGCTTCCACTCCAAGCTTAATCAGAATAAAAAATAAAGTCTTTATAATAGCCTACAAAGCCCAATTTAATCTACCCTTATAACCTTTCTACATCATTTTCTACTAATTTTCACATAGTATGTTATTTTTTCAATCTTCTTGCTTTAGGGCCTATCCATTTTCTGTTCCAACTGATATTTCCTGTCCCTTTCCAGGCTTTACTTTTCTCCACAGTACTACTGTCTTCTAATACACTAAATAGTTACTTTGTTTGCTATCTGTCTTTTCCCACTAGAAGGTAAGTTACAAGAGGCAACAATTTTTTTGTTTTGTTTTGTTCATGGCTGTATCCTAAATACCTAAAATAGTAGCTGAGATGTAGCAGGTATCTAATACATATTTGTAAAACTGAAGCAGTAGAAGTAAAAACAGATCTCTAAGACAAGAGGAAAGCAGGTAAGGAGAGGTACAAAAATAGATATGAGAACAGGAAGCTAACGGGGTTCCTGCTTATAACCTCAATTTCCTTTGTGCAACAGGAGAAAGATCATCTATTAAGAGAAAAGGAGGAAGCTGAGTAAAGTAGTGATAATTTGGAATCATTACTTTAGGAAACAGAAGTTCACAGGGGCATGCAAAAGAATGCCAAATGATATACTAAGGGCTTGGGTGATACTGGAGACAACACAATGGTACCAAAATACATGGATGTCATTTTCTGTGCAGTATTCAGCATTTAGGGGCAAAGCCGTTGAAAAGAATTTTCTACAACATAAATGGTATATATATGCACCGTCCCACATACAATTATTTGGGCACTTGCACAACTGAAGAAGTTTTTAAAATTTAGTTTTATTTAATTTACATTTAAATAGCCACATATGACTAGTGGCTACCAATAATGGAGAGGGCAGATTCAGGATACATGAAAAAAGCAGGCTGGGTGCCATGGCTCATACCTGTGATTCCAGCTCTTTGGGAGGCCGAGGTGGATGGATCATCTGAGGTCAGGAGTCTGAGATCAGCCTGGCCAATATGGTGAAACCCTGTCTCTTCTAAAAATACAAAAATTAGCTGGGCATAGTGGCACATGCCTGCAGTCCCAGCAACTTGAAAGGCTGCGGCAGGAGAATCACTTGAACCCAGGACGCGGAGGTTGCAGTGAAGCGAGACCACGCCACTGCACTCCAGCATGGGCAACAGAGCGAGACTCTGTCTCAAAAACAAAAACAAAAACAGATTACTTTTCTAATGAGTCTCTTGAAAGCACACAAAACAGAAACTGAGATTTACCCAAACAGACCTATTTATTTTCTTAACTCTGACCATACATATTCTCCTTATTACAAAAAATTTAGAGTACAAAGTGCTTTCATATATATTACCTCATAGACAATGGCAATGATATCATACCTACTTTATAGACAAAAATACAAATTTAAGTGGTTAAGTGGTTATATGCCTTTCATAGCATTTCAGACAGTAAGCAACAAAATTGGGAATGGAGTCCAAGATGGACTGTTGTTCTACTACGAATTTCTGAGACTTTAACAGATGTAAATTTTGACTTCCCTCAAAAAGCCAAAATACACTAAGATAAATTTTATATAAGAGTGTGTGTGTATATATATATAATATACATATATTATATATATGGCTAGACATCTTTCAATAAAATCTCAATAGAATTTAGTAAATTATTCTACTATTGTTGTGAGCTGATTCTGGTTCTCTCTATATCTTAAAATTTGATTAATTTGGCCGGGCATGGTGGCTCACGCCTGTAATCCTAGCACTTTGGGAGGCTGAGGCAGGAGTATCACCTGAGGTCGGGAGTTTGGGACCAGCCTGACCAACATGGAGAAACCCCATCTCTACTAAAAATACAAAATTAGCTGGGCAGGGTGGTGCATGCCTGTAGTCCCAGCTACTCAGGAGGCTGAGGCAGGAGAATAGCTTGAACCTGGGAGGCGGAAGTTGCGGTGAGCTGAGATCACGCCATTGCACTCACTCCAGCATGGGCAAGAAGAGCAAAACTCCATCTCAAAAAAAAATTTTTTTTTTTTTGTTAATTTGTAAGCAACTTCTGATTTTAAATAATATTAGCAATAAATCAGTTCTCGCAGGTCTTGGTACAAAGGCAGAGATACCCACACTGTACCACCATCCAAATTGAATGGATAAAAACTACAAGTACAGACTTCTAGTTCCAAAATGACAATGTCTGGGTTCACTTCCCTCAATAGAAAACAAAAGAAATACACAATGCTGAGATTATCACCAATAATATCCCAGACCTCAAAAACGAGAGGGAGACAGTCCTGGGGCCAAAGAGAAGTGAAAAAACCAGAAGCAGATAATAAGAGAATTGGACTTTTTTTTTTTTTTTTTTGAGGGGGAATCTCACTTTCTATCTGCAATGCCCCTCCCAGCAATCTGCACAGGACCACACTTCCCCACCAACTTATGGTTTCTACAACACTGGAAAAAGTAAGATAAAGGTGGACAACCAGCTTCCCTACCACCTGCGGTTTTCTAGCAGGAGATCTATCCCTGCCTCAACAGACAGGAAGCATCAGGAACACCCCAAGGTAGAAATATCCCTGAGGACAGCCAGAAACAAAGGAAGCAGGGAAGGACTACTGTCCCCAGTCCTGGAAACTCTGCTCTGTAAACGAGACAAAGGAGATGCCATATCAGAGTGGCAGTTCAGCAGCACCATGCTGTAGAGATTAGTTCCACAGGTACCCGAGGCACAAACCCCTAGCCAGCCTTCACACTACCAGGATATTCCCCACTTTGGGACCATTGCAATTTGGGACTCCTGGCATTTCCCGACTGTTTACTACAACTAAGGCAAATCTGGGCTTAAGATGTCATTTAGTGCCGAAAAGGAGGCAGTAAACTACTGGGGAAAACAAGAAAGGTAAATTATTTAAAAAGTCTAAGCAAAAATATCTAATTAAAGCCAAAACACGCCAGTCAGAGAAGACCAGAATAACCGATCCTTCAATGCAAAGACATTTACATAAATCCAAAAGAAATAGCAGCAAACAGAGACTCATGACATACCCAAAGAAAGCAAGAAAACAGTGATTGACCCTAACGAGATGGCACTGTGTGAACTCTTAGACAAAAAAGTCAAAACAGCAGTTTTAAGAAAACAAGTGATCTCCAAGATAACACAGAAAAGCATTCATAAGTTTATCAAAATTAGCCGGGGTGGTGGTGTGCACCTATCGTCCTCAAGAGACTGAGGCTGCAGTGAACTACAATCACGCCACTGCATTCCACATCACCCTGGGTGACAGAGCAACACTCCTTCTCTTAAAAAAAAAAAAAAAAAAAAAGGGACGTGGCGGGGAGAACAATGAAAAGAAATCAAGGCCGGGCGCGGTGGCTCACACCTGTAATCCCAACACTTCGGGAAGCTGAGGCAGCCGGATCACTTTGGTCAGGAATTGGAGACCAGCCTGACCAATATGGTGAAACCCCAACTCTACTAAAAATACAAAAATTAGCTGGGGGTGGTGACAGATGCCTGTAATCCTAGCTATTCGGGAGGCTGAAGCATGAGAATCTGAATCCAAGTGGTGGAGTTTGCAGTGAGCAGAGATTGTGTCACTGCGCTCCAGTCTGGGCAACAGAGTGAGATTCTGTCTCAAAAAAAAAAAGAGATTAAAAAAAATTATGAGAGAAATTTAACAAAGACATTGAAATAATAATTTTTTTAAAATCAAACAAAAACCTTAGAATTGAGAAACATATTTGCTGAGCCAAACATTTCATTAGAGGCTGTATTAGTCTGTTTTCACATGGCTGATAAAGATACCCCAGACTGGGCAATTTACATAAGAAAAAGATTTAATGGACTTACAGTTACACATGGCTAGGGAGGCCTCACAATTATGGCAGAGGGCAAGGAGGAACAAGTCATGTCTCACATGGATGGCAGCAGGCAAAGAGAGGCAGCTTGTGCAGGGGACCTCTTTTTTTTTTTTTTTGAGATGACGTAGGGAGCTTGTGCAGGGGACCTCTATTTTTTTTTTTTAGACGACGTCTTGCTCTTGTCCCCCATGCTGGAGTGTAGTGGCGGGATCTCGGCTCACTGCAACCTCTGCCTCCCAGGTTCAAGTAATACTCCTGCCTCAGTCTCCCAAGTAGCTGGGATTACAGGCACCTGCCACCACGCCTGGCTAATTTTTGTATTTTTAGTAGGGACGAGGTTTCACCATGTTGGCTGGGCTGGTCTCAAACTCCTGACCTCAGGTGATATGCCTGCCTTGGCCTCCCAAAGTGCTGGGAAGACAGGCATGAGCCACCGTGTCTGGCTGGGAACTCCTCTTTTTAAAGCCATCAGATCTCATGAGACTTATTCACTACCACAAGAACAGACACACTCCCATGATCCAATCACCTCCCACTAGGTCCCTTCCAGGACATGTGAGAATTGTGGGAGTTACAATTCAAGATGAGATTTGGGTGGGGACACAGGCAAACCCTATCAGAGGCTTTCAACGTCAGAATGAAAAGAGGAAAGAATCAGTGAGCTCAAAGATAGGCTATTTAAGAATACTGTCAGAGAAGAAAAAAACAACAATGAAAAGAAATGAAGATAACCTAAAGACAGATACGAAATTACCTAAAAAGACCAAATCTAAGAATTACTGGTATTTAAAAGGAAGTGGAGAAACAGCAGAAAGTAGAAAGCTTTCAAAGAAATAATAACAGAAAACTTTAGGTCAAAAACAAAGAGAGGATCCTAAAAGAAGCATGAGAAAAGTAAAAATACAGAGCTTCAATCTGGCTCCCAACAGACTTCTCAATGGAAACCATACAGGTCAGAAGGGAGGGCGACAACATTTTCAAAGTGATGAAAAGAAAAATAAAACACAACACAAAACAAAAACACTGGCCTGCAAGAATACTTTCTCTAGCAAAGCTATTCTTCAAATAAAATGGAGAGAGAATTTTTTTTTTCCTAAGAAACAAAACCTGAGAGAATTTACCACCACCAGACTCATCTTACAGGAATGTAAGATATAAGTTCTTCAATCAGAAAGAAAAACAAACAATAATGTACAAAAAGAAAATATTTGAAAATATAAAAGCTACTGGTGAAATCAAATACACAGATGATACAAGTCCACAAAACAAGCCTCAACAAATTCAAAAAAGCAGAAATCGCATGTCAACTATCTTTTCTGACCACAACAGAAGAAACCTAGAAATCAGTAACAAGAGAAACCTCTGAAAACACACAAACACATGGAAATTAAACAACATGCTCCTGAAAACATAAAGAAACTTAAAGAAATTATTTTTTAATTTCTTGGAAAAAATGAAAATCAAACACAAAATCTATGGCATATGGCAAAAGCAATACTAAGAGGAAAGTTTACAGCAATAAACGTCTATATTAAAAAAGCAGACTTCAAATATACAACCTAACAATGCACTCCAAGGAACTACAAAAGCAAGAACAAACCAAATCCAAAATTAGTAGTAAGAGGGACATAATAAAAGTGAGAAAGGAAACAAACTGAGACTAAAAAAACAAAACAAAACAAAAAAACCCAAAAAACAAAAAACACACACACACAGAAGAAAACTTCAAAAAGATGAAAAGCTGGATTTTGAAAAGATAAATAAAATCAACAAACATTTAGCTAGACTGAGGGAAAAAAAGGAGAAGACCCATATAAATTAGAAATGGAAAAGAAAAAGACATAGCTGAGACCTCAGAAATACAAAGACTCATTGGAGACTATTATCAACAACTATACAAGCTAACAAATTGAAAAACCCAGAAAAATAGACAAATTCGTGGACACACAACCTACCAAAATTGAACCAGGAAAAAAAGAAAACCTCAACAAACCAGTAACAAATACAGATCAAAGCCTTAATAAAAAAATCTCCCAGCCAGGCGTGGTGGCTCACACCTGTAATCCCAACACTTTGAAAGGCCAAGAGAGGTGGATCACTTGAGCCCAGGAGTTCGAGACCAGTCTGGCCAACATGGTGAAACCCCGTCTCTACTAAAAATACAGAAATTAGCTGGGTGTGGTGGCAGGCGCCTGTAATCCCAGCTGCTCGGGAGGTTGAAGCAGGATAAATACATTTTACCACAATTAAACATTTTTATTAAAAAATTTAGCAGAAGGCCAGGCGCGGTGGCTCACACCTGTAATCCCAGCATTTTAGGAGGCCGCGGCAGGTGGAACACAGGGTCAGGAGATCGAGACCAGCCTGACCAACATGGTGGTCAGGTTGCTAACAGAGGGAAGCTTTCCTTTCAGATCCCCAAAGCAAAAGCAACCAACATGGTGAAACGCCGTCTCTACTAAAAATACAAAAATTAGCCGGGTGTGGTGGCAGGCACCCGTAATCCCAGCTACAGAAGCTGAGGCAGGAGAATCACTTGAACCTGGGAGGCGGAGGTTGCAGTGAGCTGAGATTGTGCCACTGTACTCCAGCCTGGGCAACAGGGCGAGACCTCGTCTCAAAAAATAAATAAATAAATAAAAGACAGGGAATAATGATGGACACTGTCAAATATGTGGGTGGAAATGTAAATTAGTAGCGTTATTATGAAAAATAACATGGAAACTTCTCAAAAAACTAAAAATATAACTATTATCCAGCAGTTCCACTACTGGACACATATCCAAAAGAAATAAAATCAATATATCAAAGAGATAGCTGCATTTCTATGTTTACTGCAGCACTATTCACAATAGCCAAAATATGGACTCCACCTAAGTGCTCATCAATGGTTGAATGATATAGAAAATGTGGTATACATACATAATGAATATTGTTCTGGCCATAAAAAGAATGAAAACTTGTTATGTGCCACAACGTGGATGGAAGTGGAGGTCATTATGTTAAATGAAATAAGCAAAGGATGGGAAGACAAATATCACATGTTGTCACTGATATGTGGGAGGTTAACAAGCGGATGCTTGTCCAGGCGTGGTGGCTCACGCCTGTAATCCCAGCACTTTGGGAGGCCAAGGCGGGTGGATCACCTGAGGTCAGAAGTTCAAGACCAGACTGACCAACATGGTAAAACCCTGTCTCTACTAAAAATACAAAAATTAGCTGGGCGTGGTGGTAGGCGCCTTAATCCCAGCTACTCACAAGGCTGAGGCAGGAGAATCGATTGAACCCGGGAGACGGAGGATGCGGTCATGTGAGATCGCACCATTGCACTCCAGCCTGGGTGACACAGTGAGACTTCGTCTCAAGAAAAAACAAAACAACACCAACAAAAAGCCGATGCTTAAAGATAGAGAGTAGATTAGTGGTTACCAGAGACCTGTTAGGGTTGGGGGAGGGAGGATAAACAGAGTTTGATTAATGGATATAAATATACAATTTGATAGAATAAGACCTATGGTTTATAGATCAGTAGGGTGACTATACAGCACAACAATCTATTGTGTATTTCCAAATAGGTGGAAGAGAATAATTTGTTTATGGCATAAAGAAAAGATAAGTATTGGGCCAGGCGTGGTGGCTCATGCCTGTAATCCCAGCACTTTGGAAGGAGCTCCACTTCTGGAGCTCAAGTGATCCTCCCACCTCAGTTTTCCAAGTAGCTGAGACTACAGGCACACACCAAAATTAGCCATGCCTGGCTGATTTTATTTTTTGTAGAAACAGGGTCTTGCTATGTTGCCCAGGCAGTCTTGAACTCTTGGCCTCAAGTGATCCTCCTGCTTTGGCTCCTAAACTGGTAGGATTACAGGCTTGAGCCACTGCACCAAGCCAAACAAATGTTTAAATATAAATATAGATAAGTACATGTATTTATAGATAAGACAAAATGAGGAAAAGATACCTTGGAAGTGATCAAGACTAATAAAAACAAATCAGCAGTTCAACACTCATTTATAGTGCTGGTAGTGGGTATCACTAATTAACTGCACACTCTTAGCCAGGGTAGAGCCTCACAATGCTTCCCAACACTAACATGCCAAGCAGATGCTACCAACCGATGTAAATTTTCCTGACTGATATCTATGCAACAAATATTAAGAAAAATTCTTAACACAAGGTTTTGTCAAACACTGGAAGGAACTGTTAATATGTGATGGAACTTAATGACCTTGAAAAATGATGGATGTGAGATGACAGAAACAGGTTAAAAACTCATCCTTTGGAGGTGGGTTAAGTATGATGTTTTTGCTTTTATTTTTGTTTTTAAGGGAGAGGATCTCACTCCGTTACCCTGGCTTGAGTGCAGTGGCATAATCATAGCTCACTGCAGCCTCCATCTCCTGGGCTCAAGCAATCCTCCCACCTCAGCCTCCCGAGTATCTGGGACTACAGGTGCATGCCACCACGTGTGGCTAAATTTTCATTTTTATTTGTAGAGACAGGGATGTCGCTATGTTGCCCAGGCTAGTATCGAACTCATAGCCTCAAGTGATCCTCCTGTCTCAGCCTCCCAAAGCACTGGGATTACAAGCATAAGGCATAACCAGCCTAGGCATGAGCCACCACAACTAGCCTAGGTATTGCATTTTTGAAGTTCACATACTGGATGTTCTGGGGCCTTTTAGCTCGAAGACTTTACACATACAAAGAGATCTCATATATCTAGTTGTTGATTCATCCTTGTTATACAGAAATTCAACATTTACAAAAATGGCTATTCCATAAATGGCAAATGGGAAAAGGGCTGCCAACTGGGAATTAGTTCCATAATCGTACTGGACTCTCAGGCAAAGAGTATCTGAAAAAGCATTGGGTATTTTTGTTGTTATTGTGAATTTTTACTGTGCCTTGCATTTATTTTAAAAAATCCCTTATTACTTTACACAACTGACAGATACATTGGAATATATCACTATTCCTATTTAAGTGCAAATGTGACAGAAAGATTCCTCATTTATAATTAACAATTTTTATTAAATAACTAGGTCTAGAAGCTAAGAATACTTTAGTGAAGCAATCTGAAGAAGCAATGAGAAGAATTTGATCTGGAATTAGACTGGATTGAAAGGCGATTGTGGACAGCCAGGAGAAAACACCATAGTATCTCAAGACTCAGGAGGAAGCAGAACTATTATTATAACCATTCAGAAAGGAAAGACAGATACTATACTTTCTCATATTTAGGATGCTGAAAGCACCTAGTATGCCACATAAATACTTTGCTGTCTGTTGCCCACTTCTCGGTCAACTTGGCAAGATTGTTTTAAAGACTTCCACTTGGGTGGCTGAGGTGGGTGGACTGCAAAGTCAGGAGTTCAAGACCAGCCAGACCAGCCTGGCCAAACATGGTAAAACCCCACCTCTACTAAAAATACAAAAATTAGCCGGGCGTGGTGGTGTGCACCTGTAATCCCAACTACACAGGAGGCTGAAGCAGAAGAATTGTTTGAACCCAGGAGGTGGAGGTTGCAGTGAGCCAAGATCGTGCCGCTGCACTCCAGCCTGGGTAACAGAGCAAGACTTCATCTCGAAGAAAATAAATAAAGGTTCCCACTTTCCCTGTTGTCTTAATCTATATCTATCCCAATGGCTCTAAATAAAGGCTGAAAGGGGATGGGAAATGGTTCAGGGATATCCATTAATGACTGGAAGAACGTGCCAAAGGCATTTTATTTGCTAAGTCAGAGGTACAAATTACCACCATGCTACAATGCATGACAAAACTAAGAATCAAATATGAATAGCAGCCATGATTTAATTTTAAGTGTCAACTTGACTAGGATATGTTGCCCAGTGTTCTGGTCAAACATCATTCTAGATGTGGCTCTGGAAGTATTTTTAGATGTCATTACCATTGAAACCAGCAGACTCTGAGTAAAGTAGATTACCCCTAACACATGGATAGGTTTAATCCAATCAGTTGAAGGCCTTAAGAAAAAAGACTGAGGTCTCTCAAGGAAAAATGGATTCTGCCTTCCTACTGCCTTTCAGACTCAAGACTGCAGCATCAAGTCTTGCCTGAACTACTGGCCTGCTGGTCTACCATGTGGAATTTGGACTTGTTAGCCCCCACAATTCCAAGAGCCAATCAATAAAAATCTCCTCTTTCTCAATTTCTATACACAAACATATATACAAGCCCACTTGCCACACCCCATACTGGTTCTGTATGAGGAGAACCCTAACACAGCACTCTACTGAGAAACACTACTATAGAACCATAGTCTTCTGAGAAATAAAAACAGGCAACCATAAGATATTCCCCCATCAGCTGATTCTGTACTGCAAAATACTATGCATACAGCTCGATTTCAGAACTTCTGGCATGTTGCTGTAATTAAATTTATGATCTGAAAGAGAATTAAGTATTTTATCTGTCTTTGAGTTCACATTTAGAGCAAAGTGACTGGCACATAGCAATAAATGAATGACGATGTTATAGTTCAGCAATCACAGGATCTTCTTTTTCCTCGAATCTTAAAAACATACTTTCCCTACAAGGGAGATCTTATGCCTAATAATTTACAAGGCAGGAGTTATACTCAAGACACTGATCTTGTATTTCAGTAAATTTCACCAAAACAGAATAGTACACTTTAATGATTTATCTTAGGGTGAGCAATCATTTGAACAAATTATTCAGCTGTAGAAAAGTGGGGAAAACAGAAAAAGGGACCAGAAGTAATCAAAACAGTGTGATACCTGCATGAGGACAGATATATAGACCAAGGGAACAGAATAGAGAGCACAGAAACAAACTGTTACACAAATGGTCAACTGATTTCAAGGGTGGGAAGAGCACTCTATGTGGAAAGGACAACTTTTCAAAAAGTGGTGCTGGGGAAACTGGACTCTTATATTATACTTTTTTTTTTTTTTTTAAAGACAAAGTCTTGCTCTGTCGCCCAGGCTGCAGTGCAGTGGCACGATCTTGGCTCACTGCAACCTCTGCCTCCCAGGTTCAAGCGATTCTCCTGCCTCAGACTCTCGAGTAGCTGGGATTACAGGTGCCCGCCACCACGCCCAGCTAGCTTTTTTGTATTTTTAGTAGAGACAGGGTTTCACCGTGTTGGCTAGGCTGGTTTCGAACTCCTGAACTCAGATGATCCGCCCACCTCGGCCTCCCCAAGTGCTGGGATTATAGGCGTGAGCCACCGCGCCCAACCTCATTTTTTAAAAATACAGTGTAATACTGTGCCAGGCACGGTGGCTCATGCCTGTAATCTCAGCACTTTGAGAGGCTGAGGTGGGCAGATCACCTGAGGTCAGGAGTTCGAGACCAGCCTGGCCAACAGAGTGAAACCTGGTCTCTACTAAAATTAGCTGGGCATGGTGGCGGGCGCCTGTAATTCCAGCTACTCAGGAGTCTGAGGCAGGAGAATCATTTGAATCCGGGAGGCGGAGGTTGCAGTGAGCTGAGACTGCGCCACTGCACTGCAGCCTGGGTGACAGAGCAAGATTTCATCTCAAAAAGCAAAACAAAATAAAACGTCAAAATGGATCAAAGGTCTAAAACAAAATGCAAAAACTATAAAACTGAGAAAACACACACACACACACACACACACACACACGGGAAAATCTTCATGACACTGGATTTGGCTGTAAATTCTTGGATATAATACCAAAATCACAGACAACCAAGGCAGATAAATTAGACTTGATATAAAAAACAATTGTATGTTAAAGAACACTATGAAAAGAGAGACAAGGACCACCCACAGAATGGGAGAAAATACTTCCAAAGCATATTCCTGGTAAAGGATTGAAATCCAGAATATATAAAGAACTCCAACTCACCAACAAAAAATCCCCAACCAAATGATAAAATGGGAAAAGGATTTGAATGGACATTTCTCCAAAGATATATTTATAACCAAAAAGCACATAAAAAGATGCTCAACATTACTAACCATTAGGGAAATGCAAATCAAAACCACAAAGAGATACCACTTTACGCCCATTAGCATGGCTATTATCAAGAAAATAAGAAATAACAAGTATTGGTGCAGCCGCGGAAGACACTGGAACCCCTGTGTAGTGTTGGTGGGAACAAAAGATGGTTTTCCACTGTGGAAAAGTTTGGCTGTTCCTCAAAAAACTAAATATGGAATTACTGTATGACCCAGCAATCTACTCCTAGGTATGTAACCAAAACAACAGAAAGGAAGAACTCAGATAATTGTACACCACTGTTTATAGCAGCATTATTCACACAATAGTCAAAGGTTGGAAAGAACCCAAATATTCATCTACAGAGGAATGGATTAAAACATGTGGTTTATACATACAACGGAATATTATTCTGCCATAAAAAATTCTAACACATGCTACAACACGGATAAAACCTCAAGACATTATGGTGAGACAAGCCAGTTACAAAAGGATGAACATTACATGATTCCACTTATGTGTGGTGCCTAAAATAGGCAAATTCACAGACAAAGTAAAACAGAAGGTTTACCAGGGATTAAGGGAAGGCACAATTGGGAAGTGAGAAGTTACTGTTTAATGAATACAGAGTTTCTGTTTAGGATGATGAAAAAGTTCTGGAAATGGATAGTGGTAATCATTGCACAAAATTGTGAATGCACTTAATGCCACTGAATTGTAAACTTATATGGTTAAAATTTTCATTTTCACTGTTGATTTCTTTTTAACAAATGCTCATTATTCCTCTACTCAATGAGGGTGAGACCAGTCAATGGCTGACCTAACTAAATATGGTTAAAAAGGTTCCCTATCTAGTCACCACTCTGACATTCCAGGAAGATGGTATGGTTAGGGTTTATGTAAATAACCCATTCAACAGGCATTCTGCTTATTCCCTTGAATTCATGTATTTAACCAACCTTGCTGTCCTAGTGGCTTAGCTAATTTATATTCATCCTCATGTAACTCAGGGGTCACCTACTCTAATTCTAACAATACCTCCACATCTCTCCTACAACCAGAATGAATTCCTTATTCCTCCCTGGTCTCTTCTACTTACTACATTTTGCTTATATTTATGTTTGTTCTTCCATGTGTGTTTCTCCCATTAGATTCTAGGTTCTTTGAAGGTATTTGTAGTTCTGAATATAACACAGCTGTCCCTTAAATATATGAATTAATGACCCTCAATCCAGATTATTTACTAAGGACCAGTACTGTTTTGTTTTTAGTCTGAAACCCAGAAAGACTTGAACTTTAGAGACAACTATTTTGGCAAGAGACTAAGGGCTTCATTTTAAAGTATTTTATTTTTGAATTTTAGCTTTGAGCAAATCCAGGTATTCAGAATACCCATATGCACAACCAAAAACAAACAAACAAACAAACAAAAAAAACAAAAAACAAAAACTAGACAGCTGAAAAAAAAACCACAGACTAGAAAACATTTTAATATGGATTATCTGCCGAAGGAACAAATGAATCTGAAAATAATGCACAGATTCGTAGT
Organism: Papio anubis; assembly: GCF_008728515.1. NCBI lineage: Eukaryota > Metazoa > Chordata > Mammalia > Primates > Cercopithecidae > Papio > Papio anubis. Next base: position 59,432,876 of record NC_044986.1, read on the forward strand.
GTAGCGTGATGCCACTGTATGCAAAATCTAGGGGAAGTTGTACAGGCAATAAAATTCAGGAAAAACTTAGTCTTTTATTTAGGAAAGATACTAACTATAAGAATAATAAAGTGCCACACGAAAGAGAATGATATGTAAATAGGAGACACTTCCCACTGGATGGCTCACAAAGGCAGGTAGTGTAACAGAAATAATATCTTATAATCTAAAACTTTGAGTTCAAGTTTTTTTTCTTTTTTCTTTTTCTTTTTTTTTTTTTTTTCTAAAACAAGAGTCTTAACTTTGTCACCCAGGCTAGACTGCAATGGCAGGATCTCAGCTCATTGCAGCCTTGACCTCCCGGGCTCAAGCAATCCTCTCATCCCTGCCTCCTAAGTAGTTGGGACTACAGGTGCCCAGCAAAAGTTTTTTCTGTTTGTTTTTTGTTTTGTTTTGTTTTTGGTACTGGTAGAGACGGAGTTTTGCCACGCTGCTCAGGTTGGTCTCAAGCTCCTGAGCTCAAGTGATCCACCTGCCTGAGCCTCCCAAAGTGCTGAGATTACAGGTGTGTGCCACTATGCTGCACAGCTCCCCTCTTTTTTCATGAGATAGGGTCTCCCTCTGTCACCGAGGCTCAAGTGCAGTGGTGAGATCATGGCTCACTGCAGCCTAAACCTCCTGGGCTCAGGTGATCCGCGATCCTCCTGCCTTAGCCTCCCCAGTAGCTGGGACTACACAGGTGTACTACCATGCCCAGCTAATTTTATTTTGTTGTAGACAGGGGTTCTCCCATGTTACCCAGTCTCAAATTCCTGGGCTCAAGCAGTCCTCCCACCCCGACCTCCCAAAGTGCTAGGATTACAGGTGTGAGCCACCACACCCAACCCAGGTTCTTTTTTGACTATCACAAGCTGTGTGAACCTAGATGCCAAGTCACAACTGAGCTAAACCTCACTTTCTCCGCCTACCATAGAAAATTACCACCACATATTCTCTTCCTTATATTTATTTCTTCTTTTCAACGTTTCATTCCCCTATGCCATCTGTAATTTTAGTAGAAAACATAAATATTAGATCTAAAAGGTCTTGTAAAGGAGCGGGGACAGGTAGGTGAATTGATACTGACACACATAAGTCAAATGAAAACTAGTGTTATGAGAAGCAATACCTATGAGTTAGGAGAATAAACCCGTCAAAAAAAGGAGATTCTGGGGCGGGGAGAAAAGGGAATATGTGACTTGAGTTCCCGACTTTCTAGTTCCCATTTCCAGTCTGAGTAAAGTTCAGCTGTAGTTTCTTGCTGTGGATGTACCATGACAGTGCCTGCTGTATCATCACAATAATCACACCCTTTTAAAATTTAGTCTACTTTACATAGTTTCTATTTTGCTTCCTTCTCATTTGTAAGTTAGACTTCTCAAAGAGTTGAGTGGATTAATAAATTAATATGTATCCTGAAAGCATTACACAAAATAATACAATCATTTTCTTCATAAAGCTAACATTAGAAATAAACTAATGCACATGAAAATATTTTGGGAATTATCAAATTCCCAAAATTAAATTCTAATCCTAATAAAATATTACTATACTGAGGAACAAAACTGAGATTTTAAATATGACCATGTTTCAATAAGATTATGCAATTAAGAAAAAGAATAAATCAATCCTATGATCTTATTTTGATTGGAAAAAAGAAACCAGAAAATCTTTCTCAATGGCAACTAGTGATGGCTTAGAGTCTACAAGCATAATTTCACATACTTTAAATTCATAGCAGCAGCTTTGAAAATTTAAAAGGAGACTGGCAGATTTTTCAGCATATGATCACAGCAGATTTCGGACCGGGAAAGAACTACTGCCGTGACTTATAAATGTTTTTAATCTGAATATTGCAGAATAGCTCATGCTTGGGCCAAATTTCAGTCAAAATAACATGTTCCCGAACTCTGAGGATACATTTTCAACACATCAAGTTTTGCAACCAATTTTTACAAATGAAGAGCTCCTTTTTAAAATAGCAACAGATATGTACTGGAGTAATTTATGGGACCTTAATAAGCATGTTTCATTACTATTTTTGAAATCACAGCTATATAAAATAATATAGGTAGGTAATGGAATATTTAAATAGAATACAGAGCAAAATTACTGAATATTAAAACATGATAAAGCAACTTTATATTAAAAATAATTTTTAAAAAACAAGGAAGTATATTCACTCTGCTTTAGCTGCTGGTTCCTCTTTTCTTGTTGTCCATCCTACTATCAAGGCTTCAGCTTAGCTCTACTACTGCAAGCTGTCACTTTTGACTTGAAATGGAATAAAGCCAAATATTACAAAATAGCTGTTTCCTGTTCTGGCCTCATCTCCTAGACCACCCCCAGGCTATGCCTGCCCATGGATGCTCATCCTACCAAGTCAATGATCTACCAGTAGTCAGTTAACAGTTATGTATTTTTAATACTTTCAGCACAGTATATATGCCACAATTGTTCTCATTTTACGTCAACAAGGCACCTCTAAATTTTAATCAAATGTTAAAATGAAGGCAAAGTGAAACGGAAAAGGGAGATGAGATGCATATGAAAACTCATGGAGTAACTAGGAACGTGTTCGACGCCTGTCAAAATATAATCCAGAAACAGATATAGAAAAAGAGTAGCCAGGCGCAGTGGCTCACACCTATAATCCCAACACGTTGGGAGGCCGAGGTGGGAGGATTACTTGAGGTTAGGAGTTTGAGACCATCCTGGCCAACATTGGTGAAACCCTGTCTCTACTAAAAATACAAAAAATTAGCCGGGCGTGGTGGCTCGCACCTGTAGTTCCAGCTACTGAGGAGGCTGATGTGGGAGAATCACTTGAACCAAGGAGATGGAGGTTGCAGTGAGCCGAGATCACTCCACCCTGGGTGACAGAGTGAGACTTCATCTCAAAAAAAAAAAAAAAAAAAAAAAAAAAAGAAGAGAGTAGCAAGTGCTGAGTAAGTACTATTAATCCAAATGATCCTGGTTTTCCAATTCTGCAGAACATTTGATTTGCATCTGGCACCCTAACTGAAAAGTTATTTTAAGATAAACATAGCTTTAGTTGAATGACTCTTATCCTAAAGACTAAAATAATTAGGGCTTGATTCATTTAATGTTGACCAGTTGACCAGAAAAGGCTGGTTTTTCACCTTCAACAAGTTCACAGACATAGTGTACTCACTGCTACAAAGGTCATTTAGTCTAACTCTTTTATCTAATGCTTAGAGGACTTCCAGACCTTAGTATTATAGCTACAAAGTGTCTTCCCAGAGCCAAACAAAAAAAAAAAGAATTTTGTACCTTATTGAATATCACTTCTACTTTCTGAGAGAAAAATAACTATCAGCCACAAGTAGAGTACATGACTTTCCCTGTGGAAAAAAGGTAAGGGTGTGCTGTAAAGGATAACACCACAATATAGTTTTGCACTCATCTTTTCTAATGTCATTTTCTTAAAATAATAGTTTAAGAAGTCACAATGAAATCTTACTTACTTATTCTTCATAAAAAGGGGGAGAAGAAAAAAACACTACTACAAAAACATGTTCTATTATACACTGTCTATGGGTTATATTGAGAGTTGAAAAAGTTTGTTTAGCACCAGCTGGAGAAAAAAATGCTAAGAGTTCCAGGGAAGACTACTAAGAAAGATTGTTAAAAGTAAGCAGCAGATGGTGGCAAAGAAATAGTCAATGAGCGTGTGAATGGTAGGAAGAAAAAGGAGTTTCAAATATCCACCAAAAGGGTTTAAGATACCATTTATGAAAAGGGAATTTACAATATGTCTCTTATTGAGCAGTTTCTGTATTATAAACTCCTTAATGTATCATTTCATTTAATCTTCCTAACAACCCTGAGGTAGACAGTATTTATAGCTGAGAAAACCATTTATTCACAGCATTGAGACTTTCCCAATGTCAAATAGCTAGCAAATGGTAAAGCTAAGATTTGAAACTAAGTTTGCTTGAACTGATGTCAAAATTCATGCTCTTAACCATTATGCTATAATGAATCTCTAAAACAAAAGGCTCTAGTAAAGACCCAATCAATTAGCTGCTTCTGATATTTACAATAACCAACATGCCATTGTTACACAGATAATTTTGTTACTCTCCTGAGAACTATGCTTAGTGATCTTTTTCCTCTTTTATCTGACCCCACACCATGTGTATCCAGCATTAATTCTATTCATAAACTCTCTTCTTTAGCTAGGCTGACATTCTCCTGTCCCCTAAAATGCCTCCTCATCATTCATTATGCTGTTCCTCCTGGCAAATGTCTGGATTACCATTACCACTGCCACCACCAACCATCCCACCACCTCATCCTTTCACTTCCATCTCCATTCAGTCCTCATCCTTTCACTTCCATCTCCATTCAAGTGAAGCCCATTAAGTTTTATCTCTTTCATGAGACTTCTTTAACCACTTCAGTCTCTATTGACTTCTCCTATCTTTGTATTTCTGAAGTTTTTACTTCAGGCTCCTTAAATTCAGTCTACTTCAAGGAAATCATTTTTTATGTCATTTCTTATCATAGATGAAAAACTCCTTGAAAATAAAATAAAGATCATTACTCACAATACTTTTATCAGCTTTTAAAAAGCATTAAGCAACTAGCAGGAAGCCATGAAACTGGTAAAAAGTAATGCTAGAGCAGTGACATGATACCAGGAAAATAACAAATCTGAAAGGAACTGTAGGACAAAAATAATTATGTAAGTATACTAATAAATGCTGTACCAGGTCAAATTTCCATTCACACTATAGAAATGTTACAGTTTTAAAACAATCTAAAGTGATGTGTCTGTACTATAAGCTGAAGTGAAGGTAAAGTTTGAAAAAGCAAGTCCCTTCTCCACCATACAAAGCAACTGTAACAGGAAGTTCTGTTTACTTTTTTCTGTAAACTATTAGCAATATCATATTACCCTGAGAAATAAATCTGCTTATAAACAAATCTCTATCAACAAGATTTCAAACTTTGTCAGTGGACCACTTATGTCAAATATTTAATTCAAAGAAGTATAACATTTGCCTAGTAATAACCAAACAACGGATTAAACTGTTCACCTTGGCTGACTAATGGCTAAAATTTCACCTTGCTTGCATTATTTCACCCTGGTTGTGAAGCAATTCCAAATGCCATAGGACAATAACACAAATTTAGGAGGAAAAAAAATACATGTCTCTGGTACACTCTACTTCCTAAACTACTGCTAACTTATCCTAGACAACTGTTCGAGCTATTTTTAGTAAAACAGATGTGCTGAGCAACAATTACCTTAAAACCACAGCCAAATAAATTTATATGATCAATGATGAAAGAATTATCGGTTAAAATGGACTCAAACTGGAAAAACTGCTTTATCACTGAAAGACTACAGAAATAGATAAACAATCTGGCACAGTCCAGACACATTCACTAGACAATGTATGACTCTTCTCTCGTTAAGTCTTTAAGCAATCTTTAGTCTAGGTACTAAGAAAATACTCAGGTTTGTTTTACCCATTCCCTTCAACCAGCACTTCACAGCACAACAGTACTGTATTTAGTATTTAGTAAAGTACTGTAGTTCAATGTCTATACTCTACAATGAGAGAACAGTAGTATTAATAGTCTTATCTCTAAACTTTATCAGCTCATTATGATACAGAACTCTTTTTTTTTTTTGAGACAGAGTTTTGCTCTTACTGCCCAGGCTGTAGCGCAATGGTGTGATCTCAGCTCACTGCAACCTCTGCCTCCTGGGTTCAAGTGATTCTCTTGCCTTAGCCTCCTGAGTAGATGGGATACAGAGCTTCTAATGGAATCATTCCTTCAGGTCTAGGATTTATGATTCTACCTTATTTTAGGGAAAACATTACTACAATGAATTTTAATATACTGTAAGATAAACATGGGGTGTAATTTTGAACAAGCACATTCTGCATCAAATCTCTAATGGTTTTAACTAGTGACCTTTGTTTTATTTCTTTATTACATTTAAAAGCAAAGAGGATTGTGATGCCTAAAAATACTGGACTAACAAGCTAGACCAAGCCAGGTTAGTTGGAATGAATATGTACAAATTTCAGGTAAGAAATAGTCTCTTCCACATCCTCTATGAAGCAACCCCAACCTGAAAACTGTAGGTGTGTGCATGGCCAGTAGCCAAAATCCATGATAAAAGTTAAATATTCCATTTCATTATCATAATTTTTAAGTGAATATGACCAAAACTGTTACGGAAATTTAATGGAAAGTTTTTTTGAACTTCTATAATCATGCTCCAAAGTAAAGGAAAAATACCACAGCAATTATAGTAACAACAACAAAAACTTTTTTTTTTTTTTTTTAGATGTAGTCTCGCTGTTGCCCAGGCTAGAGTGCCATGGTGCAATATCAGCTCACTGCAACCTCTGCCTCCCAGGTTCAAGTGATTCTCCTGCCTCAGCCTTCCAAGTAGCTGGGATTACAGGCACCTGCCACCACGCCCGGTTAATCTTTTTTTTTTTTTTTGTATTTTTAGTAGAGACGGGATTTCACCATGTTGGCCAGGGTGGTCTCGAACTCCCAACCTCGTGATCCACCCACCTCGGCTTCTCAAAGTGCTGGGATTATAGGCGTGAGCCACCATGTCCGGACTCACAAATAACTATTAAAAGTATCTTTAAGAAGCAATAATTTATTTTCTGTTCCTTCTCCCCAGCCAGCTAAAAGACACAGTAGAATCTGCAGATTTCCCCACTACTTCCTCTCCCTTTTCCCTTCCCCCTCTACTTCAAAGAAAGTTAAGTGTAGCCAGGCATGATCAGGAAACCTAAAAGGAGGAAGTAGAATCTTATCTGTGTGCACAGGGAAGGAGAAAGACACTTAACAATGTCAGGGTATGTTGCTTCAGTGGCCTAATTAATATATATCCATTACACTGTCTGAAAATGTTGGTTCAATTTCTCCTTTTAGTCATGTTTCTTTCCAAAATACTAAAAACTGTAATGATTGCATCCTGAAATAGCCAACTAAATGTCACCTAAAAAGCTGACCAGTGCCGGGCGCAGTGGCTCACAACCATATTCCCAGTATTTTTGGAGGCCGAGGTGGGGTGGATCACCTGAGGTCAGGAGTTCAAGACCAGCCTGGTCAACACGGCAAAACCCCGTCTCTACTGAAAATACAAAAATTAGCCGGGGGTGGTGGTGCACACCTGTAATCCCAGTTATTCAGGAGGTTGAGGCAGGAAGAATCTCTTGAAACCAGGAGGCGGATGTTGTGGTGAGCTGAGATTGCACCACAACACTCCAGCCTGAGTGACAGAGTGAAACCCTGTCTCCAAAAAAAAAAAAAAAAAAAAAAAAAAAGGCTGACCAGGTTAACTAACTTAATACTCGCTATCTGATATTCAATACATTCAAATCATTCAGAGAAAAGAGTAGGATTCAAACCAATGACTTAAAAGTGAAAGGATTTGTATTAATCCTGACTCATCTGTTTCCTAACCACTACCTCAGTTTATCATTTTGATTTAACGAAGAATAAGGCTGTGCAACTTGTAAAGGAAACTAAAGAAAAACATACTACTACAGAATAAAATGCTGAGAAATCAAGGAGAAAGGTGGTAGATTGGGAATTCACACTGAAAACATTTAATTAGATTCACAACAAAGCATCATTTGTGGAAAGTTTAAAAACTTACATGTACCTACTACTCTAGACTAAAAAACAATATACACAAAGGCCATTTCCAAAGAGAATTTTCCCCCACCTACTTAAAAAGTTTATAAAGGATAATTAGCATCCATATTCAAAAGAAATTGCCTCATGAAATTTTAAAAAGTGAGAAAGAAATAAGCTCAATTAAAAAGCTTATTCAAGTGTACCCAAACTCCCTTTGACTAACAGAGGGTTACCCTAAGGTTGAGATAGGTCAAGGCACTATTTACAAAATTTATGCCAGTAACAGCTGCCATTTTAAGAAGCTAAGGAATTTAATGTACTGCTTGGACAACTGGTTATAAAATAATCAATCTGGTAATACCGCCACTCTAATTACACAAACTCTAATTTTTTTCTTCTTTCTAGAACGTTTCTGTATTTCACAAGATTTATTTAAATAAATAAATTTAACTATCTTAGGTATCTGTAGTAAATTTTCATTCAAAATAAGAGAAATGTCTATCATTTACACATGGGAGAAAATATTTTTATATTTATAACCTGATCTTATTAAAAAACCCTAACTATAAAAAATATACATAGAAAAGTTCTGCTATAAACCAACACTTAGTCTAAAATTCGTAAGAAATTCTAAAACTAAGGTATGCTAGATCTTAAATCAAATGCTCTCATGGTAATTCCTTCCGATTTCTTCGAACTCAGAATTCACGTTTTTCAGAAACACAATGGTTAAAATGTCAAGTCAATCACTTCACTTCTGGAAGATACGGCATCCTTCTAGGCCAGAGGGTGACTTAGTATATATACTAGCAGAGCAGATTAAATAGCTTACTAACAGAGACAATCATACAATTCACCAAACCACGTAAGACTTTAGCTCTTATGCCTCTGAAACTGTTTTAAAAAAAGTTAGGGTACCCCCCCCACCCTCCCCCTAGCATATTCTTTCAATCACTATAATTTTCAAAAACATGTCGAGTTTTAGGCCACCTGGCAAGAGTTTATTTTTAAAAGTAATTTCTACATAACAATTTCACTTCTCTAAACCAAATCCAAGCTGAGACTTGGTTCCAAAAGTGCTAATAATACAACCACAGAATTAAAACATTAAGACTTGGAAGGTTCCTTTGATTTCACCTAGATTCACCTACTCTAACTCCCTCTAACTGACTGGGGGAAATGAAATGATAAGGTCTGTAGTAAACTAAATGGTATTCACACTTAACAAAATAAAACCCCAGGGAAAAGCTCCAACACCTCCACTATTAAACCGTGATTTGCTATGAAGCAAATATTATAAACAAAGAACAAAAGCTAACAATACAAAAAAAAACTAGGTCCTTTAAAGAAATAAGAAAAATCAAATGGAAAGACAAGAACATATCTATATAGACTTCAAGACATGAAATAATGTTTACACTAAATGAACTATCATCTCATTTTGGTAGACCTAATAGAACTATTCTAATTCCCTAAGTATTACAACTCCATGCACAACAAATCACCCCTCATTAACACAAGCTCTTGTTCGCTCCATGGAAATAATAGCTCTACATTTTATTTTTGAAAAACAGTAACAAGTCTGAAATACAATAGTATTAACTTTTTACTTCATTAGAAAAAATTTAAACCGGTTCACTCATCCTTTCTATGCAATTACTGTAGTATTTTAAAACATCTGAGTAAAAAGAAACTTATAATATATACATTTAATTCAACCTAAAATCTAAATAAACAAATGAAGGTCAGGTGTGGTGGCTCACGCCTGTAATCTCAGTGCTTTGGGAGGCCGAGGCGGGCAGATCACTTGAGGTCAGGAGTTCGAGACCAGTCTGGGCAACATTGTGAAACCTTGTCTCTATTAAAAATACAAAAATTATCTGGGCGTGATGGTGTGCGCCTGTCATCCCAGCTGCTCTGGAAGCTGAGGCAGGAGAATTGCTTGAACCCAGGAGGTAGAGGTTGCAGTGAACTAAGAATGTGCCACTGCACTGCAGCCTGGGTTGTGAGACTCCATCTCGAAAAAAAAAAAAAATATATATATATATACACACACACACACACACACACACACACACACACACAAAAACCCTTCTGTTTTACTTATACCTGAAAAAATTAACTGGCAATTTCAACAATCTTAAAAAATATTTAGCTTAATACTTTTGATGAGTTTCTTCACATAATTAAAATCTAATAGTCAACTGGAAAATGTTTCCCTAATTAAATGTGTTTGTATTTAAATTGCAGTAATGAACTAAAATGTATAAAGAAAATCATTCAATTACTAACATTCTAAAAAAATTTCCCCTTTAAAAAAAAATGAACTATTATGCTAAACTGATAGGTATACATAAACACTAATCTCATTTAATTACATTAATTTACCCAATTCTTAACCTTTAGAGTTGAAGACAATTTATACTAATATTTAACCAATTACTTTCTAATAATGACTATTATTTAGAATGTCACATACTTTTATTTTGCTTACTTCTGTATTCCTTGCAACAGAACACTGCCTGGCTCATATTAGATGCTCAGTATATATTGTTAATTGAATAAATAAATCGTTTATCCTATAAGCAAAATCGACTGACTGCATTCACTGGGTTTTTCCGCACAACTAGAAGTTAGATGAAATGATATTTAAATAATATTGTTTAAAGGATATCTGCATATCAATAAAGTTTAACTGTTAAATTTTAAAAAGTAATCTAAAATTTCTTACCTGGTACGGCTGAAAGGCACTATCTTCAGTTAAAAAATCCAGTTGCTTATCTACAAGGAATTCTACTGCAGTGACTGAACTGGGTATACTTCTTTCAACCAGAGGTTTGAAAGTCTGCCAAGAAAAAAGAATTTCTAATGATAATTTTCTGGGTAGTATCCTGAAAATATGAAGGAACACACATCAATACAATGTATCAATGTCATCACTACAGAGTCTTAGGATGACAATTAATATTAATTTTCATATTATAAACTAATGCTTTTATCTATACCATAAGGTATTTTTGTTTATTTAAAAGGAACAAACTAGATCTACATGTGATATGGACATATTTGAGTATACTAAGTCCCAACTGTTCACCTTTTAAAAAGGGATGTAATAAAATACGCATGTGTGTAAAAATGTCTGCTTAAAAAGAGAAATTGCTTTTGAAACAGTAAACTAGGTTGGAGAACATATTTACCCCTGCCTTTTTTTGTTGTTTAACTGTATTGTTTCTTATTAAAGAGAGTAGTTATTATTTCAATGTACACTTTTTGTCTAGCTCATTTACATTAAGCAGGATTTTAAATGATCAGGAAGTATCTGGTCTTTTAACTCCACCCCTTGCACTCCCACCCCCGCCCCTGCACCAAGCACAAATAAAAGTCCCACAGCTTTGGTGAGAGCAGCATGGAGGAAGGGAGTAAAGAAAGAGTTGGTAAGAAGTGCTACACAAAACCCTACTTTGCAGTCAAGTCCAAATCTCCACTACCTATTTTTTAAAAAAGTCAATCCAAGGTCATTTGATTCCTTTAAGAAGATACCTTTAATATACGGGATTTAACTCATATCTTGGGTGGGGGTGACAGGGACAGAGCCAGGGGAGGAAGAGGAAGGAAACAGGGATACAATGTATAAATTTCTTTATGACTATCACACTAACTTTCAAAGTAGATGAAGATTAAATAAAATACAAGTGTCTTATATTCATGGTGCTGTTCTAAAAACTTGAAAATGAAAACAAAATTCCACCATTTAAAAAACACAGTGGCTTTACTATAAAATTTTTTTTTAAATAATTGGAAAACAGTTCCGAAAACGGAATTAATAACCAACTCAGTTTCTAAGTTACCTATATCACATGCAGAAATCTTTCTAGCTACAGGGTAATTTGTGTTAATATTTCCACATAAAACAAAGCTTTTGGCATAGACAGTACAAATTCCCAGGCGTTTCAAAATCATTGTGTTTCCCCTTTCTCTTATTGTCTTTAAAAATATATAACATCTTGTTAGTAACAATACACACACTCCAGGGAAAAACTTCAAGATGTTTGGTTTGGAGTGGCTTTTAAGGAGTTAATTTCTGTATTTAAGAAATTCCTAAGAGGAATTTCAGGTTGACTCACTGCAATCTGTAACAATGTTTCAAAGTTAAAAATGTAATATTAAATTTAAGCAAGTCTTATTTCTACACTATCTACATCATGAAGTTACAAATAATATTTTCTTAATTAAAAAAACAGGAAAAAATTATCTTACATTTTCACTTATTTTCAATATTTAAGATTAGAAAATCTAATCACAGTAACACCCTCTCTCTCATATCCTGGGCTAACCTTTTAAGCGCTGTATTATTTATCAAAATTATTTTTATTTGGGTGAGAAATCACATTTTCAAAATAGAAAATCCTCACATTATTTAGCTATTTCCTTCTACTGTTATCATTTAACACTTTCCAATTTCATAAAATCCTATTTATTATTTTACTTAACAAGTGACAAAAAGTTTGTAAGAAATTCAAGAGCATTCATTTAGGCTTTAAAAGTGTCCACCACTATGTGACCAATTGACATGAAATATGGAACATAAACAGGGATATTTGGCTGATCCCTACTGTAAAAAAAGTTTTTTCATATTATATCGCTGTCAGTTTAGTTTTTAAGTAAACTAGAAAATACTGGCATCTTCTCAAAAGGACTTTTAATCCTTGAACATTATCAAATGATCTATTTCTTTTCAAACAGTACCATGTCAGGTCAACCCATGAAGGTTAACAAAAAGGTCCACAAAAGGTATTATCTAAGTGGCTAAAGATACAATTCAATTAAGTAGGATTTGAAAAAGAAGTAAAGTTCTCCTTCTGGAGTGCCTCTTTCTTACGCAAATAATACAGGTGGCTTGCATTTCCTATGAGACCTAATCATTTTATAATATGAAAAACATTCTTCTGAAGAGAGCTCTCCTTTTCAAGGTAGGTCAGAGTTCTAAGGGTAAATTTCAACAAGCCGACCTATGATTTAAATTATTCTAAGTTAATTAGAAAAAAAGATTTCTAAGCTAAAAAAAAACTCACATTTTAAGATATCTCATTGAAAGCCAAGTAAAATTTGGCTACCAGAAATGTGAGAAAACTAGCTGACAATGATCAAATTTGAATACTCTTATAAGGACATGAGTACTTATAATCATTTACAAATGGAAGTCCAAAGTATATCATGCTTCTTAAATAGCAAATAAAAAGTGCTGATAAATACTTTTATAGTATTTGTTAAAGAAATGTTTCAATATTTATTAAATGAGCAACAGTGAATATGTGTGACTGCTCTACTTTAAGGAAAAATGAAAGGCAAACAACATATGAAGTGACATTAAAATACACCCTGGTGTTTTTAACTGGCAAATCCACCATGTAACTATTGTTAATTTGTGTATTAGTCTAGTATGTTTCAAAGGAACATTTTAAGTTTAAAAATAATAATAAACATATTTAAATAAAAACAAATGGGTCCTACAGCTGGCATGATGAATTTGTAGTAAATAGTTCATGGGTCTAGGTGCACTGGAATGTAAAGAAACTAGAACTCATGCATAACTAATTCAACACTCTAAAGATATGATTCTATGAGTAACTTCCACAGCCTAAAGGGAAGCAATGAGCTAACATCTGATGAAAGTCACAGTAGAATATGGCCCTAATCACAAAAGACTATTACTCAAATGCCCTAAAAAGCCTTTGAAACCCAAAATGAAAATTACTAACACTAAATGTTCAGTTGAAACAAAATGCTTTCTCAATTTTATTAATGGAGTGAGAATGTTTTTTAAGGTCATTTATCAGTGTTAAACACACTTTAAAAATAGTCTATGGCCAAAATAAATACAGTTGAGGGCCTGCGTTTCTAGTAGGGCCTACCAAACTATAGGAAGAATGCTTAGAACAACTGTATCCTGTTTGGGGCTCCATGCTGCACCACATTCCATTCACATGAGGAAGAGGCGAACAGATGAGCCCTCCCCGAAAAACATTTTTAAAATAAATCAGCTACAGCTCTTAAACACAACTCAGCTGCTCAAACAAACGATGTTAAAGCTCACCATTTCACATTTAACAGGAAATTCAAGGAGCTTATGTCTGCAGTCTTAGTTTCTAACAATCTCTGGTTAACAGTTAACAATTCCAAGTTTAAAAAAAAAAAAAAGCTTATTAACTGCAAAAATACTAATATAAATCTCACCAAAGGTAAATACTAAAGCAGAAAACAACCTAAGCAACATTTTAGAAGTTAAGATTTAGTCTACCAAAAAAAAAAAAAAAAAGACTGGAGTGACTTGAAAGAACAAAGTCCAAATTCCCACCCAAGCAGGTCTATTGAAAAACACGATACTGTTAGAAAACAAGTTGGGGGTGGGGAAGGGAATAACCAAAAAAAATAAAAAAACCTCACAAAACAAATACCCTCACTTCTCTTGAAACACTAGTCTGAAAACCCTAATTTGAAGCACTTCTGCCATACTTTAAACAATTAAACTCTAGTTTTTAAATTAACATTTACAGTTATTAAATTACTACAAACACAATAAACCTTTTTAAACAAATGAAAGTTAAAAATTCTTAAGACTAAAAACATTGAGGCCAGATCTTTTACAAAAGGCAGTGACCTTAATTTCTCAGGCTGAGAAGAAAAACCAAATGTAAATTAAGACAAAAGAAAAAGGAAGCAGAAAAATACAAACCGTACTTTGTTCTTGAGAATTTTAAAGTATTTTTAAATCTCAGAAATCCACAGCAAGGCTTTAAAGGTCAATAAGTATTTGCTGAAATTTCCATTTTGTTCTGGAAGAGTATTTATCTAGTGTAAATACTTCTTTAGTCTTCAAAATCACAGGCAAATGGCTCTCAAACCAAGCATTTCTGAGCTCACTTGCAGCGGCGTCATTGTATAGGAAGAAAAGCCAAGACCACAGAACGAAGCAGGAGCTGTAACCTAACAAGTCTCCGACGAGCAAATGACGATTTTCTGTCTGCTCTGGCTGAGCCCCGGCAGTGATGAGGATTACAACTCGCTCTTTGTCATCAGCACTGTGGTGTTAACGACTAAGAAATCCTGCAGCTGAAGCACTACTGCATCCTCCGATCTGGGTCAGGATAATTTCTCTCGAGGTCGCTTACATAACCAGTAAGATACTCCAAATAAAGAGAACAGCCATCCATCAGCTGGAGAAAGCCTTTCCCACTGTACTCTGTCTGCGTGGAAACACAGTGCAGTAGCTTCCAACAGTGCAGACACCCAAATGAGAACGAGTACTTGGCTTAGGGCACACTGAGAGAAGGGAAGAGGCGGTGCTCTGTAAACTGTAACTAATCCCCCGTCACAGGTGCTGATGGAGTCACTTCCAGCACGAGTCACATTACTGGTGATTACTCATTTGGCTGCGGCCATAGAGACTGGCTCATAATTTTAACAACAGACAAAGACAGACTAGTGGCGAGACTGAAAGCTCAAGTTTACTGTCTCCTTCATAAGGCAAATGCAAATACTAAGTTTTTGCTTTCCAGATTTACCAAGGTGAGAAAGTGCAGAAAAGAAATAACATGTGACTATCTCTCAAGTTGGCAAAAATAAAAAATCAAATACACTTTGTACGTTTTTGGGCACGATTTATTTATTAGTATAACCATTTTGCCTTAAAAATATTAAAAACTTCAAAATAAATCAATTTAAAATATTTTTAGGCAAAAACCTCAACAATCTCATAGGCATTTTACTAAAAAAAAACTGGTAGTATTTTGTAGATTTGAAAATATTCAACCATTTTCACTCATTACAAAAAACAATTTAACCTAGATAGTTCTAAGATACTTACAATTTGAAAGCATAAAATGTACTTCTCAGATGTGTTATATAATATAGTCTCTTAACATCTATCTAAATTCTAGAGTTCCGCTGTCCGATGTTGTCCAATATGGTAGTTACTAACCATATGTGGCAACTGAGCACCTGAAATGTAGTTAATCTGAATTGAGATGTGTGCTGTATGTATAAAATACACATTGACCATAAAAAAGAATTAAGATGTATCTCATGAATAGTTTTATTTTGATACGTTAATATTTTGATATATTGGGTTAAATAAAATACTGTAAAATTAATTTACCTATGTTAAAATTTTGATGTAAAGACTTAATTTAAAATCACACCAGTAGCTCACATTTTATTTCTACTAGACAAGGATGCTCTAATAGTAAGTTCTCTATTTTTTGGAGGATGTAGTCTTGCTCTGTTACCCAGGTGAAGCGCAGTGGTGTGATCTCAACTCACTGCAATCTCCGCCTCCTGGGTTCAAGCGATTGTCCTCCTTCAGCCTCCCAAGTAGCTGGCTTTACAGGGGTGTGCTACCATGCTGTTAATTTTTGTATTTTTAGTAGAGACAGGGTTTCACCATGTTGGCCAGGCTGGTCTCAAATACTCCTGACCTCAGGCGATCCACCCGCCTTGGCCTCCCAAAGTACTGGAATTACAGGTATGGGATTCCAGTCTCTCTTTTTTTTTTTTGAGACAGGATTTTGCTCTGTTGCCCAGGCTACGGTACAGTGGCACGATCTTGGCTCACTGCAATCTCTGGCTTCTGGGCTCAAGCGATCCTCCCACCTCAGCCTGCCGTGTAGATGGGACTACACGTGGGCATGACCATGCCTAGCTAACTCTTGGTATTTTTTGTAGAGACAGGGTTTCACCATGTTGCCCAGGATGGTCTGGAACTCCTGAACTTAAGCGATCCACCCACCTCAGTTTTCTAAAGTGCTGGGATTTCAGGCATGAGTCATCCTGCCAGGCCTTATAGTAATTTCTCGTTTCATAGTGGAGACTTATGTGATGATATGAGACTGACTCTGGCTACTCAACAAATCAAGGAGCAGAGATGGAATGGAATATAAATTTGTGGCTGTATGTAAAACATTAGGTTATGTCTATTAATTTGTCGGTATAATTAAATTTTAACCTTTAGAGCATCCAGTGAAAATTTGCAAGTTCCTGACTTACAGCAGGAAAGCTGGCCATATACTTAGTCAACCACACTTCTATATTACAATTTAATTGAAATGGTTTCAGTTTTATTGTAGAAATTAATGATGAAACAGAGGAATTATATATAGTAACA
Organism: Papio anubis; assembly: GCF_008728515.1. Taxonomy (NCBI): domain Eukaryota; kingdom Metazoa; phylum Chordata; class Mammalia; order Primates; family Cercopithecidae; genus Papio; species Papio anubis. Next base: position 59,449,704 of record NC_044986.1, read on the forward strand.
TGCACTGAAACTTTAAAAATACACTTGTAGGTGTAGGTGCAAGAAAATATTTAATCTATTTTAAGATGTATGTAAATAGTCTTTTTTGTTTTGTTTTGTTTTGAGACAGAGTCTCACTGTTGCCCAGGCTGGAGTGCAGTGGCGTGATCTCGGCTCACTGCAACCTCTGCCTCTGTGGGGATTCAAGCAATTCTCCTGCCTCAGCTTCCAGAATAGCTGGGACTACAGGTGCACGCCACCATGCCCAGCTAATTTCTGTATTTTCAGTAGAGACAGGGGTGTCACCATGTTGGCCAGGCTGGTTTCAGATTCCTGGCCTCAAGTGATCCACCCGTCTCAGCCTCCCAAAGTGCTGGGATTATAGGCATGAGCCACCATGCCTGGATGTAAATAATCTTTCATTATAAATTTATCCCCATGGAGAAACCTCAATTTCAGTAAATCTAAAAATTCATACTAATTTAAAAAAAATGTTGAGATAGAGTTTCGCTCTTGTTGCCTAGGCTGGAGTGCAATGGTGCGATCTCAGCTCACTGCCTCCCGGGTTCAAGTGATTCTCCTGCCTCAGCCTGCCATGTAGCTGGGATTACATGCATGCACCACACTTGGCTAATTTTGTATTCATACTGACTTTTTTAAAATAACACATACATAACCCCTTTATATCTATTCCAGAAGTATCACTTTCATTTCACAGAAATTAGCAGGTTAGCTACTGAAAAGAAGCCAGGATCAGTGGCGGGTGGAACACTTGAGGTCAAGAGTTTGAGACCAGCCTGGCCATCATGGCAAACGCTGTTTCTACTAAAAATACAAAAATTAGCCAGGGCATGGTGGCGTGCCTGTAGTCTTAGATACTCTGGAGGCTGAGGCAGGAGAATTGTTTGAATCTGGAAGACGGAGGCTGCAATGAGCCAAGATCATACTACTGCACTCCGGCCTGGGTGACAGAGCGAGACTCTGTGTCCAAAAAAAAGAAAAGCTACTGAAAAGGTATTTTTAATTTAGTATATGATGAACTTGCGCTTATAAAAAGAATGAGAAGAGATGGGCAATGATTAGCAGGACTGTGAGTAAAATATGGCTTTATTTTACAGAACATATTGTGTAGAATATGCATGGTACAAAAAGGTAACTTTATTTTTCTGTGATGGAGCTTCGCTCTTTTCTGCGCAGGCTGTAGTGCAATGGTACCATCTCAGCTCACTGCAACCTCTGCCTCCCGAGTTCAAGCAATTCTCCTGCCTCAGCCTCCCAAGTAGCTGGGATTACAGGTGCACGCCACTAGGCCCAGCTAATTTTGTATTTTTAGTACAGACAGGGTTTCACCATGTTGACCAGGCTGGTCTCAAACTCCTGACCTCAGGTGATCTGCCCACCTCGGCCTCCCCAAGTGTTAGGATTACAGGCGTGAGCCACCACTCCCAGCCAAGGTAACTTTAGAACGAAGTGTTTTGAATAATGTTGTCAAGTGGATATTAAATCACATATAACCATCCTAATAATTCATTCATAATCAATCACTGAGACAAAAAGAATCTATGTAAGTAAAAGAACTCACAATATGTTACCAAACCAAAAAAAGCAAATGTTTAATACAGCTTAATATTATAAACTATCAAATTTTAAGTACTTTAATACATTTCCCCAATTTATTGTACATTAGAAACTTTCACAGGATTTATCTCATAGTCTTGCATAAACTCAAGTTTGTCTACATTGTATATGATATAGACTTAAAAACAGCTGTTTTTGCTTCTCAAGTGCTTCAATCCCTTACAGAATCATAAAGCACACAGAAGTAGGCTTAGCTAAAACACACAACTGCCTAAGTCATACAATCTTAGTAACACAAATGTACTAATTTTTAGTAAAGTTAATGTAATTAACAATACTGAGAAGCCATTCATTTTAAAAAAAATATTTCACACTACATCATGGTTGTATTAAAATAAGACTAGCTTCTCCACTACTATAAATACTATAGAATCAATTCTTGATGCAAAGGGTGCAGAGTTACAACTAGTTGGTAACAATCAATGCCTTTTAAATATTTAAAACGGGCTTGACATATATATATTTAGAGATTGGGTCTCACTCTGTTGTCCAGGCCAGAGTGCAGTGAAGCTATCAGCTCACTGCAGCCTCAAACTCCTGGGCTCAAGGCATCCTCCTGCCTCAGTCTCCTGAGCAGCTGGGACTACAAGTATGTGCCACCACATCTGGCTAATATAAATATATTAATGTGACTGGTCTGGTATTAATTGGTCTGGTATATTGGTAAATTTTTAACACAAACAAAAATAATGAAGTAATGACAGAGAGAACCCACTTGGTATCAAGCATAAATTGCTAGGTTTTACATCAAGTCTCCTTAATGTACTCCTGTTATTACAACTCCTTAGGAATAGTAGATCCCACCTTTCACACATTTTAGTCCTTTAAACTGGTTGTTCTTAAGGCTTATACCTTCTTCACTGGACTGAGGTAAAAAGGTGAAAAGTTAACATTAATTTTTCTTTCTTTTTGTTGGGAGGTGGGGAGGGGAGTAAAAGGCCTTTTTTGGCTGCTAAACCAGGCTAGGGGAAGAGGAAACTACTCCAGTTACTGCCCAGAAATACACATCTCTAACTTCCTTCCTTTTTAGTTGGTTTCTAGGTTACAAGTTGAATAAATCAACAGAGGTCAGAAAGTAAACAGAGGCTAAAGGAAGGCAACACTGTCTGCCTATCCAAAGAAAATCTATTCCTTCCAATAATGTGAGAATCTTATATGTACAATTTTAAGAGTTAAAATAAACAAGGATTTTGGTTCCATTTATCTTGGGCCATGAAAAGAATACATCTCTCATCTTTACACATGTGGAAGCCTAAACCACTGGATTTTAAAAAATTAAACAGACTCACAAACTAAAAAGCAAAAACTCTTGCAAGTTCAATTATCTAGCAGTATAGATATTTTTTAAGACATATGGGTAGGAAAAAAAGATGAACAACAGTAGTAACAGGAATTCAACTTGACTGGACTTACAAGAAAGCTGACTGTAATTCATTATTTTTCAATACGGCATATTGTAAAATCTATGAAAATACATAAAAATGTGACTCCTACATCACTGTAATGTCCAAAGGATCAACTTTTTAACATTAGGTCATACGCAGTGGTTCACGCCTATAATCCCAGCACTCTGGGAGGCGGAGGCAGGTGGATCACTTGAGCACATGAGTTCAAGATCAGCCTGGGCAACATGGTGAAACCTTGTCTCTACAAAGAATAAATGGCCAGGTGTGGTGGCACACACCTGTGGTCCCAGCTACTCAGGAGGCTGAGGTGGGAGGATCGCTTCAGCCCAGGAGCCAGAGGTTGCAGGGAGCTGAGACTGTGCCACTGCACTCCAGTCTGGGTGACAGAGCGAGCCTCTGTCTCAAAAAAAAAAAAAATAAAGTTTTTAACATTAATAACTCCATGCAGATCTTCTATGTAATGCCAAACTTGTGTATCACAGTTTCAAACCTTCAATAGTCTATGAGTTTTACAAGGATTTCTAGTAGATATGGACCTTAAGACTTTTTTAACTCTCCTTTCTCCAGCAAACATTGTAGCACATTCATTCTATCAATAGGTATAAAATGGCTTCTATGTGCAAGGCACCATACTTTGGCCCAGGGTATGCAATAGTGAGGAAAAGACCACAAAATTCTTACCCCAGCAGAGTATTCAGCCTTTTATAAGAAAACAGAAATTAATACAGTAATCATACAAATCAAGCAGCAATCATACAAGCAGACATAGTGGCATGCCCCTGGAATCCCAGCTACTTAGAAGGTGAGCTGAGAGGATGGCTTGAGTTCAGGGAGTAGGAGACCAGCCTGGGCAACATAGCAAGACTCTGTCTCTAAAAATATAGGTATTTTTAAAAAGGAAATACAAAATTTTTAGTCCTATTACTTTAATGTTAGAAATACTCTCATTTTTACAGATAAAAAAATGGACACTCAGAGCTTAAGTGACTTTGCTTGTCAAAAATCTTGTTTATAGAAGTGCTAGGACCAGAACTTGGATTTCCTAATTCACAGCTGAATGGTTTTTACATCGTAAGATGGTGTGAAAGCACTGTATTTATTTTCATGCTGGTTCGCAGGGGTGGCAGAGAGCAAAGTGTTTTGCCATCTGCTGAATTAAACTTTAAACTCTGAACGCTAATGGAGAAAAATGAAGCCTGTCTAGAAGAAACGGCAAAGTCATAAAGTACAAAGGAAAAGAAGTATGACATAACTCTATACATTGTTAATTTGCTTTACTGATATATGTCACCTTTCACAAAGGAGAAATAAGCAGGATTAGAAGGAAATCAATTCAACATAAAGGGTTTTTAAAGCTATGTTCAGAAAAAGAACATTGGGCAAGATGATAAAACACTAATATTTGGAAGAAAAGGAAAGCTTATTTAATTACTTTTATTTCTCTCAAGAAAAAGTGATTTTACTATGGAAAATATAAACTAGAGATTAAAAAAATAAACTAAAGATTAAATGATATGTACAGGATCCTTTTTGTTTCCAAAAATAGAGTTTTCTTAACAAGTAACATAATTATATTTGAGAAAATTTGTAAAACAAATGCATGAAGAAGATCCCATATTCTTATCCTTAGTGAACCCAGCCAGTTAACTATTTAAACGCACTTTCAGTCCCTTTTTCCCTCACAACCATATTAGTTATCAACATTCAGGATACACGCAAATTTTAAGTTGCTCATTTTATTTAATAATCTCATGTTCTTACATTGCCATCATTTTAAGTAACTACTTAATAAATAAGCACGAGTTTATTAAAGCATTAGTTTTATTATTCATTCTCTTAAGGCTGAATGCTTAAACTGCTTTCAATTTTGTATTATAAACAACACTATGAACATCTTCATGCTTTAAATAACTAAAATCATAGATTAAATTATATGTTAGAATACTAAAATGTGGTAGAGATAAGCTCAGAGCCATTAACTGGCAGTCTTTGTAAAAATCATGACATTGCCAAGACATTAGAGATAGGCAGTTGAGGCTGGACACTGTGGCTCATGCCTGTAATCCCAGCACTTTGGGAGGCCGAGGCCGGTGGATGACTTGAGGTCAGGAGTTTAAGACCAGCCTGGCCAACATGGTGAAACCCTGTCTCTACTAAAAATACAAAAATTAGCTGGGCATGGTCTCAGGTGCCTGTGATCCCAGATACTCAGGAGGCTGAGGCAGGTGTGGGGATTACAGACGCCCACCGTCACTACATCCCGGCTAATCTTTGTATTTTTAGTAGGGACAGGGTTTCGCCATATTGGCCAGGCTGGTCTCCTCCTGACCTCAGGTGATCCACCCTCCTCAAACTCCCAAAGTGCTGGGATTACAGGCTTGAGCCACGGCACCCGGCCACGAAACCAATTTTAATTACATATGTAATAACAGTAGTCCCACAAAATATGAGACTCACTGAAGTCAGATGATTGAAGCTTATACAGCATCTGAAGCTACAGAAGGAATAGAAGCTTGGGGCTTTTAAGGGTTGGTGTCTATGCAAGTTATACGAAATAGAGTGAGCGGAGAAAATATATGATGAATAAAGATAGTCTTGTTATGCAGACTGAAGTCTCTCAGGGAATAACAGCTGTCTGGAGCAGCCCTTTTCCTGATACAGATAACTTTTTACTAAAGCAGATTTTCTTTATAGATGGGTAAATTTCTTTTACAAAAGGGCAGCTTTTCAGAATTACTCCTGTGTCTGCAGATTCTCAGAATAGCTAGCTCAAAACATGGCAAAAAAAGATATTTTGGGGATGGCAAATTCTGGTTTCTTACTAGAATATTTTGGGTGGGGTATCTTGAGCCAAAAATGGATAATTAGTATAATGAAAATTTTTTAAATACAAATTGACCAAGTAAGAGCAAAATATATTCATTGAGAGTAATCTGCATTTCATTTTATTTTATATGCTTTTTAAATATTTTGAGACAGAGTCTTGTTCTGTCTCCCATGCTGGAGTACAATCATGTGATCTTGGCTCACTGCAACCTCCGCCTCTTGGGTTCAAACTATTTTCATGCCTCAGCCTCCCAAGTAGCTAGGATTACAGGTGCGCACCACCACGCCTGGCTAACTTTTGTATTTTTAGTAGAGACGGAGTTTTGCCACGTTGGTCACGCTGGTCTCCAACTACCTCAGGTTATCTGCCCACCTCGGCCTCCCAAAGTGCTGGGATTACAGGCATTAGCCACTGCACCCAGTCTGCATTTTAATAAAAACAAAAGTTATTAGATTAATAAGATTTGAAACTAAGATTTAAGGAACTTGACTTAAAACTTTTATCAAGACAACCTACAATAGGTAAGTCAATGAAATACAGGCTGGATGATAATTACATATCTGCAGTGGGTTAAAGAGTACTGATTAATAGGCCAGGCACAGTGGCTCACAGCTGTAATCCCAGCACTTTGGGAAGTTGAGGAAGGCAGATCACTAGAGGTTGGGAGTTTGAGACCAGCCTGACCAACATGGTAAAACTCTGTCTCTACTAAAAATACAACAATTAAGACAGAATAATAATAATAATAAAAGTAGCTGGCCGTGGTGGCACATGCCTGTAATCCCAGCTACCTGGGAGGCCGAGGCAGGAGAATTGCTTGAAACCAGGAGGCAAAGGCTGCAGTGAGCTGAGATTATGCCACTGCACTCTGGCCTGGGTGACAGAAAAAAAAAAAAAAAAAAGCAAACAAACAAACAAAAAATGTGTACTGATTAACAGTACTGTTGCCGAGTGTGTAAGCCCAGCACCTTTGGGAGGCCGAGGTCGGGAGTTCAAGACCAGCCTGACCAACACGGAGAAACCCTGTCTCTACTAAAAATACAAAATTAGCCAGGCATGGCGACACATGCCTGTAATCCCAGCTACTTGGGAGGCTGAGGCAGGAGAATTGCTTTAACTCAGGAGGCAGAGGTTGTGGTCAGCTGATACTGTGCCATTGTACTCCAGCCTGGACCATAAGAGCAAAACTCCATCTCAAAAAAAAGAAAACAGCACTGTTATTAACCTTATTCATTCATTTCTGGTCTTATACACTCATTATCGCTTGAAAGCTATCTATATTTTCAAATTAACAAATGACAGAATGGCTGGCTGGGCATGGTAGCTCATGCCTGCAATCCCAACACTTTGGAGGCTGAGACAGGTGGATCACCTCAGGTCAAGAGTTTGAGACTAGCCTGGCCAACATGGTGAAACCTCGTCTCTACTAAAAATACAAAAAATTCTCCAGGTGTGGTGGCGAGCACCTGTAATCCCAGCTACTCAGGAAGCTGAGGCAGGAGAATCGCTTGAACCTGCAAGGGGGAGGCTGCAGTGAGCTGAGACGGTGCCACTGCACTCCAGCCTGGGCAAAAGAGCAAAAATTCTGTCCCAAAACAAATGATATAGTGATTTAAAAATATGTCTTATGAAAAAAACAATCAAGATCTAGATTTTAAAATCATCAGGAAAATCTGGATTTCTATCCATTGAAATAGAAAAAAATTTTTAAAAAGCTGAAACAAGAATTAACCTTAAATTTTAATAATGAAAAAGTTTACCTACATTTAGGTTTAAAAACTCAAACTACTCAAGTAGAATGTATAGAAGCACCAGCTTCCTTGAAATGCATGTGAAATAGGCCAGGGTCCAGGGGCTCACACTACAATCCCAGCACTTTGGGAGGGAGGCAAAGGTGGGAGGATTGCTTTGAGACCAGTCTGGGCACCATAGTGAGACCATCTCTACAACAAAAAAAATTTTTTTAATTAGCTGGGCGTGGTGGCATGTGGCTATAGTCCCAGCTACAAAGGAGGAGCACTTGAGCCCAGGAAGTTAAGACTGCAGTGAGCTGTGTTTGTGCCACTGTACTACAGTCTATATGACAAAGCAAGACCCTGTCTCTAAATTAATTAATTAATTTATGTGAAAGAATCCTGAAGGATTTGAAGACACTAAACCAATACATACTACATATATATTTTAAAATGGTACTGGGAGGAATCAAAACTTGAATAGGCTGGGCACAGTGGCTCACGCCTGTTTTCCCAGCACTTTGGGAGGCTGAGGTGGGTGATCACCTGAGGTCAGGAGTTCAAGACCAGCCTGGCCAACATGGTGAAACCCCATCTCTACTAAAAATACAAAAATTACCTGAAGTGTGGTGGCACACACCTGTAGTCCCAGCTACTCAGGAGGCTGAGACAGGAGAATCACTTGAACCTGGGAGGCAGAGATTACAGTGAGCCGAGATCATGCCACTGCACTCAAACCTGGGTGACAGAGCGACACTCCATATCAATTAAAAAAAATTACAAAATAGTAGGATCATTTGAAGGAATGGTGAATGTTTTGCCTGGAAGAGAAGAGGGACACATAATAAATATGTATGATTATTTTAAAAGTTAGTGTAGGCCACGCACGGTTGCTCACGCCTGTAATCTCAGCACTTTGGGAGACTGAGGTGGACGGATCACAACGTCAAGAGATCGAGACCATCCTGGCCAACATGGTGAAACCCGGTCTCTACTAAAAACACAAAAATATTAGCTGGGCGTGGTGGCACGCACCTGTAGTCCCAGCTACTCAGGAGGCTGAGGCGGGAGAATAGCTTGAACCTGGGAAGCGGAGGTTGCAGTCAGCTGAGACGGCACCACTGTACTCCAGCCTGGGCAACGGGAGTTAAACTCTGTTTCAAAAAAAAAAGATTCTGAATGAAAATTTGTCAAGTCGTCACTATAAGGAATACATTTCTGCCTCTGGCTGGGGGTGGTTTATAAAATATTAAAGATTCTTTTCAATTCTAAGATTTTAATATTATCTTGTTCAATCTATTTAACAATGTTTAAGAGCAAAGTATAGATAAATGTGATAAATCAAACTCTTCATAAACACTGCTACCACTTGTGTGTGTGTGTATGTATGTATGTGTGGTGTGTGTATATATACATACATACATACATACATACATATACATATATATATTTTTTGAGACTGAGTTTCCCTCTGTCGCCCAGGCTAGAGTGCAGTGGCGTGATCTTGGCTCACTGCATCCTCCGCTTCCTGAGATTAAGCAATTCTCTGCCTCGGCCTCCCGAGTAGCTGGGATTACAGGTGCCCACCACCATGCCTGGCTAATTTTGTTTTGTATTTTTAGTAGAAACCAGTTTCACCATCTTGGCCAGGCTGATCTTGAACTCCGGACCTTGTGATCCACCCACCTTGGCCTCCCAAGTGCTGGGATTACAGACACCCACCACCATGCCCGGCTAATTTTGTTTTGTATTTTTAGTAGAGACAGGGTTTCACCATCTTGGTCAGGCTGATCTTGAACTCCTGACCTCGTGATCCACCTGCCTTGGCATCCCAAAGTGTCGGGATTACAGGCGTGAGCCACCGCATCTGGCCCACTTGTGTATATATAAAAAAGCATAAAGTAAGTACTCCTGAATGTTTCCTGTATTATTCACACGAACCGGCAGAATTAAAGGTAAAAAGTGACATCTCCCATTTTAAACTTGATTAAGTAAATCAAGTAGGCCGTACCACTTGACAGAAGTAAAACTACACAAGATGGTTGTGTGGCATGGGATCCACAGATCCTTTACCTTTTTCTTTTTTTTTTTTTTTTTGAGACGGAGTCTCGCTGTGTCACCCAGGCTGGAGTGTAGTGGCACGATCTCGGCTCACCGTAAGCTCTGACTCCTGAGTTTACGCCATTCTCCTGCCTCAGCCTCCCAAGTAGCTGTGAGTACAGGCAACCGCCACCTTGCCCAGCTAATTTTTTGTATTTTTAGTAGAGATGGGGTTTCACCGTGTTAGAAAGGATGGTTTCGATCTCCTGACCTCGTGATCCACCTGCCTCAGCCTCCCAAAGTGCTGGGATTACAGGCGTGAGCCACCACATCCAGCTTCTTTTTTTTTTTTTTTTCTGAGATGGAGTCTCACTCTGTTGCCCAGGCTGAAGTGCAGTGGCGCAATCTCGGCTCACTGCAACCTCCACTTCCCAGGTTCAGGCAATTTTCCCTAGTAGCTGGGATTACGGGCACATGCCACCATGCCCAGCTAATTTTTCTTTTTCTTTTTCTTTTTTTTTAGTAGAGATGAGGTTTCACCATGTTGGCCAGGCTGGTCTCGAACTCCTGACCTTGTGATCCACCCGCCTTGGCCTCCCAAAGTGCTAGGATTACAGGTGTGAGCCACCGTGCCTGGCCCTTTTTTTTTTTTTTTTTTTTTTTTTGAGACGGGAGTCTTGCTCTGTTGCCCAGGCCGGAGTGTAGAGGTGTGATCTTGGCTCACTGCAACCTCCGCCTCCCGGGTTCAAGCGGTTATCCTGCCTCAGCCTCCAGAGTAGCATGGACAACAGATGTGTGCCACCACACTTGGTTAATTTTTTGTATTTTTATAGTAGAAATAAGGTTTCACTGTGTTAGCCAAGATAGTCTTGATCTCCTGACCTCATGATCCACCGCCTCAGCCTTCCAAAGTGCTGGGATTACAGGTGTGAGCCACTACACCCAGCCGATCCTTTACCTCTTGAGGATAAAAATTAAATATAATTTTGTGGGAATAATAAATATTATACTATTAAATCAACCCAACCATAAAAGCAATGCTTGTGTTAAAATGTTAATACTCATAAAAATCACAGGAGAAACTGAGGTTAAGCTAAAATAAAATGTTTTCAGTCTTGAGTCCTGTCAAGCACACCCTCCTCAGGGAGTAGGACATATGACATTACGTTTGCATATGACTGATTTCCTGACCTTTTTCGGTCAAAAGCTAATAATATGTATCTTCCAATTTTTCCTAATCATTTCATTGTTTGTACTCTTAGAAACTTGAATAAGACATCTTTTTTGCACTGGTTTTGTTCATTTCCATCTGGCAAACATCTGTTTCTTGTGCAATATAAGTCACCAAGGCTCTACAATTATTTCTCCATTACCTCCTTGTTTGTTAAAACTGATGATGTCAGTAACAATCTGGAAGCTGAATTTTTCAATGGACAAATGAGAGTCACAATTTCCAGTAAGTATATAATATGATGCAGCAGCTATTTTTGCATATTTAAAAGATTAACACATTTAGGTGACAATGATCACCTGTGCTAAGTAGTATTTAGATTCAAAATATAGTAAAGTAATAAAATAATTCAAGTTTCTACCATATTTCTTTAAGTATTGGTAATTTATGCCAATATTTTGACAGGAGTGAAATATCAAAGTACTGACATGCAACACAGAAAGACTATATTGAAAGGCCTTTATCACACAATTAAAGATTGGCACTGAAGTGTTTTCTTTCAATTACAAATTATTATTCATTTAAATTTTCTTCCCCTACTAGCATGTTAAGGGATAACAAAGTTATATTTTTAAAATGTACAAGGAAAACAAATATACTAATCTCCTCTCAGGTCAATAACTATTAATAAAATTTCGATAACACTTCTTTAAAAGACCTTCCCCACTAAAACTCTAGGTTTTCTTTTTTGTCTTTTATTTATTTATTTTTTTTTGGAGAGGGTGTCTCGCTCTGTTGCCCAGGCTGGAGTGCGGTGGTGCGATCTCGGCTCACTGCAAGCTCCGTCTCCTGGGTTCACGCCATTCTTCTGCCTCAGCCTCCTGGGAAGCTGGGACTACAGGTGCCCGCCACCATGTCCAGCTAATTTTTTGTATTTTTAGTAGAGACAGGGTTCCACCTTGTTAGCCAGGATGGTCTTGATCTCTTGGCCTCGTGATCCGCCCGCCTCGGCCTCCCAAAGTGCTGAGATTACAGGCATGAGCCACTGCGCCTGGTACACTTTTTTTTTTCTTTTTTTGAGATGGAGTCTTGCTCTATCACCCAGGCTGGAGTGCAGTGGCATGATCTCAGTTCACTGCAACCTCCGCCTCCTGGGTTCAAGCAATTCTCCTGCCTCAGCCTCCTGAGTAGATGGAACTACAGGCAAGTGCCACCATGCCCGACTGATTCTTTGTACTTTTAGTAGAGACGGGGTTTTACTCTATCAGCCAAGATGGTCTCGGTCTCCTGACTTCTCGATCCGTCCGCCTGGGCCTCCCAAAGTTGCTGGGATTACAGGTATGAGGCACCGTGACCAGCCCTCTATGTTTTCTTAATCCAGGTCAGTTTCACTGAAGACCTATCCCTGTAAAGGAATGAGACAAGAGTCCCAGATCTAACTGAGAAAGAAAAGAGTTAAGGCCCACTAATGATGCCCAAAAGCCTCACAAGTTCATCCCTGTAGAGACAGGAAAATTTCATAATTAGATTCTTCATAAATAATAAAAATTTCTTCCAGAGTTGCAGTTTCCTACAAAGTTTCAGATAGCCTATAAGCAGTCTGAGCAAATAAACTTCTTTGTAGGACTCCTGTGGATTTAGCAGTGTTTTATAGCTTTGGTAACAACTGCTTTTTCTTTAGGGATCTGAAAGCTTTCCTGTATTAGCAACCTGACCACCTGCTTTCTGAGTTTTTTTGTTTGTTTTTTTGAGACGGAGTCTTGCCCTGTCACCCAGGCTGGAGTGCAATGGCACGATCTCGGCTCACTGCGACCTCTGCCTCCCGGGTTGAAACAATTTTCCTGCCTCAGCCTCCCAAGTAGCTGGGATTACAGGCGCCCGCCACCACACCCAGCTAATTTTTGTATTTTCAGTAGAGACGGGGTTTCACCATGTTGGTCAGGCTGGTCTTGACTCCTCACCTCTGGTGATCCACCCACCTTGGACTCCCAAAGTGCTGGGATTACAGGCATGAGCCACTGCACCCGGCCTTTCTGAGCTTTTTAACAGAACCATTCTTATTTACTTCAGGAATTCTCAGAATCATTCTTCCTGCCACATTTAGGTTAACAACACTTTGTTTTAACTGTGCTGTATTCTACTTGGCCTTGGAGAATGTGGGTATACTTAAAAAGTTACATAATTCAGTGTAAAAAACAAAATAAAACCATTTAAATTGGTCATGGAAATATGCATTTTTCTACTCTGACAAGAAGAAAAGCAAAATGCTACACAGAGAAGCAACTGTTCATGAACTAGGTTTGTCAACAGAGTCAAATCAAAATGTCTGTGTACTTTTCTCTGCTAGGAAAAAGATAATTTTCTTTTTTCCTGGGGCGGGGGGACGGAGTCTCACCCTGTCACTCAGGTTGGAGTGCAGTGGCGCAATCTTGGCTCACTGCAACCTCTGCCTCCTAGGTTTAAGCTATTCTCGTGCCTCAGCCTCCTGAGTAACTGGGATTGCAGGCGCACGCCAACACGCCTGGCTAATTTTTTGTATTTTCAGTAGAGACGGGGTTTCACCATGTTGAGCAGGCTGGTCTTGAACTCCTGACCTCAAGTGAGTCATTCACCTCAGCCTACCAAAGTGCTGGGATTACAGGCATGAGCCACCCACACCTGGCCTGGAGTTTCCTTTATCCTTCTCTTACAGTGGTGAATTAGACTGAGCTTTGTTATGCTTCATTATGTTTATTACTGTCATTCATTCGTGAAGAATCCTCAAAGAGCTTGATGCTGAAGGCTGAGAGTGGTGTTAACCAAGGCCTAGAACCAGTGGTTCTCAAAGGATAACCCTCGACCACCGCATCTACAGAAACACCAATCCTTCATTAACTTCGTCCATAGGTTCTTGGGAATAACATATAATGAAATCAATTTTACCATAGGCTGATATAAACAAGAGTTAAGTTCCCATAGCATATTTCTGGTGACAAAAACATCATTAAACTTCAAAATAAGCAGCACTCAAACACATTCAATATTTAACATTGTAATAAATGTGAGCTATACATACCTTTAAGAAAGATGAATAAAAACAAGTTAATTATTTACCCAATTATTACAGTTCAGAGTTGTGAGTGGCCAGAGCTTATCCAAGAAACTCATCATTCAAGGCCAGAACCAATCCTGCACAAGATGTCATTCCCTTGCAGGGAAGTCACACACACACACACACACACACACACTCTCTCACACACACACGTGCGCGTGCGCACACACACGGACAATTTAGACAAGTCAATTAAATTAGCTTGCACATCTTTGGGATTTGGGAGGAAACCAGAGTATCCTGAGCAAACCCACGCAGACATGGAAACAAAGTGCAAACTCCTCACGGACAGTGTTCGTGTAAGCACCACTGTCACAACCAGTTTGTGACCTCAACTGGGCCTACACTGTTGATAACAAAATGTCAAGTTATCTCATAGGTATAATGGATCCCAAAACTGCAAGTCCTATAGCATGCATGACAGAAAAAGCTTTAATGACTTAACAACACCTGGAACCAATAATTCCTCTTCTCAGAACCAAGACTGGGACAGGAGCAGAACCCAAATGTCAGAACCTCTTTTGGAAGTGAAGGATCCATTGGCTTGAAAGATACAGGGCTAAAACTGGCCTCAACATAACTTACCATAAATGGCAAAATTTGAAGCCCACCAATCAGACCCTGCTAAGCCAACATTTCTAAATCCCTTCCCTTGCCCTCTGAGTCTATATACTTGCCACAGATCCCAAATCAGAAAGACAGATTTGAGTCTGACTCTTGTCTCTTTCCTAGTCAGTTTTGCAATAAGCCTTTCTTTATTGTCTGGGCAGACTGGCTTAAACCTCTAATCCCAGCACTTTGGGAGGCAGAGGCAGGTCAATCACTTGAGCCCAGAAGTTCAAGACCAGCCTGGGCAACCTGGGGGGATCCCATTTCTACAAAAAATATAAAAATTAGCTGGGTATGGTGGTGTGTGCCTCTAGCTCCAGCTACTCAGGAGGCTGAGTTGGGAGAATCACCTGAGCCCAGGAGTTTGAGGCTGCAGTGAGCTATGATCACACCACTGCACTTGAGACTGGGCAATACCGCGGGAACCTCTCTCAGAAACAAACCAAAAAAACAAAACAAAAAAACCTTTCTTTTCTCAAAAGCCAATGCCATAGTTACTGGTTTTCTGTGCACACTGAACAGCAAGCCCATTTGCTTGACAGCAGCCCCAGCTAGGGATCAATACTTTTATCATCAATGAAATAACAAAATGACATCATTCAAGGACCTGTTGTAATTAACAATGCATATTCCTGTGCTCCAAACCAGATTTACTGAATCAGAAATTCCAGAAGTGGGGTCCAGCAATCTGTGCTTCAACAAATTCTTAGGTCATTCTGATACACTATCAAGTCTGAGAATCAGTGGCTTCTAGCAACTGTTCTTAAACATTTTGGAATCAAAGACGCTTTTGAGAATCTGACGAAAGCTGTAGCTCCGAAAGAAACACACATTATTTTGCTCCACAATTTTAAAATTTTCAAGATCATCTGGAGAACATTCTAAGAATATACATTTCTAAGTCTTACTCTGTAACTTACACTGAGGGTGGGACCCAGGAATCCTCAGGTTTAAAAAGTTCTCTGGGGGCCGGGCGCGGTGGCTCAAGCCTGTAATCCCAGCACTTTGGGAGGCCGAGACGGGCGGATCACGAGGTCAGGAGATCGAGACCATCCTGGCGAACACGGTGAAACCCCGTCTCTATTAAGAAATACAAAAAAACTAGCCGGGCGAGGTGGCGGGCGCCTGTAGTCCCAGCTACTCGGGAGGCTGAGGCCGGAGAATGGCGTGAACCCGGGAGGCGGAGCTTGCAGTGAGCTGAGATCCGGCCACTGCACTCCAGCCTGGGCGACAGAGCGAGACTCCGTCTCAAAAAAAAAAAAATAAAAATAAAAATAAAAAGTTCTCTGGATTAGTTCTGAGGTTCAATCATGTTTAGGAACTGCTGCTTCAACCACTGTGACCATGAATATGGTTAAGAACACCTGGCCTAGAGTGAATATATCTCAGAGCACAGCACCTCAGTCCAGAACTTAGACATTCTCTTAACAGATCAGTTTCCTGGTCACTTTGCTCACTCAAAATCCTACTTTCTCAGGAACCACAGAACCTTTAAATAATTTACCAAGAGCTTACATTGGAAAGCTGCCCATCCTCAGCATGTAGTTCTTTGAACCACATAGAGGCCCTTTAAACTTTACCCAATTATACACACCAGGTTTTCAAATACGAAAAACCTAGGGCTAGTAAGAGGATAAGCTCTTTGGTATTTTGCAGAAAGATATTTATTTAAAGTTATCCTGGTTTCCTAAAAATATCAAGCAGCTAAATCAGCACCCTGGGAAAGTGGCAATGCTGCCTCCCCCGAATACACAGAAAGAGAATGTAAGTAAAAATAGTAAACAGAATAACCTCAAAAGTAGTTTCTTCTTGATACTTAAAAAAGATGAAGATTCAATCATTGTTGATCTCAACTTTCTAGGCATACTAAGAGGAACAAAGAAAAAGTGCCTCAAGAGAAGACATGAGAAACCAGAAGCAAAGTTAATCATTCAACAAAAAATTTATCAGCCTTGGCAACAAAGGGAGATCTCGTCTCTAGAAAAATTACAAAAATTAGCTGGGCATGGTGGCACACACCTGTGGTCCCATCTACTTAAGAGGCTAAGTATGTTGCAATACATACAAATCCCACGCCCACAGGCACATATAATACGTGGTATAACCAGCTTGGCAGCTTTTGATGCAAAAAAGGATTAGGAAGTTTTATTCGTTTAACAAATATTCACTGGAACATTTTTGAAGTGTGTTAAGCATTGTTTCAGAGATTTTGGGTGATGCAAAGATGAAGCTAAACAGAAACTCAGTAGGAGACAACACTGTTCTACGGTATGAAGGTTAAAGCTGTTGTTCCACGTATGTGAAGTACCAGTCTCAATACACTGAAATAATTTCAAATGAAAATTAAAGACAGATCATTCAGAAAGACATTACAAACATTAGAGAATAAACAAAACAAAGACATTAGAAACATTAGAAAATAAAGTCAAGTGACACGGATAGTGAAGGTCTATCTAGAATCGTTATGTTATGAATGGCTAAAAGAAATAGAAATGTTTTGTCTAAAACCTTCATTATACTTTAATATACATGAAAAATTTCATATATCTTATTCTAAAGTAGAGGATCTCATCCTGAATTTTCTTAGAAAGCACTCAGGGAGTCTTAGAATATCCCATAATTATTTGCAAAAATGTATAAATATGTGTTCTTTTCCCCTTGAAAAAATGATTAGATTTTCTCCCTCTTTCTTTTTTTGAGAGAGAGTCTTGCTCTGTTGCCAAAGTTGCAGTGCAATGGTGCAGTCTTGGCTCACTGCAACCTCCGCTTCCTGGGTTCAAGCGATTCTCCTGCCTCGGCCTCTCAAGTAGCTGGGATTACAGGCACCTGCCACTACACCTGGCTAATTTTTGTATTTTTAGTAGAGACGGGTTTTCGCCATGTTGGCCAGGCTGGTCTCAATCTCCTGACCTCATGATCCACCAGCCTCAGCCTCCCAAAGTGCTGCGATTACAGGTGTGAGCCACTGCACCCGGCCAAATTTTTCAATTTTTTGTAGAGACAGGTTCTCATTTTGTTGCCCAGGCTAATACTGAATTTTCTTTCTTTTTTTTTTTTTTTTTTTTTTTTGTGAGGCGGAGTGCAGCTCTGCCCGCCCAGGCTGGAGTCCGCGTGGCGGGATCTCCCAGCTCACTACAAGCTCCGCCTCGGGTTCCGCGCCATTCTCCTGCCTCAGCCTCGAGTAGTTGGGACTACAGGCGCCCGCCACCGCGCCCGGCTATTTTTTTGTATTTTTTAGTAGAGACGGGGTTTCACCGTGTTAGCCAGGATGGTCTCGATCTCCTGACCTCGTGATCCGCCCGTCTCGGCCTCCCAAAGTGCTGGGATTACAGGCTTGAGCCACCGCGCCCGGCCTAATACTGAATTTTCTATCCATGTTTCATTGCAGAGGCAGACCCCACAGACACAGAGGGCCAATTGTATGTACTGAAAAAAAAAATCCCTGTATAAGTGGATCTATGCAGTTCAAACCTGTATTGTTCAAGAGTCAACTATACTTGGAATCATATACTATGTAGCCTTTTCAGATTGGCTTCTCTCACCTAGTAAAATGCATTTTTCTCCATGTCTTTTCATAGCTTGACAGCACATTTCTTTTTAACAGTAATATTTCAAAAAATGTCTGAATGTACCACAGCTTATTTATTCATTCACATACTGAAGGACATCTTGGATGCATCCAAGTTTTAACAATTATGTATAAAGCTGCTATAAAAAAAAATCCATGTTCAGGTTTTGGGGTAGACGTGTTTTCAACTCATTTGGGTAAACACCAAGGAATGACTGCTGTATCTTATGGTCTAATCTGTTCATGTCTTTTGCCCATTTTTATGTCAGGTTGTTCATGCTGTTATTGTTGAGTTTTAAGAATTGGTATATTTCAAGGGCTGAATGCAGTGGCTCACACCTGTAATCCCAGCACTTTGGGAGGCCAAGGTGTTTGAGACCAGCCTGGCCAACATGGCAAAACCCCATCTCTACTAAAAATAAAAAATTAACTGGACATGGTGGCACATGCCCGTAATCCCAGCTACTTGGGAGGCTGAGGCATAAGAACTGCTTGAACTCGGGAGGCAGAGGTTGCAGTGAGCCAAGATCGCACCACTGCATTCCAGCCTGGGCAACAAAGTGAGACTGTCTCACAACAATAATAATAATAATAACAACAACGATAATCTGTATATTTTATAGTCTTTTTTCTTAATTCGACATGTTTTTTGCAAATATTTTCTACACGCTTGCTTTCTCCTTCTTTTAATATCCTTCGTTATTGCTATACATTTTAAATTGATTTAATAATTCTAGAATCCCAGTATTTTAATATGGGTTATGGGTCTTTTTGCTGCATGGCCTCTGGGAGACTTTACCAGTTAGTACACATGGATAATACCATTTAATTAGGGTAGTTTTCTACACAACAGTAGTAACCATCACCCCAGCTATAAAAAAATCCAGAACTAGTGAAATTTTAATCATTGTACTTCTACTCAGTTCATTCTTTTCATAGTCATGTAACAAGACTTTCATTTGGGTTTATGTGTGTAAAAATTTATTAAGAGAAAAATAAACATTTTCTCTCTTAGAGGGCTGGTAAGTTACTTTTTAATGATTCATTTTGCTAGGCACATGATAAAAACTATTTGTGATCTGAAATGAAAGAAATAAAAAAATGTAAATTTGTGGAAGGAAATATCAACTAAAACAGCAAAAAAATAACTTATTAATAGTAACACCTTTGGGAGTATTTGTTTTTTCTAGCAGTGGCAGCAGTGATTTAGCTTATAAAGTTTCAAGAGCAATGACTTGCTTTTCATGAATAACTAGCACTACTTGACTGTTTGCATATAGTTTAAATTTATGTACTTACAAGTTAAATCCTGTTAAATAAAGCGCCAAGAAAATTTACAAATACCTTAATTCTAAAATAAACAATATTGTAATCCACATTACTTAAAGTTTCTGGATTACTGGTTGAATCTCATAATTTTTTTAAAACACAGTTTTCAGTGCAATCGTATATACTATAACGAGATTTTACATAAATATTAAATCACAGACGCCACAAATATTTTTAAATTATGGCATTTTAGAAAGATCATTCATTATTCAAAAACCTGATTACAGGAAAAAATTTCCAGATGACTGTACTCATGTTACTTATAAAATTTAAATATATAATGAGAGTATGAAAATCACAGAAGTTAAAAAAAATTTAAAGGAAAGATTAATGAGAGGTGAACAAAATCAAATATTACAATACAGCCTACATCAAATAAGCAATAATAAACAGGACAATTCTTTGAAAATATATAAATGACATGACTGTTTCGGAAAGCACTAAAAGAAATTTGGGTCAAAATCATCCAAACTTTTATAACTGAAAAAACAAAACTTAAAGGAAGGTCTAAATTTTTATAACTGAGAAAAGAATCTTCAAGAAAGGTCTAAAAGGCATATATTAGACTTCCAGGGAACTGTATATTTCTGAAACTTCTGAAAACACTGAAAAAGCATTTAAAAGTAGATGGTGGCCGGGCACGGTGGCTCACACCTATAATCTGAGCACTTTGGGAGCGTAAGGCAGGTGGATCACCTGAGATCAGGAGTTCAAATCCAGCCTGGCCACCATGGTGAAACCCTTTCCCTATTACAAATTAGTCAGGTGTGGTGGCGGACGCCTGTAAATGCAGCTACTCAGGAGGCTGAGGCATGAGAATCGCCTGAACCCAGGAGGTGGAGGTTGCAGTGAGCCAAGATCGCACCACTGCACTCCAGCCTGAGTGACAGAGCAAGACTCCATCTCAAAAATAAATAAATAAAAGTAGATGGTAAAAAGCTTCTGAGGCAATAATACAGGGAAAAGCTATACTGGCAAGATACAAACAAAATAACCTAATAGGACTTTTCTATGTTTAATGTCTATGGTTACCTTGAGGTACTTAATTATGGAAAGAGATTAAAATACACACTAGCAAAATGCTTGCAATTTTGCTGTTACCATAATCCATTGATATTCAGGATTGGAATTCATTTCACAATAACAAGACAAAAATGAATGAGGACTGGCTATAGAAATTTAAGTTACTTCATGAAGAAAGTAATGACAAGGTAAAAAAATCAGTACAAAATCTTTATTTTTTTAAGATAACGAATATTGAGAAAAAATATTAAGTACATTAGTTGTTTCAAAACATTTCCAAACACTCATAGATATTTAGTAAGAAAAATCTGATTGCAATTACAACTATTTTGTTTCTTTTTAAGAAACAGGGCTTGGGCTGGGCGTGGTGGCTCACATTTGTAATCCCAACACTTTGGGATGCCAAGGCAGGCAGATCACAAAGTTAGGAGTTCAAGACCAGTCTGGCTAACATGCTGAAACTCCTTCTCTACTAACAATACAAAAAAAATTAGCTGGGCATGGTAGCACACGCCTGTAATCCCAGCTACTTGGGAGGCTGAGGCAGGAGAATCGCTTGAACCCAGGAGACCGGAGGTTGCAGTGAGCCGAGATAGTGCCACTGCACTCCAGCCTGGGCAAAAAGAGTGAAAATCCGTCTCAGGAGAAAAGAAAAAAAAAAAAAGGCCGGGCGTGGTGGCTCACGCATGGAATCCCAGCACTTTGGGAGGCCGAGGCGGGTGGATCACGAGGTCAAGAGATCCAGACCATCCTGGCCAACATATGAAACCCTGTCTCTACTAAAAATACAAAAAATTAGTCAGGTGTGGTGGCAGGCGACTGTAACCCCAGCTATTTGGGAGGCTGACACAGGAGAACTGCTTGAACCCGGGAGGTGGAGGTTGCAGTGAGCCGAGATCGCGCCATTGCACTCCAGCCTGGGCAAAAAGCGCGAAACTCCGTCTCAAAAAAAAAAAAGAAAAGAAAAAAGGAAAGAAACAGGGCTTTGCTAAGTTGCCCAGGCTAGAGTGTAGTGACAATTCACAGGCATGATCACAGGGATCTATGGCCTCAAACTCTTGCCTCAGCCTCCAGAGAAGCTGGGACTACAGGCATATGCCACTGTGCCCAGCTGGAATTACAATTTTGCAATGCTTTTGCTATCCCTAGTCTCTATAATAAAGCTGGGTTTAGAACTAATCTTTTATTTTAATCTGTCTCTTCTCTTCATTTCTTTGGGTGGGGAAGGCTGACTGGAAATGGAAAATAAACTATGTATAGACATGACAAATGTGTGTGTGTGTGTTTTATGTGTTTGGGTATTTGAGACAGGGTTCCACTCTGTTGCCTAGGCTGGAATGTCATAGCACGATCACAGCTCACTACATTATCAACCTCTTGGACTCAAGCAATCCTCCCACTTTAGCCTCCTGAATAGCTGGAACTATAGGCACATGCCACCATACCTGACTAATTTTTTTTAGTTTCTGTAGGGACTGAATTTTTTTTTTTTTTTTTTTTTTGCCCAGGCTGGTCTCAAACTCCTGGCTCAAGTGATTCTCCCACTTCAGCTTCCCACAGTGCTAGGATTATAGATGTGAGCCACTATGCCGGGCCCTAAATTTTTGTTTCTATTCTGCATTTTAATTTCACTCCCACAGGCTTGTTTCAAAGAATTTTACTAAATTGGCTGAGTGTAGTGGCTCACGCCTGAAATCCCAACACTTTGGGGGGCCGAGGTGGGCGACTGCTTGAGGCCAGGAGTTCAAGACCAGCGTGGCCAACATGGCGAAACCCCATCTCCAGTAAAAAGACAAAAATTAGACACATGCGGTGGTGCATGCCTATAGTCTCAGCTAATTAGGAGGCTGGGGTAGGAGAATTGCTTGAACCCGGGAAGCAGAGGTTACAGTGAGGTGAGATCACACCACTGCACTCCACCCTGGACAACAGAACAAGACACTGTCAAATAAAAATAAAAATAAAAATAAAACGGGACGAACATCATCACATCATATTAATGTTTACAAAGTTCTGAAGCCAAATCCACTTCGTCCACAGTCCCTCTTTATTAACATGATGATATAAAGTCACCTACCATTCTTAATGTCTTCCTTAAAAAAACCATTCCCAGCTGGGGGCGGTGGCTCACGCCTGTAATCCCAGCACTTTGGGAGGCTGAAGTGGGTGGATTGCCTGAGGTCAGGAGTTAGAGACCAACCTGGCCAACATGGTGAAACCCCATCTCTACAAAAAATACAAAAATTAGCTGGGCGTGGTCATGCTTGCCTGTAATCCCAGCTACTTGGGAATCTCAGGAAGAAGAATCACTTGAACTCAGGAGGCAGAGGTTGCAGTGAGCCGAGATCATGCCACTGCACTCCAGCCTGGGCAAGAGCGAGACTTCATCTCAAAAACAAAAACAAAAACCAAAAAAACACACAAACAAACAAACAACAACAACAAACAAACCACTGCCTACAACCAACCTAGCCAAGTATTTTCCCCAGGATGATTACACATTCTAATCCCCATTACCAGAAATAATCACTTCTACTGTTGTTATTCTAGAATCAGTCTCAAAGAATAAATGACTTTCTCAACGTTTTCTTGGTTTAGTGGTCTCAGTGCCACCAAACCTTAACTGAAATAAACCATGGTCACTCCATTTTTATATTCATCCTTCTAGCCAGCAAATGAACCAACAAATACCTAGAGATACGTAGTATGTAGAATCAAACAAATCTTTCTGCTCTCATAGAGCTTTTATTCCCGTGGGGTGGATAAAGAACGTATCACTACCTTCCTAGCCATATTCTGATGATCAAACCTCTCCTATTTCTTTTACTTACCACTTACATTCATTGCTACCACTCTCTCAGGTCCATCAAATAAAATACAAATATATAATATTTGTTTTTCCTTCTTTATCAAAAATACACAATCAACACACTCATTGTCACAAAACAGAGCCTGAAGATAGAATCTTCAAGTCATCCTACTTTTATAATCACATGTGATCTAGCTTTCTAATTCTGCATTCCTTTGAAACTCCTCTCTCAAAGTAATGGCCCAATTATTGATAAATTTAGTCCTCCACCCTCCTCAACACAGAGGCTTTCACATTAATGATATCCTATAAGAGGTTTATTCCTCCTTCGACTTCGAAAGTATCATATTCTGATGTTTTCCCTCCTACTTCTCTTATATATATTTTTTCAATCTTCCCACATGGCTCCACTTCTTCACAATCCTTAAATGAGGATGTGGCTCAATCACTTTGAACTCGGATCATCTTATGGCTCTAAATATTATCTATATGCAGTAAACTATCACATCTAGGTCCTTTCTCTGACCTTTCCCATGTACTAATTCAGTTCTTTTTGTTTTCTTAATTGGCTTTCTTGCATTTAATCTAAGTCTTCCAACTGATCCTAAAAGACAAATTTAACTAAATCATTCCCTTATTCAAAGCACTTTATTATTACATTTTGAAAGGTATCCTAATCATCTTCACCTTGCAGATGAACTCTTCAGCAATTCAATCCTTTCCTCTTTCCAGATTCATAGTTCACTATGGTCATTTTCGTAATTATGTGTATCTCACATCCTTAAATGTCCTCTGTTCTTTCATATTTATTATCTTCCAATTTAGCTCAAGATGTTTCCCTTTATCTGTTCAGTTCAATTTTTTTTTTTTTTTTTTGAGACAGAGTCTCACTCTGTTGCCAAGCTGGAGTGCCGTGGTATGATCTTGGCTCACTGCAACCTCCACCTCCCGGGTTCAAGCAAATTCTCCTGCCTCAGCCTCCTGAGTAGCTGGGAGTACAGGTGTGTGCCATCACACCCAGCTAATTTTTGTATTTTTAGTAGAGATGGGGTTTCACCATGCTGGCCAGGACGGTCTCGATCTCCTGATCTGATGATTCACTTGCCTCGGTCTCCCAAAGTGCTGGGATTACAGGTGTGAGCCACTGTGCCCTGCTCAATCAATCTTTCCAAGGTCTAGTTCAAACATACCCTTGTCTATGAATTTCTTTATCTTACCACTCAAAATTAATCCTTTCCTGCTTTATATACCCACTGCTGTTTGTTTGGACTTCTACTACAACACCGTAAAAATTGTTTTAACTTATTAATGCACGTATCTGTGTCCACAAAACTTTTTAACTTATTAATGCATGTATCTGTGTCCACAAAACTTTTGAGCTCTAGGAAGACAAAGATTTCTTCAATTTCGTTTTTGTATTTTCCATAGTATCTAAAAACAACAGTTATCATTAAATATTTTTAAAGAAGTTCTAAAATCGAGGGTCATTAGGGAAAACATTTTCCACCAGCTCCTAGGAAATTAATTTTAAAAGGCATTATTGAAAATGTAGAACTAAACTGTTGCAGCCAGTCTACAGTTTTTTATGAGGAAATCATGTAAGAAGAGTCACAACCATCTTAGGTCATCAAATTTAAAAAACAGGAATTAGCAGATAAAGATTCTTTCTGAAGTAGTTAAAAAAAAAAAGGAATAGCATTTAGATTTTTTGTTTTGAGTGAGGATCTCTCTGTGCCGCTGGGGCTGGAGTACAGTGGCTTGATCATGGCTCACTGTCTCACTACAGGCTTGAACTCCTCAGATAAAGTGATCCTCCCCCCTTAGCCTCCCTGTGTATCTCAGAAAACATGTGCCATTGTGCCCAATTAATTCTTTTTTCTTTTTCTTTTTTTTTTGGTAGAGACAGGGTCTCACCCAGGTTGGTTCTGAACTCCTGGCCTGAAGTGATACTCCTGCCTCAGCCTCCCAAAGTGCTCAGCCACCCAAAATCACAGGTGTGAGCCACCACACCTAGCCTACATTTAGAATTCGGAGTGCAACTGTTAAGTATTAACTGAAAATGTTAAGATATTACAATTAGTGTTTTAAGCCTATGAGTTCTGTCTTCATTGGCTGCTTTCCTGCTATGATTCTATACAGGCTCACCAGAGAACCTGTATGATAAAGAAAGCGGTCTCTCTCAAGAAGCGTTAACTAGATTTTGAATTGTTTTATAAGCAAGTTTCATTTCAAACAGAAAAACGTACAATTTATTTCCAAATTGTTAGAGACAAACTTTTTTCAACAGTTGAGTCAAGAAAAATCTGGTAGGTACAATTGTTATTCATGGTAGTTATGCCCTGTAAAGCCACTTCAAACAGTGAATTAGTAAATATTGAGCTACTGCTCTTAAGGGAAATACAAGGTAGGCTCCGATGAGCCTCTAGTCACATTTTTTTTTAACTGTATTTATCCATAAACATGTTTCACATGTTTCTGTTTAACCACACCATATATGTGTATGTATATATACATATATAAATACATAGATACATATACACATATATATACACATATACACATACACATATGTGTGTGTGTGTGATTTTTGGGGGATGGAGTTTCACTCTTGTTGCCTAGGCTGGAGTATAATGGCACGATCTTAGCTCACTGCAACCTTCGCTTCCCAGGTTCAAACAATTCTCCTGCCTCAGCCTCCCAAGTAGCTGGGATTACAGGCATGCACCACCACATCCAGCTAATTTTTTGTATTTTTAGTAGAGACAGGGTTTCACCATGTTGGCCAGGCTGGTCTCAAACTCCTGACCTCAGGTGATCCACCCGTTTCAGCCTCCCAAAGTGCTAGGATTACAGGCACGAGCCACCATGCCCAGCTATATTGTTGATTCATTAATATCGAGATCATGAACAGCAGCACTCATGCCTAAATGAAACTTGTCTAACACATGTATTTTCCACAAAAGGCATATCATCACAGCCTTCTTGCACTTAAAAAACATTAGGCAGTACTTGGCACTACATTTGGGGAGCATTTTAAACAGCAGAAAAACCAGAAAAACACAAAAATACAAAAAACATGACATTAAATAGACCATTAAAAGGACACTTGTTTACAGTAGGAAATCTGAAACAAGAAAGCAGAATATCACCTGTTCAATCTCAGTTGGAAATGTGTGTATGGGTGACACAAATTTTTCTCCACTCTGCATAAGTCTATGAATGGCCAAGAAAGTGTCATTTTGGGTTACAAATAATTTTTAGCGAGTAGGCATATTTGCGATTACAGAATCTTCATATAATGAGATCAGCTATATTTTCTACAGGCTAGTAAGCCTAGTCTAGCTGTAAAAGATAGTCTCTCCTGGTTGACAGTATGAAGTTTTTAAAAGAAAAGGGGGTGGAGGACAGACAATTGTTTTTCATTTAAAGCAAAAATTTCTATTTTACTCATAAGTTCCCATTTTAAGATTTTCATGAATCAGGTTACACAGTTCTTCGAAGTACCTGTTACTATATAATTATTCCGTTCTTGAGCCTATGTGTTTATTTCACCACTTAGATTGAGAGTTTCTCAAAATTAGGAACCAGTCATCTCCTTTGGCATCTTTTCTCATCATCACACCCAGGATCCTGAAAAGCATATGCAGTTACTTATATCAACAGTGAAGTGTTTATTTAAAAACATTATGGGGCCGGGCTCAGGGGCTCACGCCTGTGATCCCAGCACTCTGGGAGGCCCAGGCGGGTGGATCACAAGGTCAGGAAATAGAGACCATCCTGGCTAACACGGTGAAACCCTGTCTCCACTAAAAATACAAAACATTAACCAGGCGTGGTGGTGGGTGCCTGTAGTCCCAGCTACTTGGGAGGCTGAGGCAGGAGAATGGTGTGAACCCGGGAGGCGGAGCTTGCAGTGGGCCGAGATTACGCCATTGCACTACAGCCTGGACAAAGAGTGAAACTTCGTTTCAAAAAAAACAGAAAACAGAAAAAAAAAAAAAAAAAAACATTACCCAGGGTTTATGAACCAGAACAGGTATAGAAAAAAAGGAGAGAAAGAATTATGCTGTTGGAAAACTAAGTGAAGGTAACAAGGGCTATGCATTTTTCTCTCCACTTTTCTCTTTATTCTTTTCACTGAGACTTAGAATTGTCACAAAATGCACAAGGTTGGAGGCCCACAATGAAATGGATTATCTTGCTACTTGGTGGGGAAATTACTAGGAATCCTTGTGTTCTGAATAAAACGATGCTTATCCCAAAAGTAAGCAATGTCTGATCATAAAGACAGGTAGGAAAAAGGTGAAGATAGGCAAAAGTAATAAAAGTACTATAACTGGTTTATCTAAATTGGAGAATCGAGGCTGGGTGCGGGAGCTCACACCTGTAATCCCAGCACCCTGGGAGGCCGAGGCGGGCAGATCACTTAAGGTCAGGATTTCGAGACCATCCTAGAGAACATGGTGAAACCCCATCCCTACTAAAAATACAAAAATTAGCCAGGCTGTAGTCTGTGTAGGTACACTCCCTACTCAGGAGGCTGAGGCACCAGAATTTCTTGAACCCAGAAGGTGGAGGATGCAGTGAGCCGAGATCACGCCACTGTACTACAGTCAGGTGACAGAGTAAGACTCTATCTCAAAAATAAATAAATAAATAATAAATAAATAAATAGAAGAAGCCAGTACATTCAATCCTTTAAATGAAAGTAAGTTTAAAAACTGCATTATCAACTAAAGTGTAAATTAAAGTGGTATCAATTAAACAGTCAATTTTTAAAATAAAGCTATGGACTATGACAATAGAGAATTCAGACAGAAGACAGCAAACATAATTTAGATGTGTATAAATGTATTTTATAGACTTAGTATATAAGATGAATAAAAATAATTACATATAATAACCACATTATGTATAAACATATAGCAGGCATTAATCACTCAATTATTCATTCATTACTCATTCAATTAAGGTCTTATTTTAATTAGCTGTTTAATTCTGGAAACTTCTTTGGCCTTCAACTTTCTCATCTATGAAATTACCTGCCACTGATACAAACATTTAACTCTGATTGGCTTAAGTACTACCTGAATTTAGAATTTAGTTTGGAAATTATTTCAGCTATGAATATGGCACAATATCCTCTCATAAAAGTGAAAACCATATTAATCTAGAAAAAAGTTTACATACTACAAATAATGTCAATTTTTAAGTGCATGATTTTCATGGATACCTGTTTCTTTATTCACATTTTTATATTTAAGACCCCAGTAGAATGAGGTTGGCCAGTCCATTTCAGAGAATGAGAGCATTCTTAAAGAAAGAGAGGAGACAAAGTTAAAAGTTTCTCCTTTTTGCAAAATTTAAAGGTTGGGTAGGATGACTTTTAAGTCTTTTAAGTCCAGTATATTTCTCCAAAACAACAGGAGCTTAAAGTTCTTCCAAGGATTAGGCGCCAGGAAGTCAATCTCTGCAATACATTTAGTGAATAACTGTTTCATCATGCCCTTGTATCACAAAATTTAGTCTTAAGGGGTTCAGTTTTACCTCTGATACATAACTCTGAATGAAAGAATGTCATTTAAATTTATTATTATTATTATTATTATTATTATTGCCAGCCATGGTGGCTCATGCCTGTAATCCCAGCAATTTGGGAGGCCAAAGCAGGCGGATCACCTGAGGCCAGGAGTTGGAGACCAGCTTGGCCAACATGGTAAAACCCTTGAGGGGTTTTGATCTAATGTTGTATCTCTTCCTTAATTTCAGTTAATCTGTAATCTCACCCTCTTGTTTCTTTCCTTTATCCATCTTGTTAACACTCGAAATTATTTTATGTATGTGTTTGTTTGCCTGGTTTTTGTAATCTTTCCTCCTTCAATAAAAACTCAATGTGCCTGGGTGAAATGGTTCATACCTGTAATCCCAGCACTTCGGGAGGCTAGGCAGGTGGATCACTTGAGGTCAAGAGTTCAAGACCAGCCTGGGCAACACAGCGAAACCTTGTCTCTACTAAAAATATAAAAATTAGCTGAGCATCGTGGCATGCACCTGTAATCCCAGCTCCTTGGGAGACTGAAGCACGAGAACTGCTTGAACCTGGGAGATGACGGTTGCAATGAGCCAAGATCACACCACTGCACTCCAGCCTGGGTGACAGAACGAGTTCTGTCTTGGGGAAAAAAAAAAAAAAACCCACAGTGAGGGAGTCTCATTATGTTGCCCAGACTGGTCTAAAACTCCTGAGCTCAAGTGAGCCCTCCTGCCTGGGCCTCTCAAATGCTAGGATTATAGGCATGAGCAGTAATACCTGGCCAAAAGAACTTCAACTATAACATCCACTAGACGGAGACTGAGACTGTAGAGAACGCAAAAGAAATAAGGAAAAGGGAGAAAACAAGGGAAAAAAAAATAAATGTTGAAAAGAAGACATTAAATTGGAAAGTTATAAAAATATGAAATATTTTAATTTGTGTCCTAGGGTTGCTGTAATGAAGTACTACAAACAACATTTGTGGGTGGCTTAGACAAACAACAGATACAGATTGTCTCACAGCTCTGGAGGCTAGAAGTACAAAATCAAGATGTCAATGATGGTGGTGGTGGCCCGTCTGAAGCGCCAGCTGAGAGGACCCCAGCTGCAGCGGGGGCTGTGCCCTCTACAGAGGTTCATGGGGCCAGGAAGAGGTGATCCCAGCAGGAGCCCCATGCCCTATTGAGTTGGTGGGGCAGAAACTCAGGCTCCAAGGTGCAACTGCAGCTGTCCAGCTGTGGCTCAGGACCCAGGCATCCCTGTGCTCTTGGGGGCCTGGGAAACCCACTGTCCGCAGGCTCAGAAGTGCCTGCTCCCACTCCCTGGACTCTCCCAACTCCCAATACCCAGTCTGCAGCACAGCAAAGTTGTGAACATGCCCTGACAGCTGGGCCCAGGCGCTGTTGCAACCTGGCCGGGTGTGCACGCACTTGGAGCAGCACTGACATGATGGCCTCCACTGCCTTGGCCCCCTCCAGACTTTGGGTGCCAACGAACATGGGAGGGAGGCCAGGGGAATAAGGGTGGCTTGGTGTGGGCCTGTGGGGGTCCCTTAGCACAGAAAGCCTGGGCGTTGTGGAAGGCCATGTATCACCGGTGGAAGCAGACAAGTTCCTAGATGGGAAGGGGCAGGTCCCTGGTGAAACCCCACCTACAAGCCGGGGACGACCTGAAGCCTGGAGGCCAGGCTGCCAGTTCTGGGTATAGTCTCCAACCCAGAGAACTTCCTTGATGCCTTCTGGCCAGTCGGACAGTGCTTTTTCCAGGCCCACCCATGGACCAATCAGCATGCACTTCCTCCATTCTGAGCCTATAAAATCCCTGGACTCAGCCAGACTTGGACACTCATCAGGACTACCTGTCTATGGTATGGATAAGAGCTACCTACTTCAGGTGTCCTCTCAGCTGAGAGCTGTTCTGTCGCTCCTCTCTGCCTTGCTCACCCTCCAGTTGTCCACATAACCGCATTCTTCCTGGATGCAGGACAAGAACTCTGGACCCACCAAATGGCAGGACCAAAAAGAGTTGTAACACATTCCTGGCTGGCTTACTGAGGTGTGGGTGGTAACATGCTCCCAGATTGTGAAGGTGAAGAGTGGCGAACTTTCTGGGGGCCCAGACCTCGGGATTCCCAAAGCCAGAGCTTCTGTAACACTACAGCCCTCCTGCCCTCCACCAGGTAGCCACCCCATGGAATGGGAAAAAGCAACAGGGCCGGGCCAGCCCAGGAGTTGCCAGCTGGAGCGGGATAGCAGGACTGAAAGAGCTGTAACACAAATGGGCTGAAACTGCCCCCCAGAAACTCACCCCCCCAATCGCCGCACTGCAAGCGACAAGAAAGAGAGAAGAGCTGTGGCCCTACTGGGAGTCCAGACCTCAGGGCTACCCAAGCCAGGGCTGTGACATGCTGTAACACCCTCTTTGGGGGCTCTGCAGATCCTGGCATCTCTGAGCTTTCAGACGACACCACGTTCCCTCCATCCATGGGTGCTGCAGCAACAGCCACTTACAGTACATCCGATCCAGCTGTAGCCTCACAAAGCGGCCAGCACCTGTGCTGGTGCCTGGAGCTGCCTGCCCCACCACAGCAGCCAGTATGCCTGGCTGTGCACAGTGGTTGGACCTTGTGCTTGCTCACTCACACACCCCTCACCACTCTGCTCCTGGCTTGCCCTTGATAGGCATGAGATCCAGGCCAGCAGTGTGAGCTGAGTTCAGCCTGCCAGGCCAAGTAGGCAGAACCAGCCCAGTGGGAATGAGCCAAATTCAAGCACTGGTGCCATGGGCCACAGAATTTCCAGCTGGTGAAGTGACACCTGTGAAATCAAGAGGACCATGTCTCCTCTGAAACCTGTACCAGAGCTTCCTTGCCTCTCCTAGCTTCTGGTGGTCTGCTGGCAACCTTTCGCAATCCTGAGCTTGTAGAAGCATCATGCCAATCTTTGCCACTGCTGTCACATGGTGTCTACACTGTGTATATCTGTATCCATATTCTCTCTTATAAGAACCCTGGATCAGGGGCAATTCTAATGACCTCATCTTAATTTGATTACATCTTCAAAAATCCTATTTCTTAAGGTTATATTCACAAGTACTATATATTACAAGTATTAGGTTTTCAATGTATCTTTTTGGGGAAAACATTTCAACCCATAACATATCTATTTAAGATGTTCTCCCTACATCAGTAAAAGACAGAATGCCATATTCATTCTAATCTTTTATTTTTCTTGAGATGGAGTTTTCGCTCTTGTTGCCCACGTTGGAGTGCAATGGCACAACCTCGCTTCACCACAACCTCCGCCTCCTGGGTTCAACCGATTCTCCTGCCTCAGCCTCCCAAACAGGTGGGCATACAGGCACCTGCCACCATGCCTGGCTATTTTTTTTTTGTATTTCTAGTAGAGATGGTTTCTCCATGTTGGTCAGGCTGGTCTTGAACTCCTGACCTCAGGTGATCCGCCTGCCTCGGCCTCCCAAAGTGCTGGGATTACAGGCATGAGCCACCGTGCCGGGCCTCCATCTTTAAAAAAACACTGTAGTCATTAATTTACATATTTAATAATCATTATTACTAAGTCTATATCAAGCACCATGCTAGAAACTGTATAATATGAAAAGTTCAGAAATAAAGATATATGAATTATCCTTAAACATTATAACTGAATTTCTTTTTTTTCTTTTTTTGAGACAGAGTCTTGCTCTACTGCCAAGCTGAAGTGCAGTGGTGCAATCTTGGCTCACTGCCACTCTACCTCCTGCGTTCAAGTGATTCTCGCCCCTCAGACTCCCAAGCATCTGGGATTACAGTCCTATGCCACCACACCCAGCTAATTTTTGTATTTTTTTTTTTTTTGGTAGAGATAGGGTTTCACCACGTTGGCAAGGCTAGTCTCAAATACCTCACCTCAAGTGATCTGCCCACCTCAGCCTCCCCAACTGCTGGGATTACAGGCGTGAGCCACCGCATCTGGCCCAGATTTCTTATTATAGTTTATCATCAAGGCCATTTAAAAATGGTTAATTCACAACAAAACAGAGCTCACCTATGGCACAAACAATAGCACTATAATAATAGAGCAAAACAAATATTTCAAATGCCCTACAAATAATGTCAACCTTGATACTGTTACCCATAGTTTTTGTATAAAAAACTATTACTCTTAATTGATAATCTTCTCTTTGGCAAAAACACAAAAACGATTTGAAGATAGATAAACTGGGTTAATTCCTATGAATTACAAGAAACTCTACAAGAATGCCCTCATCCTTGTGTTCAAATTCATCTCTGAAATTCAGAGATGATTTTCCAAGGCAAAATCATCTCTGCAAAAAACAGTGAAAGCCTTTCAAGGAACCCAGTCTTCTTGAATTTTCAGTTTTTTTATAGATGATCAGGTCTTTGAATTATGTCACTTATAATGATGATGATCCTATACTTATTTCCAATAAATAAGACTGTAGGATAAATTCCGTAGAAGTGGAATGTCTGAGTTGATGAGCATACACAACTAGAATTGCGGATGAT
Source organism: Papio anubis (assembly GCF_008728515.1). Taxonomy (NCBI): domain Eukaryota; kingdom Metazoa; phylum Chordata; class Mammalia; order Primates; family Cercopithecidae; genus Papio; species Papio anubis. The sequence continues at coordinate 59,482,988 of NC_044986.1, forward strand.
CTGTATTTTCTAGAAAAACAGCTAAGTATATAGCATTAAACAACCATACTACTTGAATGCTGACTCCACTAGGCAGTTATGACATTAAAGTGAATACAATGTTCAACCAAATATTCAAGTTTAAATACATTGAGGCAGTCTGGTAAGGAAGCTTGGTTATAGGACTAGTGAGGCCAAGGTCAAGGACACTATCTCACATGAAGCTTTGTACGCTGGGTTCAGAGCGACAAATTATCCTCTCATAGTAAGTCAGCCTGGTTATCAAAAGCACAATAAAATCAGAGATGAAAATATTTATACCAAAAGAAAGGGAGGCTATCCTTGTTTGTCTAGATACAAATAAAAGAAATTTACACATTTTCTAAGTTTGCTACTTTAGGAAATGGTATTATCATTTCTAGAGCTTGAAGAAAGAAGAATGTTCTATATCACAGGAAGAATTTTTTTAATCAAACCATCTCCACTATGTGAACAAAATCTTTGCTGTTTTTTTCTCTGAATCTTCATATCATGTAAACAGCAGAGAATTGCTTTTAGGATTAAAGTTGAATCCTAACAGAAATTCATTAAGAAGCGTGGCGCGGTGGCTCATGTCTGTAATCCCAGCACTTTGGGAGGCTGAGGCGGTGTATCGCATGAGGCCAAGAGCTCAAGGCTAGCCTGGCCAGCATGGTGAAACCCTGTTTCTACTAAAAGTACAAAAACGAGCTGGATGTGGTGGCATGCACCTGTAGTCCAAACTACTTGGGAGGCTGAGGCACAAGAATCACTCGAACCCGGGAGGTGGGGGTTACAGTGAGCCAAGATCACACCACTGCATTCCAGCTTGGGCAACAGACTGAGACTCTGTCTCAAAAAAAAAAAAAAGAAATTCATTAAGAGAGAACCATCCATAAATGTTGAATATTCAATGTTAAAGCCTTGGCATATTTTCTCAGGCTACTGAAGCACATATCCCAGGAAGGGCAATAAAGGAAAATACATGAGAACCTTTTTTGAGACAGAGTCTACTCTGTCACCCAGGCTGCAGTGCAGTGGCATGACCCTGGCTCACTGAAACCTCTGCCTCCTGGGCTCAAGTGATCCTCCTGCTTCAGCTTCCCCAGTAGTTGGGACTATAGGCATGCACCACCACGCCTGGCTAATTTTTGTGTTTCTTTGCAGAGATGGGGTTTTGCCATATTGTCCAGACTGGTCTTGAACTCCTGGCCTCAAGCAATCTTCCCACCTTGGCCTGCCAAAGTGCTGGGATTACAGCATAAGTCACCACGTCCAGCCTCTGAGAATCTTTCTCTCTCACGTGCACACGGTACAAAATTCAAAAAGAAGAAGAAAAATCCCAGTTACCCTTTTACTCTAGGAAGTACACCTAGTTTATCACACAGGCAACAAGTTTTAATGCATTCTTATTTCTTCCAGAGATACGGTATGCATATTCAAGCACACATACCTGCACACTTAAGATATAGACCACAAACAAAACAAATGGCTAATCATTCTCAGCAAACTAACACAGGAACAGAAAACCAACCACCACATGTTCTCACTCATAAGTGGGAGTTGAACAATGAGAACACAAGGACACAGGGAGGGGAACATCACAGACCAGGGCCTGTTGGGGGCCTGACAAGGGGAGGGATAGCATTAGGACAAATACCTAATGCATGTGGGGATTAAAACCTTGATGACAGAGCAAACCACCATGGCACATGTATACCTATGTAACACACCAGCACATTCTGCACATGTATCCCAGAACTTAAAAGTAAAATTAAAAATAAAATAAAACATTTTCACAAGAAAAAAAAAAAAACGCTAAAGCAATTGTTTTGTCCTACACTTTAAAATTCTGTTTTGTCCTACACTTTAAAAAAACTTACTATAACTACTTCCATAGGAAGTGGAAACCAATCCGCTTCCTATGAGTACATACAGAGCTACTTCATTCTTTTAAATGGCTGACTGCATTCTATTCCACTGGACAAATGTAACATAATTTATTAAACTCTATTTTTCCTTGAGACAAAGTCTCGCTCTGTTGCCCAGGCTGAAGTGCAGTGGTGGAATCATGGCTCACTGCAGCCCTGACCTCCTGGGCTCAAGCAATTCCTCCCACCTAAGCCTCCTGAGTAGCTGGGACTACTGGCATGAACCACTGCACTCAGTTTATTTAACAAATACTTAGGCTGTTTCCAATCTTCTAATACACACAAGAAGCCCTGTACTCAAGTCATTTCCCATAAATGCATGTAGACTGGACGGTAAGTTATGAGAAGAAAAATGCCTGAGTAAATGAATATATATGATCAGAAATACATTCCACAAGCTTTATATCTGTATATACTCATAACCAGCAATGAATGAGAGTGGCAGTCTTCCCACGCTCTTTTCAAAAACATCTGTTCAAAACATTTGATCTTTGCTAATCTGATATTTGAAAAATAGAAAAAAAAAGTATCCCATTATAGCTTTAATCTTCCATGAGAACCATTTGATAAGTGGCAAGTTGTATGTTTATCTTCACAGACAGTTAAGATTAAAGAAAATGTGAAAGACACCTTTACAACATCTTGAAACTACGTTTTTACTTCAATTCTGAATCATGTATGAATATCAAAATCTTAAGTCAATATTTAAAATGTTTACCAAGTTGAGACTGTTGCAGTCTGACTACTAGTCCTAGACCCAGACAGTAATTAGTGAAAGCTCTAGCACAAGCTGGACTTAGTAATGAGGCCATTTGTAAGGTCAGGTCTTATTTGGAATTAGCCAAAGTTATGGCCTCTTAAAAAGTAGATTCAAATCAAAATCAAATAATTACACTTTAGAAACAAAACAACAGTGATAAATATCTACTTCTTTCTAAAGTCTACATACATATACAGAAACTAATTTTTCTGAGACAGAGTCTTACTCTGTTGCCTATCATAGCTCACTGTAACCTCAAACTCTTGGGCTCAAGCGATCCTCCCACCACAGCCTCTCGAGTAGCTGGGACTACAGGCACACACCACCATACACAGCTAGAAACTTTCTTGAAATTCAAAGAAAGTCATAGGAAAAAAAATTGTGTTGTAATATTCACTAATGGACTAAGCATGTTTTAATACAGTTTATTCAATCACTCACTGACTAGTTCTTGGACTAATGATTTAAAAATCTTTGCATCTAAGATCTTTCACCTATTAACCTGTTAAAATGCTTATATGTATTGTGACTCATTCAGGGAAGAGAGGCATTCTTCTAACTTACTGAAAAAGACTCTGCTTGTGCCTTTTTTTTTGTTGTGGTAGTGTTGAGACAGAGTCTCGCTCTGTCGCCCAGGCTGGAGTACAGTGGTGCAACCTTGACTCACTGCAGCCTTTGCCTCCCCGGTTCCAGTGATCCTCCTGCCTCAGCCTCCCGAGTAGCTGGGATTACAGGCACGCACCACCACACCCAGCTAATTTTTGTATTTTTAGTAGAGACAAGGTTTCATCACTTTGGCCAGGCTGGTCTTGAACTCCTAACCTCAGGTTATCTGCCTGCCTTGGCCTCCCAAAGTGCTAAGATTACAGGTGTGAGCCACCATGCCTGGCCTGCTTGTGCTTTTAATCAATCCCACTGCTAAATGACCACCTCACGTATAACGTGCATATGTGATTCATAACACGTTATTTCTTGTACTGCTATGTTGCTTTGTAAGCACAAAGACATTTCATGAATCTAAGATCAATAGCATAAAACTATTTGGATACGGGTTTAAAAAAACATTTTTCATTTCTGTCACAGTAATAAAATAGCTCATTGCCCCAGAAGGTCATTAATAATAGCTTGTTATCTTTGCCAAGCAAAAAATAACCAAGATTCTTGTTTATCATTAATATTTCCAGATACTTTAAATTCATACTAAGAGTTTTTCTGATAACAATATAATAGTTTCAGAAGGAACAGTAAGGAGATCCCTGAGAAGCCAGTGTCTGTTACGGATCCGATGTTAGAAACAAACATTCTTATGACACTAATCTTACTCTACCTTGAATTACAGTAATTACTGGACCTGTTTGAGCAAGGACTTTGCCTTACTCATCTTTGTATTCCTGGCATTATCTTTCTATCAGAGTATTCTTCTTATAATTAGTACTATATAAAATATCTTAATTGTTATGACCTCAATATGTGACCAAAGACACAAACTTCAAACTTTTGAAAACCATTAAACATGAATAATAGTTGGTTACTGCCTTTGCCATTATCAGAAATGCAATCAAAATAACTCATATTGGATATCAGAAGGCGTTGGTAACAGAAGTTTGGGCATAAGGCTGTCTCTACTTTTCAGACACAGGCATGCCCAGATTGCTGGCTACATCTGAGAGAATGAGGACTTAAGATTCACAGCCAGGAATTTAAAAAAACAAAGCAAAACAAAAAACAGCAAAAAAACCCAGCTCCTTGTTGAAATTCAAAATGGAAAAGGGCTCAAGAAGAAATAAAAGGCCGGGCGCGGTGGCTCACGCCTGTAATCCCAGCACTTTGGGAGGCCGAGGCGGGCGGATCACAAGGTCAGGAGATCGAGACCACCGTGAAACCCCGTCTCTACTAAAAATACAAAAAATGAGCCGGGCGCGGTGGTGGGCGCCTGTAGTCCCAGCTACTCGGGAGGCTGGGGAAGGAGAATGGCGTGAACCCAGGAGGCAGAGCTTGCAGTGAGCCAGGATCGCGCCACTGCACTCCAGCTTGGGCGACAGAGCAAGACTCCGTCTCAAAAAAAAAAAAAAAAAAAAGAAGAAATAAAAGACACAGGATTTAATTAAACATTCATATTAATAAACTCTTGTTTTTGGGGTTGTCAGGAATAATTCAAAATGTAAGATTACTTTGTCTAAAATGCAAATCAACTTTTAATGTTGGTAGAATCTGCCACAAGAATAATAATTATGACAATAGTCTGTATAGTAAAAACACTGGGAACTGGGTTGAGGGAGAAAAACTCAATTACATAAGGCCACATAAAACATCAGATGGCAATTGCTTTTACTCTCTTTTAATCTGTATGCAAAGTCTAGGATTTGAAAATATATTCCATTGTGAAACTTAAATATAAATGTATATGTATGTGTGTATATTTACACACACAGCAAATTGGTAAATAGCTATTAGCTGCCTGACACATCCAACTGAAGACTGACTAGGAAGCCAGGTGCAGTGGCTCACACCTGTAATCCCAGCACTTGGGGAGGCTGACGCAGGAGAATCACTTGAAGCTAGGAATTTGAGAACAGCCTAGACAGCAGAGCAAGACCCCATCTCTACCAAAAAAGTATTTTAAAATATAAGCCATGGTGCCATGTGCCTGTAGACCCAGTGACTTGCTAGGCTGAGGTGGGAGGACTCCTTGAGCCCAGGAGTTGAAAGTTGCAGAGAGTGGCCGGGCACGGTGGCTCACGCCTGTAATCCCAGCACTTTGAGAGGCCGAGGCAGGTGGATCACAAGGTCAGGTGATTGAGACCATCCTGGCCAACATGGTGAAACCTCATCTCTACTAAAAATTAAAAAAAAATTAAAAATTAGCTGGGTGTGGTGGCACATACTTCTAGTCCCAGCTACTCTACTTGGGAGGCTGAGGCAGGAGAATCACTTGAACCCAGGAGGCAGAGGCTGCAGTGAGCCAAGATCGTGCCACTGCACTCCAGCCTGGCAACAGAGCAAGACTCCATCTCAAAAACAAATTTAAAAAAATGTTGCAGTGAGCTCTAATTGTACCACCACTACACTCCAGCCTGGATGACATGGCAAGACTCTCTGACTCTCTCTCTCTCTTTGGAGACAAGGTCTCACAGTCTTGACTTCCCAGGCTCAAGAGATCCTCCGACATCAGCCCCCAAGTAGCTGGGACTAGGGGCAAGTACCACCATGCTGGCGTGTGTGTGTGTGTGTGTGTGTGTGTGTGTGTGTCTGTGTCTGTGTGTGTGTGTATGTGTTGAAAGATCTTTCTCAAAGGGATATTGCTATGCTTATACTCGAATTGTATTGTAACATAAGCAATTTGATTAAAAATCATTTTTCTGATATTTCTTCTTTGTGCAGTGGCACAATCTCAGCTCACTGCAGCCTCGAACTCCTGGGCTCAAGTGATTCTCCCTCCTCAGCCTTCTGAGTAGCTGGGACTATAGGCATGTGCAAACTCACTTTTTATTTTTTTGTAGAGTTGGAGTTTCACATTGTTGCCCACGCTGGACTCAAACTTCTGGGCACAAGCAATCTGCCCACCTTGGCCTCCTAAATACTGAGATTAGAGGTGTGAGCTACTGTGCCCAGTAGAGACCTCATCTCTTAAGAAAAAGACTTTGTCATTAGTTTATCATGTGGATTTTTTCTTTTCTTTTCTTTTCTTTTTTAATTTTTAGAGTGAGTCTTGCTCTGTTGCCCAGGCTGGAGTGCAGTGGTGTGATCTTGGCTCACTGCAACCTCCACCTCCCAGGCTCAAGCGGTTCTCCTGCCTCAGCTCCAATGTAGCTGGGACTACAGGCGCCTGCTACCACACCGGGCTAATTTTTGTATTTTTAGTAGGGATGGAGTTTCACCACATTGGTCAGGCTGGTCTCAAACTACTGGCCTCAAATGATCTACCCACCTTGGCCTCCCAAAGTATTGGAATTACAGGCGTAAGCCAATGTGCCCAGTCGACAGAGTCTTGACATGACTTTTACATTAATTTTTGGATCCGATGGTCTCATCAATATAGAGCCTCAAACTCCAGAAACCCACAATTCTGAAGGCTAGAAGTCTAAGATCAAGGTGGTTGTGAGATGAAACCAGATTTATAAAAGAAAAAAGAGATGACTGTGACATCACTTAAAAATTTTTTTTTATTTAAAAAAGTGTATATATACCTGGGCTTACCTACTCCACATTTTATCTTAAGAGTCTAAATATTTCGAAACTAAAAATATCTAAGTACAATGACCTTATTTTTAAGTTTCCACTATTGAGCCTGTAGGAAAAGTATAAAAATGTTAAATATCAATAATCTATTAATAACGCCAGATGTATTATTGAGATAATAGACGTTTTCAAAAATTTTCCAAATATTCAATACAATGATAAATAAGCTTTACAGGTAGCTTTACTGCCATATGAAACAAAAATATTTATGACATGTTTATTAGGATCAATATTAAGTCTGGTCAATCATATTCCTCTTCATTTACCAGGGTTAGACATCCTGGAGTTAACTTCATTTTCTTTATTGAAAGATCCTTCTCAAAGGAATATTGCTACGCTTGTACTCGAACTGTACTGTAACATAGGCAATTTAATTAAAAATCATTTTTCAGATATTTCTTCTTAAACATTTATCTGAAAAGAGGTATTTAAATGCAAAATTTCTTCATTTAGATATTTTTACAGTGGTTGGTGTTCACAACAAATAATTCTGCGGATTCATCTAAAATTTCCTAATCTGTCTCTTTAAAAAAAAAAATCTTGCTCCTATTCCAAAAAGAAAGCATGAATGCTGAGATTTACAAAACTGGTTAATAGAATCACTGAATCATATATTTTAAAAACACATATGGAACAACTAGATATTATGCATTTCAGGATATTTCAATGTTTCATCATAACTATCACACATATTAAAAATAAGTAGGACAATTTAAAAGTAGGTTTAGGTTTCCGGGTTAAGATGGCGAATCATATACATTTATCTAATTTTAGTCCCTCTTGAAACCCTACTACAAACTACATCAGGAGAAATCTTTAAGAAAAATACCTCACAAGGAGAGGGGCAAAGTGGGTAGAAACAGAAAAAGCAATGTCATTTTGATAGAAAGCTGAATTTCAGGTGACAGAGAAGCTGAGAACCAACCCACTGTATACCACAGAATCTTAAAACAGGCATAAGAAATGGTAGCACCAGGTAAGACTGGCACTGGAGGCTAAGGAAGTAGAGGGTTAAAAAGCAAGGAGGATTTCAGTGACAGCCATTTAAGAAAAAAAAAAAATAGATCCTTCAATTGCCTCCGTAACTCTGTATACCAGGGAGATTCACTGTTTTACAAGTTTACTTTCTGCAGAATTTAAAATAGAGGGTCTCAATAAAGAGAAAACCCAAGGTCATTTCTGTGCTTCATCATCATATCCAAACCAAAATTGGGAAATTAAGCTGGTCACGGTGGGTCACATCTGTAATCCCAGCACTTTGGGAAGTCGAGGCAGGCGGATCACTTGGTCAGGAGTTCAAGACCAACCAGGCCTACATGGTGTAAACCTGTCTCTAATAAAAATACAAAAAAAGTTAGCTGGGAATGGTGGCAGATGCCTGTAATACCAGCTACTCAGGAGGCTGACGCAGAATCACTTGAACCCAGCAGGTGAAGGTTGCAGTGAGCCGAGATTGCGCCACTGCACTCCATCCTGGGCGACAGAGTGAGACTCCATCTCAAAAGAAAAAAAAAATTGGGAAATTAAATGACTGTATGCATACTCATATCTAATGAACTTCAGCCATTTTCCCCGACTGTACCCAGAATTCTTGCAGACAGATCCTTACCATCTATGTAGGAGATGGATTTCTTCCCTGGGGAAGTAACCAGTCTGAGACATGGTATCTCAAAATTCTAGTATACTGGAGTTTAACCCACAAAATAAGGTTCTCAGATCACCATCAACTAAAGTTCAAAATGGATAAACCCTATCCATCCTAGCCAGTGATTATTTAGTATTTGTGGAAAGCCTCTAAATTTAAAGGGTTCACGAACAAAGAGAGAGACAAAAGAATAAGAGCAACATGTAGGAAAAAGAGATTTACACAGACTATAAAACATTAACAAAACCAAGATTTGTATTTTCTGAAAAAAAGTCATTTCGTCTAAGAAACAAAAATAAGCTGCTATAGAAAAAAAAAGTTAGAAGCTTAAAAGGAAATTTAAGGAAATCTCCCAGAAAGAAGAACAAAAAGAGAGAAACAGAAATAGGAGAGAAAATTAGAAAGCCAAAAAATAAAATTGAAATGACAACATCATTTGAAAAAAAAAAAAAAAAAGGAAAACTGTCATCAAAAAGAAAAGAAAAAAAAAAAAAAAACTAAAGAAAATTTCCCAGGACTGAAGAATAAGTTGCCAGATTGAAAGGGCCTAACACAAGAGATAAAAATAGACACACATAAAGAAATATCACAGTAACATTTCAGAATCTTGGGGAAAAAGAAGATTCTATACGCTTTTAGAAAGAAAAAGTGACAAAGAATCAGAAAACAGAATGGCAGAATGGCAGGCTTGGAAGCTTTTACAATGGTCCATCTTCAAAATAGTAATTTCCAAACTAAAATTCCACACCCGGGGCAAACTATTCAAGAAAGATCAAACAACAACAACAAAAATCTTAAGCACGGTTATCTCAAGAAGCTACTCAGGATGTGCTCCACCAAAATGACAGAGTAAACTAAGAAGAGAAGCAAATATTAACACAGTATAACGAATAAAGCGGCTGGGCGCGGGGGCTCAGGCCTGTAATAACAGCATTTTGGGAGGCTGAGGCAGGTGGATAACCTGAGGTATGGAATTCGAGACCAGCCTGGTCAACATGGTGAAACCCCATCTCTACTAAAAACATAAAAAATTAGCTGGGCGTGGTGGCAGGCACCTGTAATCCCAGGTACTCGGGAGGCTGAGGCAGGGGAATTGCTTGAACTTGGGGGGTGGAGGTTGCAGTGAGCCAAGATCGCACCATTGCACTCCAGCCTAGGCAACAAGAGCAAGACTCCGTCTCAAAAAAGAAAAAAAAAAAAAAGGAATAAAGCAACCTCTAAGATGACAATAAAGGAAGATCCCAAGTTTATAACTGTGTAACAGACCTACATGGTAACCAATCCACACTGGAATATTTTGATTCAAAAATCAGGTAAACAGGCCAGGCACAGTGGCTCATGCCTGTAATCCCAGCACTTTAGGAGGTGGAGGTGGGCGGATCACGAAGTCTGGAGTTCGAGACTAGCCTGACCAACATGGTGAAACCCAGTCTCTACTAAAAATTCAAAAATTAGCCAGGTGTGGTGGTGCATGCCTGTAATCCCAGCTACTCAGGAGGCTGAGGCAGAAGAATCACTTGAACCCAAGAGGTGGAGGTTACTGTGAGCCAAGATCGTGCCACTATACTCCAGCCTGGGCGACAGAGCGAGATTCTGTCTCAAAAAAAAAAAAAAATATATATATATATATATATATATACATAAATATATAAAATTCATAGTCAAACCATAAGAACATTTAAAAGAGTTCAGCAAGCCTACTGGACAAAAGATCACATTACAAAATTAGCTGTATTTCTCTATATCAATATTTACCACCAAATGCAGATTTTATTCATAATAGCAATAAACACTATCAGATCACAGGAATTAATCAACAAAAAACTTGCAAACTTTACAGAAAAAAGCATAAACCCTATCTAACAGCATAATATAAGACTCTAAACAAATGAGACATAAACACTATATTCATGGATTAAATGATTAAACAGACATTTTCCCTAAAATAATATATAAATTTAATGCCACTCCAGTGAAAAATCTCAAAGGGCTTCCTTATGTATTAAGCTAATCTTGAAAATCGTCAAGAATAGCTAAGACAGAACTTCAAGACAACAAAATGGGAACACTTGCCTTGCTAGATAGCAAGACTTATAAAGTTACAATATTTAAGATATTGTTCCATTGGTGCAAGAAAGTCAATTGGAACAGCGGCACAGATTAAATGAATCAGAAACAGTCCTATTCATTAAAAGAAGATGCTACTTGAAGAGGCAGCGTTAGATTACTGTGAAGGATGGGCAGATTACTTACTAAGTGTTGCTTAGAAACTTAATACACTACATGGGAAAAAATTTGATTCTTCAGAAGATACATGAAATTAACTTGATAAATTGACTATTCTAAAATTTAAAACTTTTATTCACTAAAACTTGCTAACGTGGAAAAATGAGCTGCTGGGAAATTATATATGCAATATAGAACCAATAAAGAATTATCAATATATGAAAACAAATTCTATAAATCTTTTTTTTTTTTTTTGAATACAACTTTCTATTGAACAATGGGGGAAAATAATGAACAGTTGCTGAGAAAAGAAAAGGCCTAAATGGTCAACAAATGTAAAAAAAAGACTTTACGGGTCACTAAAGAAGGAGAAATAAACACGACATTAAGATACTATTTTATATTTATGGGATTTACAGCAATTACAAAGAACTGAAAATACTAAATGTTGATGAAGATGTTACAAAATAGGAACTTTCAAAAAGAGGTGATGGGAAAATATATGAAGAAAACCAAACTGGAGAGCTGCATGAGAATGTCTAGTAAATGCGTATGATCTAAATTCAGTTAATTCCAGCGGGGCGCAGTGGCTCATGCCTGTAAACCCAGCACTTTGGAAGGCCAAGGCAGGCAGATCACCTGAGGTCAGCAGTTTGAGACCAGCCAGGCCAAAATGGTGAAACCTAGGCTCTACAAAAAAAAAAAAAAAAAAAAAAAAAGAATTAGCTAAGCGTAGTGGTGGGCGCCTGTAATCCCAGCTACTCCGGAGGCTGAGGCAGGAAAATCATTTGAATCCAAGAAGTGGAGGTTGCAGTGAGCCGAGATGGCGTCACTGCACTCCAGCCTGGGCTACAGAGTGAGACTCTTGTCTCAAAATATAAACAAACAAAATAAATAAACTCAGCAATTCCACTTTCAAAAATAGACTCTCTACTAATCCTCACTTCTATCACGGAGAAAAGTAAAAAACAATTACTCCAATATTGTGTCTAGAAAGAAAAACCAAGAAACCTAAGTTATTAAAAAGAAGTATGGATAAATGTATTCTGACAGAATCATAAAATTGAAAACCACACATAAAATACATAATTGAAATCACAAAAGCAAGTAAATCATTCTGAAAAAATTGCAATTTACACAGTATGTCAGGTTCAGAAACATGTGAAACACATTTATGAATACCACACATTGTTTATGAATGCCTACACATACAGTATAGAAGCGCAGATGAGAATAAGAAACAGCAAATTTAGACAGTGATTACTGATGGGAGAAAGAGGAGAGCTGGATTAAAAAGTACAAGAACACTTTTATTTCAAGTAGAAAAGGTCTGGAATAAGTAGGCAAAATGTTAAGATGACGACGCTGCATGATACATACTTAGGAATATATTAGGTTATTCTTAATTTACTACATGCTTTCACTTAACTTTTTCTTCTGATTTTGAGAAAACCTCAATTATATAAAGTTATGTATCTGTTAAAAGCCAAAATAAATTATTTAACAAAATAAAAAGTAAACAAAATTCTTCATAATAAGGAATACCTCTCACCAGTCATGGATTTATGACTAGTAGCTAAATATATATATATATGTATATATATATATACTTTTTTTTGAAACAAAGTTTCGCTCTTGTTGTCCAGGCTGGAGTGCAATGGCACGATCTCGGACCACCACAACCTCTGCCTCCCAAGTTCAAGCGATTCTCCTGCGTCAGCCTCCCAAGTAGCTGGGATTACAGTCGCCTGCCACCACACCTGACTAATTTTTTGTGTTTTTAGTAGACACAGGGTTTCATATGTTGGCCAGGATGGTCTCGATGTCTTGACCTCGTGATCCGCCTGCCTCAGCCTCCCAAAGTGCTGGGATTACAGGCATGAGCCACCATGCCCGGCTGACTAGTAGCTAAATATTAAACATATCTGTGTACTGGTAAGTAAATATTACATGTATCTGTGCATCAAAAATTTGATTCTATTCTTCTGCGAATTAATCACTTTGTTTAAAAAAATGTAAGACATCAGTTTACTTTCACCAACTTTTTCCACCTCATAGCATTTCAGAACGACTCATAATATTGAAAACCTAGCAGCTCAGATTGAGGAAAAGGAAACAATATTTTCTCCCATGTAGTGTATTAAGTTTCTAAGCAACACTTAGTAAGTAATCCGCCCATCCTTCACAGTAATCTAACGCTGCCTCTTCAAGTAGCATCTTCTTTTAATGAATAGGACTGTTTCTGATTCATTTAATCTGTGCCGCTGTTCCAATTGACTTTCTTGCACCAATGGAACAATATCTTAAATATTGTAACTTTATAAGTCTTGCTATCTAGCAAGGCAGGTGTTCCAGTCCTGCTCTTTTGCCCAGGTTGCAGTGTAGGGGCACGATCTCGGCTCACTGCAACCTCTGCCTCCCAAGTTCAAGTGATTGTCTTGCCTCAGCCTCCTGAGTAGCTGGAATTACAGGCACAAATCACCATGCTCGACTAATTTTTTTGTGTTTAGTTTCTACTTTTGATATCTTCAGTTCAATCCTTGTAAGAAAGAAATTATTTTTATTTAGATTTCCTTGTGGAGTTAAGTGGGAAAAGCAATTTTTTAGGTTAGATTAGGTTAACTCCATATTTCTTGGATTTCTTCTAAATGCCTTGTACTATACTTAACAATACAGTCAACTCCTGAATTTTCTCTCCTATCTCATTCTTTTTCTCCTAAAATGAATATAATAAAAAGTGTTTTTGTTTTTAAATGCTTTTAAATTTGTCTTTTCCCTATAACATAAATATTCTCTTCTGGCAGTTGGTAGGCCGCATGGACTACAAATACATTTCTAATGCTAAAATGATACGGTGTTCAAACAGCAGTTTGGCCACTCTCATACTGAATATAAGACAAAAAGAAAAGCTATTGTTTTGCTCGGAGGCGTTAGCCTCTAAGCAAAATCTGCCACATTTAAAAAAGAAACACAAGGCCGGGCATGGTGGCTCACACCTGTAATCCTAGCACTTTGGGAGGCCAAGGTGGGCAGATTGCCTGAGCTCAGGAGTTCAAGACCAGCCTGGGCAACATGATGAAACCCTGTCTCTACTAAAATTTAAAAAAATAATAATAATAATTAGCCGGGCGTGGTGGCGTGCCACCTGTAGTCCCAGCTACTCATGAAGCTGAGGCAGGAGAACTGCTTGAACCTGGGAGGCGGAGGTTGCAGTGAGCTGAGATTATGCCACTGCACTCCAGCCTGATGACAGAGTGAGACTCTATCTAATAAAAAAAACACACATACACAAAAATGTCATAGAAACAAAAACATATATATATATATATATAAAAAATTCTTTAAGGATGGAAGTGTGGGGGTGGGCTGGTTTGTGGAAAGGTGCTCTTTTGACAATATCAAAAAACAAAAATCAAATTTCTGGTTAATGTTTCTTTCATGGCTTTTAAAATAACTATAAGGAAGTATTAAATTTTATTTTATTTTTAATATAATAAACATGATAACCAAATTCTAAAACCAAAGCTATGTGAATGGCCACTTTGAGAAGATACACATTTTATAAAAGTGTTATTAATACCACCTTACACTCTCACCAGAAAGGTAAAAGAGATTTCATGGATTGAAAGTTAACTTTCAAAAAAAACTCCATCGGAATTTTTACTGAAATTACATTATACATACAAATGAATCTGAGAAGGAACTGATGTTATAGTAAATGTTCCTGTAAAACAGTATGTTTCATAATTGCTTCTATACAGGCCTTGAAAATTTTTTGCTAAATATATTCCAAAGTATTTGTCTCTGATTACCTAATATAATTATAAATGGTATTTCTCATTTAGTTATACTTAGAATTGATTAGTCCTGTGCCTTTGGATGAGCCACCATGGCCACCCTAATTTTAGATGTTATTAAACTAGAAGCACACTTTTACATTAAACAATTATTTTTTTAATTAAATTAATTTATTATTTGTTTTTGAGACGCAGTCTTGCTCTGTCGTTAAATATTTATTGTTTGTTTGTTTTTGAGATGGAGTCTTGCGCTGGCGTGCAGTGGCGCGATCTCAGCTCACTGTAAACTCCGCCTCCAAGGTTCACGCCATTCTCCTGCCTCAGCCTCCTGAGTAGCTAGGATTACAGGCGCTGCCACCATGCCCAGCTAACTTTTTGTATTTTTAGTAGAGACAGTATTTCACTATGTTAGCCAGGCTGGTCTCGAACTCCGGACCTTGTGATCTGCCCACTCTGGAACAATTACTTTAAAACATTTTTTTTTCCATAGGCTTTTGGGGAACAGGTGATTATATAAGTCCTTTAGCAGTGATATGTGGGATTTTGGTGCACTCACTACATGAGCAGCATACGCTGAACCCAATTTGTAGTCTTTTATCACTCAATTCCCTCCCACCATTTCCCCCAAGGGCCCAAAGTCCATTGTATCATTCTTATGCCTTTGCATCCTCATAGCTTAGCTCCCGTTTATGAAAGAGAACATAGGATGTTTGGTTTTTCATTCCTGAGTTACTTCACTTAGAGTAATAGTCTCCAATCTCATCCAGGTTGTGAATGCCACAACTCATGCCTTTTTATGACTGAGTAGTATTCCACTGTGTGTGTAACAGTTTCTTTATCCACTCCTTGATTGATGAGCATTTGGGCTGGTTCCATATTTTTGTAATTCTAAATTGTGCTGCTTTGAACATGAGTGTGCAAGTATCTTTTACATGTAATGACTACTTCCTCTAGACACCCAGTAGTGAGACTGCTGGATCCCACTATTGGGTATGGTAATTCTACTTCAAGGAAGGAATCTTCACACTATCCGTATTAGTTGTACTAGTTTATATTCCCACCAGCAGCGTAAGAATGTTCCCTTTCCATCACATCTGCACCAATGTCCATTATTTTTTGACTTTTTAATAATAGCTACTCTGACTGGTGTGAGATGATTTCATGATTTTGATTTACATTTCCCTGATCATTAGTGATGCTGAGCATTTTTAAACATGTTTGTTGGCCATTTGCCACTTGTGTATATTCTTTTGAGAATTGTCTATTCATGTCCTTAACCCACTTTTTTATGGGACTGTTGAACTTTTTGTTTGAGTTCGTTGTAGATTCTGGATATTAGTCCTTTGTAGGATGTACAGACTGTGAAGATTTTCTCCCACTCAGTGGGTTGCCTGTTTACTCTGCTGCTACTTTTGGCATGCAGAAGCTCTTTAAGTCCCACCTGTTTATCTTTGTTTTTGTTGCATTTCCTTTTGGGTTCTTGGTCATGAAATCTTTGCCTACGCCACTATCTAGAAAGGTTTTTCCAGTGTTATCCTCTAGAATTGTTAGTTTCAGGTCTTAGATTTAAGTCTTTGATCTACTTTTAGTTGATTTTTGTATAAGGTGAGAAATGAGGATCCAGTTTCATTCTTCTACATTCTTCCCACTTCGGGAAGCCAAGGCATGCAGACTGCTTGAGTCCAGGAATTCAAGACCAGACTGGGCAAAATGAAACTCCGTCTTCTCTAAAAATGCAAAAGTTAGCCAGCCACGATGGCACATCCCAGCTACCTGGGAGGCTGAGGTGAGAGAATCACCTGAGCAAGGGAAGTCGAGGCTACAGTGAGCTGTGATCATGCCACTACAACTGGAGTGAGTCCCTGTCTCTCTCACACACACACACACGCAACAACTATATTTTCCAATCAATTAATCATTTATGGTAGGCTTCATTCCTTTGTAAGGATTCAAAGTTTTGTTCTTTTTTTTTCCAACTTTTATTTTATTTGAGATAAGAGTTTCACTCTATCGCCCAGTTGGAGTGCAATGGTGCGAGCTCCGCTCACTGCAACCTCCGCCACCTGGGTTCAAGCGATTCTCCTGCCTCAGCCTCTTGAGTAGCTGGGATTATAGGTGTGCACCACCATGCCTAGCCCATTCTTGTATTTTCAGTAGAGACGGGGTTTCACCATTTCGGCCAGGCTGGTCTCAAATGCCTGACCTCAGGTGATCTGCCCGCCTCGGCCTCCCAAAGTGCTGGGATTACAGGCATGAGTCACTGCGCCCAGCCTATTTCTCTTTTTTTTTTTTTTTTTTTTGAGACAGGGTCTCACTCTGTCACCAGGCCGGGCCGGAGTACAGCGGCACGATCTCAGCTCACTGCAATCTCCACCTCCTGGGTTCAAGCGATTGCACTGCCTCAGCCTCCCAAGTAGCTGGGATTATAGGTGCGTGCCACCACACCTGGCAGAAAAGAAATTAGAAAAGAAAAAAGAAAAGAAATTATAATGGCTGGGTACGGTGGCTCATGCCTATAATACAAACACGTTGGGAGGCTGAGATGGACAGAGTGCATGAGCCCAGGAGTTCACGACAAGCCGTGGCAAAACAGTGAGACCCCATCTCCTTAAAAAATAAAAAAAAAAATTAGCCAGGCATGATGGTGCACACCTGTAGAGTTCCATCTACTTGGGAGGGTAATGTGGGAGGATCACTTAAGCCTGAGAGTATGAAGCTGCAGTGAGCAATGGCTGCACCACTGTACTCCAGCCTGGTAGAGCAAGATCCTGTCTCAAAAGCAAACACGCAAACAAAAATTTGTTGTTTTCATTTAGCACTTCAAACATGTCATGTCATGTCATGTCATTGCATTGCATTGCATTTGGCTTGAAAATTTTTCGATTAGTTTTAAGTACGCAGTAATTTCCATATTTGCTTATCTGACAGTAATGTGTCTTAATTCATTGGCTGCTTTTGGCATTTTATACTTGTCACTGCTTTTGAGGCATCTGGTTATGATATGGCTTGATATGTGTTTTTTTGGTTTGTGTGTATTTCTCTTGCTTGTAATTCTTTTTCTTTTGTTCTGTATATAATATTCAAACTTTTGTTTTAAAACAGGTTTCGCTCCTCTCCAGGATGGAATACAACAGCATGTCCCCTGCTCACTGCAACCTCTGCCTCCCGGGTTCAAGTGATTCCCCTGCCTCAGCTTCCCGAGTAGCTGAGATCCCAGGTGCCCACCATGATGCCCGGCTAATTTTTTTTATTTTTAGAGATGGGGTTTCACCATGTTGGCCAAGCTGGTCGTGAACTCCGGATCTTAGGGGATCCGCCCACCTCAGCCTCCCAAAGTGCTGGGATTACAGGCATGAGCCACCACGGCTGGCCAATATTCATACATTCTTATGCAGCAATGCGGTATTCTGCTACATACATAGAATTGTATTGATCACGTTAAGGTATTTAGAGTTTCCACCACCTTGAGTATTTCTCTCTTTTTTTGTTTTCTGAGATGGAGTCTTGCACTGTTGCCCAGGCTGGAGCCCAGTGGCAGGATCTCGGCTCACTGCAACATCCACCCCCTGGGTTCAAGTGATTCTCACGTCTCAGCCTCCCGAGTAGGTGGGATTACAGGCGCATGCCACCATGCCTGGCTAATTTTTATATTTTTAGTAGAGACGAGGTTTTGCCATGTTGGCCAGGATGGTTTTGAACTCCTGACCTCAAGTGATCCACCCACCTCGGCCTCCCAAAGTGCTGGGATTACAGGCATGAGACACCATGCCCAATCAGTATTTATCATTCCTATGTGCTAGGAACATTGAAGTCTTCTAGCTATTCTGAAATATAAAATGCTAGATGTGGTGGCTCATGCCTGTAATCCCAGCACTTTGGGAGGCCGAGGCAGGCAGATCCACGAGGTCAGAAGATCAAGACCATCCTGGCCAACATGGTGAAACCCCGTCTCTACTAAAAATACAAAATTTAGTTGGGCGCGGTGGCATGCATCTGTAGTCCCAGTTACTTGGGAAGTTGAGGCAGGAGAATCGCTTGACTTATTAACTATAGTCATCCTGCTCTGCTATAGAACACTAGAACTTATTTCTTCTTTTTGAATGTATGTCTCTACTGATCAACTTCTCTCATCCTCCTAAACCTACTATACACACACACACACACACACAAACACACACACACACACCATCATTCCCATTGTTTGCAATTCTTTAAGCTTCTTGACTCTGCATGTTTATAATGTTCTTGCAAATATGAAAACATTTTGTACATTATTTAATCAAATATTTTCACTGGCTGCCTCCTTGTCCTTGCACCCTCCCCCAACACCAGATGGTGCATACATAAATGCCAATGGTGCATACATAAATATTTGATATCATTCCACGGGCCACTGAAATTCTATTCAGTGTGCCCCCTGTTGCCCCCATCCCATCTATTCTATCTGTGCTTCATTTTGCATTGTTTCTATTGCTACATTAAAGGTTGCTGATCTTTTTTCTTTTCTTTTCAAGACAGGGTCTTGTTCTGTCAACCAGGCTAGAATGCAGTGGCACGATCATGGCTCACTGCAACCCCAACCTCCAAGGCTCAAGTGATCCTCCTGCCTCAGCAGCCTCCCAAATAGCTGAGAGTAGGGGCATGCAACACCACGATTTTTTTTTTTTTGGGGGGGGGGCTTTTTTTTGGAGACAGGATCTGGCTCTGTCACCCAGGTTAGAGTGCAGTGGCGCCATCTCTGCTCACTACAACCTCTGCCTCCCAAGTTCAAGTAATTCTGGTGTCTCAGGCTCCCAAGTAGCTGGGAATTACAGGTGCATGCCAACACACCCAGCTAATTTTTGTTAATTTTTAAATTTTTTGTAGAGATAGTTTTTTTTTGTAGAGATGTTGCCCAGGCTGGTCTTGATCTCCTCGACTACAAGAATCCTCCTATCATGGCCTCCCAAAGTGTTGAGATTACAGGTTGGGATTACAAGTGTCAGCCACCACGCCCAGCTTGATCTTTTCCCATGTCTAATATCTTGAAATCACCATCCAGTGATTTCATTTCAGTTGTGTTGTTAATCTCTGAATGTTCATTTGAGTCTTTTTTATATTTTACATTTCTCTTATGTTAATGTTTTCCTTTAAACCCTTGAGTACACTGAGGATATTATAATCATGCCCTTTTCTGCCATTTCCTTCATTCTGTCATTATTGCATCTGTTTCTGTTGTTTGCTCCTTTAAAGATTCTGTAACTGGTCCAGAAGCATAGGAACTGATAATACATGTCCAGAACTCTTACGTAAGTTCAACATTCCTGGGACATCAATACTTGTGATTTGTCTAAACAAACTGGAATTAAAAAAAAAAAAGTTTCCTCAGCATAGATAATTTGAAAAGTACTGACCTAGACTTTTAGGTTCCGGGTTAATATGGACATATTTTCTCTATACTTTGGTTAGTTTCACTTACCAAGGCATTTCATCACCTTTACTTCATTTATCTCTTTCAACGTTTCCTTAAATGGGTCTGCTCATTTCAGTGCTTCATCTAAACTTATTTTAAATATTAAGGTTTGAAAAACCTTCTGATATCAGTATTCTTGACAACAATTTTTGTTATGGCTTTAATATCTGAATAACAGTTTGGTGGGATTTAAAATCTAGGTTATTTCTCTTCAAACCTTAAAAAATGCTCCCAGCACTTTGGGAGGCCGAGACGGGCAGATCACGAGGCCAGGAGATAGAGACCATCTTGGCCGATACGGTGAAACCCCGTCTCTCCTAAAAATAAAAAAAATTAGCTGGGCGTGGTGGCAGGCACCTATAGTCCCAGCTACTCAGGAGGCTGAGGCAGGAGAATGACATGAACTCGGGAGGTGGCGCTTGCAGTGAGCCGAGACTGCACCACTGCACTCCAGCCTGGGCAACAGAACGAGACTCGGTCCCCCCCACCAAAAAAAAAAAAAAGCTAATACATTTTCTGTTTACATTCAAGAGTTACTGCTGAAAAAGTGTGACGCCAATCTAATTCTTCTTCACTTGTTTGTGACTTTTTTTCCCTCATCTCTGCAAGTCTTTAGCATTTTATCTCTGGCAGTCTTATATTTTAACTTTAACGTATGTTGTGTTTCTTCTCTCTTGACTGTGAGCCCCTTTTAATTTGAAATTTCTCACCTCTCTCTTTTCTCTCTCACTTTAATTCTAGAAACCTATTCCTTTTATTCCTTTAAGTATTTATTCTCCACTTAAAAAAAAAAAATTCTCTCCCTTCTTAGATTCCTATTTTCTGGATGTCAATACCTTTATTTCTGTATTTGATAGCTGTTAATTTTTCTTTTATACTTTCTATTTCCTTGTCCTTTTATCCCCGTGAAATATTCTCTTTAATCTTCCAATTAACAATTTTGTTCTTCAAATTGATCAATTCTGTTACTCAACTTTTGTTTGTTTGTTTGTTTTCTCCACGACAGAGTCTCGCTCTATTGCCCAGGGTGGAATGCAGTGGTGCTATCTTGGCTCACTGCAACTTCCACCTCCCAGGTTCAAGCAATTCTCCTGCCTCAGCCTCCTGGGTAGCTGGGATTATAGGCACACGCCACTACACCCAGCTAATGTTTTTGTAGTTTTAGTAGAGACAGGGTTTCACCATGTTGGCCAGGCTGGTTTCGAACTCCTGACCTCGGATGACCCACCTGCCTCAGCCTTCCAAAGCGCTGGGATTACAGGCATGAGCCACCATGCCCGACTCAACTAATTTTTATATTTTTAGTAGAGATGGTGTTTCACCATGTTGGCCAGGTTGGTCTTAAACTCCAGGGTCTCAAGTGATCCGCCCACCTCAGCTTTACACCACCTCAAGATTACAGGAGTGAACCACCATGCCCAGCCTATCCTATGTTTTGTGTTATGTTTTTGATATTGAGTAATTTTTTCTTTTACATTTCATATTATTAGTATCTTCCTCTAATATTTTTAATACATTTATTAGGACAATTTTACATTTGTCATTTGTCTAATCTAGTATTTCTACTACTAATGGCATCTGTAATCCAGTATATTGTTTTTCTTTCCTTTGAATGTTTTCTTTGGTCTGTGTGCTCATTTTCTTCTAGGAAAACACATTTAAGCAATGTATACAGAGGATGTCAGCCCACAATCACTGTCAGCCCCACTGAGCTCAAGACGTACAGGTGGAAAATACCTAAGGTGGAATATTTCAGGCAGCAGAAAACCACAATCACTCATCTTTTCTCAAAACAATTCCTTGGAAAAGTAGCTTCACTATTTTTTCACATGTTAAAGTATCTAAATGGAGACTCTCCTTAGACTATTGTGATAATATGAAATATTTATTTGGTTTTTGTCTCCATTTTCTGACATACAGCTTCTAAAATCCTTGTAGATAAAGGAGCTAGGAGAATCTTTTGTTCTAATATTTGTCCTTTGACTCCTGGTTCCTGACACCGAGTTCCTAAATTCCTTGGAATTTCCTGGGTGACAGAAGACTCCTTTGTTCTAATGAGGCAACCTTGGTGGGCTCCTAGATAGCCCCAGGATGGTGCTTGTTACCAAGGGAACCAACTATGTGTTTAGAGAGTTGGAAAGTTCATAGTCCCACCCCAGACCTCCAGGGAGAGGAGAGGGGCTGAATTGAGTTGATCAACAATGGCCAATTACGTAATCAATGATGCCTATGTAATGAAGTTTCCATAAAGTCCCCCCAAAATAGAGTTTGAATGAGCTTCTAGGCTGGTGTACAATAACACATCCACGTGCCAGGTGGGTGGCACACATATTCACAGGAATGAAAGTTCCTATTCTCTGGACCATTACAGATCCCATCCCATGTATCTTCTTCATCTGGCCACTCATTTGTATCCTTTAAAATATTCTTTGTAATAAATCGGTAAACATAAGTAGTAAGTAAAGTGCTTCTCTGACCTTTGTGAATTGCTGTAGCAAACTAATTGAACATGAGAAAGAGCTGCTTTGCGCCTGATCGGTGAATTTTATAGCTGCTCAGTCGGAAGTATAGGTGACAAACTTACTACCTGCGATTGTCATCTGAAGTGGGAGGCAGTCTTGTGAGATTGAGCCCTCAATCATTGGGATCTGAAGCTAGCTGTAGGTAGATAGCATGAAAAAATAATTCAATTAGAGGACATCCAGCTCATGTCTGCTGAAGAACTGCTGGTGTGTAAGAAAATACCCCAGCTGGGCGCGGTGGCTCAAGCCTGTAATCCCAGCACTTTGGGAGGCTGAGACGGGCGGATCACGAGGTCAGGAGATCGAGACCATCCTGGCTAACACAGTGAAACCCCGTCTCTACTAAAAAAATACAAAAAACTAGCCGGGCGAGGTGACGGGCGCCTGTAGTCCCAGCTACTCGGGAGGCTGAGGCAGGAGAATGACGTAAACCCGGGAGGCGGAGCTTGCAGTGAGCTGAGATCCGGCCACTGTACTCCAGCCCGGGCGACAGAGCGAGACTCCGTCTCAAAAAAAAAAAAAAAGAAAAAAAAGAAAATACCCCAACACATCAGGTGTCAGAAGTGTTTGTTGTGTTGAGCTGATAGTGGGAAAAACAATTTGGTTTGGTTTTTCCTGTATCTCTTACTGACTATAGTGTATTAGCACTGAGAATCTCTGGGTAAGAGACAGGGAAGCAAAATTTCATTTTCTCAATCCACTCAGAGGCAAAGAGCCTCTGCAATATCCTGAATTGACTCCTCAGAATACCAAAGGTCTGAGACTTTACAAGTGTACAGGGGTTAGGCACCTTTACTTCAAAGGGGCGAAGAACTTCAATAATTTCTTTCCTATTTTTTCTTCTGATAGCCAAGAGAATGCCTTCTCTCTTCAACTGGGACAAAGCTTCTATTTCACACACCAGTTCAAAACAGTCTTTCTTCCACTAACCTAGGGGATTTCTCACCATTTGCTCAGATACATTTAGTTTTCCCTTATAACTCTGTTGAAGTTGATCTTGGGCGAGGAAGCCAATAGCCACACTTCTTGAATGTCTTTTAAGGAATCTAAATCAGTTCATTCATTGTAATGATGAAACATTTTCTCACTTGAGTATATTGAGAGGATTTTCCCCCAAAGCTTTCAAAACAGTTCCTTGCATTTTCCTGGCTATTCTTTTTTTTCCTGCATGTTTATTCTCTCTCATGTTGGGAAAGCTCTTTTCAAATGTTGCACATGCCTTGGTTATCAATTTACATAAAAGAGAAAAGAATATGATTAAAATGAGTGGGTGTCAGTTTACTGAGGATGATTTGGTAGTGTCTCACCTAAGGATTCTAAATTTTCAGAATATTTTTTTTCTCTGGAGAATTCAAATTTCTACAAAGACAAAATCCCCCTCCAAACTCTTACTTACAAAAGGCATATGCCAACTTATGCCTATATTATGATCACAAGAGAAGGAAAGTGACTTAGGTGGAAGGGACTCAGTATGATGATTTTAAAGTTGCTAAATTATAAAATAGAAAATGCAAGAAATTAAGATAGAATAAGGTTTAACTTTTTACACTTATTTGAACTGTTAAAAAATTTTCTGGCCAGGCGCGGTGGCGTACTCCCAGAACTTTGGGAGGCCGAGGCAGGTGGATCACAAGGTCTGGAGTTCAAGACCAGCCTGGCCAACATGGTAAAACCCCATCTCTACTAAAAATACAAAAATTAGCCGGGCGTGGTGGTGCGTGCCTGTAGTCCCAGCTTCTCAAGAGGCTGAGGCAGGAGAACTGCTTGAACCTGGAAGGTAGAGGTTGCAGTGAGCCAAGATCACGCCACTGGACTCCAGACTGGGCAATAGAGAGAGATTCCATTTCAAAAAAAAAAAAAAATTTTTTTTCTAAGTTTGTCAAGGCACAGTTGAGAGAAGAACAGAATCTATATCAAATGTTAATATTAATGTAATTAATATATAGATGTATATTAAATATAACTGTTTAAGTATCTAGTCATAAATACAGAGGCAGAGCTGGGAAAAGTATTTAATATATATAAAAATTTAACATACATACATAGATCTATATATGAAAATTAGATAATGTTGAACAAAAAGTAGAGAAGAGAGAAAAGGAAAGAACTGCCTCCTTGGGCAAGACCAAAGAAGCACTGGGTAAGAGTGTGTGAGAGAGTAAAGTTGACAAAGCTATACTGATAGCTATGACGGACAGGTGGTGCCAAAGCTGAAACAAGGAAAAACCTGTTGGCCACAACAAACTAATTAAGCCTAGAAACAACACTGGTGCCGGGTGCAGTGGCTCACACTTGTAATCCTAACACTTTTGGGAGGCCAAGGTGGACACATCACTTGAGGTCAGGAGTTTGAGTCCATCCTGGCCAACACGGTAAAATCTCGTCTCTACTAAAAATACAAAAATTATACAGGCTTGGTGGCGCACACCTGTAATCCCAGCAACTCGGGAGGCTGAGGCAGAAGAATCACCTGAACCTGGGAGGCAGAGGTTGCAGTCAGCTGAGATCGCGCCACTGTACTCCACCCTGGGTGACAGAGCAAGACTGTCTCAAAAAAAGAAAAGGGGGAAAGAAACAGCACTGGTATTTTCTGAAGCACAAGTTAAAAAACAATGTTATCCATTCAAAAACCAGAAGTCATATTGATAAGAGCACAATAAGGTGAGGCACATAAAACTAAAAAAATTCAAGGCATACTTAGATGTGATATAAAATGAGATGGCTAGTACAAAGGCCTGCAGGGGTCATCTTGTGCATTCTCTCAATCTTCAAATGTCTTTATGTTAGGGTTCTCCACAAAAACAGGACCAATGGAGTGTCAGCATATTTGTGTGTGTTTCTGTGTGTGTAGGCATATGTGTGTGTGTGTATGCATATATATAGGTTCATTATCTCATACGATTATGAAGGCCAAAATCCCATGATCTGCAGCCCGCAAGCTGGAGGAAACAGGAAAGCCAGTGGTGTGTCTTGGTACAAGGCTGAAGAATGAAGAACCAGGAGCACCCACATCTGAAGGCAGGAGAAGAAGGATGTTCCAGCTCAGGAAGAGCCAATTCATCCTTTGTCTGCCTTTTTTTTTTTTTCCTACGTGGGCCCCCAAAGGATGGACAATATCTGTCCACATGGATAAGGGTGGTCTTCTCTACTCAGTCTACTAGCTCAAATGCTAATCTCTTCAGGAAACACCCTCACAGACACAGTCAGAAATAATATCTTATCAGTATCTGGGTATCCCGTGGCCCAGTCAAGCTTACAACACAAAATGAACCATCAGAGTCCTCAAACAACACTATCTTGTATATCCTTAAAACAGAGAAACCAAGGTAAAGGAAGTAAACAGCTAAACCAAAAATCAAGCTCGTGTCTATCTAAATCAAGAGCTCAAACACAAATGCCAACTAAGATTCTGTGGAGGAGATAACAGTACAAAATTGGGCCCTTGCTCCAAGAAAGTTCCTGCAGACGGAGATCAGATTTATAGACACCAAACAATACAAACCCTGTATTATTCTATATTGACTACAACTTATAAACAAAGAAGCCTAGAGGAAAGAAAGATTCAGAATTAAACAGATTCCTTCATTCAATGAATGCTTCCTAAGAATCTGATATGTGACAAGCACTGGTAAAAACAAAGTCAAAGCAGCGTGTTAACAAACTTCCTACCTACAGAGCTCACAATCCTGTGTGAGTGTAGAAATGGCAATAAACAAGTAAACAGGTATGGCAGATGATGATAAGTGATTTAGAGAAAAATAAGTATTTTCGGGAAGAAAAGAGGTTCCAGGGTGGTGGTTTATATAGGGTAGTCATTGCATGTAAGTCTAATCAGAAAATGTTTAATAGAAAAGATAGAACTTGAACTAGGCTTTGAGCTAGACTTTGAGTTAAACTGTAAATTGCTGGAGTCATGAAATCCTTGGCTTGCTTCATACAAACCAAACATAGATTTTTACTGTCAGCTGGCTATCTACACCTAAAGCCATCATAGGTGGCCTTTATTCTCATAAAATGACAAAGATACATATAATCTAATTCTTAATATTACAAACTCAGACACCTGATTTTGTAAGCATACTGAGACTAGATGTCCTCTGAGGGACAAACTTAGTAATCGAGCTCATAGATACTGATATATAAACCAGAATGCAAATTTATTACTTTAAAATGATAATTATTAGCTGTTAATTAGTGTAGAAAGCATGGGGATTAACAAATAATACAAACTTTTTGTAGGAAAGCTAAATCAAAATATTACTTGATAAACACAAATGATGTAAAATAGAGGAATAATAAACCCAAGAATAGTAGAATAGGGTTTCTTCTACCTCAGTGTTTTTGTTTTTTGTTTTGTTTTGCTTTGAGACAGAGTTTGGCTCTGTCACCCAGGATGGAGTGCTGTGGGGAAACCACAGCTCACTGCAGCCTCAACCTCCATGCTCAAGTAATTCACCCACTTCAGCCTCTGCAGCAGCTGAGACCACAGGCACACACCACCCACCCAGCTAATTTCTCCGACAGTGTTTAAATGAGCAATGTCAACTTCTGGCTCTTTGGACCTCTCTTTTCCGTATCTAGAGCCTAAAAAGAACTTCTTTTTTCTTTCCTTCTAAATTCAAAAACGGAGTAAATACAACTGATTAG
Organism: Papio anubis; assembly: GCF_008728515.1. Classification (NCBI taxonomy): domain Eukaryota; kingdom Metazoa; phylum Chordata; class Mammalia; order Primates; family Cercopithecidae; genus Papio; species Papio anubis. The sequence goes on from NC_044986.1 coordinate 59,510,204, forward strand.
ATATCTAACTACTAAATTCAATTATATTTTAGTACCATCTCTCAAGTTCCTTTAGTATGTACTTGACATTCAGTTAACTTATAACTGATAACAGTTAATTTACCTAAAAATATTTCATTTATTCTGGACACAGTTAAACATAATTCTTGCTAGAATAAACTGTAAGTTTAAATCTCAGTGAACTATTTTATTTCCAACTTTTTAGGGATCATATAGTTGTTTCCATATCCTCCAATGTCTTAATGTATATATTCTATGTAGATCAACATACTTATATTTATTCCATCTACATATTAACTGCTAAATCCATCACAGTACAGTTGTTTTTTGAATTATAAAAAAATTATTTTAAACAACAGCAGCAATATAATGAAGACAAAGATGCATATGTGAGCATAATATATTTTAGTACAACCAAGAACATATTTCATGTAATGAAGTATACATATAGGGGAACAATGAGCAACATGAATAGGTGACAAGTAAGAAATTACATTTGTAATAGACAGGGAAGTGTAACAATTTCTGAGAAGTGTAATAACACAGTGAAAGCCATGTTTAAAGATGATAAAATGGCTGGGCGCCATGGCTCACACCTGTAATCCCAGCACTTTGGGAGGCCAAGACAGGCAGATCATTTGAGGTCAGGAGTTTAAGACCAGCCTGACCAACATGGTGAAACCCTGTCTCTACTAAAAATACACTGTATTCCAACTGGGAGACAGAGCACAATTCCATCTCAAAAATAAATAAATAAATAAAGATAATAAAATATGAGAGCAATTTATTACAACGGCTAGAAATTAGTAACGTTGTGAGATACTGCCTATAAAGCCTAACATGGAATACTGAAGGTCCACATCAGACTGGTGGAGGCTGACAGGAGGACAGACATTGGACACTGACACATTCCTTAAAATACCAGGAGCTGGGCCAGGTGCAGTGGCTCACGCCTGTAATCCCAGAACTTCAGGAGGCCGAGGCAGGTGGATCACCCGAGGTCAGAAGTTCAAGACCAGTCTGACCAACATGGAGAAACCCTGTCTCTACTAAAAATACAAAATCAGTTGAGCGTGGTGGTGGATGCCTATAATCCCAGCTAATCGGGATGCTGACGCAGGAGAATCGCTTGAACCCAGGAAGCAGAGGCTGCAGTGAGCCGAGACCATGCCATTGCACTCCAGCCTGGGCAACAAGAGTGAAACTCCATCTCAAAACAAAAACAAAAACAAAAAACAAAAAAACAAAACCAGGGGCTGGACATGGTAGCTCACGCCTGTAATCCCAGCACTTTGGGAGACCGAGGCAGGAAAATTGCTTGAGTCCAGGAGTTCACGATTAGCCTAGGCAACACAGTGAGAACCCGTCTCTACAAAAAATACAAAAATTAGCCCGGTGTGGTAGCACCCACCTGTAGTCCCAGCGACAGAGGAGGCTGAGGCAGAAGAATCGCTTGAGCCCAAGAGGCTGATGCTACAGTGAACTGTGAAAGCACCACTGCACTCCAGTATGAGCCACAGACTGAGACCCTGCCTCAAAACAAAACAAAACAAAACAAACAAAAAAACAGGAGCACCTATAACCTGAAAAGGGACAAGTGTTATAAGAACATAGTAATAATAATATCTGCGGCTAAAAGACACGTTTCTATGTAAACATGCTTCACCTTCATTCCAATACTTTGCTTCATTAATGTAAATAAACCTACACAACTGTGGTTTTATCTGCTGAAATTCAATTTCTAAAAGGATGAAACAAATAGAGAAAGTTACTTCATTGCCATTATATATTCATATCCCCTACCCCCAAGTAAGAGCCTTTTAGTGCTGGCAGAAGAATAAATTTCCAGGGTTCAAGCAACTCTCCTGCCTCAGCCTCCAAAGTAGCTGGGATTCCAGGCATGCGCCACCACGGCCAGCTAATTTTTGTATTTTTAGTAGAGATGGGGTTTCGCCATGTTGGCCAGGCTGGCCTCAAACTCTCGACCTCAGGTGATCCACCCGGCTCGGCCTCCCAAAGTGTTGGGACTACAGGCGTGAGCCACCACGCCTAGGCTTACTACTTTTCTAAAAAATTTCAGCCGGGCATGGTGGGTTCACACCTGTTATCCCAGTACTTTGGGAGGCCGAGGCAAGCGGATCACCTGAGATCAGGAGTTCAAGACCAGCCTGACCAACATGGAAAAACTTCATCTCTACTAAAAAAATACAAAATTAGCTGGGCGTGGTGGCGCATGCCTGGAATCCCAGCTACTTTGGAGGCTGAGGCAGGAGAACTGCTTGAACCCTGGAGTCGGAGGTTGCAGTAAGCCGCGACTGTGCCATTGTACTACAGCCTGAGTGACTAAAGCAAAACTCCATCTCAAAAAAAAAAAAAGAATAGAAAAGAAATATATAAAAATGCTATCCAATTTACCTTGTCAAACACATTAAAAATTTTAGAGGATTAGGGCAAAAAGCCACCAATATGTTGATAACCTTTGATTTTGCATTTACTTAAAAAAGAGCTCCTACTGCAAATTAATTACAAACTGAAATACACTTTATAAATGAGGTGAATAACACTATATATATATATATATATATATATATATTTTTTTTTTTTTTTTTTTTTTTTTTTTGAGGCGGAGTCTCGCTCTGTCACCCAGGCTGGAGTGCAGTGGCCGGATCTCAGCTCACTGCAAGCTCCACCTCCCGGGTTCACGCCATTCTCCTGCCTCAGCCTCCCGAGTAGCTGGGACTACAGGCGCCCGCCACCATGCCCGGCTAGTTTTTTGTATTTTTTTTAGTAGAGACGGGGTTTCACCGTGTTAGCCAGGATGGTCTTGATCTCCTGACCTCGTGATCCGCCCATCTCGGCCTCCCAAAGTGCTGGGATTACAGGCGTGAGCCACCGCGCCCGGCGAATAACACTATATTTGTAGACATGTGATGTTTTGTCTGTATTTCTAGTTTTGTTGGTGAGCACTTTATGTCATGGCTGTTTCATATCAGAAGTAATTTTCCATTCAAACAACTGAAATTTGCAACATACACATACATAAATGCGTAAATATGGGAACAATTCTCATCTGAAACTAAATGTTTTCCCTTTTAGACTGTGTATTTTGAGGGTGTAGAGACATGTGTTTACATCTTTGTATTCCAACTTAAATACTTGGCACATACTATAATCTACTAAATAGCTAGTAAGTAGAATTATACAAAAATGTCTAACTCAGTTTAATATGTACTTTAATTTTGCTAAAAAGAGGGCTGTTTTAATTTATCTGGGACATTTATTCTCATTACTTTTATTAGTAAGTAAATGTACATTATATTTTAATTGCATTTCACAAGATCTAGGATTACACTATCATTTCCACAGTGGCAGTGGAACTTGTGAAAACACAGTATTCATGTACTAGAAATTATCTTCACTATTAGCAGTGAAAAATTGGCCAGGTGCCCTGGTTCATGCCTATAATCCCAGCACTTTGAGAGGCTGAGGTGGGAGAACTGCTTGAGCCCAGGAGGTCAAGACCAGCGTGGGCAACATGGTAAAACCCTGTTTCTACAAAAAACACGAAAATTAGCCAGGCTTGGTGGCATGTGCCTGTAATCCCAGCTACTCAGGAGACTGAGGTGGGGGAGAACTGCTTGAGCCTGGGAGGTGGAAACTTTAGTAAGCCATGATCGAGCCACTGAACTCCAGCCTAGGCAACAGGGAGACCCTGTTTCCAAAAAAAAAAAACCAAAACCCAAAAAACTAATTAAAGACTATCAATCATCTTCTCAAAAACTCCTAAAAGGTATTTTGAAGACTGTGAATAAATTCTGTTACTCATTTTTGTGAGAGGATAAGCTAGCAACAGGGCCTGAACAATTATTCAGAAACTTGGGCGAATAAGCAAAACTATCTCCATGAATTGAAAAAAAAAGAAAAAAAAATGATATCAACTGAAAAAGTCAACTGTGGGTCCACCACAAAAACACTAAAAAAAAAAAAAAAAAAACATGTCAGCAACAATACACTAAACTTGACAAATACATAAAAACAAATACACATATGTATATACAAATGGTCTCTGACTTAGAATGGTTCAACTCAGAATTTTTTGACTTTACGACAATGCAAAAGCAATACACATTCAGTAGAAATCGTAGTTTAAATTTTGATATTTTCCCAAGCTAGTGATACAGAGTTGATACTCTGTTTCAAAGTGGATTAGCAGGAGTAAGCCACAGCTCCCCGTCAGCCACACTATTACGAAGGGTAAACAACAGAAATTCTACAGTTTATTGTGTTGCCTGATGATTTTGCCCAACTGTAGGGTAATGTAAGTGTTCTGAGCATGCTTTTTTGTTTGTTTTTGTTTTGCTTTGTTTTTTGAGACAGAGTCTCGCTCTGTCATCCAGGCTGGAGTGCAGTGGTATGATCTAGGCTCACTGCAACCTCCGCCTCCTGGGTTCAAACAATTCTCGTGTCTCAGCCTCCCGAGTAGCTGGGACTACAGGCGCGCACCACCAGGCCCAGCTAATTTTTTATATTTTTAGTAGAGACGGGGTTTCACCATGTTGGCCAGGCTGGTCTCAAACTCCTGATTTCAGGTGATCCACCTGCCCTGACCTCCCAAAGTGCTGGGACTACAGGCATAAGCCACCATGCCTGGCCCTGAGCATGTTTAAAGGCAGGCTACCCTAAGTTATGATGTTCGGTAGATTAAGTGTACTAAATGCATTTTCAATTTAGAATATTTTCACAACTTACAATGGTTTTTAGAATTTAACGTAACTCAAAGAACATGTGTATATGCTTAGTAAGAGAACACATGAAAATAATTCCATTTATGTAGAAGAAAATGGTATCTTTCTAGTTTACCATAATGCTTTACCATTCATGTTCTACTCTGTTTTAAACATGAAAGTATTATATATTCATGATTTTAAATTTTATAAGAATCTAAAGGTTTATTATATATAAAGAGAAAATGGCAAAGGGAGAGAATCAAAGATAGAGTATATCTACACTTTCTTCCTCTTAATGTTCATGTATTTAAAATACTGAAGTTCCTACTCTCCTTTCTATTATCATCTTTTCTTTCTCTTCGTAAGATTATTTCTATTGTTTAGCCTACCTATATCTCATTTGTTCTACCAGATGCTAATGATCCACTTCCTTTACACAGATAATATTCTAAAATCAAAAGTTAAAACTATTTCCTCTTTAACAGTCCTCCTCTTTGTATTTCTGAAATTTGGCTTTACCTTCAATGTTCCACTAAAATGCCCAGAATAACACAGCGCTTACTCCAAAAGACTTATTGTTCTTATTTTTCCTTTCTAAAATAATTTTAGAATCTAATCATCTCACATCTCTGATACAAACTGTTCAAGGTAGGCATTCCTCTAAGGCTCTGCACAGTCTATTATTCTATGACCGGTATACTCCTCACCCACTTACTTGACTTCATTATCTTCATGTATCACTTTCATTTTGAATCCCAAATTCATAGTAATAATTTATCTGTTTTCTAAAATATGTACTACCAACAGAAAATTTTCAACGTTAGTATCTCAAGCATTTAAAATATAATATGCTAAAACAAAGTTTTTCCTCTCCTTCATTTCTTATTATTCTCCTAGACTCTGGTTTCAAACATAACACTTTTTGTGTATGTGGTCAGCTCATTTCTGCCTGAGCTTTCTGCTTTACCTCTTGGCCTATAAAAATATGTCCAGTCCTCTGTTAAAACTCTTAAACCCACTTCTCATTACTTTTTTCCTATCAAAATTCAATTTTACTTACGTCAAAATCCTTGTCCTACAAAATTATATGTGAAACCGCACAATCAGAATTACATTTCCAATACACTGGCTTACGTGGCTTTTCATTTGCTTGCCCTATTTTTTCCACTTTTAGATTATGAGGTTTTAACTTGCGATTCAAAGATACACTTCAGGGAAGTCCACAAATCCACTGATATTCTATGCAAAACTGTTGGCCTGCATTTGTTTCTAGTGTGATCCAGATGTTTTATCAGAATGTGCGATAACTTCAACACTTCAATAAATATATATATATACACAGAGAGAGAGAGAGACAGTCTCGCTCTGTTGCCCAGGCTAGAGTACAGTGGTACAATCTCGGCTCGCTGTAACCTCTGCTTCTCAGGTTCAAGGGATTCCCACGCCTCAGCCTCCCAAGAAGCTGGGACCAGAGGCATGCGCCACCATCCCCAGCTAATTTTTCTGTATTTTTAGTAGAGATGGGGTTTCGCCATACTGGCCGGCCTGGTCTCAAACTCCTGACCTCAAGTGATCCACCCGCCTCAGCCTCCCAAAGTGCTGGGATTACATACACGAGCCACAGCGCCCAATCTTTTAACAACCAACATACCATAGATTACTGTATATTCCCAGGGCATACATACTACTCATAATCACTACATGCTCAGAAAGTAACTGCCTATTCTTCACTTACATACTAGTATGTGTATCTCAAAAACCGGTTAACTTCTTACTTTCCACAAGATAACAGCCAACATTTTTCTAACATTATACCATTTACCCTAACTAAAAAACAAAACCAAACTCTATATTAACATTGACTAGATGAAGTCTAAGTTAGGCATGACATCAGGCTTCTAAGTGGACCTCAAAATATGAGTCCTACAAGAAAATGCAGCTTATGTAAGTAAGAAAAAGGTTAAGCTGGATAAGCCACTGTATATGTCACTAAATTCCATGTCAATTCATGATTTCTAGCAATTCCCCAAAATTTAATACGATGCACCAACTCTATATTGATATAACCAATAAGATAATTCAGATGCAGACATCTCAAGCACCATGTCAGATAATGAAAACACCTAAGTATCACCTGTGTAACGAATACTGGATCCTCATAATAATGGAGGAATAGACTGCAACCTTGGTGCCAGACTCAGTTTAATTAAATCAAGATGGCAAAGAAAGCAGAGAAAGAAATGAATGGGAAACAGATCTAGTAATAGCTCTGTAACTTACCAATTGTGTGAATTTAGGCCTCATTTAACCTTCCAGGTTTCTCAATTACAGAGATATCTTACATATTACTTAAATGCCTGATAAATAGTATCAATGATTATAATTATCAATTAGATTTCAAAAAGTAATAATCACCTCTATGTTCCATTTATTTTTATAGGTTAAAGAATCACTTTTCAAATGAAAGGAATTCAAATGAATATGCTAGGTTGAAAGTTACACATATTTGATTTTTCAACTAACTAGCTCTATGAGGTAGAGCTTTTTAACTTATGCTCTCTAGGAATACTGATCTATCGAAGTGAAAGGCTTAGATTCATTGTTTCTATTATCATTTCCAGTTTTAAACCATTATGCCAATTATCAGACCACAATGCATACCATGAATGACAACCCATTTCTCAAAAATAAAAAAAGCAAACCTGTATATTCTATCAGCATTGTTTAACCTTAATTAACCAGAAATACTTCCAGAAAGAAAAAGTTTTTATAACATTGGCATATTTTCTTCATAATATAGTACAATATACAAAATTAATAGATTCTTAGCATTTTTCTATCTACAAATGAAAAACTGTTGACTTTTAAAAGGCATGATGTAAAATTTTTAAAACAAATCACGTAATACAGCTTAAGAAAAACAATATCCGTTCTCCCATTTCTTGTATATGAGAAAGGCAGGGCTGGGTGCAGTGGCTCACACTTGTAATCCCAGCACTTAGGGAGGCCAAGGCAAGAGGATCACTTGAATTTAGGAGTTGGAGAACAGCCCAGGCAACAGAGTGCAACCTCCTCTCTACAAAAAGTAAGAAAAATTAGCCAGGCATGGCGGCTGTAGTCCCAATGACTTAGGGGGCTGGAGCAGGAGAAGGGCTTGGCCTAGGAGGTTGAGGCTGCAACGATTGCACTCCAGCCTGGAAACAAAGTGAGACAAAAAAAAAACAAAGACAGACAGACAGATAGAAAGATGAAAGAAAAGAAAGAAAAGAAAGAGGAAGGAAGGAAGGAAGGAAGGAAGGAAGGAAGGAAGGAAGGAAGGAAGGAAGGAAGGAAGGAAGGAAGGAGGAAGGAAGGAGGGGGGGAAGGAAGGAGGAAGGAGGGAAGGGAAGGAGGGAAGGAGGGAAGGAGGGAAGGAAGGAAGGGAAGGAAGGAAGGAGGGAAGGAGGGAAGGAGGGAAGGAAGGAGGGAAGGAGGAGGAGGGAGGGAGGGGAGAGAAAGAACAAAACACTATTACTAACCATAAATGTCTCCCAAAGCATGAATCTGAATAAAATGTTACCATCTTGTGAACTCACTCACTGCTCTGCAAAAACTTCTAATTTAGTTGTAATCTACATGACAATTATGAGGCAGAAACCTAAGAGCATTGCACACATAATTATTCTTCTGTAAAAAAAGGAAGAAAAGGCTTCTACACTATCTCTTCATTTGAGCACTTAAAATTGTCAGAGATTTTTACAACCCTTGCAAATGAAACGTAAGGGTTATTTTTTCACCTTGATATAATTTCTTAAATTTTGAATATTTAAATACGTACACTTTTTCCAGGAAAATATCTATAGACAGTTTTCTAAATCCAAATACCAAAAAGGAAATCACAAAGCAGATCAAGGAAGAAATATAATTTATTCAAATCAGAGGATATTTGGTATACTGATAAAAAGCAAATAAGTAACAGAAGTGATTCACACTGCACTCCTAAATAACCTTCAAAGACTGTACTGACACAAGACTTGTTACAAAATATATGAGATGCTGACCCAAGAAGAGGTGGTAGACATATTCCATTATTCTTCAGCATGTACTACTTTTCCAGTACTGTTAAATGTGACTAGAATCACAAGTTTTGATGAATAAAGGAGAGACACAACATGGTTTTTGCTGTTTTCTTCTGAATATAAATTTGTGTTCAATTTTAAATGACTGATGTAACTGTTTTTAGATTAGGGAAAGCACATGTAATTTGGATTTCATTTAATAAATCAAATCATACCATCTTAATGTTCATTAAAATATTAATGAACACAGATGAATATAATCTATACTTACATATGTCAGGAATACATTCCAGAGATTTTTGAGTTTTAAAAAATTATCTATTTTGTTTTCAAATCTTGTTCCACCCAGCACTTTGGGAGGCCGAGGCAGGTGGATAGCTTGAGCTCAGGAGTTCAAGACCTGCCTGGGCAACATGGTGAAACCCTGTCTCTACAAAAAATACAAAACTTAGCTAGGCGTGGTGGTATGTCCTGTAGTCCCAGCTACTCAGGAGGCTGAGCTGGGAGGATCACATGAGCCCAGGAGGTGAAGGCTGCAGGGAGCTGAGATTATGCTAATGCACTACAGCCTGGGTAATAGAGTGAGATTGTGTCTTTTGAGACAGAGACTGAAACTCACTCTGCCACCCAGGCTGGAGGGGTGGTGTGATCTCGGCTAACTGTGACCTCCACCTCCAGGTTCAGACGACTCTCAGGCCTCAGTCTCCCAAGTAGTTGGGACTACAGGTGCACATCACCACATCCGGCTAATTTTTGTATTTTTAGTAAGACAGGGTTTCACCATGTTGGCCAGGCTGTTCTCAAACTCCTGACTCCAGGTGATCCTCCCACCTCTGCCTCCCCAAAGTGCTGGGATTACAGGCACGAGCCACCATGCCCAGCCAAGACTTTGTCTTAAAAAAAAAAAAAAAAAAAAAAAAATTCTTGTTCCTAACTAAGGAGTTCCAGTCCTTCACAAAACAGAACTGACCCAGAAAAATGGAGACACCACCTCACAGGTAGTAAGGTCAGACACTGACAAAGTGCCTCTGAATGTTGCTATCAGAGATTGTTGTTCCAGCTGGCTTCAACCTAGACAATAAAAGCTGTAAGACAATCAACCTAGATACCCCGTTTAAAAATGGTGATAATGTAGGCATGGGGGCAAAGCAATAGAAAAAAAGACCTCTGCGCTACCATATGTTGAAAATATAAAGAAGTGCTTAATATTCCAGTTAAAAAGCTAAATATTCCACTTAACATTTGATTAAAAAGAAAATTGATTCCAAATATAATTCCCCTTAAAAGTTGGCATTTTCATTGCAATGTGCAATCTGAACCATCATACTTGCTTGTTTTGTTATGAGACAAAGCCTTACTCTGACGCCCAGGCTGTAATGCAGTGACACAATCTCAGCTCACCGCAAGCTCCGCCTCCAGGGTTCAAGCCATTCTCCTGCCTCAGCCTCCCAAGTAGCTAGGATTACAGGCATGTGCCCCTGCGCCCAGCTAATTTTTGTATTTTTAGTAGAGATGGGGTTTCACCACGTTGGCCAGGCTGTTCTCAAACTCCTGACCTCAGGTGATCCTCCCACCTCTGTCTCCCAAAGTGTTGAGATTACAGACGTGAACCACGGCACTGGCTTAATACTTTCTTTAAAAAAAAAAAAAAAAAAAAGAACCTTGGCTGGGCGCTGTGGCTCACGCCTATAATCCCAGCACTTTGCGAGGCCAACGCAGACAGATCACCTGAGGTCAGGAGTACAAGAACAGCCTGGCCAACATGTTGAAAACCCATCTCTACTTAAAATACAAAAATTAGCTGGGCGAGGTAGCTTGTGCCTGTAGTCCCAGCTACTCGGGAGGCTGAGGCAGGAGATTTGCTCGAAACTGGGAGGCGGCGGTTGCAGTGAGCCGAGGTCGTGCCACTGTACTCCAACCTGGGTGACAAAGTGAGCCTCTGTCGAAAGAAGGAAAGGAAAGGAAAAGGAAAGGGAAAGGGAAAGAAGGAAGGAAGAAAGAAAGAAAAGAAAAGAGAGAGAAAGACAGAGAAAGAGCAAGAGAGAGAAAGAAAAGAGAAAGAAAAAAGAAAAGAAAAGAAGAAAAGGAAAGGAAAAGGAAAAGGAAAAGGAAAAGGAAGGAAAGGAAAGGAAAGGAAAGGAAAGGAAAGGAAAGGAAAGGAAAAGAAAATCCACCACTGTTACAATAATCCACTAACAGTGGCAATCCTGTTACTTGGGGAAACCTCATACAGATCACAGATTCCCTCATTCTTCCTACCACATGAGGAAGAGCAAGCTGATGAGCCAGAAAATGTGTGATCATGCTCTCATGCCCTTTTCTCCCAGAGGTAAAGTATATTTAGTGACATTCTGTTGTTATTACTATAGTAAGAAAACTCTTCACATTCACAAAGTAGTTGGTAATTTAAAACTGTAAACTAAAATAACTTCATATTCATTGTCTTAATCACCATAAAAGTCTCAAGATGAAGATGTTGCAAGTAAAACTATAAGAGGTTAAATAACATATAAGCTCATCATCTTAATAAAGAAAGCTAGGACTAAAATCCATGTCAGCTGACCACTAACCCGAGTTTTCTTTTCACAGCGGTAAAAATGAAAGGCCAACATAAAAAAACAGAAATACTATTTTTAAAGAGTTTATCTGCAGCTCTTTAGAGCAGATCTGAATATCATCAGTTTTAAGAAACAGAGTCTCACTTTGTTACTCAGGCTGGAGTGCACTGGAGTAATCGGATCTCACTGCAGCTCAAGTTCCTGGGCTCAAGCCTCCTCCTGCCTCAGCCTCCCAAGTAGCTGGGACTACAAAGGTGCACCACCATGCCCAGCTTATTTAAAAAATTCTTGTAAGATGAAGTTTTGCCATGTTGCCCAGGTTGGTCTTGAACTCTTAGCCTCAATAAATTATTCTGTCTCAGCCTCCCAAAGTGCTGGGATTACAGACATGAGCCACCATTATCAGCCCTTAATTTGGATTTTAATGATTTGTTTTGTTGTTGTTGCCTGGCTGTTTTTAGAACTTTTCAGATAAAATTTAAGTAGGTATCACTAAGACAGACCTAGATATAGTGGCATCATTTCAAGGAAGCTTAAGGGTTGACTACACATGCTACCTTAGCCACTACAAACTTTAAACATTTTGGAATAATCAAGTATCTTTCTGCTCTTTAGCTTTTTCTTTTTCTTTCTTTTTTTTTTTTTTATCTTTGAGATGGAGTTTCGCTCTTGTTGCCCAGGCTGGAGTGCAATGGTGCAATCTCAGCTCACCGCAACCTCTGCCTCCTGGGTTCAAGCGATTCTCCTGCCTCAGCCTCCCAAGTAGTTGGGATTACAGGCATGTACCACCATGCCCAGCTAATTTTGTGTTTTTAGTAGAGATGGGGTTTACTCCATATTGGTCTGGCTGGTCTTTAACTCTCGACCTCAGGTGATCCACACACCTTAGCCTCCCAAAGCGCTGGGATTATAGGCATCGTGAGCCACTATACCCAGCCTTTAGTTTTTCCTTTAGTTTAATTCTTCATCTTGTGTAGTACAAAAGATTATTGTTTCAATTTATGAAGATGTGAGAATGAGCAAATATGTTTTCTTCATCCCAATAGAGGCCTCTTGCTTATGGTAAACAAACAAAAAATATATTTCCATTACCATTCCACAAGCTGATACATATACCACTTTACCACCTACCTAACAGATCTAGCCAGCCCAACAGGGAGAGGATGGTACTGTATAAACCAACGTAAAGGAGCAAATTAAGAGATTTCACTGAAGAGACCTATTGCACTAAGGCAAATACAGGCATCTTTGGAAACAGAACTGTAAGCAGTTATATACTAGCTGTATCCTGTATTTTTCTTTAAACCATTTCTCCTTCTTAGACATAAAATCAAGAAAAGTGAGAGTGATAAACAAAAATAGAGCTTCAACTAAACCTTGAAAAAATAACACTTGCATATACACAGTATGAGAAGATAGTGGAGGAATGAACAAAACACATTGCAGGCTGAGATAATGACCAGAGTAGAGGCAAAAACAAGAATATATTAAGTATATAGGTTGAGGCCAGGTGTGCTGGCTCACGCCTGTAATCCCAGCACTTTCAGAGGCAGAGACGGGAGGATTGCTTGAGTCAGGGAGTTCAAGACCAGCCTGGGCAACATAGTGAGACCGCCATCTCTACTTTTTAAAAAAATATTACATGTAGGCCAGGCGCAGTGGCTCGCGCCTATAATCCCAGCACTTTGGGAGGTCAAGGCAGGTGGATCACTTGAGGTCAGGAGTTCGAGACCAGCCTGGACAACATAGGGAAACCAAGTCTCTACCAAAAATACAAATATCAGCCAGATGTGGTTTCACAAACATTCTGTACCAGTAGCTCACATTCACTGCAGAGAAGCTAGACTGAATGATGACCGCAAGATTTTCTTATTCCTTGACAACTGTTCTAATTATCCTTCAGGTGAAATTCTCATTACAGGCATGCACCTGTAGTCCCAGCTACTTGAGACGCTGAGGCAGGAGAAATGCTTGAACCCAGGAGGCGGAGGTTGCAGTGAGCTGAGATAGCACCACTGCACTCCAGTCTGGGTGACAGAGCAATACTTCATCTCAATAAATAAATAAATAATAAGTAAATTACACATACATAGGTTGGGCATCCCTAATCTGAAAATCTGATGTCTGAGCATCAAAATGACAACACAAGTGGAAATTTCCACACCTGACCTCATGTGACAGTTCACAGACAAAATGCAGGCATACAACACACAGTTTATTCAGCAACCCTGAGGGGAAAAAGACCCTCTCAGCCCCCTTTAGCCGCAATATATCTTTTCTGAATATGCCCAGATTACTGCACACATGTGTGCACATAAAGGTGGCCAAAATGGCACATACACAGGCAGGACATGACAATGGCAGGCCCCACATGGAGCATTCCTATGTGCATTCCTAACTGTGTGTGGGGTTTTTTTTTTTTTTTTTTTTTAACTTATTCTCTGCTCTGTGATGTAAAGATACTATTTAAAATGTCAAAAAGTCCTAAGATATTCCTATGGGTAATGGTTATTAAAAAAAAAAGAGAAGGCATTTATGTTTACATCACAGAAAGTCAAGTTCTTAGAGAAACTGGATAGCAGTGTAACTGTAACTTGTCTTACAGAACAGTATGGAGATGGCATGACCACCATATATTAATACAACGTGAAGAAACAAAAGGATAGGCCAGGCGCAGTGGCTCACGCCTGTAATCCCAGCACTTTGGGAGGCCAAGGCAGGTGGATCATCTGAGGTCAGGAGTTCGAGACTAGCCTGGCCAACATGGTGAAGCCCCATCTCTACTAAAAATACAAAAATTAGCTGGGTGTGGTGGCGGGTGCCTGTAATCCCAGCTATTCGGGAGGATGAGGCAGGAGAATCACTTGAACCCAGGAGGTGGAGGCTGCAGTGAGCCAAAATCGCACCACTGCACTCCAGTCTGGGTGATGAGAGCAAGACTCCATCTTAAAAAAAAAAAAAGAAGAAGAAGAAACAAAAGATAGTTACATGGTGAAACTGATAAACAGAAGTTAGTGAGAAATGCTGTACAAAGCTAAAAATGAAGATCTCAGCTGTATATTAAAAGAATGAATCCAACAGTGTTACAGTGAACAAATACCACTTGATAGTATTCTGATCATGACACCAACAAATATCCATCAGGATGAGCTGAAAAACTGAAGGGAACTATAAATATTCAATAAGTGGGTTGCACAAATTTATGAAAAGACACAGTATTGCATATTTAAAGGTCTGTGGTGATAAAGCATCTGCTGATCATGAAGCAGTAGAGAAATTCATTGACAAATTTGCCAAAGTCATTGCTTATGAAAATTTGACACCAGAACAAACCTATAATACTGATGAAACACCAATGTTGTGGCGTTATTGCCCTAGAAAGACACTGACTACAGCTGATGAGACAGTCTCTACAGGAATTAAGGATGCCAAGGACAGAATAACTGTGTTGGGATATGTCAATACAACAGATACAACAGGTATACATAAATATACACTTTCTATGATATGCAAAAGCTTGTGTCCTCCCTGTTTTCAAGGAGTGAATTTCTTACCAGTACGTATTAAGCTAAAAAAAAAGGCATAGGTCACCAGGGACATCTTTTTTGACTGATTTCACAAACATTCTGCACCAGTAGCTCATGTTCACTGGAGAGAAGCTGGACTGAATGATAACTGCAAGATTTTCTTATTCCTTGACAACTGTTCTAATTATCCTTCAGCTGAAATTATCATTGAAAATAATGTTCGTGGCATGTACTTCCCCCCAAATGTGACTTCATTAATTCAGCCATGTGACAAAGGTATCCCTAGATCAATAACGAGTAAATATAAAAACACTTTCTTGAATGGTATGCTAAGAGCAGTAAAACAGAATTGAAGGTGTGGAAGGTTTTCAAAAAAGTTTCAGCATGAAGGATGCCACATATGCTGTTGCCAACACTTTGAACACAGTTACCAATGATGCAGTTATGCGTGCCTGTGACTATATTCAGTGATGATGGTGAACAAAGTGGTGACTTTGAAGAATTCTGTATGTCAAGTGAGAAAAAAGTTTCCAACCTTCTTACATATGCAACAAAAAAATTACCATCACTGTTCATCAGTAAGCTAAAGGAAGTAGATAACGAAGAAGACTTTGACACTGATAATGATATTCCAATTGTTCATTCATTAACCAATAGTGAAACAGCCAAAATGGTTCTGAGTCAAAATGATTACAATAAGTGACAATGAAGATGACATTGTTAAACACTGCAGAAAAAGTGCCTCTGCATGATATGGTAAAAATGTGTGATGGACTTACTGAAGGACTAAAGCATTGTGCATTCATAACAGAATAAGAAATCATGTCAGTTTATAAAATCAAAGAGACCTCAAAGACAAAAATCATTGTTAATGAGGCAGATGACACTGGGGAAAACATTTTAAAAAGCCATCTAGCAAAATACCTCCTCATCACTAGAGGACCCCTTCCTGGTCCCTCAAATGCTTCTAAGCTTTGTTCTCACCTAAAAGAAATACAATGTACAGTAACCTTTTAATAAAAACACAGCATCAGAGGTGGAGACTGAAAGCCCGTTGTCTGCTATTGCTGTTAATATCTGATACAGGTATTCTGGTAATGCTACCGTGCTGATTAGTTGCAGTAAACACATTATTTCTTCACTGTAGTAATGATATTTCATATTTTTACTGCTCAGTAGTTACATGTGAATAAATATAAGAAAATGATTACTTATCAATAGCATGTAATTTCAGATTCAAAAATGGTGATAACCATGACTGTCCACATGGGTGGCTGCAATAGTGATAATTTTGCTTTCTAATGTACACAAACTTTGTTTCAGGCACACAATTATTTAAAATATTCTTTAAAATTACCTTCAGGCTATGCACATAAGGTATATATAAAATATAAACAAATTTTGTGTTTAGCCTTGGGTCACCTCCCCAAGATATTTCAAGTATATGAAAATATTCTAAAACCTGAAAAAATCCAAAATCCAAAACACTTCCGGCCCCAAGCATTGTGGATAAGGACATTCGACCTGCATTTAAAAAAAAAAAAACAAACACTGATTTTGGCCAGGCACAATGGCTCACGTCTGCAATCCCAGCACTTTGGGAGGCCAAGATAGGCAGACCATTGAGCTCACGAATTAAAGACCAGCCTGGACAACATGGCGAAACCCTGTCTCTACAACAAATTTTTTAAAAAATTGGCTGGGCATGGTGGCACACACCTGTAGTCCCAGCTCCTCGGGAGGCTGATACAGGAGAATTGCTTGAGCCCAGAAACTGGAGGACACAGTGAGCCAAGATCATACCATTACATTTCAGCCTGGGTGACAGGAGTGAAACTCTATTTCAAAAAAAAAAAAACAAATAAAAACCAAAAAAAAAACAGATTTTAATTTATGCTAAGACATGGACTAATGAACTACATATAGCCTAGGCTGGCTGGTGACTTCATTTGTTTTTCTGGTATCATTATTAAAGCACATACACATACAAACAATATATACATAAAAAGATTTTGTCAATATACATTCCTTACATCTCTGCTTCTACTCTCATCATCATTTTAGCTTGAATGTAAAATCTGAAACTGGAAAATACAGTCATGTGCTAATAATGACATTTCAGTCAACAACAGATCACATATGAAGGCAGTGCCATAAAATTACAATGGAGCTGAAAAATTCCTATCTGGTGACACTGCACAGCCATTATAACATCGTAGTGCAATTATTTAAAAAAAAATAAATTTAGTGGGCCAGGTGTAATGGCTCACGACTGTAATCCCATAATCTTGGGAGGCTGAGGTGGGTGGATCACTGGAGCTCAGCAGTTTGAGACCAACCTGGGTAACATCGCAAAACCCTATCACTACAAAAATTACAAAAATTAGCCAGGTGTGGTGGCACGTGCCTATAGTCCCAGCTACTTGGGAGGCTGAGGTGGGAGGATCACTGGAGCTCAGCAGTTCGAGACCAACCTGGGTAACATCACAAAACCCTATCTCTACAAAAATTACAAAGATTAGCCAGGTGTGGTGGCACGTGCCTATAGTCCCAGCTACTTGGGAGGCTGAGGTGGGAGGATCACTTGGGCTCAGGAGGTCAAGCATGCAGTGAGCAGAGACAGCAACACTACACTCCAGCCCGGGCAGCAGAGAGAGAGACACTGTCTCCAGAAACAAAACCAAACAAAACAAAACAAATTTAGCATAGCCTAGGTATATAGCATTTATAAAGTCTACGGTAGTGTACGTTAACATTCCAGGCCTTCACATTCTCTTCCCACTCATTCAGTAACATGCCTACAGCAACTTCCAGTTTTGCAAGCTCCATTCATGGAGCTTTTTTGTTTTTTACCATATTTTTTTGTACCTTTTCTATGTTTAGATACACAAATACAATTGTGTTACAACTGCCTAAAATATTCAGTACAGTAACATGCTATACAGGTTTGTAGCCTCAGAACAACAGGCCATACCATATAGCCTAAGTATACAGCAGGCTATACCATCTTGGTTTGGTGTTCACACAACAAAGAAATCACCCAAGGACACATTTCTCAGAATGTATCCCCTCCATTAAGTGATGCATGGCTATTTGTGAAAGAGAACTGAAAAAAACCTTTGTGACCACAGCAATGAGTTCTTAGGTATGACACCAAAATCTGACCCATGAAATAAATAAATAACATAAACTTCATAATAATTAAGATCCTTTGGTACAGACTGGTAGAAGGCCATGTATCTGAAAGAGGACATATATTCGAAGTTGAAAAGAAACCATTACAACTTAAAAATAAGAAAAATAACAAAAAAATGATTTAAACAAGCATGTCTCCAAAAAAAATAGACAGTTAAAAAGTTCACCAATAGTATTCAACACCTATTACCACAAGGAAAAAAAAATTTAAATCAAAGCCGTAGCACTACATATCTAACAGTATGCCTTTAAAAAATAAAAGTCAACCCTAATAATATCAAGTTCTGGTGAGCATGCAGATCATCTGGAACTCTCAAACATTTCAGGTGGGAATTAAACACAGTACAGCTACTCTGGAAAAGAGTTTGGCAACTGCTATTTATAAAATTAAGTATCTTCTTACCATATGATCCAGCAATACCTCTCCTAAATATCTGCCCAAATAAAATAAAAATGTATGTTCACACAAAAATCTGCATATGAATGTTTTTAGGAGCATGATTTAAAATCACTCAAAAGTAGAATGGGTATCTGTCAATCGGTGAATGGATAATCTAACCGTGGTATACCCATACAACAGAATATTCATTAATAAAAGGAACAAACTGGCTAGGAGTGGTGACTAACGCCTGTAATCCTAACACTTTGTGAGGCTGAGGCGGGAGGATCATCTGAGGTCAGGAGTTCGAGACCAGCCTGGTCAACATGGTGAAACCCTGTCTCTATTAAAGATACAAAAATTAGCCAGGCGTGGTGGCAGGCACCTATAAACCCAGCTACTCAGGAGGCTTAAGAAGGCAAATCGCTTGAACCCGGGAGGTGGGAGATTGCAGTGAGCTGAGATCGTGCCATTGCACTGCAGCCCAGGGAACAATAGCGAGACTTCGTTTCAAAAAAAAAAAAAAAAAAAAAAGGAGCAAACTACCAATCTGTGGAACAGCATGAATGCATCTCAAAATTAATGAATGAAAGAAAGAAGCCAGCTTCGAAAGGTTATATGCTTTATCATTACATTTATACAATGATCTGAAAAATGCAAAAACTAGCCAGAGGTTACAAGTAGGGAGACAACTACAAGGGGGCAGCACAGGAAAATTTTTAAGGTGAGAGAACTATTTTGTATCCTGATTGCGGCAGTGGTTACCTGAGTCTATGAATTTGCCCAAACTCACAAAATTGTACATGGTAAAATAAATGAATTTTAGTGTACATGCGTTTTTATAAAACCAATAATTTTTTTCCAGAAATCATACTCAAGTACTAAGTAAAGCATGATCTTTAACTCAGTACTAATTAAAGGAGATAGGGAAAAAGGTATGTAAAGAACAAAAGGAAACAGACCTAACTCTTAACAGAGGTTAACTTTAAAAAAAATTAAAGATGATTTATTTTACTCCTTACAACTTTCTGTGTTTTTCACAAATCACGCAGCAGATATTTTTAAATTTTATAATCAGTAAATGGGGTTTCACTATCTTGCCCAGGCTGGAATGCAGTGGTACAATTATAGAACACTACAGCCTTGAACTCCTGGCCTCAAGAGATTCTCCTACCTTAGTCACCCAAGTAGCTGGGACTACAGCTGTATGGTACTCTGCCCACTGGGAAATGAATCATTTTTTAAAAGTGTGACTAGATACTACAAGTTACAGAGATTTCTCTGAGTAGCTGAGAAGCAACTAAAATAAAGCCATGAAAAGGAGAAATATAAATGAAGAGGAGGCTCTAAAGCCTATGAGTGACACTAGTTTTGTTAAATCAAACTAAAATCTGGCCTGAAAGAGCCCTAAAGCATACTTGGGTTCTAATGCATGAACTGCAACCTAACTTATTAGGTAAGCAAACTCTCACTTAGCAAGATGCTTCTGTAACAATAGCTAAATCTCAGCCAACCACAGCAGCCCTACTTCAACCACTCATAAACCACCGACTATTCAAACCATGTTCATTTTGTCAAATAAGGCAAATAAACTGTAACCAATTCGCTTCTGTACCTCACACTTCCATTTTCTATACTTCACTTTTCTTTTTCTGTCCGTAAATTCTCTAAGACTATGCAGCAGTACCACAGCCTCTCTGAATCTGTTCTAAGGGCTGCCCAATTTGTGAATCATTTTTCCTTGCTCAGTTAAACTGTAAAATCTGTCTGAAGTTTTTCTTTCAACAGTCTATTGGTCTATCTACTTTGCTACTATTTTTAAGAGTCTTATCATATCATTCAGCGTCATACCATAATTTAGCGCAACTAAAATATCATTTTAAAAGGCAGTTTAAAAATTCATCTACTAGTGAGTAATACAGTTTTAGGAAAAAGTGAAAGTCCTAAAATTTCAGGACTTAGGTCCCCCTCCACCCCTGCCGGCCCTCCATGATATATATTTTCACACCAAAAATAAAGTTGACCCCTCAGGGATGACATTTTTAAGGAGCTTTTACTATTCTGGAGTATAGAACAAATGAAAAGAATATTCTGGTTTTTTTGATTGAGACGGAGTCTCACTCTGTCACCCAGGCTAGAGTACAGTGTCATGATCTCAGCTCACTGCAACCTCCACCTCCCAAGTTCAAGTGATTCTCCTGTCTCAGCCTCCCAAGTAGCTAAGATTACAGGCATCTGCCACCATGCCAGGCTAATTTTTGTATTTTTAGTAGACATGGGGCTTCACCATGTTGGCAAGGCTGGTCTCTAACTCCTGACCTCAAGTGATCAGCCCGTCTCGGATTTCCAAAGTGCTGGGATTACAAGCATGAGCCATCGCGCCCGGCCCAAAAAGAGTAGTCTTATACAGGTACATAATTATTTTTTATCTATTTCTGATGTAAGTTTTTCCCCCATACATGAATATTCAATTGGAAACAAAATAAATGTGTTTTCTATCCCTTTCCCCCACTACCCTGTCCCTATCTCCCCACTCAAAGACATCTCACCAGAAAACACACTCATAAAGGTGATCATAATTATTGGTTTCCTAAGTAATTGAGTGCCTTTTTGAGTGCCCTTATTTTTATACAAGTAGATACAAGCAGATGAAATTAAATGATATTTCTCACTTTACACTTAATTTGCAAAATAAAAGTAGAAAACCACCTGTACAACTCTGTATCTGTATTTCATTTAGTGAGATAGTATTACATTTAATAGTTATATTATTACGTGTAAAATAACAAGAACACAGAAGAAATGCTAAAAATGAGGTTTAAAAAGTCATACAATACAACGTTATATATACATACACTATCTCTCACAGATTTACGTTTAAAGGCTGCCAGCAAAAAGCTTGTGAAACTATATTAAGAAAATGTTAATAATTTATACAACTATAAATGAAAAATGAGACTTAGTGGGAGTTAGGTGAGGTTGCTCACCTATCTCTAGTAAAACATTAACCTCTGTGAGGCCCCAGAAAGTTCAGTTTAAAGTACAGCAACTCCAAGGCTTAAACTGCCTATGATGAATATGCAAATTACAAGAAACATAATTTAAATCAGAGACTTCCATTTTCACTATAGCAGCTTTTCAGATGTACTAGCTAAAATACACACAACTGAATATAGAAAATATATTTCAAAAATGGAAAACACCATATAAACTGTCAGCTCTTCCTAATATAAAGCAACAAAAGAAAATACTAGAAATGCCGGACGCGGTGGCTGACGCCTGTAATCCCAGTACTTTAGGAAGCCGAAGCTGGTGGATCACGAGGTCAGGAAATCGAGACCATCCTGGCTAACACAGTGAAACTCCATCTCTATTGAAAAAAAAAAAAAATACAAAAAAAATTTGCCGGACGTGGCGGCGGGCGCCTGTAGTCCCAGCTACTCAGGAGGCTGAGGCAGGAGAATGGCGTGAACCCAGGAGGCGCGCCACTGCACTCCAGCCTGGGCAACAGAGTGAGACTCTGTCTCAAAAAAAAAAAAAAAAAAAAGAAAAGAAAATACTAGAAATGGTTAAAACTCAGCAACTATTCCATGCATTCTTCTTCTGTTTGCAAATTTAATCATGGAATGGATTAAATGTATCCCTTACGTATAAAAAACTCTGAATTCTTGTCAACTCCAACTTTATGCCTCCTTGTAAAAATTTTTCAGTAAAGAAATTACGAACCAGGAGTGGTGGTTCACGCCTGTAATTCCAGCACTTTGGGAGGCCAAGGCAGGTGGATCACGAGGTCAGGAGTTCCAGACCAGCCGGTCCAGCATGGTGAAAACCCGTCTCTACTAAAAATGCAAAAAAGATTAGCCAGACATGGTGGCGCACACCTATAATCTCAGCTACTTGGGAGGCTGAGGCAGGAGAATTGTTGAACCCAGCAGGTGGAGGCTGCAGTGAGCCAAGATTGCACCACTGCACTCCAGCTTGGGCGACAGAGCAAGACTCCATCTCAAAAAAAAAGAAAAAGAAATTACAGGCAGGGAATCACGCCTGTAATCTCAGCACTTTGGAGGCCGAGATGGGCAGATCACCTGAGGTCAGGAGTTCAAGACCAGCTTGGCCAACATGGTGAAACCCCCCCTCTGTACTAAAAATACAAAAATTAGCCGGGCGTGGTGGTGGGCACCTACCTGTAATCCCAGCTACTTGGGAGTCTGAGGCAGGAGAATCTCTTGAACCCAGTGGGTGGAAGTTGCAGTGAGCTGAGAACGCACTACTGCCCTCCAGCCTGGGCAACAGAGCAAGACTCCATTTCAAAACAAGAGAAATTACCACTGGGTGCAATAGATCACACCTATAATCCCAGCATTTTGGAAGGCTGAGGCAGGTAGATCACTTGAGGTCAGGATTTCCAGACCAGCCTGGACAACATGGTGAAACCCACCTCTACTTACTAAAAATACAAAAATTAGCCAGGTGTGGTGGCGTATGCTTGTAATCCCAGCTACTTGGGAGGCTGAGGTGGGAGGATCGCTTGAAACCAGGAGACAGAGGTTGCAGTGAGCTGGGATCACACCACTTCCCGGCAGCTTGGGCAACAGAACAAGACTCCATCTCAAGAAAAAGAAAAAAAAATTAATTTGTTCCTATGAGCTAAAGGCATTTATCCTGAAATTAGTAATTAAAATAAATATTTAAAGGTTTATAAAAAAAAAAATTAAAATCTAAAAATCTACTCATTCATTTTTTTTTAAGCAAAGATTGCTTGCCAATGATAAGAAAGTATTCAGGGCCAGGTGTGGTGGCTCACACCTGTAGTCCCAGCACTTTGGGAGGTAGGCGGATCATCTGAGGTCAGAAATTCAAGACCAGACCGGCCAGCATGGTGAAATCCCATCTCTACTAAAAAAATACAAAAATTAGCCGGGCATGGTGGCGCACACCTATAATCCCAGCTACTCAGGAGGCTGAGGCAGGTGAATCACCTGAGCCTGGGAGGCGGAGGTTGCAATGAGCCAAGATCGCGCTATTGCACTCCAGCCTGGGTGACAGAGCGAGACTCCATCTCAAAAAAAAAAAAAAAAAAAACGCATTCAAATATCATCAAGACATCAAAAAGTCCTGGCACTGGACCAGGGCAGATATCTTAGGCAGGTATCACTGAGTCAACTCTGAGAATTGATAAAGTCATCTCTCCAGTCCATGAGACTATGAAGATGTACTGGTTATCTGAACTAAAACTGGCTCTGAGTTTACACCATGACTAACAAGAAAGCTTTACATAATCCAGAGATATTCATTTCTACAAATAGTTTACTTGGTTAAATATAATGACATTGGGTCAGGATAGCTTAATCATAGATCCGCCACTCACAAACAGTAAATCCCTATGCAGGTCGCTTATCTATGAGTCAAGTCACCTTATCTGCAAAATGGAGATAATAAGGATGTTGTGACAAATTCATATGAAGGTGACTGTACTGTTTGGATCTCTATCCCCTCCAAATCTTGTACTGAAATTTGCTCCCCATTGTTAGAGGTGGGGTCTAATGGGAGGTGTTTGGATCGCAGGGGCGTATCCTTTGAATGGCTTGGTGTCCTTTTCAAGATAATGAGTGAGTTCTCACTCTATTAGTTCCCAGGAAAACTGACTGTTAAAGAGAGTCTGGGCGGTGGCTCGCACCTGTAATCCCAGCACTTTCGGAGGCCAAGGTCAGGAGTTCGAGACCAGCCTGGCCAACATGGTGAAACCCCATCTCTACTAAAAATACAAAACTTAGCCAGGCCTGGTGGCAGGTCCCTGTAATCCCAGCTACTTGGGAGGCAGAGGCAGGAGAATCACATGAATCCAGAAGACGGAGGTTGCAGTGAGCTGAGATCACACCACTGCACTTCAGTCTGGGTGACAGAGTCAGACTCTGTCTCAAAAAAAAAAAAAAGCCTTCCCTCTCCCCATGTGATACCTGCTCCCTTTGCCTTCCACCATAAATGAAAGCTCCCCGAAGCCCTCACCAGAAGCAGATGTTGACATCATGCTTCTTCTACAGTCTGCACAATCATGAGCCAAAAAAACTTCTTAAATTACCCAATCTCAGGTATTTCTTTTACAGCAACACAAAGTGGACTAAGACAGTGTTTTTACACAATGCCTGGTATGGAGCAAAAGTCTGTTAACAGAAGTTATCAATACCAGTTTTGCGTTGTCATACATTCTGTGTCAATGATGTTCAAGATATTGTGCTCTAGCATTTGCGGAAAAGGAAGTAAAAAAATATAAATAAAACATAATCAATCCCTGTGCTCAAAGTGCTTATAGAATAGTAGGGTAGCCAGGCATATATCAGCAATAACTGTATCTCAAGGCCTCATGTAAATGTTGAAACTTTTTATAAAAAGCGTTAGACTTACAAAGAGGAGTCTCTGATTGCAACCCATGGAATCCTCGAAATGTGGGAACTATATGAGTTACCCTGGATTTTTAGGGATTTAATTAGCAGAAATAGGTGAAAAGGTTTCATAGGTAGGGGAAAAGTATGAATAAAAGAATGGACATGTAAAAACACCTAGTGTTTTCCAGAAGTGCTAAACAGTTAGGAAGAGATAAAATATAGCATTGAGGAAAGAATAGTGATGAATTCTGTAATACTATAAATTCACTAAAAGAATAATTCACAGATACCTGACATTACAGATTGATAACTGGTGAAGAGTATCTACATAAACTTTTTAAAACTTTAGGGTTTTAAAACTTTAGGGATTTAAAACTTTTTATAACCTTAGGGTTTTAAAACTTTAGGGCACCGTCCTGAAAGCTTGTAACTAAAAAGTAAAGCACTTATTACTTCTATATGATAAGCATCCTACAATGTCATAAAAATTTATACCTATAAGACAAAAACAATAATATTTTAATTTATTATTCATATAAAATGATTTTCTTATTTCTCTATCAATGAAATTTCACAACCAAATACTTTTCTTATTATCTCCATTTTGCAGATAAGGTGACCTGACTCATGAGATAAGCGACTTGTGTGTGGATTTACTGTTTGTGAGTGGCAGATGTAGGAAACGCTATTCTCACCCAATATCATTAGACATACTAAAGGGTTTTATGTTTTTTTCAGATTTTTTTAATGCTTATCTAATTGATCTATTATCATGATAATCATACTGCTAATTTTATTGCTGATTAATATACTACTGTTCGAAATAACTTTTTTCATTTTTCAAAGTCAAATAACTTTTACTTAGTCATAGTGCCAAGAAATACTATGAATTCACTGAAGGATTTTATATAGGTAAACACATTTAAAACTCACAACATTACTATGAAGTTGGTATTATTGTTTTCTCCTTTGCAGAGCTATGAAAATAGAATTACAGAGGGAGTTAAGCAGTCACCCATAATTAAACAGCTAGTGAGTTGCAAAACCAATTTCTTTTAGTGAGTTGCAGAACCAGTTTTTTTTTTTTTTTTTGAGATGGAGTCTCACTCTATCGCCCAGGCTGGAGTGCAGTGGTGCAATCTCGGCTCACTGCAAGCTCTGCCTCCCGTGTTCACGCCATTCTCCTGCCTCAGCCTGCCAAGTAGCTAGGACTACAGGCACCCGCCACCATGCCCAGCTAATTTTTTTGTATTTTTTTTTAGTAGAGACGGGGTTTCACCATGTTAGCCAGGATGGTCTCGATCTCCTGACCTCATGATTCGCCCACCTCGGCCTCCCAAAGTGCTGGGACTACAGGCGTGAGCCACTGCACCCAGTCCCAAATTTGTATATATATTAAATATTTTTCCCGGCTCTGCCTCTGTATTTATGACTAGATATGC
Source organism: Papio anubis (assembly GCF_008728515.1). Taxonomy (NCBI): domain Eukaryota; kingdom Metazoa; phylum Chordata; class Mammalia; order Primates; family Cercopithecidae; genus Papio; species Papio anubis. The sequence continues at coordinate 59,536,473 of NC_044986.1, forward strand.
AAACAATCATTATATTTAATATACACTAATACATATTACATTAATATTAACATTTGATACAGATTCTGTTCTTCTCTCAACTGTGCCTTGACAAACAGAAAGAAAAAATTTTTTTTTGAGATGGAGTCTCACTCTATCACCCAGGCTGCAGTAGTGGTGCGATCTTGGCCCACTGCAACCTCTGCCTCCCAGGTTCCAGCAATTCTCCTGCCTCAGCCTCCCGAGTAGCTGGGATTATAGACGTCTGCCACCATGCCCAGCTAATTTTGGTATTTATAATAGAGACGGGGTTTCACAATGTTGGCCAGGCTGGTCTTGAACTCCTGACCTCAGGTGATCCAGCCGCCTCAGCCTCCCAAAGTGCTGGGATTACAGGTGTGAGCCACTGCACCCAGCCTATAACCATTAATACTATAACCAATCATAATCTAATGTGAATAATTCCAATATATGTATTAAATTTGTATGAAACAAATTTGAGGTCTACTTTTAACTCCTAGACAACATTAATTTCATTTACTTCAAAACTGTCATTATGAAAAAAACTGGAACGGTATATAGACTTTTCTTCTTTTACCCTGACAGCACTTGCTGAATGGGGACTAACAAAATGAAGTTTATAGAGCCTTGTGGGGAAACAAGAATAGAACACAAAAGCACAGTCTGTTTCTGTAAAGAAGACTAACAAGCGACCTACACTTCACTAACCTGGAACCACAAAGGACTAACTACTCACTGAGATAACAGAGTACCAGAAGTAAACCTATCCCTACTCTTTTTACCTTCACAGGTCTGCAAAGAAAGCTAGGTTAGCACTGAGCAAATATGGCTTTAAAATAAAAAAAAATAAAAATAAATCTTTGAAAGCTGTAACCACAAACCAGTCCCAATATGAATTCATTCACATCATCTTAGTGATACAAAAAACTTCAAGCTTTCAATTTAATGCAGTCCAAGGCCATCAGTGCCATCTCCCCAGATATACAGCAGACACAACAGTAAATCCTCTCTAGAGAAACCTACTTCCATTCCAGGCCTAAATCATTCTCAAAAACCTCCCCTAACCATCTCATCCTAGTAAGGAGGGGTGAGAATAAAAAAATAAACACAAGGAAACAAGGTCACATGACTGAGAACCAACGAAGACAGAAAACAAAAAAATTTTACACATAGGAATTAGCAGATGCAGATTAACACAGACTGACTAACTTGAGGTACTTTATGTTTAATGAAATAAAGGTGAGTTTAGAAATATGTGTAGAAACAAATTAAATGAGCAAGTAAAACTGGAAAAGAACTACACAGAACTTCTAAAAATAAAACACTAATAGACATATTTTCAAAAAGCAATGAATTGATAAAAGTTTATTAGATATCAATAAAAAGGATAAGTAAACTGGAAGTCTGGCCAGCCGTGGTAGCTCACGCCTGTAATCTCACCCCTTTGGGAGGCGGAGGCAGGTGGATCACTTGAGGCCAGGAGTTAAAAGACCAGCATGGCCAATATGGTGAAACCTCATCTCTACTAAAAATACAAAAATTAGCCACTCAGGAGGCTGAGGCACGAGAACCACTTGAACCCAGGAGGTGGAGGTTGCAGTGGGCTAAGACAGAGCCACTGCACTATAGCTTGTGTGATGGAGTGAGACTCTGTTTCAAAAAAAAAAAAAAAAATTAAACTGGAAGTCAGGTCACAGGAAACAGCACAGAGGCAAAGCAATAAAGCAGTAAAAATAATATGCAGCAGACCTCTGAACAAGAGGTTTGAAATGCAGAGGTATACTTATACGTAGTTTTTAATTGAATATGGATCAAAAATACAGTGTTCATGGGATGTGAAATCTGTGTATTCAGAGGGCTGACTTTTCATATGGGTGTGTTCTATGGGGCCAACCTCGGGACTTGAGTATGTGTGGAATTTGGTAAAAGTAAGGTTGGTGGTCCTAGAACCAACCCCCTACATGTTTTAAGTTATTAAGGGACAACTATGTAATTATTTAAGTGATTGTGATGAACTCTAACTTAAAAGCTATTCAGAGTTCCACTAATGGAGGAGTGGTATTGTTCACAATACTGAACAAAACCAATCCTGACTGTATTCATGGGACATAGAGTCTACGAGGAGAGACTGATCATCAAACAACATAAAACATATTACATTTCACATGTGATAAATGAAGTTAGGAAAATTCATTAAGTACTTTCCTCAATCAAGACCATGGGTGTAGAGAGCACTTCCATGAAGACATAAATACCTGAACTATGAGTTAAGTTAACTAGGAAAGCATTCTAGGCAGAGAGAACAGTATGTGCAGTAGAACTAGGCAGAAGAAAATACAGTATTTTTTTTTGTAAGAACTCAAAGAAACTTACAGCTAAATTGTGAATAAGATTTGGGAAGGGGTGGCGGTAATGATGGTGGTTCATAAGGCTAGAAAGGCAAGACCATGCAAGTCTTATAAATGAATATATTTGGTCTTTTTATCTACAACTAATGTGAAGATGCTAATGGATTTTATGCAAAGCAGGTGAAACACTAGATTTTCATTTGGAAATCTATTCATAATAATTGCTTCCTTTGGGAAGCACAGGTACTTTGGGAATCTTTTTTGTTTTTTGTGTTTTTGAGAGTCTCGCTCCCTCGCTCTATCACCCAGGCTGGAGTGCAGTGGTACGATCTCGGCTCACTGCAACCTCTGTCTCCCAGGTTCAAACGATTCTCCTGCCTCAGCCTCCCCAAGTAGCTGGGACTACAGGCACATACCACCACGCCCAGTTATTTTTAGTAGAGATGGGGTTTAACCATGTTGGCCAGGCTGGTCTCGAACTCCTGGCCTCAAGTGATTCGCCCGCCTCGGCCTCCCAAAGTGCTGGGATTACAGGTGTGAGCCACCATGCTTGGCCAAGAGAATCCTTGTTTAAATTTATTACTGAGTTGTTTTTTTTTTGTTTTTTTTGAGATGGAGTCTCGCTCGGTAGCCAGGCTGGAGTGCAGTGGTACCATCTCCGCTCACTGCAACCTCTGCCTCCCGGGTTCAAGCAATTCTCCTGCCTCAGCCTTCTGGTTAGCTGAGACTACAGGTGCACACCACCACACCCAGCTAATTTTTAGTAGAGACGAGGTTTCAACATGTTGGCCAGGATGGTCTTGATCACTTGACCTCGTGATCCGCCCACCTTGGCCTCTCAAAATGCTGGGATTACAGGCATGAGCCACTGCACCTGGCCCAGAGTTGGTATTTTTATAGTAATCCAGAATTTAACTGCAAAGGTTAAGTACAATATAAATAGTAATCCACAACTTCAACAAATTAAAAAGGTGATTATGAATCAATCACCTTAACAACTCTCTTATCACTAAGAGAAGGGTAGTCACTAGTTTTTAATCTAATGAAATCGTACATTTTTCTTAACCTAAAATTATTCATTTTTATTGTTTGAACATATTGCCTATTTAATTAAGTTTATGAATGTACTGTATTATATACTGTGTCTAAGTAGCTGAATTTATCTTATTAATAATTTCTTCATTTTAACCAATTTTTCATATTTTTTATTTGTGTAGCTCTCTGGATTTAACAGTCTTATCCTTTTTTATTTATTACAACTGAGATGAGCATGCTAAACTGAGTTTTACATAAACTTGTGTATTTCAATTTTTCTCGTTTTAAAAATACCTTTTCTATTTTAACCATCTTTTACATTTACTTTTTTATCTTTATTATTCAGAATATTTTCTACTTAAATTTTCTACTGCTTTTTTCTGTTTATATTTATTTTAAAATTTTTAATATATCTGAATTAAAAATAGACAGCAGCTGGATGTGGTGGCTCATGCCTGTAATCCCAGCACTTTGGGAGGTCGAGGTAGGTGAATCGCTTGAGCTCAGGAATTCAAGACCAGCCTGGGCAACATGGTGAGACCCCATATCTACTTTAAAAAAAAAAAAACCCAGGCATGGTGGTGTGCGCCTGTGGTCCAGCTATTCAGGAGGCTGAGGTGGAGGATCACTGGAGCCTACGAGTGGAAGTTGCAGTGAGCCAAGACTGTACTACTGCACTCCAGTCTGGGTGACACAGTGATATCCGGTGTCAGAAAAAACAAGACAGACAGACAGAAAGACAGACAGAAGAAAGAGACACAGAGAGAGGAAGGAAGGAAGGAAGGAAGGAAGGGAGGGAGGGAGGGAGAGAGGGAGGAAGGGTAGTGTTGAGTAAGATAGAGATTTTGTAAAAAAAAAAAAAAAAAGCAAGTCATTCTCTAACCTCTCTCACTTGTGCTGCCATATTCCAACTGATCTACCTTTTTTTTTTTTTTTTTTTTAGCATTTTGAAATAACTACAGATTCATAAGAAATTGCGTTAAAAAACAAAATCAGGGAGGCCCCTGAGGACCCATCACCTGGTTTCAAGATGTTATGCAAAGGTCACATCTTGTATAGCTACAGTGTAATTTCAAAACCAAGAAACTGACATTAGTACAAACCACAAAGCTTATTTTCATTTCACCAGTTTTACATATACTCATTTGTGTGCATATGTGTGCACATGGCTGTGTGGTTCTATGCAGTTTTGTAATATGTGCAGATTCATTTAACAAACAGCATGACCACAACCATAACAGAGAATTGTTCCATCATCACAAGGATTCCTACTGCCTTCATTTATAAAACTCTTGAAACACAGTCTCAATTTATTTACATGAGACAGACTAGAAAGCTGCTCTTGGAAGAGAAAAATTTGAGCACTATGTGAAAGAGGGAACAACAGTAAAAAGCTGAGGAGTTGGAAAAGAGAACTTTTCCAGTAACAGTTGTGTGAGAGAGTTGCTCTTGATTGGAAAGAAAGATATGCAAAGAAGATTTTGTAGAAGTTTTATTCTATGATGTTTTCCCTAGTTACTTATTGGGGAAAAAAAAAAAAAAGGTAATGTGTACTCATGCATATTTATCTTAGATCATATACAATAATGAGATGGGTGTCCAGTGAGAAAGCAAGCAGGTTCAACTTTATTTGGACTACACAATAATGAAATTTCAAGAAGAGCTGATTTAAAGCCCAAAGAAACCATAATCGAGCTGAAATAGCAGGCTACTGCATCACTATTTATCTAAAATAAATTCATCTGGTGTTCCAAAATTTCTCATATGTTCTTCAAATAAATTATATTTAAAAGAGGACTTCTTGTACTCCAATGAGAGGAAAAATTAACCTTAAATGTCAATTATATTACATGAAAAATTATAAGATAGTGTTAGGGTTACACAATCTACATAGCAGTATATGGCAGTGCTACATTACAGTAACAAAAAGGATCATAAAAGATTTAATCCAGACTCATATGTAACACAACTAGCTACGTATTACTGACCAATAACTACTTCATCTACTACAAAGTAGATGACAAACTTTACCTACAAACACAACGTATGTCTAAATACTAGATATTTTCTGGCATTACTCACTAAAAAGTGGGAGATAGAGACATATGAAATACAAATATTTCTAAATCTGTAATGATTTCTCCACCATCAAAGAAAGGACCGCCTTCCTTTACTCTGAAAATGAATTACTTTGAGCTAGTTTACCTCCAGACCCTCACTGAAGAACAAAAAAGACCTGAGAAAGCATTCTTTCATTCCTTGAAATCCCTAGTGGACCGGACCCTCAAGGTTAGCATAAGCACCTTCCGGCTTACCAGATTTAGAAGACGTTACAATGGTTTGGACTGTTATTTTTCATTGTTCATCCATCTGCATTTCAACTTTACAATCATAAGATATCAAAATTGCATTTCATTCACAAATCTGTATATGTATATAAGTTCTCTATTTAGTTTAAAACAAGATTTTTGGTAAATATTTATGTTAACCCAGAAAGAAGGAAGCAAAGTGAGGCGGGGAGAGGAAGGGAGGGCAAGTCTGAGAGAACATAAAACCATCTGTTAGCTAAGGATACCCCTGGGAAATACAGAAAGAGAATGAGAGAAGATTTTCACTTTTAACCTTATACTATTCACAATTATTTAAACTTCAACATACAGTTGATTCTGACTTTAGCAAGTTAATTAACTACCCTATGCCTGTTTATTCATCTATAAACAAGAATAATAGTATCTACCTCAAAAGAATAATGTAAAGCACTGAGAAAAATATCTGGAACTTGGTATGCCTTCAAAAATTAACTAGTAATATTACTGATATTATGATAAATGATTTTTTTTTTTTTTAACGGAGTCTCAACTCTGTCGCCAGGCTGGAGTGCAGTGGCGCGATCTCAGCTCACCACAACCTCCGCCTCCCGGGTTCAAGTGATTCTCCTGCCTCAGCCTCCCCAGTAGCTGGGACTATAGATGCGTGCTATCACACCCATCTATTTTTTGTATTTTTAGTACACATGGGATTTCAGCATGTTGGCCAGGATGATCTCGATCTCCTGACCTCATGATCCGTTTGCCTCGGCCTCCCAAAGTGCTGGGATTACAGGCGTGAGTCACTGCACCCTGGCCGATATATGATATTCTTAAAATCACAAATATATTTTTTCAAATGGTAAATAAAAATGTGTTTGTTTATTTGAGATGGACTCTCGCTCTGTTGCCCAGGCTGGAGTGCAATGGCATGATACTGGCTCACAGCAAGCTACGCCTCCCAGGTTCAAGCAATTCTCCTGCCTCAGCTTCCTGAGTAGCTGGGATTACAGGTGCTCGCCACCACACCTGGCTAATTTTTGTAATTTTAGTAGAGACAGGGTTTCACCATGCTGGCCAGGCTAGTCTTGAACTCCTGACCTCAGGCAATCTGCCTGCCTCTGCCTCCCAAAGTGCTGGGATTACAGGTGTGAGCCACCACGCCCGGCATAAATGTGCTTTAAAAGAGTATCAAAAGATATTTGTATTTATTTTCCATAAAACTCTTCACAATTGCAGTTACCTATTTGTGTTAGACAGCAGAAATTCATAGTATCTACATTATGCTTAGCCAACAGTTAAGTATTCAAATATACGAAACAAATTATCTTCCAACACAGATATGTTGTGTTTAAAATACGAAAGACACAGACACAGACACACAGACGCGCACACGCACACACACAAACTCCTTACCTAAAAAAGCAAGCACTTTTAGTCCCCAAAACAGACTCCCCCTGCCAGCCCCCAAAAACTTAAAAAAAAAAAAAAAAAAACCTGTCAAATTTGAACACATGTAGATGTGGCAACTGTATTTCTGGACAGGAGAAAAATGGAATCAACAGCCTTCATATTTAAATGGCTTGCTGTTCTTGGCTGTTTTGAATTACAATAATGAAAAAGTGAAAATCCCTAGTAATTCCAAGTATAACAAAAGAGATGAATAGATATAGGAAATATTTACAATGGAAAGGTCAAGTAATCAAAGAAATGATTCCAAACTATCATCTAGTTTAGGACATGAAAATTTTTTTCACAGATTATAACCAAAGAAATGGCTTAAGAAATAGGCAAAACCAGAAAAGTTTTATAAGATCATGGAAATCCTGAGACAAACTAAACATTCTGTTAAATTCTAGTAAATGGCAACTAATCGTCATGTTTGGATAAAACAATGAAATATGACATAACAATTTAAGAAATGGAGTAAAAAAAAGACTGAAGACAGATATAGTGATGTGTGCCTGTCATCCCAGCTACTTACAAGGCTGAGGCCAGGAGTTCTAGTCCAGCCTGGGCAGTATAGCAAGATCCTGTCTCTTTAATACGATATAATTAAGATGTATCATAGATTAGGGTTAGAATAGGGGAAAAAACGAAAAAATAAAGAATTATGAAAATTCAGTAATAAGGTTTTTATTAGGATTTAGATCCTAACAAAATCGCAACAAAAACAAGATTTTAAAAAAGAAAAAAGCTGTATAAAAGTTGGAACATATGTCAGTAGAAAAGTGGGGTGGGGTCCCTAAGTAAGGTTCAACGCTAACAGAAGAGACTGAAATACCTCCATACCCCAAGGGCTGTTAAACGCAGTCTGGAAAGGCGGCCAGTTAAAACTGTCTAGTTCAAAATACTACCTTAAGTTCTACAACGTACATTCACACTTAAAACAGTTTTGATTAGTAACGATCAGATTGCATCTGTGGACCCTCAGAAAATGAGGATGACAGAAAATCTAACCATGCTGGACCTTCAAAATAATGACCTCCTACAACTTCCACCAAAGCCTGGTAACTGTGTGAATTTAAGAATATTACTACCAGAGAGAAATCCATTTCATATTCTTTGAGCAGCCGTACTAATGAAAGGAACACCTGCTATACTAGAATATCTGAGAGCCTGAATTCCCATTTAAATTGGAGTTTTTATAATCCTAGTAATGCTAATTTTCAGAAAGTAACATTTTGTTTTAGTATCATCTTAAAGATTGCTATTATAATTTCCTATTATTACCTAGCCATTGGTATAACTGGCCTGGGCCATATTCATGGCTATCACCATTTCTACATTCACAACTATTTAACATTTTTCTAAGCTGTTGTGCCATTTATCATGGTAATAACCACATATTATGTTCACACATTTGTTCTGGATGTTTTGCAGAGGATTTATCCTACTTACTTTCATTTTCTTAAAACACAGCAGTTTCTTCAAAAGTTAATTTTTAACAATGTGATCTAATATTTTTATAATGACAAAACATTTTTGTAGAACTGGTTTCATTTCCCATGTTTCTTTTTGTATTCCATATAATGTGACCAATTTACCTGAATATGACTATCCAATTTCTAACTTTTTATTACATAATAAATTGAATTGAATTTTATTGAATACTGCTCTTTGATTTCATTTTTTTCTTAAAAAAAAAAAGACTTTTCATTACCCATGATAGGAATTTTGTGGTCTCAGTACAAGTTTTAACTTTGTTTTAATCTAGTTGAAATGTATCTTTTCTAGCTATTGAGCTGGTCGTTTCCTCCTGTTTCATAAAATAATTTTATCAGAGTTACTAATGTCACAGAAATGCTAATCAAAATATAGTTACTGAAGAAAATACTGAAAGTTGTTATAACTGCTTTCACAGTTTGGAATTTAAAACTCTTTTGTAAGGATGGCTTGGTATTATTTCCATATGGTAATCCAGTACTTTTAGATTCAAGAGAATTAATAAGACTGAATCTGAATATTTTCCTATCAGTCAGTGTAGCATTTAAAAATATTTTTTGTTCCTTAAAGAAAAAAGTATGGAAGAACTTAATCATAGCTGACAGAAAACAATAAGGAATACCACAGAGAAATCTTAAAATAGGGAGCAGAATGGCTTATGTCTGTAATCCCAGCTACTTGAGAGGCTGAGGCAGGAGAATCAACAGAGGCCAAGAGTTGAAGACCAGTTTGAGAAACACAGCAAGACCCTCCATCTCTTAAGAAAAATTAAATAAAACGATTTGCCGGGCTTGGTGGTGGTGCATTCTTAGAAGAATGATCCTCCCACCTCAGCCTCCCAAGTAGCTGGCTAAGTCACATCTACTTGGGAGTCTGAGGTAGGAGCATCACTTGAGCCAAGGAGCTTGAGGTAATAAGGAGCTATAATCATGCCACTGCATTTCAGTCTGGGTGACAGAGTGAGACCCTGTCTCCAAATAAAAGAAATGAAATCTTAAAATATACTTTGTTTAAACATGTATTAAGCAGGTATTATATACCTAATCTACTCTGTGGAAATGTTTTAATCCAACCTTATAAGTCTTCTTATTTCCAGCACCTTAATTTTAAAACTTGGCTTGCAATCTTCGTAAGACTAAACTTGCAGTCATGTGGTAATTTCCTAAAAGGATATTTGACATAGGTATGTTTAATTATGTTTAATTTAATGAAAATCCAACATAAACATTTTTGTTCATACCAAAATGATCAGAAGTTACTAATTAGAATTCTTACCAGACAGGCAGGGAGATAGTTTTTGGATAATGATGGCATGCTTATATTATAACAAAATTATTGCTAATAAAGATAAATATTATATATTCACCACAAAAGTTACATGTTTCAAATATATTTAAACCTCATTTTAAAAGTATAGTTTTTTTTTTATTTTTTTTTTTTTGAGACAAGAGTCTCACTCTGTCACCCAGGCTGGAGTGCAATGGTGCGATCTTGGCTCACATCAACCTCTGCCTCCAGGAATCAAGTGGTTCTCCTGCCTCAGCCTCCCAAGTAGCTGGGATTACACACGTGAGCCACCATGCCTGGCCTAAAAAGTATAGCTTCTATTAAACATTTTCAATTCTTTTCCATGACCTTCATCATTAAAAATGAACTGTTTCAAATATTAACTTTGGCTGGTGGCTTAAAACTATAATTTTTAAATTTATTTTTGAATAACTAAATTTTCTAATTTTAAACTTAAGTGAGTTATTTTAATGTCTTAAGAAATAAATAACTAGGCCAGGTGCAGTATCTCACGCCTGTAATCCCAGCACTTTGGGAGGCCAACCTGGGTAGATCACCTGAGGGTCAGAAGCTCGAGACCAGCCTGGCCAACATGGCGAAACCCCATCTCTACTAAAAACACAAAAGTTAGCCAGATGTGGTGGTGTGTGCCCGAAATCCCAGCTACTTGCCAGGCTGAGGCAGGAGAATCATTTGAACCCTGGAGGCAGAGGTTGCAGTGAGCTGAGACTGCGCCATTGCACCCCAGTCTGGACAACAAGAGCAAGACTCCATCTCAATAAATAAATAAGTACATAAACAAACAAACAAACAAACTTGATACTTGTATACCTAGAACTTGGCATACATACATCAAATACTAAAAAGAAAGAAACGTCAGATAAAAAGCAGAAGTGTCTCGGGTTTGACAAATAATTCAATTGAAAGCAATTAAAAATTAAAAATCAGCTTCCTCTCAACTTTATTTATGGCATGTCTTAAGTTGAGGACTCAGTAAGAATAACCTACTCCAGAGGTTGCAGTGAGCTGAGACTGTGCCACTGTACTCCAGCCTGGGCAACAAAGTAAGACTGTTTCAAAAAAAGAAAAAAAAGAATATCCTACTCCTCAATTTGATACACTCAAGAAATAGGGAAAGCAAAGTCCAAAATTATAGAGCAGAAAAAATTTAAATCTACTTTTTAGATGTACTTAATTCTGGGAAAGAATTTAAGAGGATATTTAAAATAATGGTTCACTTCCTTTTTTCATGCAACTTCAGAAATATTGGCTTCGTTAAAATCACTAGTTTGGAGCGAGCGCAGTGGTTCACACCTGTAATCCCAGCACTTTGGGAGGCGGAGGCGGGTGGATCACCTGAGGTCAGGAGTTCAAGACCAGCCTGGCCAACACGGCAAAACCCCATTGCTACTAAAAATACAAAAATTGGCCGGGCATAGTGGTACATACCTGTAATCCCAGCTACTAGGGGTGCTAAGGCAGGAGGATCACTCGAACCTGGGAGGCAGAGGATGCAGTGAGCCAAGATCATGACGCTGCATTCCACCATGGGCAACAGAGTGAGACTGCATCTCAAAAATCATTCAATCAACCAATCACTAGTTTGAAAGGAGTTTAACAATGAAATCAAGAAATTCCTTTTAATTCATAACTAAAGTGTCTTTTATTCATTATCTACTCAACAGCTAATAGTATCAGGTATTCAGCCTCTACTGAATACATTTAAGTGCACAATTCTTGCCATCATATAGGCAAAAACTTAGTTGTAAATCACAACAATTTAAATAGTTTAGTTACATTTATTTATTTATTTATTTATTTATTTATTTATTTAGATAGGGTCTCACTCTGTTGACCAGGCTTGAGTGCAGTGGCACAATGACAGCTCACTGCAGCCTTGGCCTCCAAGGCTGAAGTGATCCTCCCACCTCAGCCTCCCAAGTAGCTGGGACTACAGGTGGGCACCACCACACCTGGCTAATTTTTGTATTTTTTAGTAGAGATGTAGTTTCACTATGTTACTTGGGCTAGTCTCAAACTCCCGGGCTCAAGCAATCTGCCTGCCTTGGACTCTCAAAATGCTGGAATTACAGGCGTGAGCCACCATGCCCAGCCTAGTGTATTGTATTTATACACAATTCCTAAAATATGATCAGTACTTAGAAGACTGAGGATCCCTGACTAAGCATTCATAATTAAGCATGAGGCACTAAAAAGCTATTGAAAAACACTTTGTGAATGAGGGTGGCTTGGTGAGTATTACTGTAGGGCACTTACTACCCGTATTTATTATTGTTCTTTTCTCTGGGACTTTGGGTAACAATCCTTTAATCATTTCAGGGGTTATGCACCTGGCTGACATGAAATAAATGGGGCTGAAAGAACCACTTAGAAGAAGGATTTTCATTTAATGCACTTGTTCTACCAGAAATTCTGATGGGCCAAATGTTCTTAAAGCCAGAACCTCTACTGTTCATATTCTTGAGAGAATGTACTGTAAGTAGTGGACAGGTTAGCTTGCGAAGTGTGAAGAAAGCACTGGGAGTCTACTTCTCTTCATAATATTTTCTTTCTTTCTTTCTTTCTTTTTTTTTGATGGAGTCTTGCTCTGTCACCCAGGCTGGAGTGCAGTGGTGCGATCTCAGCTTGCTACAACCTCCGCCTCTCAGGGTTAAGCAATTCTCTTGCCTCAGTCTCCTGAGTAGCTGGGATTACAGGTGCATGCCGCCACGCCCGGCTAATTTTTTGTTTTTAGTAGAGATGGGGTTTTACCATGTTGCCCAGGCTGACTGCAGACTCCTGAGTTCAGGGAATCCACCCACCTTGGCCTCCCAAAGTGCTGGGATTACAGGTGTGAGCCACCACGCCCGACCAATACAATTTTTTTTTTTTTTTTTTTTTTTTTTTTGAGATGGAGTCTCGCTCTGTCGCCCAGGCTGGAGTGCAGTGGCGCGATCTCGGCTCACTGCAAGCTCCGCCTCCCGGGCTTACGCCATTCTCCCGCCTCAGCCTCCCGAGTAGCTGGGACTACAGGCGCCCGCCACCTTGCCCGGCTAGTTTTTTGTATTTTTTAGTAGAGACGGGGTTTCACCGTGTTCGCCAGGATGGTCTCGATCTCCTGACCTCGTGATCCGCCCGTCTCGGCCTCCCAAAGTGCTGGGATTACAGGCTTGAGCCACCGCACCCGGCCTACAATTTTTCAATCAATTCCTGCATTATCAGTTCCCACCATCAGTTCTACCATGCAAAGCATCTGAGGCTTTGATTTTGAAGCTTTCAAAAATCTGCTAGCACTCCCCTCTGATGACATTTAGATTTCAGGTTTTTTTTTTATGAGACAGGGTCTCACTCTGTCACTCATGCTGGAGTGCAGTGGCACCAACATGGCTTAATGTAATCTCTACTTCCCAGACTCAAGTGATCCTCCTGCTCTGGTCCCAGCCTCCTGGGCAGCTGGGACCATAGGTACATGCCACCATGACTGGCTAATTTTTTATTATTTTTTTTATTTTTGAGATAGAGTCTCATTCTGTTGCCCAGGCTGTAGTGCAGTGGTGCAATCTGGGCTCACTACGGCCTCCACCTCCCGGGTACAAACAATTCTCCTGCCTCAGCCTCCTGAGTAGCTGGGATTACAGTCATGTGCTACCATTCTTGGCTAATTTTTATTTTTATTTATTTATTTATTTATTTTAAAGTAGAGACAGGCTTTTATCACATTAGCCAGGCTGGTCCTGAACTCTTGACCTTATGTGACCCGCCCACCTTGGCCTCCCAAAGGGCCGGGATTACAGGTGTGAGCCACTGTGCCCAGCCTGCCTGGTTAATTTTTAACTTTTATATAGAGATGAGGACTTACTGTGTGGCCCAGGCTGGTCTTCAACTTCTGGGCTCAAGCGATTCTCCCATCTTGGCCTCCCAAAGTGCTGGGATTGAAGTGGGCAAGGGGTAAAAACAAAACAAAAACAAAAACATACTGCTGGGATTATAGGCGTGAAGCCTGGCCCTCTTTTCTTTAATATTGTTAAACTGGTCACTAATTCTTATCCACTCCCTACATTCTAAAAATGTATTTCTATCTTGTGACCATTATCTCTTACTTTGTTCATCCTTTTTTTGTTGTTTCTACCTTGGTGCAATTTTGGAGGAAGCAAAGATAAGCATATGTTTTTTGTTTTTTTGAGACAGGCTCTCACTCTGTTGTCCAGGCTGGATCACAGTTCACTGCAGCCTCAAACTTCTGGGCTCAAGAAATCCTCCCACCTCAGCCTTCTAAGGAGCTGGGACTACAGGTGGGCACCACCACACCTGGCTAATTTTTTGTAGAGATGGGGTTTCACCATGTTGCTCAGGCTGGTCTCAGACTCTTGGACTCAAGTGATTGCCTGCCTCAGCCTCCCAAAGTGCTGGAGTATAGGCGTGAGCCACCACACCTGGTCAAGCACATGTTTTACCATACAAATTTATCCAAGTCTTACCTACATCAAACAAAGGGATAAATTACAAGGTAATGTACTAGCTTCTCTCAAATCCTACCATACTACAGATACAGCAACCTACTTAAAATACAAAATTGATGATTTAATCCAGATAATTTTGGTTCGATGGCTTTCCATTCCCTACAGGGGGAATATTTCCAAAATCCTATTATAACACAAGACCCGTTATGATTTGATTACTCTTTTCTACTCCATCTTTTGCCACTCCATCACAATTATTCTACCTATGCCAGCTTGACACAAGACCTTGGGATTTCCCAACCAGGACCTGTTTTCTCATAAAATGCCTTCCAACTGTTTTTGATCGGAAAATGCCAATTCAGCATTTAAAATCATAGCCAGCCTCATCCTCTTCTGTGTAGCTTTTCCTTAGCCAAGCCAGGCACTTCCTCTTCATTTGTCCCATTGTTATAAACTTTTATTCTATAACTGAATGTTTCATTTTCCACTTGTACATCTGTCTCCTTACTCCCTATACCTTCTGAACACAAAAATTTTAGTTTATTCTCATTTATATCTTCAAATCTTAAATTGCCTGATCAGGAATAAACTAAAATAAAAATTAGGTTGTTTTCCTTCCAAGACTTTTCCTGAAACTAGGTTGACCAAAAAATACAAATGTTTTTCCATGATTATTCTCAGTAAGATTCAATAATTCAGGCCAGGAGCGGTGGCTCATGCCTGTAATTCCAGCATTTTGGGAGGCCAAGGCAGGTGGATCACGAGGTCAGGAGTTCAATGTTCAATAACTGGCAAGGTATAAGCTCCACCAGAGGAGAAAAAAAAGTATTATGCTAAAGATAGACTATTTGGGTTCCATTTTTCACTCTCAATTGTGCTACTAATTAAAATGAAAATGTAAACAAATCAACTAACATAATTATCCCAGAACTTTTTTCTTACTGGAAAAAAGAGGGCATTAAACTGGATGATGACAATAATACCATAACTACAAAGCTTTTATAAAAGTCCTTTATATACGGTCTTAATACAGTGAAAGATCAACCTTATTGAAAGAGGTCTGGCTTCTGCTCTCAGCTGCTAGGAAACAATCACTAGGCCTCTGGCATGTCTTGGCTGATAGAAGTGTTTTTGTTGTCTGGGGACTTTGGCCATTGACTATCTAAAAATGTGATTTACTATGGGAAGTATCCAGAAGAATTCCATAATGAAACAGGAATGGTCTGTGCAGGAAAATGCTACCAAAGGAATGTATCATTTTGATGAGCACATAGACCTTACTATATAACAGCACACAGTATGGCTTTTGGCCACACAGTAATAGCTGTGACCTCCAGAGAAAGGAGTAACTAAAAGGTAATAGTTTGACACTCTGGAAGCGGAGGAGACTAAAGGTCAGCCATGTGGGTGGTATGTGATCAAACCCCAATACAAACAATGAACACCAAAGGCTTTGCTGAGATTCCCTGTTTGACAATATTCTGTGAGTACTGTCATACACTGTGATTGAAATGAGCTAACGTTGTCTATGATACCACAGAGAGAGGGCAACCAGAAACTCTACGTTTGGACTCCTCCTGGATTCTGCACCCTATGTCTCTCTTCCCTTGGCTGATTTTAATGTGTATCATTTCTACATAACAAACCATAGCCATGAATATAACATTTTCAATGCGTTCTGTGAGTTCTTCTAGCAAACTATCAAACCTAAGGTTGGTTTTTGGAATCACTCAAGCTTGCAGCAACAGCATCAGAAGTGGGCATGAGAATGACATTAACTTGCTGAAGCTGACTCACTGAATGAAGAGAAAGAATAATGGATGACAAACCTTTGCTTCCTGGGTGGCTACAAGGCCACTCATGGCATAAAACTATAGCTGTGCTATAATCATTTACTGGAGGTAAATATTACCAGTGGAATTTACAAATAATAGATCCAACTACAGCTGTATTACAATCAATTAGTAGAAATAAAAGTTACCAGTGGGACTTAGAAATGATGGATCCAACTCCTGGGGACCTGGCTCACTGGATACATAAGAAAATGTTACGGCCAGGCGCGGTGGGTCAAGCCTGTAATTAATTCCAGCACTTTGGGAGGCCAAGACGGGCGGATCACCAGGTCAGGAGATTGAGACCATCCTAGCTAACACAGTGAAACCCCGTCTCTACTAAAAAATACAAAAAACTAGCCAGGCAAGGTGGCGGGCACCTGTAGTCCCAGCTACTCGGGAGGTTGAGGCACGAGAATGGCTCACTCTCAGTGAGCTGAGATCCAGCCACTGCACTCCAGCCTGGGCGACAGAGCGAGACTCCATCTCAAAATAATAATAATAATAATAATAATAATAATAATAATTGTTACATAAACAATAAATAAGGTTACTATACAATCCCTTGATTACTGTTACCTGGAATAGCGAAATAGAAAGGCAAATCCTAATGCTGGGCCAAACCTGGTTTTTGGCCAGATCCAGTTACAGCCAGTAATCACAGACCCACTGCCAGAGGTAAAAGTCTTGCCAAAAGAACAGGCAATAAAGATTCATAAGACAGTGGAGAAAAAGAAAGAGGAAGATTCAAAAGACTAATCCCAGCTGGGTGTAAATCTTTAAACAGTTATTAAGAAATGGGATGAATAAAATATTGAAGCCAAAACAAAGGTCACACTGCAGCACTTTCAGAGGTTGAGTGGACCAACAGGAGCCCCTGTTGGTCTCCCTCCATTAAAGAGTTCTAAACAAATCTGCTTTATTCACCCTAGTTTTTGTTTTTGTTTTTTTTTTTGAGACAGAGTTTCATTTTTGTTGCCCAGGCCAGAGTGCAATGGCACAATCTCAGTTCACCGCAACCTCCACCTTCCAGGTTCAAGCAATTCTCCTGCCTCAACCTCCCGAGTAGCTGGGATTACAGGCTCGTACCACCACGCCCGGCTAATTTTGTATGTTTAGTAGAGATGGGGTTTCTCTATGTTGGTCAGGCTGGTCTCAAACTCCTGACCTCAGATGATCTGCCCGCTGCAGCCTCCCAAAGTGCTGAGATTACAGGCATGAGCTACCACACCCAGTAATTCACCCTAGTTTGAGGAAACTTTAAAAACTGGAAGGCAAAAATGATTAAGAAAAATCTAACTTCACCTTGCCTAAGCCAATGCTTCCACAATCTAATTAAGACAAGGCCTGAAGAGAAGGCCTGGATTCCTTGCTAGTCCCTAGCTGGGGACCCAGAGTCAAATGCTTTTAAATGGATAAAACAGTTAAGGGTACAGATGTTTCCACAAGAGACCCATGCACAGAACTTACAAATCTGTTAGTGAAGTCCTAAGAGGAGCTACAGTTATACTGGAAAGACATAAGAACACAAGAGTTTATGGATTAAGGTAAAACTTCAGATTAAAATCAGGATGTCTGAACATACTTTATGTACAGCAGTGTGTCTCCTTTACCTGAATGCATTATGGAGATATTTATTATGTTTGACTGGGGAATGTTTCCCCTACTTAAACAGAATATATCTAAATCTTCCTATCAGGCAATATTTATAGGACATGCTAACTGAAAACTAGTGAAAATGCCTGAGCCCACCCAAGTTAATTTCAAATAGTACGGAATAGAAGCTGGGCAAATTCTTTGTACAACAGTCCTGTGTGGAGCACAGACTGGAGCTTATAGGAAAGCCACCAGGATTCTGGACCCAAAAATTTCAATTTGAGGGACAATTAGTTTACTATTGGGCACTAACTGACACTGCTTCCCTGAATCTGAAAACCTGAAATGTATATACTGCCCCAGGAAATGTTGGAGAAACATTCTCATGGGAAAGCAGTACCCAAAAGAGTTCCATAATTAAATTGGAATGCTCTGTGCAGGAAAATGCTACCAAAGAAATACATCATACTCACAAACATGGAGACCCTACTATAAACAGCACATAGGGAAACTGAGACAAGGTAAGTAGCTTTGTTCTTAAATGACTTGGAATTCAGAAATAAGCCAGTAAGGGTCCACTGTAACTACACCTATCCATGAAAATATCCAGTATCTAGGTAAGGGTCAATTCTGTTGAGGAGGCATAGCAAATTCCTCTGCAATTCTTACTGATTTGTTCTGTAATAAAACAGCATCACACTGTGACATAACACACTATGGAGTAACAAGTGACAATGTTGGTAAGATCCATTTACCTTATGTAAATAAATCTTTTTTTTTTTTTTTGGTTTTTAGTTTTGAGACAGAGTCTTGCTCAGCTGCCCAGGCTGGAGTGCAATGACGTGATCTCGGCTCACTGCAACCTCCACCTCCCAGGTTCAAGCGATTTTCTTGCCTCAGCCTCCCAAGTAGCTGGGACTACAGTAAAGACAGTGTTTAGCCATGTTGGCCACGCTGGTCTCTAACTCCTGACCTAAGGTGATCTGCCCACCCATGCCTCCCAAAGTGCTGGGATTACAGGCATGAACCATCACTCTCAGCCCCTTATAAAAATAAATCTTATAATACTGATATTAATCATCTAATGGTATCAGGAAATTTAGTTAAAGCCTCCTCAAGATGTAATAATGATGGAAAATGAATAGCCTAACGAAGAATTAGCTAACCATCAACTATTTCTTTCTCTTTCTTTCCTTCCTTTTCTTCCTTTTCTCTCTCTCTCTCTCTCTTTTCTTCTCCTCTTCTCTCTCTCTCTTTTTTTGTGAGACAGTCTCTCACTATGTTGCCCAGGAGTGCAACAGTGTAATCTCGGCTCACTGCAACCTCTGCCTTCCAGGTTCAAGCAATTCTCCTGCCTCAGCCTCCCAAGTAGCTGGTACTATGGATGTGCATCACCACACCTGGCTAATTTTTGTATTTTTAGTGGAGATGGGGTTTCACCATGTTGGCCAGGCTGGTCTCGAACTCCTGACTTCAAGTGATCCCCCTACTTCAGCCTCCCAAAGTGCTGGGATTACAGGCGTAAGCCACCGTGCTCAGCCCATCAACTAATTTCTATGCCAATAGTCCTGCACAAATTTTTCATAAGATACAAAAATAGTTGTAAATCCGGGGGGAAATGAGTAATTAAATTAGTACAAAAAAATGATGTACATAATGGCTTTATAAATTAGACTGTTTATTTAAATGTATACCTATTCAAAACTGGCTCCTCCCAATATTAGGCATATTCAAAGGGTTACTATTGCAATGTCTGTCATATAAAAACTAAATGTAGACGTTCAAATATATTCGCTTTGCTTTAAGAGTGTAGGCCAAAGGCTAGGGCATAGCCTATACACCAAAGAAGACAAAGATGTCTGGCCTTCCACGTTAGCCACTGAGAGATGATCTCCAGGACTGCTGAATGTCTTGCTTCACAGGAGTATCTGCTTGATACGAGTGTTTTTGTTCGACTGGAGGCTTTGGCCACTGGACAGTTTAACAATGTGATCTACAATGGAGGCTTTGGGTATTTCAGTATCAATTCTGATCTCCAGAGGAAGTGAGAACTAAAGTTATTAGTCTGACCTCCCGAAGGCCAAAGCTACACCATGCAGCGAGTATGTGATTTTGAGCCCCAATAAAACCGGAAAAGCAAAGACTCAGATGAGTTTCTTCACTGACAAAACTCACATATACTATGGACATAAAGAGATAATGCTGGACGTGACTGCACAGGGAGAAGAGCCTGGACTCTGTACCCTAAACATCTCTTCCCCTGGCTGATTTTAATTTGTATAGTTTCCCTGCAATAACTTGTAGGCATGAATGTAACAGCTCTCAGTGAGTTATATCAATCTTCCAGTGATTTATCAACCCTGAAGATGGTTTTGGGAATGCCTCAAACTTGAAACCAGTGACAGAAGTGAGGGTGTTCTTACAGAGGTTTCTCTCAAAGTGTACACCTATCTAAACTCACTGCAGTACTATACTGAGGTTTTATTTACATACTGTCTTGCTTAATCTTCACTACTCTGTGTGGTAGATACCACTATTATGAACACAGAGAGACATACAGAGTATAAATAACTTAATTTCACCCAGACATTAACAATAAATGGAAGAATCAGGATTTGAACCAAGAAATATGCTACAAAGTCTATGTCCTTAACATATTATGCCACCTTCCTTGATAACTGCTAATTTCTTCCCCCAATTCTAACATTCTCTGAGTCTATAATATTTAAGGTCACATAAAGCCAAGCAAATCTACAAGTAAACAAGTAATTCAGACAGGCTTAAAACAAGCCTTAAATAATCTTCATTATATTTTATTTTGTTATGGTTTAAGCTGTCATTTTCATTATTAAATGTTAATTCTTTGTATATTGACAGATTTTTTTTAATGCTGCAATATCAAAACACAAATAATACCTATCAAAGTATATTAACAGAAACGTATTACTAAAATAACTAATTTGAAGAAGACTACCTCCAAAATATAAAATACTGAATAATACCATTATATGAAATTTCCAATTTGCTAGGAAATAATACTTGTTTTTTAGGGAAAAGACAATTTTGGTCAGGCAAAATTCCACCATTGTAAAATAATGATTTTCATTACTTTACAATATATATATTTTCCGCTGAGACAGGGTCTTGCTTTGTTGCCCAGGCTGGAGTGCAGTGACATAATCATAGCTCACCATAGCCTTGTACTCCTGGAGTCAAGCAATCCTCCCACCTCAGCCTCCTGAGTAGCTAAGACTACAAGGTTTCCGCCACTGCACTGGGCTAATTTTTTTTTGGTAGGGATGAGGGTATCGCTATGTTGCCCTGACTGGTCTTGGAACTCCTGGACTCAAGCAATCCTCCTGCCTCAACCTCCCAAAGTGCTAGGATTATAGGCATAAGCCACTGTCCCCAGCCTATAACACTTTTTAAATACATATTTCTATTGTCGATGTAATTAATTTTTTTAATTTCTCTACATTTTCCTAAAGTATGTACAATTATCACTTTTAAAGCTGCATAATATGCCAAAATATTAATTTAACAGCATTCACAAATTGCTGAACATCAAGGTTGTTCCATTTTACCTTTCTTCTTTAATAAGACTGCAATAAACATCTTTCTTCTAATAACACAAGCCTTTAATTTTTTTAATCTGCAGCTCTCACCACAGTGTCTAATTCATATGAGGTATGCGACAAACATTAGCTAAACTGAATACACATTTTAAAAACTGTTTTTCAAGCATAGTTTCCTAAGACTAGAATTAATGAATCAAAGAGTATGAACTTCTTATGGTTCTTATAACATAATACTTCCCAAAAGAATAATGTCATTTTATAATCCACAAGACATGAGTGTGTGAACTCGTCCATTGCAATACACACCAGTATTAGAGTTTATCGTTTAAAAAGCTTAATATTTTATTATGTATAATTTGATCTCTTAAAGTGCTTTACCTTGTAGGGAAATAATAATCCTGAATTTACACTGTCATTACTTTCATTTCATTATTTAACAAAGTATAAAAAGACATGCAACTGTTAATTCTAATTGTGGAAATTCAATTATAAATATGTAAAAACTCTTTAAATGAACATACTCCAAAGTTTATTTCCGACTTGGAAGGTGGCATATTTTCACATTTTAGTAAAATTTGCTTGAGGCCATAATCTAAACCAACTGTGGCAATATAACTGTTGGATATAAAGGTAATCTTGTCCCAAAGAGCAGTGAATTCTACTCTCCTTTGAGGGGGTTTCTCTTGGAACGGATAGTAACTAAAAAGCACTCTCACTAAGAGAATAATTTAAAATAAACACATTGCTAAGAGTTTACATGTTTATGATGTGATCACAATTCCCGGTTGAACCAGAATTACCTATCTATGAAGGAAAAAGCAACATTGAGAAAAGGTAGTCTGAGTTTCCTAAAACTCAATTCAGAAATTCAGGTAAATTATCAAAGATTTGAATATTTAAGTCAATTGTGAGGATGTCTGTTTCTTCCTTTTACATCTTTAAAATAACACATTTCAGGTAATTTTACATTTTTCTACTTGGCGATTTCAGGAATCAAATTTGTATCTGATGAGAATGGACATTATAAGCTTTTCAGTATTTGTTTTTTATTATATATTGACATGTTTTAAATTGGTAACTCACAGTTTTACCACAATTGGGTGATTCTGCTTTCCTGTCCTTTGGTATTATCATATGTTAATAGCCAGAAAACTTGTGATAACTCCCAGTAGGGTTCTTTTGCACTAGCTGGGCTGCAGCACATTCATCACTTTAAAATAAGAATTTACTTACTTTCTGAGATGGGTAAAGCACTGTGCTAGACTCCAAGGAACCATACATAGATGACTAAGACATGACTCCTGTCCTCAAAGAACTTACAATCTATTAAGGGAAGACAGACATGCAAACAAATAGGTAAAATACAAAGCAGAATGTGCTGATTGTTAAAACAGAGGTACAAAACAAAGTTCTACAGGAGCACAGGATGGTTATATAGGAGCACTGGTTGGGGTGATCTGGAAGGCTGGGCCAGCAGAATAGTAGTAGAAAACTCTGCCCCTTAGAAAATACAGCAGTGTTACAGCCCACCTGGGTTAGGGTCGAAGCCCCACTCCCCACAGAAGGTTTTCCTAAAGGAGATGGAGCCAGGGCCCTAACCCAGTTAGGTAGGTGATTCGTTGATTTCAATTATGAATGCCAACACTTTCTTTCCCTGGTGCCGATAAATGTGCTTTCATAAGTATTTTACTTTATTAAAAAGTAAATAAAATTTAACAATCTATTAAGTAACTTACATGAAGATGCAAGTTACCTCAGTCTATAGCATTAGAATGGCCTCAAGTGGTACTCTGATTATACAGGACCAAGCAAAAAAAGACACCACTTCAGCATCTTGCATGTGGTGCTCCCATAAATGTTTTGCTACTGATATCCTAGAAAGAAAGATGAACCAGACAATTCCAGAGAAGTAGCCTGGGTATTACACTATCCATATTTTGTTGAAGATGCAATTATGTTAAATTTTTAAAAATAGACTTTAAAATATGTTAATGAGACAACAGGATTTGTTTTTGTCTTGTCATGATCTCAAGAACCAGCAGGTACACTGCCAGTTTCCACTAATTTCTAGGTATAAGAGGTAGACAAGATAACGTAACCGATATGTAATATTAAACAAGTACCACACGAGGAGTGAAACAACTAGAAAGAAGATAATAAATACAAACATGTTTAAATACAAAAGAACATAAAGCAAGTATCATGTGCACAGAAATAGAAACGTTAAATTTATAGAAAATTAAAGACAAAGTATTAGTTTCTACTGTGTTTCATTCTACTGCCATCTCATATACAGATCCCTCAAATTTCTCAAATCTGTAGATACAGTATTTCATTATGCTGTAGGAATTTTAAAATGCTGAACTTCATAATTGCTGTTTATAGACATCCTTAAAGAAGCCTAATTTTAATGAACAAAAAAGGAAACAATAAAATCTCAGTCATATCTACTGTATATAAATGTTTGCAAAATGTTTACGAAACTTAAATTGACTGTTTTCTTAATTATTACAAACAAGCATTCCCACTTCACTTGTTTATTTTATTAATTTTTACAATCTTCTAAAACAAAAGAAAAAAGGAAGGAAGGCAAGCACACATAACCTGACTACTGGAATTAATGACAATATCCCATTGTATAGACTTTAAAAATAAACATACAATTCAAAAAGACTTGCTATCAAACAACTGGCTAAGCAAAGTACGAAACAAATACGACAAAAAGGTTGTAATATCTGTAATAATATAAAGAAAGCTCGTAACAAATATAAAAAACACAAAACCCTAATAAGTACTAAAGAATAACAATTCACTAAAAATACAAATTGCTCATAAACATGAAAAAAATTCACCCTATTAAAGGAATGCAAATTGAAATAACGAAATATTTTTAAATATCCAATTAGCAGAGAAAGAGTAACATTCAATGCTGCATCCCCTTAGGATGTAAAACTCTTCCTGTTTTGGCCAAACATTTGTGTTTCAAAACAAGATAAACTGAAAAATAAATAAATAATGCTTACAAGGGTGTGATGAGTGAGATAAAAACACCCCAACACTGACTGAGGACAATGGCAGTCAGTACAACCTTCAGACAATTTGTGAAGAGTGTCAGGAGACAGATTTTTGTGGCTTTCAAGTTCATACCCTATGATTATTAATTCTACTACTATGAATATAAATTTTAAAAAATCAGATATGCAGAGAAAGGCTTACAATGGTATTTATCCCAGTTACTTATAATGCTCCCTAAAACTGGAAACCATAATGCCAAACATTAAGGAAATGGGTCATTGTAAGATTAAATATTATGCAGCCATTAAAAATGATCTTAAATTACTACTCATAAAGGAGAAATGTAGAGGATAGATGTTAAGGAAAAAAGCAGGATCTACAATTTTAATGCAGTCTTAGCTAAAACTATGTTTAAAATAAAGCAGATATTTTGTACTCTACTAATGTGCCAAATTCATTTATTAGTTCTAATAGGCTTTGTTGTGAAGTCTTTATGGTTTTCTAAGTATAAGATTATATCATCTGTGATTTACTTCTTTCTTTCCAATTTAAATGCTTTTTGTCTTTTTCTGGTCTAATTTCTGGACTATAACTTCAAATACTATGTTGAATGGACATGGTAAAAGCAGGGATTCCTTGTCTTATTCTTGATCTTAGAGGAAAAGCTTTCAGTCTGTCACCATTGACAAGGATACTACCTAAGCAACAGGATATGAAATCAACACATAAAAATCGTTTTTTGTTGTTTTTTTTTTGAGGCAAGGTCTTGGTTTGTCACCCAGGCTGGAATGCACTGGTGCAATCACAGCTCACTGCAACCTTGAATTCCTGGGCTCAAGGGATCCTCCCACCTCAGCTCCCCAAGTAGCTAGGACTACAGGCTCACGTCCGGCTAGTTTCTATATAACAATAATGAATACTTTGAAAATGAAATTAACATATAATTCCATTTGCAAGAGCATCAAAAAAGAATAAATTACCTAGGAGATGAAATAAACAAAACTATAAAACATAACTGAACAAAATTAAATAAAACATAAACAAGTAAAAAGACACCCCTGTTCAAAGACTAGAAGACTTAATATTTATATGTGCGTGTGTGTGTGTTTGTGTGTAGTTTTAGAGACAGGGTCTCACTCTGTCACCCAGGCTTGAGTGCAATGACACAATCATGGCTCACTGTAGCCATGAACTCCTGGGCTCATGTGATCCTTCAGTCTTAGCCTCTCAAGTAGCTGAGACTATAGGCGTGGGCCATCACACTCAGCTTATTTTATTTTATTTATTTTTTTTGCAGAGAAGGGGTCTCGCTGCATTGTTCAGCCTGGTCTTGAGCTCCTGGCCTCAAGCAATCCTCTCGCCTTAGCCTCCCAAAGAGCTGGGACTACATGTGTAAGCCACAGCACCCAGCCCTTAATATTAAGATGTCTAACACCCAAATCCATCTACAGATTCAATTCAATCCCTATCAAAATCCAAGTGACCTTTTTCTGGAGAAAAAGAAAAATCTCTCCTGAAGTTCATAGGGAATCTCAAGGGACCCTGAATAATCAAAACTATCCTGAAAAAGAAGAAAGTTGACGGGAAAACATTTCCTGATTTCACAATGTACTACAAATCAACAGTACTCAAAACAGTAAGCTGGTATCAGCATAAGAACAACCTACAGACCAATGGAATGGAATAGAAAGCCCAGAAACAAACCCTTGCATATATGGTCAAAATATTTTCTATAAGGCAAGACCATTCAGTGGGGCAAAGGCAGTCTTTCCAACTAATGGTGCTGGAAAAAGTGGACACATCTACATGTAAAAAAAAGTTGGACCCTTACATGATATTCCAAACTCAAAATCAATTAATTCACCCAAATTTGTGATCTAAAACTATACAACTTTTAGAAGAAAACATAAGGGGAAAAGCTTCATGACATGGATTTGGCAATATTTTTTGAATATAACAACAAAGGCATAAGCAACAAATGGAAACAGACAAGTTGAGCTTCATCAAAACTTAAAAGTTTTGTGCAGCAAGGGCCACTGCTAACACACTAAAAAGGCAACCTGTAAAATGAGAGAAAATGTTACCAAATCATGTATCTAAAAAGGACTAATATCAAGAATACATAGAGAAATCCTAAAACTCAACAACAACAAAAAAAACAAATGATCCAATTCAAAAACAGGCAAAGAACTTTATGAATAGATATTTCTCAAAAGACATACAAATGGCCAATTAGCACATGAAAAGATGCTCAACATCACATTAAGCATTAGAGAAATATAAAACAAAATCACAATGAGATGCCATTTCACACCTACTGAGAAAGTAAATACCAAAAAAAAAATGAAAGTAAATGTTGGTGAGGATGTAAAGAAATGAACCCTTATACAATGCTGGTAGAAATGAAAAATGGTGCAGTCACTTGGAAAACAGTATGAAAGTGCCTCAAAAAATTAAAAGTGCAATTACCATCTGATACAGCAATTCTTCTTCTGGGTATATACCCAAATAGTTGAACACAGAGGCTTGGACAGATATTTATACAGCCATGTTCATACCAGTATTATTCCCTATAGCCAAAAGGTAGAAGCGACACAACTGTCCATTAACAGGCAAATGGATTAAAAGAACATGGTGTATAAACAGAATGGAATGTTATTTTGCAATAAAAAGGAAGAAAATTCTGACACATGGTATAATATGCATGAACCCTGAAGACATTGTCAGTGAAATGAGCCAGTTACAAAAGGATAAATACTGTATAATGACATTCATATGAGATACTCAGAGACCGAAAGTAGAATGGTGGTTGCTAGCAAGATCGGGGAATAAGGAACTGCTCTTTAATGAGTGCAGTTTCAGTTTTGCAAGACGGAAAAAGTTCTGTGTTTGGATGACAACAGTGGTAACACACAACGCGAATGTACTTACTACCAATGAACTGTGTACTCAAAAACAGTTAAAATGGCAAGTTTTATGTTAAGTCTATTTTACCACAATTAAAATTTTTTATTAAAAAATTCAGCAGAAGGCTGGACATGGTGGCTCATGCCTATAATCCCAGCACTTTCAGAGGCTGAGGCAGGTAGATCACAAGGTCAGGAGTTCCAGACCAGCCTGACCAATATGATGAAACCTCATCTCTACTAAAAATACAAAAGTTAGCCAGGCATGATGGCAGGCACCTGTAGTCCCAGCTACTTGAGAGGCTGAGGCAGGAGAATTGCTTGAACCCGGGAGCTGGAGGTTGCAGTGAGCCAAGATCGCGCCACTGTACTCCAGCCTGAGCGACAGAGCAAGG
This sequence comes from Papio anubis, assembly GCF_008728515.1. NCBI lineage: Eukaryota > Metazoa > Chordata > Mammalia > Primates > Cercopithecidae > Papio > Papio anubis. The sequence goes on from NC_044986.1 coordinate 59,564,177, forward strand.
CTCCATCTCAAAAAAAAAAAAAAAAAAATTTAGCTAGGCATAGTGGCACACATCTGTAGTCCTAGCTACTGGTGAGAGGACTTTTTTTTGAGCCCAGGAGTTCAAGGCTGCAGTGAGCTGTGATCACAACACTGCACTCCAGCCTGTGTGAAAAAGTGAGACCCTGTCTAAATAAAATAAAATAAATAGTATGGGGGAAAAAAAAAGGAACCAGAGCAATATGTTTCATAAGAAAATATATCAAAAATTATATATATATAATATATACAAGTTATCTCTTAGAACTAAAAATATAATTTTCTATTACTTTTATACCACAGTGTTTTTCAAATTTTTCATCTTTTTTTTTTTTGTATATGATAAAGTTAAAAAGAAAAGGTTGGTGATTGTTTAAGTAGGCCTAATTTCAAGGCTAAGAGGTTTTCAACAGAAACAACTTTGTAAAATTATGACAAAATTATCATTAAACAGTATTTTCCAATAACAATTCTCTCTAAAATCAGTATTTTATGAATCAACAGAAATTCACCTCAATCTTAACTGCTTTTAAGAAAGGGCAAAGATTTTCTAAAGCTTTATTAATTTTTTAACTCTGATACCAATGTGTAGTTTTTCATATTAGTGATGCTACTGCTTCCTGCTTTTGAGAATTCTCATAAAAAATTCACCTATATGTCTAATTATTCATAATTACTCACAAATTTTATCCAGTTTTTGGGTTAAGGTCTATAAAATTAAGATCATGCCAGTAATGGTTTAAACTTTTTATATGAACAAGTCAACATACTCATTAATTATTTTTAAAAACCTACTATGGATAAAATTATCTTCTTTAGTTTGCTATGCAAAGTTTCCTATCGAAACTACAGGTCACAGACAGATATTATTTTCATCTTTCAATATCATATTTTGTTTTTAAAAATGCCACTGATTCCATTCACTCTACTCCCTCCCTTCCTATCCTTTTTAATCCCATATCTCCACTGACTTCTTAAAAAGGAATAATCAAACAGATCTATTAAATTTCTATTCTATATAGAAAAGCATCAGGATTAACGAAAATAGAAAATTTATATGCATTAAAATTATTAGCAAGCAGAAGCTATCCTTTTAAGTAGTTAATTCGTATGTTTAAAAATTTGAAAGGAACTACCCAAACTCATTAGTTATATCAAATACCTGCAATAATGTTTCAGCGGCTTTTAAAGTATTTCTTTGATAGTAACATAAGAAGAAAACTTTACAAATATTGCACATTTGTTACATGCTAGATGTTCTGCCAGAAAACAGAGATAACAATGGTTAAACAAACGTAGCTCTTTTTCTAATACAATTTAATGACCTTGTTTACCTGCTGTTTCTTTTCTTAAATAAAACTCTTCAAAGTACCAGCGAATTTACTGAAAACATATTTTCTTAAATGAAACATTTCCTGATAAGAAGTAATTTAATCCATTACCTAATAATTACACATTAAACATCTATCACCCACAATGATTTACTCATTAACAAACCAAGAAGAATTACTTGTTATTAAATGTTTTAATACAAAGTATGTTCTATCTTCCACTTGACAAAGTTTCATTCAGCAAAGTTGTTCCACATGGCATACAGTCAGCTATCTCTCAGGTCCCTTTAATCCAATTTATATTTTAATTTGATAGAATAAACTTATTTGTGAACTACATAAGCTGACAGAATACTAACAAAGAGACAACTAAAGTTGTTTTAACAAAATGAAGGCAGTGTTTTAAAATCTCTGCCAGATTCGTCAGAGACTCTTCAAAAATATTAATTTATAAATCAGTAAGATGAATCTAAAGTTTTATTCAATTATTGGTCTTAAATTTTCATTTATTCTCTTTTATAAGACATGGCGTCTCACTCTGTCATCCAAGCTGGAGTGCAGCAGCGTGACAGTAACTCACATAGACTCGGATTCTTGGGCTCACGTGATCCTCCCACCTCAGCCTCCCAAGTAGCTGGGACCACAGGTATGTGCCACCACATCCGGCTAATTTTTTTTTTTTTGGTAGAGATGGGGTCTTGCTTTTTTGCCTAGGCTGATCTCCAACTCCTGGCTTCAAGCAATTGTCCTGCCTCAGCCTCTCAAAGTGCTAGTTTTACAGTCAGTCACCAAACCTGGCTTTTGTTTTGTTGTTGTTGTTGCTTTTCGTTTTTAACGAACAAATGAAAATGCTTAATGAAACAGGAATAGATCTTACCAATGCAGGCCACTGAATCTGTTTGCTCTTTGATCCCTGAGTCTGGCTAGGGTCATTCCTTTTGGCCCAGATTAAGTGGTATTCCACCAAGAAAGTTGAAAAATCTTCATAAACTTTAACCCACTCTCGTTTATCCCATTCAAGATCATCAAATTCCACATACACCTATGAAAACAAAAAAAATTCAATTAGCAAAACAGAAGAGTGGTATATCCTTTTTCACTAATACATAATAACTGTACATATTTATGGGGTACATATGATATCGTGATACATGCACACAATGTGTAATGATCAAATCAGGATAATCAGAATATCCATCACCTCAAATATTTATCATTTGTGTTAGAAACATTTCAAATCCTCTTCTAGCTATTTTGAAAAATACAATAAATTATTGCTAACTATAGTTACCATACTGTGCTATTGAACACTAGCACTTACTCCTTCTAATTGTAGGAAGCAGAAAGGGGAACTCTAGTACGCTGTTGGTGGGAATGTAAATTAGTACCTCCAGTATGGAAAACAGTATAGAGGTTCCTCAAAAAACTAAAAGTACATCTACCATAGGATCTGGTAATTCACTACTGGGTAAATGTCCAAAAGAAAGGAACGTATATTGAAGAGATAGTTGCACATCAGTGTTTACTGTAACACTATTCATAAAGCCATGATAATGGAATCAACCTAAGTATCTATCAACATATGAATGGGTAAAGAAAATGTGGCATATATACACAATAGAATACAATTAGGCCATAAAAAAGAATGAAATCTTGTCATTTGCAGCAGTATGAATAGAACTGGAGGTGATTATGTTTTATGAAATAAACCAGGTACAGAAGACAGACATCACATGTTCACGCTCATATGTGGGAGTCAAAAACGTGGATCTTGACCCAGCATGGTGGCTCATGCCTGTAATCCCAGCACTTTCGGAGGCAGATATGGGAGGATCACTTGAGCCCAAGACTTCAAGACCAGCCTTGGCAACATAGTGAGACCCTGACTCTAACAAAAGAGAAAAGTAAAAAACTTAGCTGGACATGGTGGCACATGCCTGTAGTCCCAGTTACTCAGGAAGCTAAGACAGGAGGATCTCTTGAGCCCAGGAATTTGAGGCTACAGTGAGCTGTGATAGCTACAGTGAGCTATGATCACATCACTGCACTGAAGCCCAGATAACAGAGTGAGACCCTGTCATTTAAAAAACAAATAAAAAGTGGATCTCATGGAGGCAGAGGGTAGAATGATGGTTATCAGAGATTAGGATGGGTGATGGGGGGAGAAGAAAAGAGGTTGGCAATATTTCAAAATATAAGCCATGAACTTGAATTAGAAAGAACATTAACAAATTTATTCTTTAAACTTAACATTTTTCATAAAATCATCATTTAACTTCCCTTAATCAGATTATACCCCTTACTTATGACAGGGAGATAAACCATAACTGTATCAACAAAAGCAATTTACAGAGTGTTGATCAGTAAAGATTAGTCCATTACCTTCTAAATGGACACTAAATAATGATTTCTATACTGATGACTCTAGAAGGAGAGGTTAGAAAATGTTTTTAAAGAGTAAATAGCCAGACGCGATGGCTCACGCCTGTAATCCCAACACTTTGGGAAGCTGAGGCAGGTGGATCACCTGAGGTCAGGAGTTGGAGACCATCCTGGCCACACGGTGAAACACCATCTTCTACCAAAAATACAAAAATTAGCTGGGCGTGGTGGCGGGCACCTGTAGTCCCAGCTAACTCAGGAGGCTGAGGCAGGAGAATGGCTTGAATCCAGGAGGTGGAGGTTGCAGCAAGCCAAGATTAGGCCACTGCACTCCAGCCTGGGTGGTAACAGCAAAACTCCGTCTCAAAAAAATAAAAACAAAAAGAGTAAATGGTAAATATTTCAGATTTTGCAAACCAGATGGTTTCTGTCATAATTATGTATTGTCTCTGTCACTGAGACCACCATAGACAATATGTAAACAATTGAGCTTGACTTTATTCTAAGAAAACATTACTTACAAAGGTAGTCAATGGTACAAAGATGGCTCAACATGACATTCAATTAATGTAATATACCACATTAGCAGAATAAAGGAAAAAAAATCATCTTTAACGATGCAGAAAAAGCATCTGATCAAATTCCATGGCTCTTCATGATTAAAAACACTCAACAAACTAGGAACAGAAGGAAAGTATCTAAATATAAAAAGGTCTGTATGAAAAACCCGCTGCTAACATCATACACAACAGTAAAAAATCAAAAGCATTTCCTCTAAGATGGGAACAAGACAAGGATGTTGTAATTTGGAAAACTGAAACTGACTCTATACTCATAGGTCATTCAATCATTCAAACCTTCCCTCCCCTACTTTCATTCTTCTGCATTCATTCCCTAAGATTATCTGTTCATACAGCTGTCTTCTCAACTTAATCATAAGATATGCTGGAAGCAGTCTTCTCAATACTTATATTTTTATACTAATTCTGCCACCCATCTTCTGCTCCCTTACACCTGAAGAGTTTCCATTTCCACTTATTTGAATCACAGTTGCTCCTTTGGCCCAGCTCAAGTTCTTCCATGATATTTACGTCCCCCAACTTCAACTCCAATTTCTACTTTGAATTTCAGCTTTGAATTTCTACTGCAATTATTTTTTTTACAGCTTACACTGTATTAGTATATAAGCAAACACCATCCAATATTTTAAGTGTAATAAAAGTATCTTTAAATTATGCATGTAAACTCACTTAAGGTAGAACTGTTCTTTCATTTATTTTTAGTGCCCATTACAATGCTGCATACATATAAAATATTTAATTAACATTAAAAATCCCCTGACTCTTGGACTCAATCATAGTCTTTTAAAAATAAAAGCAACCTGGTAAAAGGTAAGTTTGATTTGGTGATGTTTATACTGCTGCCCACTAGGAAGCCTGTATTTAAAAAAAAAAAAAAAAAAAAAGAAGCTTATCTGTTAGAATATCCATTAAAGATATACATTAAAGCTTATCTATTAGAATGGGGAAAGAGAAATGCACTGGTCAAGGACTTAACATCTTTTTCTAGTTAACTATCCATACCAAGTCAGGGAATAAATCCAAGTCAAGGAAGAAGCCAACAAAACAGTTGGCTACTTCTAATAAAACCCATCCTTAAGCGGTTGAGCTGAGGTCCAGCTGATCTTACACAAAGGTTTCAAATTATACCAAATTTCTCCACTACCTGAAATCTGTTCTGTTATTTAAACACTAAATTTTGGTATAAGAGCTCTGGGAAACCCTAGAAAACTGAAGCAGAGACAATTCTCAGGAAAACCTGCACGCTAATTTTGCTTTTCCTTCATGGACAATGATACAGTAATCCTGACAAAATATTTTAGTTAAAAATCTGAAGAGTCAAGAAGTTCGTTGACATTTTCCTAAACTGAAGATATAAATCAATGTAAATTCTTCCAAATGCAAAGTCCTAAAAAGTTTTCAGCATGAAGTGTATTTTCCAAATCCACTTTATATTGCATAAACAGTGCTACTAGCAGTTTTCAGAACTTGCTAGGGACATTGGGGACAAAAAGACACTAAATATTGTGTCTCTTCCCCTTTGTTGTATAGTCAACTCATCTTCAGATATGAGATTATCAAAAACAGTGAAGGGTTTGGAATTTAATTACATACAGACAGAAAACTAAACACACACACACACACAGACACACACACCCCTCTGTTACTGTTTAACGGATTCTGACAGAAAACGTAAGACTCCTGGGACTTCACAACTTAGAGCAAAACCAGCAATTAGAGTATCATCATGATGCCTATGCCAGCTTCTCATGACTGTTAAGCCCCATGGGAAGGACGCAAAGGGTCCAGAATGGAAACCTGAGTACATAGTGAGTTATATTACAGAAGAGGAGGGAGTGGAATTCACCACTTAGACAGTTAAGTGGAGGGGAGTCTGCTCTTTGATTAGGGGAGGTTATTACTTAATTCCTCACAGCTGGCTGCTCACTGCACACACAACTTTGAGAAACGGTCCAGGTTAAGACCAGTTAGTCTTGCATTCTTGGCACATCCAGCAAGAAAGTGCAGAGACACGCAGTCCCCACAGTGGATTGCCTATACCAACACAGGTAAGATTTTTTATCAGGCTGGCCTAAGAACTAATCTACCCTTACTGTGCATGACCGTGTATGTGGGGTGAGGGATGGTGGCGGAGTAGTTTGTTTCCATTAGTTTACCAACTTCCAGTTTATACATTTTTAGTTAATTACATAGTATCTTATATTAACTCCTTCCTCATTCCCGTGTTGGGTCCTTCTGTCTGCTTAATTCCCTGTCTTATTAACTAAAGGGTCCTTGAGGGCAAGAATTAGTATGCTTTTGGCAATGGCTCACACCTGTAATCCCAGCACTTTAGGAAACCAAGGTGGGAGGATCACTTGAGGTCAGGAGTTCGAGGCCAGCCTGGCCAACATGGTGAAACCCCACTGCTATTAAAAATACAAAAAAAAATTAGGGCATGGTGGCACACCTGTAATCCCAGCTACTTAGGAGGCTGAGGCAGGAGAATTGCTTGAACCCAGGTGGCGGAGATTGCAGTGAGCCAAGATCATACCATTGCACTCCAGCCTGAGCAACAGCACAAGACTCCATCTCAAAAAAAAAGAAAAGGGGGGGGAGGGAGTGGGGGCTGGGCACGGTGGCTCACACCTGTAATCCCAGCATTTTGGGAGGCCAGGGTCAGGGGATCACGAGGTCAGGAGATCGAGACCAGCCTGGACAACATGGTGAAACCCCATCTCTACTAACAATACAAAAAAATTAGCTGAGCGTGGTGGAAGGCGCCTGTAATCCCAGCTACTCCAGAGGCTGAGGCAGGAGAATCGCTTGAACCTAGGAAACGGAGGTTGCAGTAAGCCGAGACTGGGCCACTGCACTCCAGCCTAGGCAACACAGCGAGACTCCGTCTCAAAAAAAAAAAAGGAATTAGTCTGCCTTTACCTTTTTTGCACCTCTAGTAACTGGCAGGTGTTGCAACAAACTAAAGCCTACAATACAGTTTTAGAATCATCAGCACTGAGCAAAACACATCACAATTACAATTAAATGACTAATTTGCAAAAACCAAAAATTTTAAATACAGCTGTTGTATTTACTAATATATCACTGTGCTCATAATTATCTAGAAAAAAAGAAAGAACATTTCATTCAGTAAGTATTTCTAACTGCACATCAGAGCCAATCATGAACACCGGGAGTTCAGGGGAAAAAAGATCATTCACATATACACACACGTGTGCGTGTGTGTCTATGTGTGTATGAAGTTAACAGCTGTGGGTACTGATGATTATTATAAGAATTCAGATGATGTGAGGAAAAAGTCAAGCAAAATAATCCACTAAACATAATTACTTCAAGAAAAAACAAAAATAATTATTTTGTAGTGGACACTGTTGTTAAATACTTAGCCAAATATGTGAGAATAATTCCAAGATCTGGTCTCTAGGTAGTATAATACATGTTTTCTACAACAGATGTCAACATGCGCAAACTGGCAGTTTTGTCTCAGTATAATACTAAGCATTAAAACAAGAGCCATCAGCTGGGCATAGTGGCTCATGCCTGTAATCCCAGCACTTTGGGAGGCTGAGGCAGGAGAACTGCTTGAGCTCAGCAGTTCAAAACCAGCCTGGGTGACAGAGTGAGACCCTGTCTCAAAAACAAAAGAAAAAAAAAGAGCCATCAGACTGTCAGAGCAACCATTTGCAAGAAGAAAAATTAACAGTCACGCAATTCCATTTCTACTATTTTACAAATTTAAATTAATCTAACCCTTGAACTCCTTTTTTTTTTTTTTTTTTTTTTTTTTTTTGAGATGGAGTCTCGCTCTTTCACCCAGGCTGGAGTGCAGTGGCGCAATCTCGGCTCACTGCAAACTCTGCCTACCGGGGTTCATGTCATTCTCCTGCCTCAGCCTCCTGGGTAGCTGGGATTACAGGCACCCGCCACCACGCCCGGCTAATTTTTTGTATTTTTAGTAGAGACGGGGTGTCACCTTGTTAGCCAGGATGGTCTCGATCTCCTGACCTCGTGATCCACCTGCCTCGGCCTCCCAAAGTGCTGGGATTACAATCATGAGCCACTGCGCCCGGCCCCTTGAACTCCTTAAACATTATTATTAGTTATAAGAAGAATGCTTCCTTTTCTTCTACATAGCTTGATTGCTTCAAAGTAGAAAATGGATTCTGGTTACTTGGTTTGGAGACCTGTATTATTAAACTTACAATATCAACATAAGAATATAAGAACTAAGAATTATTTTAGTCTAAATTATAATTCCAGTTCTGCCCCTTTTTAATTTTAGAACTTCTAAATAATCCACAATCTTTATCTGCAATGTTACATTTGTAGGAAAAAATATATTCTTTCACATGTTTACTTGGATATATACAGTAAAAATACTAGCTATATAAAAGTTCAAAGATGATGTTTCAGATTAGTACTATGGAACACTCTACATGCATATCTCAGAGGTATTGCAAGTTCAGTTCCAGACTACTGCAATAAAGCAAATGAGTATCAAAATAAAGTAAGTCACATGAATTTTTTGGTTTTCCAATGAGGGTCTGGTTCCTGACCAACACAAAAGAAACCAAGTATTATAATAAAGTCAGTCACATAAATGTGTTGATTTCCCACTGCATATAAGATTATATTTATAATATATTAAATATACAAGAGCATTATAACTAAAAAACAATTTAGATGACTGCAGTACCTCCTGCCTGTAATCCCACCACTTTGGGAGGCTGAGGTGGGAGGAACACGTAAACTCAGGAGTTCAAGATCAGCTTAGGCAACATAGTAAGACCTTGTCTCTACAAAAAATGAAAAAATTAGCCAGGCATGGTGGCAAGTGCCTATGGTCCCAGATACTCAGGAGGCTAAAATGGGAGGGTTGCTTCAGCCAAGGAGGTTGAGGCTGCAGTGAGCCATGATCACACCACCACACTCCAGCCTAGGTGACACAGCAAGACCCAGTCTCAAAGAATAAAAATCAAAAATAATTTACACACTTTAACTTAAAAATGTTCTTATTGCTTAAAAAAAACAGTAACAATCATCTGAGCCTTCAGAGAGTTGTAGTATCTTTTTGCTGATAAAGAGCCTTGCCTCAATGTTTTTGTGCCTGCTGACTGCTCAGGGTGGTGGTAGCTGAAGGTGGGGTGCTTGTGACAATTTCTTAAAATAAGACAACAAAAGTTTGCCACATCTATTAATTCTTCCTTTCATGAAAGATTTCCCTAGGGCATGCAATATTGTTGGCCATTTTACCCACAGCTGAACCTCTTTTGAAACTGGAGTCAATCCTCTCACAAGCTGAGGCTGCATTATCACCAAAGGTTAAGTAGTATTCAGTTATATCGCAAAAAACCATGTTCTTTGCGCATCCATAAGAAACAATGCCTCATCTATTCAAGTTCAACCATGAGATTACAACAGTTCTCTCACATCTTCAAGTTCTAGTTTTGACTAGAAATCTCTTGATATATCTACCACATCTGCAATGACTTCCCCCTTGAAAGTCTTAAAACACCTCAATGTTGATATTTTGACCTCCTACCATGAACCATGAACATTCTTAATGGCATCTAGAATACTGAATCCTTTCCAAAAGGTTTTCAATTTACTTTGCTCGGATCCATCAGAGGAATCACTATCTCTGGCAGTTATAGCTTTACAAAATGTATTCCTTAAATAATAAGATTTGAAAATCAAAATTATTCCTTGATCCATGGGCTGCAGAATGAAACTTGTACTAGCAGGCATGAAAACATTAATCTTCTTCAGAGCTCTTGGGTGACCAGATGCATTGCCAACGAGCAGCAGTGCTTTGAAAGGAATCTTTTTCTCTGAGTAGTACATCTCAACAGTGGGCTTAAAATATTTAGAAAATCCTCCTATAAACAGATGTGCTGTCATCTAGGCTTTGTTGTTCCATTTACAGAGCACCTGCAGAGTAGATTTAAAATAATTCTTAAGGGCCCTAGGAATTTTGGAATGGTCAATGAGCAATGACTTCAACAAAAAGTCACCAGTTACTTGAGTTCCTAACAAGAGAGTCGGCCTGTCCATAAGGCTTCTCCATATCAGCAATACCATTGTCTCACTTTCTAATCATCCCTGTGTTTACCGGAGTAGCACTTTTAATTTCCCTCAAAAGTTGCTGCTTGGCAATAACAACTTGACTAACTGTGTGGTGCTACAGGCCTAGCTTTGTGCTCTGTCTTGACAAGCGCCTTCCTCACTAAGCTTAATCATTTCTAGCTTTCTGATTTCAAGTTAGAGATGTGTGACTATTCCTTTCACTTGAAAACATTTTAGGCAACTATAGGATTATTAATTGGATTAATTTCAATATTATTATGTCTGGAGGAATAGGGAGGTCCCGAAGTCCAAGAAGAGCGAAAGAAACAGGGGAATGGCTGGTTAGTGGAGCAGTCAGAACACACACCATGTTCTGGATTAAGTTTGCCTTCTTATACTGGTGTAGCTTCTGGTGCCCCAAAACAATTACAATACTACATTAAAGATCACTGATGACACATCACCATAAGAGATGTAATAGTAATAATAATAAAAGTTTGAAATATTGCGATAATTAAAATGTAAGAGACATGAAAATATTTTTCCACATGCAGTTGGAAAAATGAAACTGACAGACTTAATAGATGCAAAGTTGTCACAAATGCCACACCTTCCCTGCCCCCGCCCCTGGCTTTTTTTTTTTTTTTTTAATAAGAGATGGGATCTTGTTCTATCACCCAGGCTGGAGTATAGTGATAAGATCATAGCTCCCTGTAGCCTCCAATTCCTAGGCTCAAGCAATTTTCCCACCATAGCCTCCCAAGGTGGGAAGTACAGGTGCATGTTACCATGACCCAGCTAATGTTTCCTTTTTAAATTTATTTTAGACATGGGGTCTTGCTATATTGCTCAGGCTGGTCTCAAACTCCTGGCCTCAAGCAATCCTCTCACTACAACCTCCTAAGTAACTGGGATTATAGGTACATGCCATTTCACCTATCATAAAACCTCAAATTTGTTTAAAAAAATTCAGCATCTGCTAAGCGCAATAAAGCAAACTATGATAAAAAATGTATATATACTTACATATAGGTTTGTATAACCCAGGATACTCCAGATCCTGATTTGAACAGTGTATTTTAAGATAATAAAAAGTAGAAAAAAATGAAGAAGAAATATAACAAAAATGTTCAGAGTATATATGGTGAAAACTACAATACACCAAACACAGAGACTTAAGTCTTAAATAGATAACACTATGTTCACAAATGGAAAGATTCACTACTGTAAAGAATAAATTCTCTCTGGATGCAGGATGACCCTAAAAAATGTGAGTAAGTTGCTGAGCATTGCTGCTCATTGACAATGCATCTGGTCAACCAAGAGCTCTGAAGGAGATTAACGTTTTCATGCCTGCTAGTAAAAGTTTCACTCTGCAGCCCATGGATCAAGGAATAATTTTGATTTTCAAGTCTTACTATTTAAGAAATACATTTTGTAAAGCTATAGCTGCCAGATAGTGATTCCTCTGATGGATCTGGCAAAGTAAACTGAAAACCTTTTGGAAAGGATTCAGTATTTTGAACTTACTCGAAAAGAGTAAGTTCTCTCCCAAATCAACAGTCCTGAAGGAAAACACAAGGTATCAGCCAGACCCAACCCTCCCTAGCAGTGGGGTAACTATGCATTTTGATATGCCCTAAATACAAACTTCACAGACCCCAGTGTCTGTACTGTGGGCTATTGCTGCCACGCTCAACACCCTAGCAAAGTGCACCTGCCCAGCTATCAGCTGCCTGCCTACAGCTGCTCCAACAGAAAGCAACCCACCTTCCCCAGTAGCAGGGCTGCAACATGATGGCTGGAGCCCTCACCTGACCATTCCACTGGTAGTCTGGGGATCATGCCACCCCTGTTGACCACAGCCAGTGCCTGCACAATCAGGGAACCTGAGGACAGGTCTGCTCATCCAAGCTCAGCCCCCTCCAGTATGTAAGCACACAGCTTAGGGTCTGGAGATTACTCTGCTTAGTCTACCACCATTGGCACCTGAGCACTTTTTCCACGGACCAGGGTCCATTCAACTGACCACTATCATCAAAGCTTACACCCACCCACATGTGGCCACCTGCAGGCCTGGAGACTGATTTGGCCAGCCTGTCACAACCACTGCCAACACCAAAATGAAACGCTTGGGTTCCAGGGGGTTGTCCTGCCACGGCTACTGACATCAACTATGCCACGCCTACTGCCCAGGGCCCAATAACCTGCCCACCCATCCACCCACTACTGCCATTCCTGGTACCCGAGCAAGCTGCCTGGAAGCCCAAGAATCTACCTGAGCAGACCCACTAACTCTGGTGTCAGCATATGCTACACTGAAGTCCCAAAACAGACATGATCTTCTCACTACTACCACCAAAGGAGCCCAAAGTGGCCCACGTGGCAACCCATTCCCTAATAAAATTTCACCAGAACTTCCATTAAGAACCACCCACTAAACCACTGAAGAAATCAGACAACACTGACTCTGTTTAATGCCTAAAAAAACATATGGAGTCTACACTACTGCATATATTCACAATCAAAGCAAAAGTGCTCCATTCAACCAACACCACAGATACATCTCTAGGAAAAATTCCTCCCCTATGAAAGGAAATTCCAACGACTGGAAGAAGTCACTGTCATACCTGATGCATAGATATCAATGTAGAAATAAAAGAAACATGAAAAAGCAAGAAAATGTGAATCTATGATAATAAATTCAAAGCACTGAATTTCAAAGGAACACAATAATCCTCCAACAACAGATTCCAATCAACAAGAAATTTGTAAAATCTTGGAATTGAAAATACTGATACTAAAGAAGATATAACAGAATACTAAAAAATAACACAAAGAAAAGAAAAACAATTCAGGATATGAATGGAAAAAATTCACCAAAGAGAGACAGCATAAAAAAAGGATGAAACACAAATTCGGGACCTGATGTATTCACTGAATGAAACAAAATGCATTCAAAACTTCAATAGACTAGATCAAATAGAAGAAAAAAATCTCAGAACTTGACAGACCTTTTGAAATAACCCAGTCAGAAGAAAAAAGAAAAAAAATTTTTTTTTGGAGATGGAGTCTCACTCTGTCGCCCAGGCTGGAGTGCAGCGGCGCAATCTCAGCTCACTGCAAGCTATGCCATTCTCCTGCCTCAGCCTCCTGAGTAGCTGGGACTACAGGTGCCCACCACTGTGCCCGGCTAATTTTTTGTATTTTTAGTAGAGACAGGGTTTCACCGTGTTAGCCAGGATGGTCTCGATCTCCTGACCTTGTGATCTGCCCGTCTCGCCCTCCCAAAGTGCTGGGATTACAGGCATGAGCTACCGTGCCTGGCCAAAAATAGCAAATTTTAAGTTTCTTAAAGAACGAGCAAATCCTCATGACATATAGAACATCATAAAGCTACCAAATTTTCAAATTTTTTGTGTTTGAGGAGGCAACAAGAAAATTTGAAGAGCTAGAAAATCTGTTTAACAAAATAACAGATGAAAACTTCACAAGGCTAGCAAAAAGTTTAGATACCCAGATAAAGCACAAAGATCCCAAAGGTATACAATTCAAAAATATCTTTTCCAGAGCACCTTACAGTAAAAATGTCACTAAGTCAAAGACAAAGAGAGAATTCTTTAAAAAGCAAGACATAACTATCTAGTCACTTATTAATGAACCCCCATTAGACTAAGAGCAGTTTCTCTGCACAATCCTTACAGGGCAGAAGACAATGGGATAACAGATTCAAAAAGTTGAAGGAGGAAACAAAAAAGCCAAAAATATTATACTAAGCAAGGTTATCCTTCATAAATGAAGGGGAAATAAAGTCTTTCTCAAACAAGTAAAAGTAAGAAAATTCATCATCACTAGACCAAATCTACAAGAAATGCTTAAAGGAGTCTGATACTGGGAAAATAAAGAATGGTACCTATCATCATGAAAACACACAGAATATAAACCCCAGTGGTAGAGCAAATACAAACAAGGAAGAGAAAAGCCTCAAACGATACCACTACAGAAAACCACCAAACCACAATGTTAACAAGGAGAGAAAGGAACAATGCCTACACAAAACAACCAGAAATTAAGTAATAATAATCTTGATTGTAAACAGATTAAAGTATCATATAAAAGATACAGACAAGTTGAAATGACTTAAAATAATGGCACAACTATATGCTGCTCACAAGAAACTCATCTCTCCTATAAAGGTGCATATAGACTGAAAGTAAAGGAATACAAAAGACATTTCATGCAAATAGAAACCAACAGTGGGGAGAAGTAGCTACAATTAAACAGTCAAAAGCAGTTTTAAAAAGAGACAAGGTAATTATATAATGATAAAAGAGATTGATTCAGCAAGAAAATACAACAACTCTAAACATATGTGCACCAAACAGCAGAGGACCCAGATGTATACAGCAAATATTATTAGACCTCAATGGAGACCAGGTGTGGTGGCTTACACCTGTAATCCCAGCACTTTGGGAGGCCAAGGTGGGCAGATCACCTGAGGTCAGGAGATCAAGACAAGCCTGGCCAACATGGTGAAATCCTGTCTCTACTAAAAATAGAAAAATTAGCCAAGGCGGGTGACACGCCTGTAATCCCAGCTACTCAGGAGGCTGAGGCAGGAGAATTGCTTGAACCTGGAAGGCAGAGGTTGCAGTGAGCTGAGATCACACGAATACACTCCAGCCTGGGTGACAGAGTGACACCCTGTCTCAAAAAATAAAATAAAATAAAATAAAAAGATCTAAATGGAGAGAAAGAGTACAATAATAACTGGGGTTTGCAACAACTCACTCTCAGCATTAGGCAGATCATCTAGTCATCTAGACAGAATTTTGTTTTTCTGTTTGTTTTTTTCAAAAACTGACTGCATGCTAACAGACAGAAAATTAGCAAAGAAACATTAGATTTAAACTGCACATTAGACCAAATGGACCTAACAAACATTTATAGAACATTTCATCTCACAGCTAAAGAACACACATTCTTCTCACCAGCAAATGGAAGATTCTCCAGGATAGACCATATGTTTGGACAGAAATCAAGTCTCAACAAATTTTTAAAAATCAGAATTGTATCAAATCTCTCAGACCACAATGAAATATAACTAGAAATCAACAAAGAGTAACTCTGGAATGTGTACAAACACATGGAAAGCGAACAATATGCTCCAAAATGACCACTGGATCAAGAAAGAAATTAAGGATGGAATCAAATGTAGCTTTACAATAAATAAAAATCAAATCAAAACATACCAAAACCTAGAGAATATAAAAAAAGCAGTGCTAAAAGGAAAGTTCGTAATTAATAAACACCTATATCCAAAAAGTAACAGAATTTCAAATAAACTGTCAAACAATACATCCCATAGAAACAGAAAAGAACAAAGCAAACTCAAAATTAATAGAAGGAAATAAGATCAAGAAGAAACAAATGCCAACAGATACTAACAAAATAATACAAAGGATCAATGAAATGAAAAAGTTTGAAGCGATGAACAAAATTGTTTGTTGAGACTAAACAACAACAAAAAAGAGGATATCCAAATAAACGCAGAAATGAAAAAAGAGAAATTACGACTGATACCACAGAAACACAAAAGATCATCAGAGACTATTACGAACAACTATACAAAAATGAACTGGAAAACCTTGAAGAAATGGATAAATTCCTAGACACATACAACTATCAAGATTGAATCAGGAAGAAACAGAAAATCTAAACAAACTAAAAGCGAGTAATGAGGTAAAATTAGTAGTAAAAATCTCCCAAAAAAGAAGAGTTCAGGATCAGATGGCTCCACTGCAGAACTCTATCAAACTTTGAAAGAGCTAACACCACTTCTCCTCAAACTAGTCCAAAAATTGAAGAGCTAACACCACTTCTCCTCAAACTAGTCCAAAAAATTGAATTCTTCCTAATTCATTCAAGAGGCCAGCATTATATTACCCTAATACCAAAACCAGACAAAAATACCGTAACAACAAAAAAATAAAACTACAGGCCAATATATCTGATGAACATACATACAAAAATTCTCATCAAAATAGAAAACCAAATTCAATAGCAAATCAAAAACATCATAATCAAGTGAAATTTTTCCCAGGGATGGAAGGGTGGTTCAACATAAGTAAATCAAGAGTCATGAAACATCACATCAATAAAATGAAGGACAAGAACCATATGATCATCTTAAAAGTCACGGAAAAAGTATTTGATAAAATTCAACATCCCATCATAATAAAAACTCTTAACATTCTAAGCACAGAAGAAAAACACCTCAACATAATAAAGGCCATTTGTGACAAACAATAGCTAGCATAATACTGGATGGGGAAAACTGACAGCCTTTCCTCTAAGAAATGGAACAAAACAACAAAGCCGCCACTCTCTTCACTCCTATCCAACATAATACTGGAAGTCCTAGCCAGAGCAATCAGGCAAAATAAGGAAATAAAGGCATCCAAATTGGAAAAGAAGAAGCCAATGTGTCCCTCTGAGAATAATGTGACTGTATATCTAGGAAAACCTAAAGATTCCACCAAAAAACTCATAGAACTGATCAATTCAGTAAAGTTGCAAGATAAAAAAATCAACAAGCAAAAATCAGCAGCATTTCTATATACCAATAATGCAATAGCTGAGAAACATAACAAGAAGGTGGCCAGGCACGGGGGCTCACGCCTGTAATCCCAGCACTTTGGGAGGCCGAGGCAGGTGGATCACAAGGTCAGGAGATCGAGATCATCCTGGCTAACACGGTGAAACCCCGTCTCTACTAAAAACAAAAAATTAGCCAGGCAAGGTGGCAGGTGCCTGCAGTCTCAGCCACTCAGGAGGCTGAGGCAGGAGAATGGCGTGAACCCGGGAGGCTCAGCTTGCAGTGAACCGAGATCGTGCCACTGCACTCCAGCCTGGGCGACACAGTGAGACTCCACCTCAACAACAACAACAACAACAACAACAACAACAAAGGAATTCCATTTACAATATCTACAGAAAAAACACCCAGGAATAAATGTACCCCAAAAGGGAAAGATATCTACAATGAAAACTACAAAACAGATGAATGAAACTGAAGACGCAAATGGAAAGACATTCCATGCTCACAAGAATTAACATCATTAAAACGATCATATTGTCCAAAGCAATATAAAGATTCAATGCAATCCTTATCAAAACACCAACATCATTTTTCACAGAAATAGAGAAAACAATCCTAAAATTCCTATGGAAGTAAAAAAGAGCCTAAGGAGCCAAAGCAATCCTGAGCAAAAAGAACAAACCTGAAGGAATCACACTACATTACCCGACTTTAAAATATATTACAAGCCTACAGTGGCCAAAACAGGATGGTACTGGTTAAATTAAAATCATGTACTAACCAGGCTTTAAACCAAAAGTAAAAGTTGCTAACAGTGTAACATGTATTTAAAACCACTGATTTCTTTCACTGTCATAATTTCCTCAGTTATAATTATGCAAACACGGTCTCATTTAGAGCCAATAGATTTTTCACTAAGGTAACATAAGACCCAAAACTATAAAACTACTAGAAGAAAACAAAGGGAGAACACTTTAGGACACAGATTTATGCAAAGACTTTATGGCTAAGACCTGAAAATCAAGAGGCAATACAAATAATGATAAATGCGACTATATTAAACTGCACAGTTCCGCACAGCAAAGGGAACAATTAACAGAATGAAGAGACAACCTGTTGAATGGAAGAAAGTATTTGCAAGCTACTCATCCCACAAGTGACTAACATTCAGAATAAATGAGAAACTCAAAAGTTTTTTTTAAAAATCCCATTAAAAAGTGGGCAAAAGGCTGGGTGCAGTGGCTCATGCCTATAATCCCTGCACTTTGGGAGGCCAAGGTGGGAGGATCACAAGGTCAAGAGATCAAGACCATCCTGGCCAACATGGTGAAACTCCGTCTCTACTAAAAATACAAATATTAGCCAGGCGTGATGGCATGCACCTGTAATCCCAGCTACTCGGGAGGCTGAGGCAGGAGAACTGCTTGAACCCGGGAGGCAGAGGTTGCAGTGAGCCAAGATCGTGCCACTGCCCTCCAGCCTGGTGACAGAGCGAGACTTCGTCTCAAAAAAAAAAAAAAAAAAAGGTGGCCAAAAAGTACATACACACACACGTGAGCGAAGGACATAAACAGACATTTCTCAAAAGACAACATACAAACAGCCAACACAGTATATGAAAAAAATGAGTCCAGGAGCAGCGGCCCATGCCTGTAATCCAAGCACTTCCAGAGGCCGAGTTAGGGAGATTGCTTGGGCCCAGGAGTTTGAGGTCAGCCTGGGCAACATAGCAAAACCCCATCTCTACAAAAAAATACAAAAAATTAGCCAGATGTGGTGGTGGACACCTGTAGACCCAGCTAATCAGGAGGCTGAGGTGGGAGAACCACTTGAGCCTGAAAAGATGAGGCTGAAGTGACCTGTGATCGCACCACTGCACTCCAGCCTGGGCAACAGAGTGAGATCCTGTCTCAAAAGTTAAAAAGAAAAAAAAAAAATGCTCAACAACATGAATCATCAGGGAAATGCATACATCTAAACCACAATGAGATCTCACTCCAGTTAAAAAGGCTATTATTAAAAAGACAAAAAATTAAAGATGCTGGTGAGGACGTGGAGAAAAGGGAACTCTCATATACTGTTGATGGGAATACAAATTAAGTACAGTCATTAGGAAAAACAGTATGGGAACTTCTGAAAACACTAAAAGTATAACTACCATATGGTTTATCAATCTCACTACTGGGTATTTATCCAAAGGAAAATATATCAGCATATCAAAGGGATACCTGCACCCCCGTTTTATTGCAGCACTATTCACAATACCCAAGATATGGAATCAACCTAAGTATCCATCAACAGATGAATAGGTGAATAAAATGTAGAATATATACAAAATAAAATACCATCAAGATTTTTCTTCATCTATTCAACTATTGGTAGATGAATTGATAGAGAAATGTGGAATATACACACAAATTTTGTGTACCCTCTAAAATTTACATGGGAAGGAAAAGGAAATAGAATAGCTAAATAATTTTGAAGAACAACAAAGAGTTGCACAGTTCACATTACCTGGTTTGAAGACTGCATATAAAGCTATAGTAAAGGTGCCACCCACAGTGGCTCATGCCTGTAATCCCAGCACTTTGGGAGGCCAAGTAGGGCAGATCACCTGAGGTCAGCAGTTCGAGACCAGTCTGGCCAACATGGCAAAGAACCATCTCCACTAAAAATACAAAATTAGCCGGGACTCGCAGCGTGCGCACCTGCAGTCCCAGCTACTTGGGAGGCTGATGAAGGACAATCACTTGAACCCGGGAGGTGGAGGTTACGGTGAGCCGAGACTGCACTACTGCACTCCAGCCAGGGCGACTGAGTGAGACTCTGTCTCCAAAAAAAAAAAAAAAAAGTTACAGTAAAGGTATATGGCATCACAAAAAAAACTAGACACACAGATCAATGAGAGAATAAAGTCCAAAAACAGATCCAAATAGAACTGACAATTGAATTCTTTAAACAAATGTGCAAAGGTAATTCAAACAGGAATGGAGAGTCTCTTCAACAAGTGATGCTTCAGTAACTGAACATCTGCAGGGAAAAAATAAATAAATTCAATCCACACTCACCATATACAAAAATTAGACTCAAATAAATCAGACTTAAATGCATAAGGTAAAAACTTTGTCCAAGAAAATATAATATTCATGACCTTGGATTAAGCAAAGAATTCTTAGAAATGAGATCAAAAGCACAATCCATAAAAGAAAAAATGTGGGCCAGGTGCGGTGGCTCATACCTGTAATCCCAGCACTTTGGGAGGCCAAGGCGGGCGGATCACCTGAGGTTGGGAGTTCGAGACCAGCCTGACCAACATGGAGAAACCCTGTGTCTACTAAAAATATGAAATTAGTTGGGCATGGTGTCACATGCCTGTAATCCCAGCTACTTGGGAGGCTGAGGCAGGAGAACTGCTTGAACCTTGGAGGCGGAGGTTGCAGTGAGTGGAGATCATGCCATTGCACTCCAGCCTGGGCAACAAGAGTGAAACTCCGTCTCCAAAAAAAAAAAAAAAAAGTCATGTTAGATGCCATCAAATTTGGAAATGTTTTACTCTGTGAAAATCAATGTTGAAAAAACGAAGACAAGCCACAGACTGTAAAGAAATATTTACAAATCATGTATTTCACAGAAGACTTGTATCAAGAATATATAAAACACTTTCAAAACTCAATAATAAAACTAATTCAAAAATATGGGCAAAAGATTTGAACGTGCACTTCACCAAAGAAGACATACAGGCAGCGAGTAAGTACATCAAAAGATATTCAAACTCATTAATAATTAGAGAAATACAAATAAAGACCACAATGAGATACTACTACACATTTGTTATAATGACTAAAATTTTTAAAACTGCCCAAAAGACTGGGAAGGATGCAAAGCAATTAACCCTGGATACTGATGGGAATGCAAAATGATAAACTACTTAAGAAAAGTAATTCTATACTTAGATATTCACCCATGTCAAATAACCTATATTTACACAAAAACCTGTACATGCATGTTTAAAGCAGTTTTATTTTTAATAGACAAAAGCTGGAAAAAACCCAAATATCCCCAAAATGAAGTCGGACAAACAAACTGTAGCAGATAATATAATGAAATACTTCTCAGCAATAAACAGAAACAAACTATTGATATATGCAACAATAAAGATGAATTGCTAAAGTTTTAATATAATTTAAAGAAGCCTGACTCAAATCTATATACTATATAATTCTATTCATGAGACACCCAGGAAAAGACAAGAAAATCTAATGTTCAGAGTTGAGACAGAAAGACAGTTGAAGGTTTCACTACAAAGAAATGGTAGCAAAAGTAATTTTGCAGGGGAGTGATTGCACTGTTCCATGTCTTAATTGTGGTAATGTTACATGACTGCATTTGTCCTGATTTATAAACTGTTAAAAATAAGTAAATTTTACTCTAATTAAAAACAAATTAAATGTGTAAGTAGAGAATTTATATAAAAAAGTTAAAAAGTGGGAATGAGCATTATTTAAAAAAAAATCATGCCACTCCCTTCTCCCAAAGGCAATGATGATATATATACAGAGAGAGAGAGATTATACTATACATTCTAAATCTCACGTGCCTTTTATGTTAAAGGGTAGAAGAATGAGACAATAATCTCAAACACAGGCTATATCCTAACACTCTGTGGGCCAAAAATTACTGCACTTATACCCCATTATCATGGCACAAATTGGTCCCCAGATCCTATTTCCTAAGAGATAAAAAAGAACAGTCTTGTTAGTTCTCTGACATATTCACCTCCACCTCTCCTTTTTTATTTTTTGCTTTAAAAAGGCAAATGTAGGAGTAAAAGTAGGGGTGAGAAAGCAGCTATAGAAATGCTGCCAACTTGAGATTAAAGACATGCGGTGTGCACACAACAAATCAGATCATATACAACGGGCAATGTAGTGAATCTGGTTGAAAGAGAAAGCATTAACAGAATAATATTCCCTAAATGAAACCGTGGTAAATCTTGGGTCCCAGAAAGTTCAGGCTATGGAATCTTATTTACAAGTTCAGAAGCACTGTGTTTCCAGGGAAATGTTAGAAAGGATATTTCTGTGTTTTAGAGAAGAGAAACTAGTAATACAATAGGCACGGAGCATTAGGTACGTCTTGTGATACACTTCCTTAGATTCAGCAAAAAAAAAAAAAAGTAAAAAATTTAGAAAAGGAAAGTAACAACTGGTATACAAACTACATCTCAGTTTCATAGAAATTTTCATTTTTTATACCTTCATATCACAGCCACGTTCAAGAAGAACTAGCTTTTTTTTTTTCTTGAGACAAGGTCTTACTCCCATTGTCTAGGCTGGAGTTAAGTGTCACAATCACATTTGAAGAAAGCTTTTCTAAGACTATTTATGTGTATATGTTTTTTCAATAACACTCTGACAAATTAATGGATTAAATTTTTCCTATCAAACCCTATTAAGCAGTAATTGCTTTGATCTCTTCATTCTTACTGGATCCACTATAGTGCTTGCATTTAATAAATAATCACAGTCTTTAAACAAAAGTAACTATTATTTATTGATCTGATCCTTTATTTTATTTCAATTTTATTTTATTTTTTTTGAGACAGAGTTTCGCTCTTATTGCCCAGGCTGGAGTGTAATGGCGCGATATCGGCTCACTACAACCTCCACCTCCCAGGTTCAAGCTATTCTCCTGCCTCAGCTCTGGAGTAGCCAAGATTACAGGCATGTGTCACCACGCCCGGCTAATTTTGTATTTTCAGTAGAGACGGGGTTTCTCCATGTTGGCCAGGCTGGTCTCGAACTCCTGACCTTAGGTGATCTGCCCATCTCGGCCTCCCAAAGTGTTGGGATTACAGGTGTGAGCCACAGTGCCTGGCCTATTTTATTTATTTTGATCTGATCTTTTTATTTATTTTATTTTTGAGACAGGATCTCACTCTGTCACCCAGGATGGAGTGCAGCGGCACAATCATGGTTCATTGCAGCCTCAAAT
Source organism: Papio anubis (assembly GCF_008728515.1). Lineage (NCBI taxonomy): Eukaryota > Metazoa > Chordata > Mammalia > Primates > Cercopithecidae > Papio > Papio anubis. Next base: position 59,587,149 of record NC_044986.1, read on the forward strand.
TCCTGGGCTCACCAATCTTCCCACCTCAGCTGTCCAAGTAGGTGGGATACAGTCATGAGCCACCACATCCAGGTAAGTTTTTTATTTTTTCTAGACAAAAAGTTCTACTATGTTGCCCAAGCTGGTCTTCAACTCTGAGGCTCAAGCAATCCTCCTGCCTTGGCCTCCCAAAATGTTGGGATTATACAGGCATGAGCCACAGTGCCTGGCTTGATCTTTTAATCAATGTTTCATCACCAGAAGAGAGTGAAAGCTGCAAATAATTAAAGCTGATAAATAATTATTCAGCTATTTAGTATCTTAATGACTAACTCTGGAATATGAAAATGCTATTTTGAAAATAATGTAATTGTAGGCCGGGCGCAGTGGCTCAAGCCTGTAATCCCAGCACTTTGGGAGGCCGAGACGGGTGGATCACGAGGTCAGGAGATCGAGACCATCCTGGCTAACACAGTGAAACCCCGTCTCTACTAAAAAAAATACAAAAAAATTAGCCGGGCGAGGTGGTGGGCGCCTGTAGTCCCAGCTACTCGGGAGGCTGAGGCAGGAGAATGGCGTGAACCCGGGAGGCGGAGCTTGCAGTGAGCCGAGCCGAGATCGCGCCACTGCACTCCAGCCTGGGCGACAGAGCGAGGCTCCGTCTCAAAAAAAAAAAAAGAAAATAATGTAATTGTTCTTTTTAAAATTTTTAACCTTTTGTTACAGAGACAGTAACAGCAGATTTCCAGGTACTCATCATTCAGCTTCAACAATTCTCGACTCATGGCAAACTGTGTGTCAACTGAAAGAAGTATTAATTCTCTAAAACCATGCATTATTTAACAGGCAGTACTGAACTTTCCCAGGTTGGGTTGTTTTGTTTTGTTTTTTTCAGTGTGCTCAAGTTAAGATCCAAATAAGGTCCACATATTGCAACTGTTTGACATGACTTTTTTTTTTTTCTTGCTTCCCCAGGTCACCTAACCATACATGACTCTTTAAATCTATTATTTATAGGTTCCTCTTGCTTTTTTCCCCCTTGGCTAAAGAAATAAAGTCATTTGTCCCATACAGCCTTCAATTACCTGTATTTTACTATTTTGTGGCATTTTAGAGTATGTTTCGCCATTCTTGTATTTCCAGTAATTGTTTAACTAGAGTATTAACCAAATTCAAGGTTGATAATTAGAAAAGACTACCTCATACACAATAAGGTGTTCTTCATCAAGAGGCATATATGTACTATCTGATTATATTTTTATATAACTGCAGTCAATGATAATTGTCTAAATCCAGTACTTCACTGAGATTTGCAAATAGTGATATTCTAACTATAATACTTCATCATTTACTATCTGAAATATCTTTGAGACCGACTCACTCCGTTACCCAGGCTGGAGTGCAGTGGCACAATCTTGGCTCACTGCAACCTCCACCTCCCAGGTTCGAGCGATTCTCATGCCTCAGCCACCTGAGTACCTGGGATTACAGGTGTGTGCCACCACATCCAGCTAATTTTTGTATTTTTGGTAGAGACTGGGTTTCACCATGTTTGGCCAGGCTGGTTTCGAACTCCTGGCCTCAAGTGTGATTCACCTGCTTTGGCCTCCCAAAGTGCTGGAATTACATGTGGGAGCCACCGCTCCTGGCCACTGGAATTTCTTTTAAGTGAGAATTCCTTCATCAAATCTTTGGTTTCTTTGAGGTTGTTTCTAAAAAGAATAAATCCCTGATTTTTATGAGTTTTGAAAGCAGTTGGTATCCTGACTTCCCTGAACAGTAAACAATAGGTGTTTTTAAGGGAAAGCATCATAAACTTTCGGGATTTAAATAAATGTGATACGTATCAAATCACTGCAGTTGTTATTCTTACTGATGTCAAATTTTCCTATCTTTGGTCAGTGAGACAATCTTCCAGGTAGCTCCTAAGTCCTTTAGATATGACCTCTTAATAGCTTCTTTGATTCTGGTATTACAAAATATCCCAGGGTCATCTTTTCCATTTCCTGCCTCAGACCTGAAATCAACCATATATCCAAGGAACCCTAGGACTTTTCTGTGGGAAACAGCATTCAGAAACAACCATCAGGGTGCTAGGTGTGCTCATTACTCTTGATTTGGTCACCTTTTCCAGGCCTTTTTACAGTTGTCAGAATTAGTATACTGACACTTTCAAATAAAATTCTACACTGTTTTTTAACCTCCTTGATCTTTTATTTCTCTCATACTGAAAATCCTGTTATGCAACAACATAATTAAACTCATTTACTTTGTCACACAACATATATACAACAGTCTAGAAATACTAATACTAACATTATGATTAAATGGTTTTTATTCCATTCTTTTTGTACAAAGGAATAACCCCCTAGGCATATATAATTAAATTACTATTTTAAAGTCACTTAAACTAGTTTCTTCCTATGGTTATGCCACTTAGGCTTCTGTTTCATTTTGCTTTTCCTTTTAGGGTTTCTTTTTCTTTTTTTTTAATGATGAAAACTTCTTTTAGGATTATGTAAAATATTGGCATGCTTGATTCAAAGTCACATCTAGAAAACAAGGTATATTAGGAGAATTCTGGCTAGTCCTTCTATCCCTGTTCCCTATAATAAATTAGTTTTGGAGTAATTCCATTTAAAAAAAAAATAAAAGTAGAAACATAGATATACACATGAACACATACTCAAATATATTTACTTAAATAAAAAGTAGCCTACTTTACCCACTGGGTTTTATCTTATTATTTTTACTTAACAAAATGTATAGTAGCAATCACAGCTTAAAAGGTATACGTTTTTTACTTTTATACCTACATAATATCCCACTTGGCACATGAACCATTTTATTCAATCAGAACCCTAATAGATGGATTTTGGGTTATTTCAATCTTTTGCTATTCTAAATAATGCTGCAATGAATATAACCTTGTGCATATGTCATTTTGTATTTTTGCCATTCTATCTTTAAGGTATACTCCTAGGGTAGGATTTCCTAGATCAAAGGTAAATGAACATGTAATTTAGCGAGATGTTGACAAAACCCCATTATAGGAGGTTGTACCACTCTGCGTTCCAATAAACAACACGTGAGAGTGTCCATTCCTCTCCTCTACAGTCTGACCAATTGGGTGTGTTGTCCATTGAGGGGAAGAGAAGCCAAGTGAGGGACTACCTTATAGGTGAACATTGTTATCTCAGTGTAGTTTGGGTCATTTTTTCCCTCTTATTTTCCAGTTCACTGATTTCTGCTCTTTATTTCCTGCCTTGTTCTTGAGTTTACTTTGCTCTTTTCCGCCTTTCCCCCCAACCCCGAGATGGAGTCCTGCTCTGTTGCTCAGGCTGGAGTGCCGTGGCACAACCTCAGCTCACTGCAACCTCTGCCTTCCAGGTTCAAGCAATTCTCCTGCCTCAGCCTCCCGAGTAGCTGGGATTACAGATGCAACCACCACACACGGCTAATTTTTGTACTTTTAGTAGAGACAGGGTTTCACTATGTTTTTCACCATGTTGGCCAGGCTGGTCTCCAACTCCTGACCTTGTGATCCACCCACCTCTGCCTCCCATAGTGCTGGGATTAAATATGTGAGTCACCACACCCAGCCCTTTTTGTTGTTGTTGTTTGGAGGCAAAGTTTCACTTTTGTCACCAAGCTGGAGTGCACTGCAACCTCTGTCTCCCGGGTTCAAGCAGTTCTCCTGCCTCAGCCTCCTGAGTAGCTGGATTTACAGGTGCCCTCCACCACACCCGGCTAATTTTTGTATTTTTAGTAGAGACAAGGTTTCACCATGTTGGCCAGGCTGGTCTCAAACTCTTGACCTCAGGTGATCTGCCCACCTCAGCCTCCCAAAGTGCTGGGATTACAGGCGTGAGCCACCGCACCCGGCCTCATTTCCTCTCTTGAGGTAGGACTTTAGGTCAATTTTTTTTAACCTCTATTCTTTTCTATTATAAGCATTTGAAGGTGTACATTTCTAATTCCACTTGAAGATGCACTGGCATATTCTAATTTGCTTTGTTTTCATCATAATTCAGTTCAAAAGGACTTTTAATATTCCTTGTGATTACTTTGGCCAACAGGATGTTGAAAATTGTCGTGTTTAATGTAAAAATATTTGGGTTTCTTTTTAGATACTGTACTTTTGTTTTTGTTTGTTGAGCAGGATGTCACTATATTGCCCAGGCTGGTCTCGAACTCTTGGCTTCAAGCAATCCCCCCCCCCACCTAGGCCTCTTGTACTGTTACCGATTTCAAATTGAATTCCATTTTGGTCTGAGAATATACTCTTGTATTAATTCTGCCTGTTTCAACGTATTTAGGCTTGTTTCATGGCCCTGCATACGGTCTCTCTTGATGAACATACCACGTGCACTTGAAAAGAGTGTGAATTATGACACTTTGGGGGATTGTTTTATAAATATCACCTATATTCTGAATGTTTGTGTCCCCCATTAAAATGCATATGTGGAAACCTAGTCACCACTGGGATGGAATTAAGAAGTGGGACGTTCAGGAGGTGACTAACACATGAGAGCAGAGCCTTCATATATAGAATTTTTTTTTTTTTTTTTTTTTTTTTTTGAGACGGAGTCTCGCTCTGTCGCCCAGGCTGGAGTACAGTGGCCGGATCTCAGCTCACTGCAAGCTCCGCCTCCCGGGTTTATGCCATTCTCCTGCCTCAGCCTCCCGAGTAGCTGGGACTACAGGCGCCCGCCACCTCGCCCGGCTAGTTTGTTGTATTTTTTAGTAGAGACGGGGTTTCACCGTGTTAGCCAGGATGGTCTCGATCTCCTGACCTCGTGATCCGCCCGTCTCGGCCTCCCAAAGTGCTGGGATTACAGGCTTGAGCCACCGCGCCCAGCCCATATATAGAATTAATACTCTAATAAAAGAGGACCCGGCAGGGCACAGAGCTCACGCCTGTAATCCCAACACTTTGGGAGGCTGAGGCGGGCAGATCACCTGAGGTCAGGAGTTCGAGACCAGTCTGACCAACATGGAGAAACCCCATCTCTACTAAAAAATACAAAATTAGCCAGGCGTGGTGGTGCATGCCCGTAATGCCAGCTACTCAGGAGGATGAGGCAAGAGAATCACTTGAACCTGGGACGCGGAGTCTGCAATGAGCCCAGATAGCGCCATTGCACTCCAGCCTGGGCAACAAGAGCAAAACTCCGTCTCCAAAAAAAAAAAAAAAGGCAGAGGACAGTTTTCATAAGCAAACATACAAATGGCTAAAAAATGGTCAAAATTCATGAAAAAAATGCTCAATCTCACAAGTCATCAGAGAAATAAAAAATTAAAACCATAATTTACATATAAAATGAGAAAGTAAGTACATTTACAAAGAATACTTGTAACATTTCGTTAAAATAAACTTTCCACTTTCCTTTTTCTTTTTAAAAATTGTTAGTCCTTTGTGTTGAGTGAATAAATGAAATTGTGACTGTGTAAATGAGCAGAACCTTAATCCTAGATGGTATATATAACACTCATCTGAACAGGATGTTTTTAGGAAATCATAATGCCCAATCCCCATTCCCAAAAGCTGTGCAGTCAAGTAGCTGTTTTCTTCATGCCACTTTGGGATAGAAAAATGTGATAATAAACCAACATTTCAGCACTTTAATTTCCTATCATGTTGCACTAAAGTAAAAAATAGCCTCCAGAGCCCCATTTTTAAGCTAGGAAGAGTCCCTGTAACTACAACCATATAATAAACATACTAGAAATTAGACTTCTGTTGGATTCTCACCATTCAATTTACTTTTTAGCAGTTTAATGGGTACATTTTCAAATCTCCCTTTTTGTGTGTGGAATAACATGTTAAAAACCTCAAAAAAGATGTCAAATCATGCCCCTTATTTTAAAATTTAGCATCCCATGGGACTAGAATAAAATCTAAACTCTTTATGCTAGTTAACAAGTCCCTGAAAATCTGGTTTCTGCAGACTCCTCTGACCTTGCTACAACCACTTGTCCCTTACTCTACGGATCAGTATGGTAATTTCCTGTTCCTAAAACATACCAAAGCTCATTTTTCCATCATGGTAGAAGGAAAGCATGATTGAAATACTGTTTGAAACCAACAGAAAGTTAAGGAGAAAGTGAGATGGACAGACCACTCTCTGGATCTCTGCTTTTATTTTCTTAAGGAAGAAGAGTGTCAGCAAGCTGGAAAGAGATTTTCTTAAGGAAAAGAATGTCAGCAAGCTGGAAATTTAAGTGTCACCAAGAAAACCAAGGGACTGCCCAAAGCTAGTATAAGTCATCCTGCTACTCAAATGTACTTCCACACTGTGTAACTTTTTAAAGCTTCAGAAACAAACTTCCAAAGTGCATTCCAGATAAGTATCAATTTAGTAAGACTGACAATGAATAAAGAGTACTTATAATATTCCTAAAATCTAATAAAGGTAGTACTTAACATCACTTAAGGTCTTCATATCAAATGACTAAGTTACATAGGTAATACCATACAAGAGCTTGTGAAATGACATATTCAACATTCTACATCATCAGCTTCCAGGTAATGCACTACAGTGCAAAGGTTATATTCTTTGGAGTCAGAACCACAGACGTTGACTAAAATTTCTTTGAGTCTTAGTTTTCAAGTTAGTCAAAACTGATAGTATTTCAGAGGGTTGTTTTAAGGATTAAGCATGATAACAAAAAGGACTTAACAAAATAATCAACAGACCTTCAGTGCGAACACTGTAAGCACTGGTTTTCCTTTCTTTTCTTCCAACTTAAAAGAATGATGTATAGGCCAGGCGCAATGGCTCACGCCTGTAATCCCAGCACTTTGGGAGGCCAAGGCAGGCGGATCACAAGGTCAGGAGTTCGAGAACAGCCTGGCCAATAGGGTGAAATCCCATCTCTACTAAAAAATACAAAAAGGCTGGGCGCAGTGGCTCATGCCTATAATTCCAACACTTTGGGAGGCTGAGGCAGGAGAATCATTTGAACCTAGGAGCAGGAGGTTGTAGTGAGCCAAGATCATGCCACTGCACTCCAGCCTGGGCAACAGAGCAAGACTCTTGTCTCAAAAAAACAACAATGAAAAAAAAACAAAAATCAGCCTGGCATGGTGGCGTGTGCCTGTAGTCCCAGCTACTCAGGAGACTGAGGCAGGAGAATCCCTGGAACTCAGCAGGCAGAGGTTGCAGTCAGCTGAAATCGCACCACTGCACTCCAGCCTGGGAAACAGAGCAAGACTTCATCTCAAAAAAAATGAATGCTGTACTTCATAAAGACTAGAGAGACAATGTTTGGACAGATATTTGTCACCATGATCAAGACTGCATTGTAATGAAATGTTAAAAAGAGTAAGGACACATAAAATGCAGTTATTTAGAGAAACAGCAAATTTGATTTTAGGAAGAATCAACGGATAAATTGCCTGGTCTCATTTCAAAACAAACGAGACAAAAAAAAAAAGGAGAGAAAAGATATACAACATATTAACATTTTTAATCTTGGCTTTTTATATTTCAGTGGTGGAACCACATGCTAACTTTTTTTTTTTTTTTTTTTTTTTTTTTAAACAGATAGGGCCTTGCTATGTTGCCCAGGCAGGCCTTAAACTCCTGAACTCGGGAGATCCTTTGTGCCTCAGCCTCCTGAGTAGCTGAGTAAATAGCTACGTGCTAGTATACTCAGTAAGTATTAAGATATATTTGAGATTTTAACATGAAGAAGTAAAAATTATCTCTTAATATGAAAAAAGAAGAAAAATGAAATTTATGATTGGAATATAGTAACATGTCTGTAGAATTTATCTTTTCAAAAACAGATCTAACCAAGAAGGGTTACTGAGTAGCGAAGATGTAAAACATCTAAAATCCATAAACCCAAGGGTGACAACACAGTATTTAGGGAAGCAGGATAAAGAGACGCAGTTATTAACTTATAAATATGTAACAAAAAACGGTCATATAAAGAATGTTTTAACATTAAATTTTAAAGTGAAACAAAAGCAGTACATGGGGTGAAAAGAAATAGCAACTATATTAACACTTGTTCTGAGTCCATATTCTAAAGAAATTCAATCCAAAAAGTAGGAGTTTTTGCTATTTACCAGCTGCAATGTTTAAGGATCAGCATGATACAACTAGTTCTTGCTCCCAAGGATAACTACAATTATATTTCAAACGGAGTGCAAGGATAAATATCTGGATAGCAATCCTTATAAAAATACTACCATCATATAACTTTTTAAATTTAAGAAGCTTATACAATACATGTATGTACATTCTCTCACTTCATTTTAGCACCTCAATTCTCTCAATTAAATCCTATAAAGTAGGTATTAAATATGTTTTTCAGATGAGAACTCAAAACCCAAAAAAGATTAGGTGATTTATCTGTTACACAGCTAATACATGGAAGAGTCAGAATTCAAACCTGAGTCTACTTTTTAAATACCACATGTAGAGTTTTTTATTTTTATTTTTTTGAGACGGAGTCTTGCTCTGTTGTCCATGCTGGAGTACAGTGGCAATGATCTCAGCTCACTGCAATCTCTGCCTCCCAAGCTTAAGCGATTCTCGTGCCTCAGCCTCCCGAGTAGCTGGGATTACAGGTGTGCGCCAAGCCCGGCTAATTTTTTTGTATTTTTAGTACAGACGAGGTTTCACCACGTTGGCCAGGCTGGTCTCAAACTTCTGGGCTTCAGTGATCCGCCCACCTTGGTCTCCCAAAGTGCTGGGATTACAGGCATGAGCCACAGCACCCAGCCCCACATGTACATTTAAAAGGAAACAGTACTTGACAATATGCATGGGAGACCAGAAAGCACAAGGTATATTTTTTAATTATACAGATGTGAATAATTCTAACAAGAAAATGCAGTAGACATTTTCTGTGAAAGTAGTAACTCTAGTAGTAAAAAGTAACATCAATATTTGATTTCTCAGGGCCTGACATACATTAGGAACTTATTGTCAGTGGACTGAATAAATGAAGGGGACGAGTAAAACAATGCAGCTACATAGTTTCTGGTGTTCAATTTTTAAAGGACATATATATATGTGTATATATATATATATAAAAATATATAAAACAGGAGAGAAACAAATATGCATATTTACAGATTAATATCATCAATCTTATAAGAAGGTCACCAGAATAAACTAAATTTTATAAAAAATACAAAGGAAAACCAAACAGGCCCATTGGCTGCATAAATTTAGCAGGCTAAACTAAGAATAAACAAGAATATTACATGGGAAAGATGGTGCAATATTAACAGATGCAGAGACAATAAACAACTACTCACACCTCCTGTTTTGTATCCATCTTCTCCACCAAGGAGAATTGAATAGAAAACTGGAAAAGGTAGAATAAACATAGTTAAAAAGTAAATGAAGTTGAAATAAGAAGACAGTAAGAGAACAGCCACTTTTAAATTTAGTTTTTGTCTGTAAAGCTTAACTAATCACAGGCTTGAATCAGGCATGTATGTATCTCCAATGTGTGCAAAGCAATACTGGAAGAAAACAGTTTCTAATAAGCAATTTTGGACATGAAGAAAAACATTTCCTAGAAAATATATTTCAAAGAATCACAGAAGTTTCAAGTGTAAAAGTTTAATAATCCATCAATATGTGTCCATATCAAAGCCCAAAAGTTTTATTTGTAAGATGGTTTAAAGGCATAAAAAAAGAAAAAAGGCTACACACACCAAGAGGTAATTTTATTTCCCTACAAGTGATGTTAAACTTTTTATTATCAATAAAGTTATTCTTTTTAGGTAGGCTAGTGTAACTAATCCAACACTAGATTTTTTTTTGTTTGTTTTAAGCGAAATAGTATGGGAAAATATCCTGAAAATATTCTTAGGAATAAAATAAAAAAATAAAAACTCAGTAACACAGCACAAGCAGGTACTCACAGCTGGAATAAACAACCATAACTTACAATATTAACCAAGAACTAAAGTAAAAACTGATAAAATGTCTTCAAATATATTCCACAGGGCTCTATCCTTACACTTCAGTCAAGATACTTACAAAAGTCAAATTGTGAAATGAATATAGAACTCAAAGAATAATAATTAACATGTTGGATGATAAGGACTGTAAGGTTTCAACAGATGGAAAAGATGGGTAAAATAAACTAACTTTAAAATAACAGTAAAACCAGTGGTAGCTGACTTAGTGAAAACAAAAAGAAGCTTCATCTAAAGCCAAGTATTAGCGAAAGCTGATTAATATGCTAAATTACCAAAGATAAGCTATGCCCCAAAGGTTCAAAAATTGAGTAGGGGTAAAGTAGGGCTAACACGAAGACTGACCATAGTCTACTGAAGCAGCAGCCAGACTCTCAGATTTCTCCCTGACTCAAGCCTAGCAACTGTCTCCTTTCCCATTATGGTAGGAAAAAAAGATTTATTTCTTAGAAAAGGTTATCACAGGGTCCCTGGACCAAGAAGCATTTTAAAGCAGGTTGAGGGCAGAGATTACCATTGAAACAGAAGGATTAAGTGAAAGTTGACATAATGAAATATGTCTAGGACTAGACCCTCCTTTCACCCTCAGTCTTCTTTCCTCATACAGCATAACTCTGAAAGCCAGACAAAGCACTGACAGATTTCTTTGGGAAACCTAACCACCTTAAAAGATCTAAATACACAGACATTAGGTATTCCCCTATGGAAATGACCAGATCTTAAATGGATAAGATGACATCCAACGAAGTCTACCCACATGCTCAGGGCTTCCAATGTACTTTTTTAGTGTTACTCTATTACATATGAGTAGTCAAAAAGAATGATCAGGAATTTCATGTGAGGAAAACATGACACATAAAATACAGAGACTAAAACATACATAGAGAAAAATGACAGGAAGAAAACAGACCAAAGAGAAGAAAACAAAACATTAAAAAAATAATATTCTCAATGAGATAAGAGGAAAATACCATAATCAAATGAAAAAGGATGCTATCAAAATACAATGATTTGGAGAAAAAAAAATAGAAAATATTTAGCAAATTAAATTATGACAGCAGAAATAAAAAATACGATAGGTTTAGAAAAGGAAGTTGAACATTTTTCCAAATAGAACATAAAGCATATAGGAGACAAAGGGAAAAATACAATCAGTGTGGTTCAATATCACAAGTTTCAGAAAAGAGAAACATAACAGAGAAAAGAGGGAATCTTAGAAACAATTCAGAAAAACTTTACAGAACTCAAACTCATAAATTTCAAAACTGAAAAGCAACTCCTCAAAAGCTAAGTACAACAGATAAAAATCACCTGGCGCAGTGGCTCATGCCTGTAATCCCAGCACTTCGGGAGGCTGTGGAGGGTGGATCGCCTGAGGTCAGGAATTTGAGACCAGCCTGGCCAAATTAGTGAAACCCCGTCTCTACTAAAAACACAAAAATTAGCCAGGCGTGGTGGCAGGTGCCTGTAATCCCAGTTATTCAGGACGCTGAGGCAGGAGAATCGCTTGAACCCGGGAGGTGAAGGTTGCAGTAAGCCAAGACTGTGCCATTGCACTCCAGCCTGGGCAACAAGAGCGAAACTCTGTCTCAAACAAAAAAACAAAAAACAGATAAAAATCAATGTACATCTAGGAACATCACTGTGAAATTTCCAAGCAGAGACACAAGAAAAGATCCCACAAGTTTCTTTTATATAAAAGATCAAAAACCAGAATGGCATCTGACTTTTTAAAAGCAAATTCAGAATCTAGAAGTCACTGATTAATGCTTTCCAAATTCTGAGGAAAAATCATTTCTAATCTTTCATCTAGAATTCTACATCCACTCAGGTCTGAGTCAAGTTTGAGAGTAGAATTAAGATATTTTCAGACGAACAGGCCATCAAGTATATTTTAAATGTAGGGTTTTTTATTTGTTTTTAAAGGAGTAAGATATACTCCATTGATACAAGAGAATAAACTAAGACAAGAAATCCAGGAAAAGAATACAGCGAAAGAGAGGCAAGGAAATCATCAAGATGATAGTCACATAAAATCAGGAGGCCTGGAGGGCCAGTACAGATATAAAGGCCTGAGGAAAGATTTCATAAAGAAGATAAAATTGACAGGATACCTAATATACAAACCTGAATGTACTGAAATGATTTTACATAACTTAGGGAGTATCTGATTAATCAGTGGCAAGTACATATCATTAATTCCAAAAAAAATAGTATTTTTCAAGAAATTAAAAGCCAACATATACTAAGTAGCTAACCAAAACCTGTGTTGATATTTTAGAAATAAAACTTTTAAATGTTTACTTTAATGTTCTCTCTTAGGTCTCACGTAGGTTAATTTCTCAAATTACTAATGTTTAATAAGTACTAGTATTTCAAAAGCACAGTCATTACAAACCACTTGTAACTGAAATCTTACTACATACATAAAACAGAAAACTCTAGGAGGGACGGAATTGACAACCAAAATGAGTGACTGAGGCCAAAGTCTCAACCAATCAAGGTTTATTAAGCCAGCTTTAGGGCCCATCCAGGAAAAACCAACACATATGTAACTGTTTTTCCAAAGAGATTTTCAGGAGGTTTCCTATTTATGTATTTCCTTAAAGCAGGGGAGGCATGTAGGAAGAGGGGCAGGTAGGCAGTAAGGTGAATGGTTAAATTCTTGTGAGACTTTAATTGGTATCCAGTAAAAACTATATTTTACATAATATTAGGTGAATGAAGGAAAAGGGGAATAAAGGCAAAATCAATTCCTTGGACATTTCTGGGTCAGTGGAAGAATGACTGTTCTTGTCTCTGTTCTGCACCTGAGAAGATAAGATTGTAAATGATATTATCAGTGTGGCACAGAACAGACCTTAGTTTTAGGAGCTTGACTTAGATTGTAGATCTGAAGTTACAATTGGCATGTATCTGTTTGTGGGAGACCAGCAAAGCATTTGCTTTTCAATGATCTGCGGGGGCAGTCTTTCATAGATGCCTGAGGTCTTTTACTTTTACATGGGGATCTGGTTAAGGCATAATGTTAGTAACAGCTACTCATATGAAAGAGAGTGTTGCATGACTCAGACTCCAGGATTAACTTTCCTTTTGCATAAGGAGTCTGGGAGTCCTGGGATTTTTAATTTCCTTTACAGAATCAAGTCTAGGCTGCTCAGTCACAGAGTACTTGGCACACAGGAAGTAATAAATATATATTTGAATAAATGAAAAGATCATATAAGGAAGTGTCTTCTCTAGATATATTAAAAGATCTCACTGTCCCTTCCTAAATGCCAGGAAGCATGGTCAAATATCTACCACAGAAACTAATGACAAGTAGACCCTAGGTATTCAACTTTAAAATATCGTAACCATTTATAAATGACCCCACAAAACATACAGTGACATACAACATATTATTTCACCAAGGCACAAATTTAATCACATATATTGCATGGCTTTTGTGCAGAGGAAATAGTTGAACGAACTTGGGTGAAGTAAAAAGCATCCACAGTTCAACACATCTATCGATTTCTCCTAAATCTCATCTTTTTGTGATCTCTACTTAGTCTAACATGCTCTACTATTTCTAAAGTAACAAAATGTAACAAAAAAGGTTCTGTTAATACTGTGAAGGAAATGAAGAGTGAATGAGGAGGTGAATGAAAGTGATAATAGCTATAAATGTCAGGACCACTGCTAATACCAAGCTGTCATATGAAGAACTGGAAAAATCTTCCGTAAGAATCCAGAGACGTAATTATTAGTTAATAACAGCGCCACGACTAGAAATCAGTCCTAACTTCTAAGCAAATAAACTTTCCAATATACCTTATTACCCTTTCCTTGAGTTAGCATCTTCTTTTTAAAGACAAAAAATATACTGAGCCCAAACCAGTAATTTTATGTATGATTTTATTATATATTATTTTATATTTTATTATCATACTCTGACTATTTTGGTTTTCATAATACCCCACACTACACTAACTGTTCCAAATTACTTCTTTCTAGGCCCAAGAGAACTCCAGAGCTCTAATGGAGAAAAGTAGATAAGAAAGAGCCATGTCTTCCAACAGGAAACAATCCTAAGCATTTTCAGGTCTTAAGCACTAACTTTCAGTCAACATTAAAACTACTTTTCACGTTGAAACCATGGAGAAAGACAAGACAATCTTGTTACCAATCAGTCTATGTCCCATTTAAGGAAGAAGTTTTGGACTTCTGGTTCTCAGAGCAATGGTTGTTTCCATCCACCAAATTTGTTGTGATTTGTTATGGCAGCCCTAGGAATCTAATACAGTAAGTTTCACAGATATTATACTGAGTGTAAAAGCCACTGAATGATTCCAGTTATATTAAGTTCAACAACAGGCAAATCTCATCTTTGATGATAGAACTGGTATCAGTGGAACAGAGGGGTGGTACAGACTGGGTAGAGGTATCGGGTTAACTACAGTGAGTGAGAAACATTCTTTGTTTTGATCTAAGTGGTAAGTTACGTGAGTAGATACAAATGTGTTACTGATTTTTTTTTTTTTTTTTTTTTTTTTTTGAGATGAAGTCTCACTTTTCTCGCCCAGGATGGAGTGCAGCGGTGTGATCTTGGCTCACTGCAACCTCCACCTCCCGGGTTCACGCGATTCTACTGCCTCAGCCTCCTGAGTAGATGGGATTACAGGTGCCTGCCACCACGTCCAGCTAATTTTTGTACTTTTAGTAGAGATGGGGTTTCACCATGTTGGCCAGGCCGGTCTCGAACTCCTGACCTCAGGTGATCCGCCTGCCTGGGCCTTCCAGAGTACTCAGATTACAGGCGTGAGCCACCACACCTGGCCTGATTTTTTTTTTTTTTTTTTTTTGAGGCAGAGTCTCACTCTGTTGTCCAGGCTGAAGTGCAGTGGTGCAATCTCGGCTCACTGCAACCTCCAACTCCTGGGTTCAAGTGATTCTCCTGCCTCAGCCTCCTAAGTAGCTGGGACTACAGGTGCGTGCCACCACGCCCAGCTAATTTTTTTGTATTTTTAGTAGACACAAGGTTTCACCGTGTTAGCCACTATGGCCTCGATCTCCTGACCTCGTGATCCACCTGCCTTGGCCTCCCAAAGTGTTGGGATTACAGGCATAAGCCACTGCGCCCGGCCCGATTTTTATTTTTTAAATAGAAGATCTTGGCCTTGTTGCCCAGACCGCTCCTGAACTCCTGAGAATTCCTGAGCTCCAGCTATTTGCCTACCTCAGCCTCCCAAAGTGCTGGGATTATAGGCTTGAACCACCATGCCCAGCCAAAAATGTGTTTTTCAAAAACACTAAGAGCTATGTATAATTGACCCTGGAACAATTCAAGGGTTGGGACTGAGGACATCCTGCCCAGTCGAAAAGTTGAGTATAATTTTTGACTCCCCATAAAATTAACTGGTAATAGCCTACTGTTGACTGAAAGTCTAAACAATGACATAAATTGTCAATTAACAAATATTTTATATGTCTATTATATACTGTATTCTTACAATAAAGTAAGCTAGAGAAAAGAAAAAGTTATTATGAGCAAGAGAAAATACATTTACAGTATAATGTACTTATCGATCCCTAAATTTCTGTCTCATGGTATTGAAGTTTGCAAGATTGCACTAAACACCATTAAAAATTATGCAAGGTCTGTGAGAGATCATTTCTTACTGCAATATACTATTTAGTGGAGAGGTGAACTACTCACATGGTAATGTTAGCATCACACTGAGTTTTAAGCAGACACTTGCAACATTTGGGTTCACCAGAGTAAAAACAAGAAGTAGCTAAAAAATTACCACAGCATATACTAAAGTTAATTTTATGCAGTTATGAGTTAACACTGCATCTTTAAGTTTGTTTACATTTCTCTCTACTGTAAATAGTGCCATGTCACATCTCTGTATGGGTAAAGTTCTGATATTTTAACTTTTTGAATAGATTTGTGTATATTTTATGGTAGCAAATGATAAAACTAAGATGTACATATATTTTATACATTTATGACATACCTAACATTTTCTTAATTTTTAAAAAGTATTTCTAGGTTACACAGTTCATCTATCATTTTCAAATTGTTGCAAATCTCTAAAATATACTGCAATATATTTATTTAAAAGTATCTGCATATAAATTGACTCTCAAAGTACAAACCCACCATTGTTCAAGTGTCAACTGCACAGAAGAATAGTATATACGAGGGATGATACTGATTTAATTAAAAGAAATAAGAAAACGGCCAAAACACAAAAAGAGAGCATATCAAAACAATACCACAAAGTAGTTGCTAAATAAACTCCTATTGAAAGACTAAGTAGTTCAGTGTTATCTTAAGACAAGCTATTTTAATCAGGCAGACAAAGATATACAACACAATTTATCAAGTTTAGAATGGTCTCATCTACCAAAGCATATGTATATGTGTGTATCTCTTAAAGAGGTAACAGGAAAAGAGGTTAAAGACAAGCAATCTTCACTGTTTTGATGAGACAGAACTGTTTGGACTTTACCTGGTCTGCTGCTGAATATCAAAAGAGGTTATTATTCTCTTTATGTTTTGCTACCTTAAACATATGGTATTCATGATAAATTTACCTCTGTTATATAACATTCTTAAAATTTATGACATATTATAGTTTAATATGTGTAGATTTTAATATAGGTTTTCCAAGCGGAATTACAAAATAAAGAGACAATCTCATATTGTAGGAAAATTGTAGGCAAATACTGGGAAGGAGGAAGTCTTAGATTTATTCAGTAAAATAGTTTGCTAAACTTCTTTCTGGTGGGGGAAAGACTCTTGATAGCTCTCTTATGCTGCAGGTAACTTTTCTTCTGTTTAGCTAGGAGACAAAAAACGGCTATCAAGTGACAAGATAATGAAAAAGTGTTTTTTTTTTTTTTTTCTCTTGGTAAGAAATACTAAGAAATCTAAATAAAGCAAATATTTTAACTTCAGCAAGTATTTAAACTTTTTTCCCTGGATTTCTCTGTCAATTCAGACTAAAAACCAAATGAGAGAGTCAAAAATGTTTGTGGTAAAAATTAGAGAATTTCAAAATTGCTAACACTGAAAAATACCAGATGAACCAAAGAAGATAAAAGGTTACTTGATTCTATTTAAATGTGAAAAAGAACCACAGTGAAAAGTAACTGATAAATACTGAAAGAATGAAAAATACCTACTTTTACAAAGACATCTGGATTTCTTAAAAGTATGCTATCAATACTGTATTTTTTTTCTTTTTTTTTTGACATGGAGTCTTGCACTGTCGCCCAGGCTGGAGTGCAGCGGCACAATCTCGGCTCACTGCGAGCTCTGCCTCCTGGGTTCATGCCATTCTCCTGCCTCAGCCTCCTGAGTGGCAGGGACTACAGGTGCCCGCCAACACGCCAACAACAGCTAATTTTTTTGTATTTTTAGTAGAGACGGGTTTCACCGTGTTAACCAGGATGATCTCGATGTCCTGACCTCGTGATCCGCCTGCCTCAGCCTCCCAAAGTGCTGGGATTACAGGTGTGAGCCACCGCGCCCAGCCAATACTGTGTATTTTCTTAAAGGTATTAAAAACTAAGAAAACTGAATCTACTAAGCATTCTTAGTATAGTAACAGTTTCTCTTCAACTTTAAAATGTATATTTGAGTCTGTGTGTTTTATATTCTGATTTTAAAATCTCAATTTAGAGATCCCAAGTCTAACCAGGATCACCGTAAGGCTAGAGTTTGTTCCCCATAATTTTCTCAACTCTCACAATGTGAGCACTGTGCTCAAAAGGTAACTGTGATTCCAGTTATTTAGACATACAAGAAAAATCGAGATGCAAGAAAATCAGCCTAACAAAATATGTATTAAAAATTTATTCTGGTCCAAGCACAGTGGATCATGTCTGCAATAACAACACTTTGGGAGGCTGAGGAGGGTGAATCACTTGAGGTCAGGAGTTTGAGACCAGCCTGGCCAACGTGGTGAAACCTAATTTTTCTTTGCTAAAAATAACAAAAAAAAAAAAAACTTGCCGGGTGTGGTGGCGGGACGCCTGTAGTCCCAGCTACTCGGGTGGCTGAGACAGGAGAATCACTTGAGCCCAGAAGGAAGCGAGCCAAGATCAGGCCACTGCACTCCAGCCTGGGTGATAGAGCGAGAAAAAAAAAATTATTCCAACACTAGAGGAAAAAAAAAAGTTGTCTTGGATGAATTGACAAACAATAGGTTGGTATTCCCAACAAGGCCTTAAAAGTGAATTGAATTTAAGTGAATTTTTGCTTTATGTGCTGTGCCAACTTTGCAACTTAATCCTCTTCAGGATACAACTGCACTGACTTTGGAAGTGACTAAATGTAACAGTATGACTTTGTGTAAAAATATGGTTACTTAGAAAACCCCACTTAAGAATAAAATTTTTCCTTATATAAAATGACTATTATTAATATATAATATCACAGGTATTATATATCAGATATACCTCATTAGGATTAAACCTATACATTTTAGTGTCATTATTCAATTTTTTAAAGTTGCCAGTTTACTAAATTATATAACCCTTCTCCATCTAATAAAACCTTATCAGAAAGTACCAATAAGAAAGATTAACTATTATGCAATAATATTAAACAATTATCGATTATGCTTCCTTTAAAACTTTTATATATCAAAATATGAAACTAGTTCTCACTTGTAATATAACTTGTATTACAAACCATTAGTTCAGATCATGTGGATTCAGCAAAACTTTATTATAGGTGTTTGATTTTTAGATTTTAATTCAGCATATTCTTAGAACTCCCATGACCTTTAAAAAATATTTTTATTTTTGTAAAGTGATAGGTACACACAGCCAAAACTTTCAATCATAATCCTCTGGAAGAACTAATTCAGTATATAAACCTAAGACATACAAAATGGTTACAAAACTGTAAAATGAAACTATGTAAGATCATATTCCTTAAATTTTCCTTAAAATCTTCTCATAACCTAACACAATGAAAAGCAACTGCAATGCCCTACAGAAAACAAGCACCTGCAGAAAAAGATACAGTCTGGCAAGTGCTGATACTATCAATTCATCACTTCATTCTTAACATTAAGGCAACTCCTTCCCCTTCCTGTACGCTCAATCCATGAAGTTGAAGAAAACAGAGCTTACAGTGTTTTTGCTGAACTCCCACAACTACACAGCTGAACCCATTTCATTCTCTAAAGAAATACTGTCCTTCAGAGAAGAGGCTTTAAAGTGGATTCATGCAGTATCCTGCTTTTAGCGAGAAGTTCCAGGTAGGGAAACTGCTCTGTGATGCATTTAACCCCTATCAAAAAGCCTCTATTAAAAAATAAAAAAAGCCAACCAAAGATGATACCTGCGATCAAACAAGAACACTAAGATAAGAGAAATTTTACAACGTTTAAATTGTACAGGAAAACATGATCATGGAAAAAATAACACACAAACTCTAATAACACTTAACTACATAGCCAAAAACATTTTAAGTCTCAAAGTAAAACATAATTCACATAACAATCAGCATTTATCTTAGTTTATTTTTTTTTCAATAATAAACATTTAAAAGTCAGCTGAATTGCAATCCATAATTGTAGGAAAAATCTATATCATTTTATCCATGTTTTTCAATGTATCTTTAAAATTTTAGAAAGCATGTGATATTATTTTAAAAAAGCATTTAAACATTTCTTTGGCATGTTATTAAAGCATGAAAGGCCTGTCAAATAACAAGGGGAAAACTGTCTTGTTGGCTGATCATGCTGTGCTGGCAATTTCTCAAACATCTGCTAAAGGTCAGATTTCCACTGCATGAAACCAATCAATGGAACTATACAATTCTCCTACCACTTTAAGAAGCTAAACAAGTAACACTATTTTACATAAGTAATGAAATATAACTTAGCTTTGTAATAAATTGTAGCAAAGCCTACCCCCTCATCACAGAATTCACACATTTTAAAAATGCTTACAAAATTCTATTTGCTAAATTTTAACCGGTTTACTGTATTCACCAAATACGTATACAAAACTCTAATTTTCCGTTGGCAAAAATTAAACAACTGATTTTTCAATTTCACACTGCAAAAAGTGCTGCATGTTCAAACAAAATTTTAAGGATGATTTTAACAGTAAATATTTATGATTTTTTACTAGTCTGAAAACATCTAACAGTGGGTCACTAAGAAGACAGAATCACTTTGCAACTAATTCACATTACTAGTTGAGTTGACACAAGAAACTACATTGTTAAAACTAAACTTGTCACAGGATCATACTGATTTCTCTGTGATCAAAGTGACTGATGTCACCTACTTTGAATACATTTTTTACCCAAACCATCCTGAAAATATTTCACAGTCTACAACTCAGGAAACTTGCCCAATTATTTAAACAAGTAATTGAATGCAACAGGTTATCAAACAATTGAAGTTAAATATATGTTAAGAAGCACGCCCAATGCACATACATAGATGACGTACTACTATACTGAGTTTTTAAGAGCAGAAATTAAATTAAAGCTCAATTTAAAATGCTTTTTCCTTCAAAGTACCACCCTATGTAGTTAAATACTCAAATTGCTACCAAACTTTTATTAAGTATATTATGGCTATAGTGATGACAAAGATTTAAAATATGCCCCTTTTTATAAGCCTATCCAACTACGAATGAACAATTTTAAATTCTGGATTAAAACACTTTGCCAAATGGCCCTCATAAAATTAGTGAGCAAAATCTGAATAATCAAGTGACTACACAAAGACTTGTTAAAAAACTTGTTAACATTTTCATAACATAGTAATCTTGTGCCTCATTTAAAAATATGTTGAAGCTGACTAGGAAACAGATGGCTAAAACTGTCTCTGTGATTATGCTATATTCTACAGAAGTTCCATCATACTGTATATGTTAAATATTTCCTTCCAAACAATGAAAACATAGAGAATTTACTTCTAATGAAACTTGTATTAAGAAAGTTAGGTCCTAAACAATCCACTCCCTTAAGGAATACTGCAAGGCAACTGGAATAAGCCAGTTATTGTCAACAGACCAGTATCATTTTCCTGTGTAACACAGACAAGTTTATTTTTCAGTGAAGTCAACTATTTCAGGTCATAATTTTGCTCTAATAAACCTAATGACTTTATAGAGGCTTAAAATTTAATTCTA
Organism: Papio anubis; assembly: GCF_008728515.1. NCBI lineage: Eukaryota > Metazoa > Chordata > Mammalia > Primates > Cercopithecidae > Papio > Papio anubis. The sequence continues at coordinate 59,608,240 of NC_044986.1, forward strand.
AAGAAAGATCAACATTGAGACTACATTAAATATTTTCAAAAAATATTCTCATCACAGAAAGATAAATAACCTTTAGCTTTTAAGGGGCCTAAATCGAAATCATATTCTATTGTATTTTGTTACAGCAGTAGCTCAATAATTTAGATATGCATCAGAATCTAACTGAGGGCTTTTAGAGCAGACTGCTTAGCCATACCACTACAGTTTCTGATTCAGAAGATCTGAGGCAGGATCAGATAATTTGCATTTCAAACAAATTCTCAAGTAATGCCAATGATACTTGGTCTGGGGACCACACTTTAAAAATTACCATACTCAAGGATACTTATAAGATACATCCTGACAAAATATCTAATCTATCACGCATACAGTTTTGAAATTAATCTTTCTTTAACCACATTTAAGAGGCACTAAGTGGTTATTCAGAAATTATCCTATGATTTTCCACTGCCAATAACATCCAAATTTATTATGTCTGGTACTGAAGGTACAACAAATAAAACAATTAGATTTAATCTCAATTTTCCTATATGGCTCAAAAGAAAGTACACCTTCACAATTTTTTCTTAAGTCATGCCAAAACCAGTCAATATTTTCTATGCACTTATCCATCAGACATTATTATGTGCTGAGTTACAAACAATAAAAGGCTTACAGTAGAAAAATAGTAAAAATAAATTTAAAACCCCACCCTACTGAAAGGAGACATAGAAACAAATAATTAAAATATCATGTGGGGGTTTCTGCTTCCTGTGTATTTGAGAACCACCATTCCCACGACCATTAAAAATCTAGATAAGGGGCCTGGCATGGTGGTTCACACCTGTAATCCCAGCATTTTGGGAGGCCAAGGCGGTGGATCACCAGGTCAGGAGTTCAAGACCAGCCTGGCCGATATAGTGAAACTCTGTCTGTACTAAAAATACAAAAATTAGCCAGGCATGGTGGCACGCGCCTATAGTCCCAGCTACTCAGAAGGCTGAGGCAAGGAGAATCACTTGAACCCAGGAGGCGGAGGTTGCAGTGAGCCGAGATCATGCCACTGCACTCTAACATGGGCGACAGAGTGAGACTCCATTTCCAAAAAAAAAAAAATCTAGATAAGGGCCAGGCGCAGTGACCCCTGTCTGTAACCCCCGTACTTTGGGAGGCCGAGGGGGGTGAATCACCTGAGGTCAGGAGTTCAAGACCAGCCTGACCAATGTGGTGAAACCCCGTCTCTACTAAAAAATACAAAAATTAGCAGGGCATGGTGGCAGACACCTGTAATCCCAGCTACTCGGGAGTCTGAGGCAGGAGAATTGCTTGAACCCGGGAGGCGGAGGTTGCAGTAAGTCAAGATCACATCATTGCACTCCAGCCCGGGAGACAGAGCAAGACTCTTGTCTCGAGAAAAAAAAAAAATCTAGGTAAGATATACTTTAAGTTTGGGGGTTTTAAGCCATGTACTAATCAGACAGACAAGAATTACTGAGCCAAGACCTGAAAAGGTGTGAAACCAAGGGAGAGAAATAAGCAAAGCACTGTCAGCTACTTTTGCCCTGGGGTTGAAAGGCCAAGCAATACACTTGGTGGCTTCCACAAAACAGATCTAACAAAGTCCAAATTCAGGGTCCAACAAAGGTAAAGACCCTGATTGAGTTAGAATTCAGAAAGGCTATATCCTGGGAGCAAAGGTGACCCAGAATTAAGTCAGTTATTTTATGGTCTGCGGTCCAGCTTTGAGTAACCAAGGTGGCTTCAAAAATCTCAAATCACACTAAGAAAAGGATAATCGGACAATCCCTATCACCAGGCACCTGGATGAAAGAAATACAAATCCTCTATGAAAACAAAAACAAAAAGGCCAGGCACAGTGGCTCACGCCTGTAATCCCAGCACTCTGAGAGGCCAAGGCAGGCAGATCACAAGGTCAGAAGTTCAAGACCAGCCTGGCCAATATGAGGAAACCCCATCCCTATTAAAAATACAAAAATTAGCCAGGCATGGTGGCGCACGCCTGCAGTCCCAGCTACTCAAGAGGCTGAGGCAGGAGAATCGCTTGAACCCAGGAGGCGGAGGTTGCAGTAAGCCAAGATCATCCCACTGCACTTCAGCCTGGGTGACAGAGGAGATGCTGTCTCACGCACACACACACAAAAATCACCCCAGACATTATTTCTACAACTAATTTTTCAAACGAAGGGACCAGCACACAATCAAAGATAAACAAGTATATGAGAAAATAAGGTGACATGAAGAAAAACCAGCAGAATCAATAACAAAATTTTAAAGTATTTCTGTAAAACTAAATGCCAACATAGTACCACATACGAAAATTTGTGAACACAGTGTAAGAATAAAGGGGAAAATCTAAAGGCTCAAATGGGCCTTTAAGGCCCATTTAAAGACTAAAAAAGGGCTGGGTATGGGGGCTCACACCTTGTAATCCCAGCAGTTTGGGAGGTGGAGGCAGGTGTAGCATAGATTGCTTGAACTTTGTAGTTCAAGACCAGCCTGGACAACATGGCAAAACCCTGTCTCAACATAAAATACAAAAATTAGCCAGGCATGGTGGCACACACCTTTAGTCCCAGTTACGTGTGTGTGTGTAGGGGCAGGGGGCAGGGGCTGAGGCAGGAGGATCACTTGAGCCCGGGAATCCGAGGAGGCAACGAGCCATCTTCGCACCTGTCTCGGTAACAAAACGAGACCCAGTCTCAAAAATAATAAATGAATAAATAAAATAAATAAATAAAGGAGGCTAGGAAAGAATGAGTTAGGAATCCACTTGACAAAATTAGAAAGAGAACTGCAAAACAAACTCTATGAAAGTAAAAGGAAAGAAAATAAAGAACAGAGTAGAAATCAACAAAGTACAAAACAAACATTGTATAATGGAGACCGAAAAACCAAAATTTGCATTTTTGAAAATATTAATGAAACTGATAACTTACTGGTGAGACTTAGAAAACCCAAGCAAGACAAAAAAGTGAAAAAGACACTGCAGCAGATCTTACAGACATTGCTTATAAGATGCAAACTTAGGCTGGGCACGATGGCTCACGCTTGTAATCCCAGCACTTTGGGAGGCCAAGGCGGGCGTATGGAAGTCAGGAGTTCGAGACCAGCCTGACTCACATGGTGAAACCCCGTCTCTACTAAAAATACAAAATTAGCCGGGTGTGGTGGCTCACGCCTGTAATCCCAGCTACGCAGGAGGCTGAGGCAGGAGAATTGCTTAAATCCGGGAGGCGGAGGTTGCAGTTAGCTGAGATTGCACCATTGCACTCCAGCCTGGGCAAGAAGAGTGAAACTCCGTCTCAAAAAAAGAAAGAAAAAGAAAAAAAAAAGATGCAAACTTAGCTGGCAAAACTATATAGAGCAAAGCAAGAAAATTATTGCCATAAAGTTGGCAATTATCTCTAAGTAGAAGAAAAGATTTGTGATGGCTGAGAAGTTGAAACTGTGGAGGTTCTGGAGTGTTGGAAAGATTTGTGATGGCTGAGAAGTTGAAACTGTGGAGGTTCTGGAGTGATGGCAACGTTCTAGTTCTTGATCTAGGGGATAGTTACACAGGTGTTCTTCATAATGACTGAGTTGCACATTTGTACTTTGTGCACTTTTTCTGTTATTATTATGAACTGCTGTGCTCCTTTCCCCCAATTCATATATTGAAGTCCTAATCCCTGATGTGACTGACTGACTATATTTGGAGATAGGACCTTTTTTTTTTTTTTTTTTTGAGATGGAGTCTCGCGCTGTCACCCAGGCTGGAGTGCAGTGGCCGGATCTCAGCTCACTGCAAGCTCCGCCTCCCGGGTTCACGCCATTCTCCGGCCTCAGCCTCCCGAGTAGCTGGGACTACAGGCGCTGCCACCTCGCCCGGCTATTTTTTGTATTTCTTAGTAGAGACGGGGTTTCACCGTGTTAGCCAGGATGGTCTCGATCTCCTGACCTCGTGATCCGCCCATCTCGGCCTCCCAAAGTGCTGGGATTACAGGCTTGAGCCACCGCGCCCGGCCAATAGGACCTTTAAGGAGATAATTAAGAATAAATGAGGTCATATGGGTGAGACCCTGAAGTGAAATCTGATTAAGACTGGCATCCCTATAAGAGGAAGAAATATCAGAGCTTCACTTCCTCTTTGCTTCTTTTACCCTGTCACACATAGAGAAGGCCGTGTGAGGACATGGCAAGAAAGCAGCCTTCTGCAACCCAGGAAGAGAGACAACACTAGAAACCAACCCTGATGGCACCGTGATCTTGAATTTGTGGCCTCCAGAACTGTGAGAAAATTAATTTCTGTTTTTAAGCTACCTGTCTATGATATTCTGCTATGGCAACCCTAGCAAACTAATACAGTCCCATATCACTTTTTAAAAGATCACAAATACAAGGTGATAAAATTTAAAGATAAAAATACAATGAAACATTTTTTGAGATCATAGAGGAGACAGAGACCATTTATTATAAAAACAATGTGTATTTAAAAAGAAGGGGCTGGGCGTAGTGGCTCACACCGTAATCCCAGCACTTTGGGAGGCCAAGGTAGGTGGATCACCTGAGGTTGATAGTTCGAGACCAGCCTGGCCAACATGGTGAAAACCCCGGTTCTACTAAAAATACAAAAATTAACCATGTGTGGTGGTGTACACCTGTAATCCCAGCTACATGGGAGGCTGAGGCAGGAGAATGGCTTGAACCTAGGAGGCGGGGTTGCAGTGAGCCAAGATCACGCCATCGCACTCCAGCCTGGGAGACTCCGTATCAAAACAAACAAACAGACAAACAAAAGACAATGAAGTCATCCCCAATGCATATCTTAGCCACAGGTTACTTACTATCCTTACGAAAATCTCATTTCACAAGAAAGAAAATGAAAAAGCTGTATAAAGTTTGTTGTTGTTTTTTTTCCTTTTCACTACTAGTTTTACAAGTCTTACTCTCGGTATCTATATCTAGTATAAGATAATATTTTCTCCAAAAGAGAAAAAGACAGAAAATTAGTAAGGTACTTGGCTTCACCTCCATTACTGATTTAGCATAGTTAAAAATATACTTTATCATCAAGTATAAAACTACCAATCAGATGTTTTAATATTCCCTTTGCTTCTATTATTTCCTTTAAAAGTACACAGATTCAAAAATAACTTTAAGACATCCTCGTTAAAAATAAGTATCATGGTTTATAATGTGGTTTCTGTATGTAAGTAATGCCGGCCACACTTATAACAGCATTTGCTATACACAAGTCTTTAAGATCTATTAAGACAGTGGACAACTCATTGCGGTGGCGGCGGCAGATGCTTGGGCACGGTGCAGTGGTGACTCGAGCTACGAGCCTGGTGGCAGTTGTTCACCAAGCTCCGGCCCCCGCGTGTCTCCCAGGCTCCACACCCCTGATGCTACACAGGTGCTGAGACCACTCCGGCCGGGACAATGGTCAAGTATTTCCTGGGCCAGAGCGTGCTCCAGAGTTCCTGGGACCAAGTGTTCGCCAACTTCTGGCAGCAGTACCCGAACCCCTATAGCAAACATGTGTTGACAGAAGACACAGTACACCAGGCAGCGACCGCTGACCAGAAACTGCTGTCCCGGCGACTCCTGACCAAGACCAACAGGATGCCCCACTGGGCCAAGCAACTGTTTCCTGTCAATGTTGTTCACTTGGTGTACATCCTGAAGGACTCTATGTGGACCCACAGAATCAGACCATGACCACCTTCACCTGGAACAACCACCATGCCCGGCTGATGGTGGTGGAGAAACAATGTATGCACTGTGTAAACTCTGACAACAGTGGCTGAACCAAAATCTGCAGGGAAGTCTGGGTCTCCTCTAGCTTATTTGGTGTTACCAGAGATGTCCAGGAATTTGGTCTTGCCCGGTTCAAAAGCAACGTGATCAAGACTATGAAGGGTTTTGAATATATCTTGGCGAAGATGCAATGCGAGGTCCCTTCTAAAACACTTGTTGAGACAGCCAAGGAAACCAAGGAGCACGCAAAGGAGATGGCACTGGTAGCTACAGAGAAGGCAAGGACCTCACCAGCAAGGCAGCCACCTAGAAGCAGCAGCAGCAGCAGTTTGTATAGCCAGCCCACCACCACCACAGCATCCCAGACAGTTTGGTTTAGCCCCCTCTGCCCTCCTCTCCACTGTACTTTATCATTAAAAATCAACTTCCAGCCCTAAAAGTACATTTATTTATTTATTTATTTATTTATTTATTAAGACAGCTGATCAATTACTTTACCAAACAACATAGATTTAATGAAGGAATTCATATGAGAGGACAGGACTAAAAAAACAAGTCACCTTAAAAACAGGAAAACATTTTTCTTTTCACAGTAAAGGAATTATACCTATTACTTTTTAAAAATGAAATTCTCTTTTGTAAATGTATATACTTAGTTTATGTACTAAGAATATTCTTTGTAACTCTGATTTCAATTACACAGTGCCAGTAAAGAACATTTTTCTCTAAGTTAACTTGCATTAATATTGACAGAAGATCAATTAACTAAATTTTACAAATTATTTCACAAAGATTACAAAAGACTCACTCATTACAAAACATTCACTACCTGAAATGTCAGAACAGTGTTCAACAGGTCAAAGACATCAACTGAATGTTTCTATAGTTCTGATCCTTAAAATTCCTTTCTTGATGTAGTAGGAACTAAATTTGCACAGAAGCAGAACTTTGGAATACATGAGAAACTTTTCAGTGACTGTAAGCAGAAACACGTACTGGAATAAAACCATTCTTCAGTTCAAGTTACCACTGATCATGATTACCTCACCAGCTAAGAGTATGGAAACAAAACATACAAGAAAATTAAGACCAATGAAAAAAAGGGAGGAAACAATAAGGGCAAGAAACTAAAACTCAAAAATGCTAATTGTTGAATACCATGTATCTTATATTTCCCTTATCTTTGACTTTTATCTAAGTACTTCTGAAATATCTATACTATTATAATACTTTTATTTAAGTCTCAGAATCTAACAAGAAAAAAATACTTAGTCAAGGTAAGCCAGGTTATGCAGCTACACAAAGAACCATAAAATCTCTGTGGCTTAAAATAAAATTTCCTTCTTCAGGCTGTCCATTGCTTATTGACAGGTCTTTTTTTGTGGGGGGGGGGTGGGGGATGGAGTTTCACTCTTGTTACCCAGGCTGGAGTGTAACGGCACAATCTCGGCTCACCGCAACCTCTGCCTCCCGGGTTCAAGCGATTCTCCTGCCTCAACCTCCCAAGTAGCTGGGATTACAGGCACGCACCACCACGCCTGGCTAATTTTGTATTTTTAGTAGAGACAGCGTTTCTTCACGTTGGTCAGACTGGTCTCGAACTCCTGACCTCAGGTGATTCGCCCACATCAGCCTCCCAAAGGCCTGGGATTACAGGTGTGAGTTACCGAGCCCAGTCTGACAGATCTTTTTTAACTCAGGGAATATCACCTCAAAATGTTGCCTCAGGATCCAAGGACGGAAGAAAAAAAAAGAAGACAGCTCTGAAGATCTCATACTGGAACTTAAATACTACAGCAACATTAGGATGCACAATTTTCTTTCATACATCTGTTTTTCTCACAACTCACTTATTGGCCAGAGTTAGTCACAGCCCCTAACATGAAGGATGAGAACAAAAACTATTAGGTAAACAGCATTAATGACCAACACAGAGGCATAAAAAGAGTTGATACAATGTTACATAGGCTTTCAGATTCAAGGCAAAATTTAAAGCAGCCTGCAAGGAAAATGTTATGAGCAAAGGTCTTTCTTATTCTAAAACATTTGCCAGTTGAGAAAGCAGCACCTTGCCATCTCAAACAAGTATGAATACTCAGCACAAAGTAAAAATCCCAAAGCAAAAAAAAGACTCTTTCATCACTATGCCTATTATAGCACTATATTACTACAATTAAGAATGTTTATGATTTTAGTATCTCTAACTGAATGCTCCAACAGCATTTAAATTCACCCACTCAACTTCGTCTCAAGAGACCATCCATATATATTCAACAAACCTATTCGGAGTTCCTACTGTGAGCTACTTGCTATCCTAGTCATTATAACCAGGGAAGTAAGCTCTTATCTAAGGACTAAAAACTCTATCCCATTTCTAAATATCCAGATTCAATATTAAGAATAAAAAATCATGCTTATTTATGCACAACTATTTCTAAAGTCACTTTTTTAAAAAAGTTGGTATGGTTCCAAGACAACTCAATGGGGGAAAGAAGAGTCTCTTAAATAGTACTGGGACAACTGGGTTTCCATATACAAAAAAATAAAGTTGGGAAATTACTTCACACCATATACAAAACTAACTCAAAACAAATCAGAGACCAATATGTAAGACCCAAAACTACCAAACTCCTAGAAGAAAACACAGAAGAATATCTTTGTGACATTGAGTTGGGCAATGGTTTCTTAGATGTGACACCAAAAGCACAAGCAACAAAAGAAAATATAAATTGGGCTTCATCAAAATCAAGAGAGTGAAAAGACAAGCTACAGAATAGAAGAAAGTATTGCAAATCATTATCTGATAAGGAAGTTGTCTTAACAACATGCTACAATATGAATAAATCTTGAGAGCATTATATTAAGTGAAAGAAAGCTAGATGCAAAAGGGCACAGATTATATGATTTCATTTATAAGGAATGTTCACAACAGACATTTCCACAGAGACAGAGAGTAGATAAGTGGCTGCCAAGGGGCTGGAAGTGGCAGGAGGAGGAAAAGAAGTGACTGCTAATGGATAGTGGGTTTCCTTTGGGGGTATTCTAAAATTAGATAGTGGTCATGGTTGCACAACTCTGTGGTATATTATAAATCAATGAATTTTATAAGGTTGAATGTTATGCTATGTAAATTGTATCTCAAACTACGTAATTTATTTATTTTAGAGACAAGAGCTCACTCACTGGAGAGCAGTGGCATGATCACAGGTCACTGCATCCTGGAATTCCGGGGCTCATGAGATCCTCCCACCTCAGCGTCCCAAGTAGCTGGGACTACAAGGTGTGCAACACCATACCGGCTAATTTTTGTTTTGTTTTGTTTTGTTTCGTTTGGTGAAGACGAACTCCTGGGTTCCTGCGATCCTCCCACCTTGCTTCCCAAAGTGTTAGGAGTATAGATGTGATCCACTGACCCTGGCAAAACTATTTTTTAAAAAAAGTGACAATGGCTCAACACCTATATTAGATAACAATAAAACCAGTGCAGATGGTGATGAAAAGCCAACAAATTCAGGAATTATAGACTTTATAACCAAGTATATCTACTGGCTTGTGAAAGGAGAAAATGACAGAGTATAAACAATAAAATATTATAACATATACTGACTTACAAACATTAATCACTTTTCCTGCCTTCAAAACATCTGAAGGGGACAACAATCATCTCATTCAAAAAGACCAACTTAATTACTGAGGAAGTTAAGAAAATAAAAGCTAAGGGAAAAAAAATAAGATTAATGTACCAAAATATATACGAATGACATATGGTAGTTTATGCTTTCAGAAGGGACATAGGGAAAATGAGGAGGCCAACCTATGGGTATAACAGAAGGCTCCTAAAGTATGGTGGTTTCTGAGGTAGGGACTTCAAGTTGCAAATACAGTATCCATCTACTCCTGCTTTCTTACCAAAAGAACACTGATTTTGCTAGGGGGGCAATAATGGACTATCCTAAAATTTTTAAGGTTCTGGAAGACAGAAATGATAATATGACATAATTCTGGTAAATAAGATGTAATATTTGAGATGACTTGGGGTGAGTTTTAGAAAGCTCCTTGACTAGGGGGGCAAACTAAAGTGATGTTGTAACTCAGGGTCCCCAGGTTTTTGGGTATTCACTGTGAAAAAGTACCCACACTTGTGGCCAGGCGCAGTGGTGCACGCCTATAATCCCAGCACTTTGGGAGGCCGAGGCAGGCGGATCACGAGGTCCAGAGATGGAGATCATCCTGGCCAACAAGGTGAAACCCTATCTCTACTAAAAGTACAAAAATTAGCTGGACATGGTGGTGCATGCCTGTAGTCCCAGTTAATCAGGAGACTGAGGCAGGAGAATCGCTTGAACCCAGGAGGCAGGGGTTGCAGTGAGCCAAGATCGCACCACTGCACTCCAGCCTGGAAACAGAGCGAGACTCCCTCTGAAAAAGAAAAAGAAACTGTTGTAACTTTTTGTAACTGTTGCACCTTGAGTTCTTGTAGTTTCAAGAAGTTCAGGAAAGAAGCTTGACCCAGTGGTTGGGTACAGAGTTTGCCTAAATTGGAGATTAACTTTTGGCAAACTCTCCTCACTACCATACTAAAATCCCCACCCAGGAAGTAGCTTATGTGCCATTTTCTATACATCTGATGTATGTAAAAGCATGATAAATGTGCCTGCACTGCCTTTATTCCACCTCTAATACAATGACTCAGCTAACTAGCCCGGGTGTTCACCTTTGGGGAAGCATTGTCTTTGGGACTATCCCTAGTGTACTCCTTACTTGGTGCAAGTAATAAAATCTCCCTGTTAAACCCTACTTGGTTGTGGTCACTGGACTTGTCACCCACCAAGTGACTGAACCTACCCATTGTGTGCCTAACAACATGAGCCTTCTTGCCCTTTTCTGCTTCCTCCTCCTTCCTGCCTGGAGCTGAACTAAGGAAGACAACAACAGTATGAGCTATATTGTAACTGACCATGAGGAAAAGACCAAGAGAATAACAGCCCAGTTTTCAACAGCCCTGGCATCCTTAAATGATCACATCAACTCTGGAATGTCTACTTCTGGACTTAGAAGGAAAACCTTATCTATTTTGTTTAACCACTGTTAATTGGCATTGAGGAAAAAATACCATGAGACAAAAACTTGAAAAGATCAGATAAAAGTTCATAATAAAAACACAGAGACCTAGAACAGCCATAAGAAGCGTACAACATTGTTAATGTTTATTTTACAGAACTTTTAGATTATACCTAAAAACAGAAATTCACAGACAGAATACCTAAGATGACGACCACAATGCTACGAATATTCCTTAAACTAACTTTCATGACAATTCTAAGACTAACTGAATGCTTTCCTTACATAAGAGATCTCAGTAAAGAAAAGGTGACGCTTTCATTAACTGTCCTGAGCTCTTCTCTTCACTGTCAACCTACCATAGGTTATAAACACAATAAATATAATCTGTTTTCCTATATACATGGATCTCAAACAAGGAATTTATGTATTTTATTATTATTATTATTATTTTTGAGATGGAGTTTTGCTCTTGTTGCCTAGGCTGGAGTGCAATGTCGCAATCTTGGCTCACCGCGACCTCTGCCGCTCCCACTGTGGTTCAAGCGATTCTCCTGCCTCAGCCTCCCGAGTAGCTGGGATTGCAGGCAAGCGCCACCATGCCCAGCTAATTTTGTATTATTAGTAGAAATGGTGTTTCTTCATGTTGGTCAGGCTGGTTTCGAACTCTCAACCTCAGGTGATTCGCCTGCCTTGGCCTCCCAAAGTGCTGGGATTACAGGCTTGTGCCACCACGCCCGGCCTAAGGGATTTATTTATTTATTTAGGTATCAAGAATTTAAAAAACAGCAGCAATGGCTTAACTGTAACATCAGGAATAACTAATAATTCAATTATCATTCACAAACCATGATGATAATATTTGTATCTTCTCAATGACAAATTTCAAACTCAAACTCTACTGGGTAAGAAACAATATGCTTTTTTTTTTTTTGAGACAGGGTCTTGCTTTGATGCTTAGGCTGGAGTGCAAGGGTGCGATTATGGCTCACTGCAGTCTCGACTTTTGGCACTCAAGTGATCCTCCCACCTCAGCCTCCCTAGTAGCTAATACTACACGCATGTACCACCACAGTTAATTATTTTTTGTACAGATGGGGGCCCACTATGTTACCCATGCTGGTCTTGGACTCCTGGCCTCAAGCAATCCTCCCACCTCAGTCTCCCAAAGTGCTGGGATTATGGGTATGAGCCACTGTACCTGGCCCATACAATATAAATTGAGTTCCCAAAAAAAGGAAAAATTAAGGTAACAATTTAGAGAGGGTATGCTCTGACTAAACTAGGAATCTTTTCAGCTCCAGCTAAATGCTGAAATGCAAACAAAATATTACAGTATAAACGTATCAAAAGAAATCCCAAATCCAGTTTTTATGTTTAATGTCCCCCAATTTAAATTGTCATATAAACCAACAAAACACTTCCACAAACCAGTATTTTGCAGCTTTGGGGCTAACATCTATTGGGTACCCAATACGTACATTTTATTTAAATTTTAATAACAAAAATCTAAAATTTCATAAGCAGACTTCTGTTTTCAGTGAGATGAATTAGCAGAGTTGGCATTTATGTTTCTGCCTGAAACAACAAAAAACCTGGAAAAAATAGATGAAACAATTTTTAAGATGCAACATATGTTAACAAAGGGCAATGGACTAGGTTATGGGAGACATATTATGTAAGCTTTCTGATCACACCAGTTTAACTGACTGAAGAGTTTCCAAACTATCCTGCAAAGAAGGGGGAAATCACATGGGATTCAGGAGCCTTTGTAAGTCAAGGACATAAGGCTAGAAAGAAGTCCAGGGAGGTTAAGACTCTGGAGTTTTCAGGACACAATACCAGAGAGGAATAAGCTACCCAGAGAGGAAGATTTCCAGAGGAGGTTCTCTCTAAGCAATGAGATAAAGATTGACCAACCTGGGCCAGACATGGAGGATCACGCCAGTATCTCTAGCACTTTGGAAGGCCAAGGCGAGAAGGATCATTTGAGCCCAGGAGTTCAAGACCGGCCTGGGCAACAAAGTCAGAGCCCATCTATTTAAAAAAAAAAAATCGACCCAGCCTATGTGCTTAACTTAAGAAGCTACACAAATGTGGATGAAACAACAAAGAATCAGACATTAAAATTCTTTTAAGTTCACCTGAATTTGGAATAGTTCCTGTTCCCAACAGTTGGAGTGATTAACTTCATAATTTACAGGGCACTGAAAGACTCAGAAGGATTTGTAACGGACAAAAAATTGCCCTAGACTAAAACGTGCTCTAAAATGCCCTCCTCACAACACTTCCTCATACCAATAGTGTATCTTTAGAACACCAATTAAAATCTCACATGTCTGTGAAACAGCCTACACAGAAATGTTTTGTCTCTATTGAACAATGCACTCAAGTATTTGCATTTGGAATAAATCATTTCCTGACCTGTAAACTTCTCATATAAATTATCTTTTATCATTCAGCTGAGATTGTAACTTGCACTCCTTTACTACAACAGTGCCTTACAGATCAATTTGCTGTTTTCTGTGTACATGCCAGTCCAGTATGTAACACATTGCTATTTTAGTGAGGTTCACGTTCATTTCACAAACAAAATCTCCTGCTTGAACAATTTCTAGCTTTGGCTTATTTTTTCCAGAAAAGAAACAGTTGTACTTTTAATAGGCTGAATAATTGAAAAGTGGGAGGGAATGACTGAATAAATCAAATAAGTAGAACAGAGACAAAATTAATATTTAATTTGGAAAAATTATAGTAAACACAGATTGTAACAACAAATAGTGCAAGAAATGGAAAATGAAAAACTTGGAAACGAAATTTCTAATTTCTGAGGATTAATATTTATTTCTAAGTTTTAGAATATTCTACAGGTTCACAGTGTCCTGCGTGGTGACTCCTGAATTCAAGCTGAAAATGACTTAAGAGTGTGGCAATGCCGGCACAGTGGCTCACACCTGTAATCCCAGCACTTTGGGAGGATGAGGCGCGTGGATTGCTTGAGGTCTGGAGCTCGAGACCAGTCTGGCCAACATGGTAAAACACCATCTCTACTAAAAATACAAAAATTAGCTGGCATGGTGGCATGGACCTATAATCCCAGTTACTCAGGAGGCTGAGATATGAGAACTGCTTGAACCCAAGAGGCGGAGGTTGCAGTGAGCCAAGATCACACCACTGCACTCCAGCCTGGCCAACAGAGCAAGACTGTCTCAAACAAACAAACTAAAAAAGAGTGTGGCAAATACTTGAGTACTCTCGCTAAATAAATACCAAATATGGTGGAAAGGTTAGATTCTATATTCAAAGGCAAAACCCTGAGATATTTTTACCTTATAGTTTTATATTCTATCAACAACAGTGCGTTGGAAGGCATTAATGTCTATGAAAGAGAAAAAAGAAGTGACTTCAATATGCAATATGTAATCACAGGCCTTGAGATTATATGAGGAGGCAGGAGGTGTTAAAGAGTACTAAAAATGCCTATTTAAGTAGCAGCCGAATTCAACACAACTTTCTGTTCTTCTTCACAACTGCAAATTTTGTAAGCTAACCATAAATATTCAGTTGAATACATGAGGAATAACAATTCTTCAAGTACCTTATTTTCACATAACAGTTTCACAGTGCCACAGTGAGGTAAACAATGACTCCAGCTCTTACATTCCCCAAAATAAAATCACTCTTAATATCTCCTCTGAAGCTACTTACTAGTTCTCTTGTATAGTGGTGTGGCCGTTTCCTCTACCATGATTTCAGACTTCTCTCATCTCTAAAAATCAGTACCTTGAAATACGAACAGCAGACTGTACTAACCTACTACCCTCAACCAGTCATTCACCACACTCATGCATATCCTAACAAGTTATTCATCACGCCATTCAGTATTATTTCTGTCCTAGTTTCTGTCCAGTAATCATTTCTGGTGATTTCAGTATCCACAGTGATGACTGTTTTAATTATTCAATTTCTCATTTTTTTGATTTCCTCTTCTTTAATGATTTTGTCCTCAACCTTATCTCAACCACTGACTTACCATGGCATAGTCTAGGCCAGAGGATCTTTAACTTTACTCAGGCAATGTAAATCTATGGACCATCCTTTCAGACATAAGAAATCCTATCTTAAACCCTTATAATGGCCCCAAACAGCAATCCCTCAAAAATCTCGATTTCAAGCATCTTTCTCTCAGGACACCAACTCCTATTTTTCCATTTCACATTCAAGTTCCCCTGGACCTAAGATTCATTGATCTCAACACCATTTCATTGTTACTCATCTCTCATTTTCTCACTTTTTTGCTCACCAAATGTAAAATCCTAGGTCTATTATTAGAATAATTCATTTGCCCATCTCTGAATGCATCTTAGTTTTCCAGCCAAACCCCAATCATCATTAAATCCAACTCTCCACCTACTTTGCTTCCGTATCTAATCAATCAGCTGAACACAGCTGGAGATGAGTGACTGTAGGGAAATGAACGATGAATTCATCAAAGATTAACAATGTCAGTTAAAAAATCATGATCAATGTCAAGTCAGCCTTTGTTGTACATAATTTCCTTATTTCATTCAATCTCTACTCCCCTAGATGACAATTTCATAACTTCTCTTCTCAAATCCTATCAGCTGCTTTTTCACTAAAAAGCAGAAGCAATCAGATTTCCACAAGCTCTCACCTCTCTCACTACCTAGCTACCTACAGCGATTCCCAAATACAGTATATCTTCCTTCTCTTCTGTTACTAGGGAGTACGTTTATAGCACTATCTAAGGCCAACTCTGTTACTACCCAAAGACAGGGTTCCAGTAATTCCTCCTTAATTGCATCATCAACTTAATCCTATCTCTGAATTGTTTTCATCAACATACAAATATGGTATATTGTATTCCATTTTACAAAATCTCATCTTCCTCCTAAAGCTCTGCTCCATTTCTCTTTTTCCCAAATGCCTTGTCTACAATCTGTCTCCAATCTACTACCTCCAATTCTCTATTAAACTCACTTTATCAGGCTTTTGTTCCCACTATCACACTGAAACTGCTGATCAAGGTTACCGACGACTCATTAGCTAAAACTGAATTGTAGCTTCTCAGCCTTAATCTTACTTCACACTAAGCAGCATCTGACACAACCGGTAATCCCTCCTCTTCGAAACACTTACTCCACTAAGCTTTCTGAACATCACTTCTGGACTTCATACCTCCCTGTCCCTTTCTCATCTACCTAATCTTTAAAAACTGCTCCAGGATTTAACACTTAGGTATGTTCTATATTCACTCTCTACATCAACTCAATTCAGTCTGATAGCTTTAAATGCCATTTATATACTAACTACTCCCAGATTCTCCAGCCTAGACCTCTCCCTTGAACTAGCAAACATGATACTTTAAGTAACTGCCTGTCTAAATAAGCATCTCAAACTAGACATATCTAAAAAGACAGATTCCTAATCGCCAGTATTATTACCACTATCACCACCACTCTCCAAAAGGTCTGCTCCTCCAGTTAATTCTCATCTGAAAAAAAAAAAAAAAATGGTAACTCTATGTTTTGCAGGAGCCAAAACCTTAGAACCCATCTTTAACCCTGTCTCTCACATCAGATGCAATTCAGCAACCCACTCTTATCAATTCTGTGTTGGAAATAAATATGAATCTGAGCATTTTTCATCACCTCTACCACTGCTATCACCGTGATCTAATGCTATCACAGAATCATTACAATTGCCTCCTAACTGCTCTCCCTACTTCTGCCTCACCACATACCCCAAGAGTCTACTATCAACAAAGAAAGTAGAGGGATCCTTTTAAAACCACCTCGTTCATGCCTTCCCATCTCATCCAGAATGAAAGCTTAATCTTACAATGGTCTATAAGGTCCTTCACAAACTATCCCCTGCCATCCTGTTCCCCTTCTGATCTTTTCCTTCTCCTCTCCCACTTTCCACTCCTCTCTCACCATACCACATTCACTGCTCCTCAAATATGCTAGGCTTATTCCCAATCTCAGGGGCTGTGTACTTGTTCTTCCTTAGGCCTGGAATACTTACTCCAGACATCTACGTGACTAGCTTCCTTGTTTTCCTCAAGTCTTCACTCAAAAGTCACCTTCTTGGAGAGGCATTCTCTGGCTATCTTATCTAAAATGTCACCTCCATCCCCTCAAAATTCATGTTTTCATTTTCCTTCCTGGCACTTATCTCTATCTTACATACCATTCATCATACTCACTTATCTTCTTATCTTTTGTCTCTCCCTCTATAAACTGATTTCCATAAGGGCAGCAATTTGGTCCACTTTGTTCACTACTGTATTCCCAGTGCCTGATATGTACAAGGCATGCAATAAGTATTTGCTGAATGGATTTTACATGTAGGATTGCCCCCTCATACTTCCATCTTTAAATCCTATCCAACACCTGTCAAAGACTAAATAACACTGATATTTGAAGATGCTTGGGTGAAAATGGTCTTCAAATACCACAGGATAAAGTATTAATGCCCATTAGTACATACTCAAAATTCTATCATTTTATAAAGCTGTATTTTTAGACCTCAGTAGCTTTCTTCTCATAGAAACAAAAGTAAGTTATTGTGTAATGTTCTGTCCGTGGCTTTCACTGAGAATTATTATCTTTTAAAAGCCATATGAAGAACCTCCATACAAACCACAAAACCATTATAAACATCACTATTAATTACAACATTTGATACTACTTAAAGAAAAATGCGTTCTTTTTTAACTCAGAGCCAGGAAAAACAATCTCTTAAAAATTTATTTATTTCATTATTTACTAAATATATCCCTGACTCTCACCAACTCCACACAAGTAATAAATTTCAGAATTAAACACTTATCATTTGTTCACAAATTTAAGTTGAGGAGATTTCTACTGAACCACCTCAGTTTACATGGATGTTTTTTAAGGTCTTATTTCTATTTTGTCAATCTTATTCATAGTTACCCTTAACAAAAGTCACCTCAAATTATTTTATTTAGGTAAATAATTGACAAACAGACCATATAATTCTCTAATTCTATCACACATAAAGAACACGTAGGTCATAAAAAAGTCACTTATATGCCATGAAATCACTTCACTGACATATACACTGCAGTCCTTCTAGTCAATAGTTTATTTTTTTTAAGTAATTTGACATAACAAAGTTAACTAGGAAATGATTTCCCTATCAAGGATGATGATACAAGGATGATGATACCTACCAATAACAGAAAAGTGCATATGTAGCAAGGGAATGAGATACAATGATGCCTAAGGTGACAGTGAGATACGAAAGCAACCTTAATCTACAGACAGTACAAAGACACTGAGAAACATAGGCACATTACAGAAAACTAACCAGAATTACTGATGGATATTTTTTCAATATCTATTGCCCACTTTGGGAGGCCAAGGTGGGCAGATTACCTGAGGTCAAGAGTTTGAGACCAGCCTGGCCAACATAGTGAAACCCCATCTCTACTAAAAATACAAAAATTAGCTGGGCATGGTGGTGGGCGCCTGTAATCCCAGCTACTCAGGAGGCTGAAGCAGGAGAATCACTTGAACCTGGGAGATGGAGGTTGCAGTGAGCGGAGATCGCACCACTGCACTCCAGCTTGGGTGACAAAAGTAATACTCTGTCTCAAAAGAAAAAACTTTAAAAAATTAAAAAAATATATATATATAGAGAGAGAGAGAGAGCACGCATGCAAGCAAGTGCTGATTAAGGAAGTATTACTCAAACCAATAATAAAATTCTGCAATTTCAATAAACATCCAAGCATTCACATCACCTTTATAATACCTCAAATGATTCTAATTACATTGTTTTTCCTTCAGAAGTTTCTAATCAACAAAATTCAAACACATTCTCTAAGCATCCACCAAATAATGGCAGCCTTTACAAAAAGTTTCTATGATCTACCTCTTAGAACCCCAGGAGACAACTGACTCTTAGAAAGAAGAGAACCACCAGATTGTTGCTGGATTATTTTAATTCAAAAATATCTTCCTTGAAGACTGAGCCCTGAGGTTACTGACCTTTATTTCTGTGTATCTACTGAAGTCTCCCTAACACTAAGTGTGCACAATCAGGGTTTAGTAAAAGAAACATAAAAGGGCACTGTGGTAACTGCTTCATACAATTTCACTGAATTCATATAACAACCCTTTTAGGTAAAATAATACCTATCTTACAGATAAAAAAAAAAGCCATGGTTCAGAAAGGTTAAATCATACAAGTTATAGTTATGAAGACAACTTACAATGAAGTCACTAACACAAACAAGTAGGAGGAAAAGTGCTTGAGGTCAGGGAAAACTTCCTGGAAGAATTGTGCCTTAAAAGGACAGTAGGAATTAACCAGGCACAGAGTAGGTGTAAAGGCAAAGGGATTGGAGGAAAAAGGACAAACAGAAAAAGGTTGTGTGTAAAACAGTCTTGTATATACAAAAGAACTAAAAGCTCTCTTTAATCCATTGATTTAGAAGACTCCTTCTTTTTTACATGGTTTAGACTGAATCTTGACAGTCACTTAATTCTGTAACTCCTAAAGGTGTCCTTGGATTCTATTACCGGGACCCAGTAAAACACAAAAGAAAGTGGACTCTGGAATCATAGGACCTGGTTTCAAATGCTAGTTATCAGTTATAATATGCATGAGCTGGAGAAATTCTTCTAGCCTCTTTATTCCTCAGTTTCCAGATCTATAAAATGAAAATAATAGTAGTAAGGAACTTACAAAGTTTCCATGGGGACGAAGTAAGTTAATACATAGATTAAGACAATACGTAGCACACACCAAGTACTATATTAATGGGAACTAATACCAACCATTCCTCCCTTCCTCCCGCGTTAGATCCTAAGTCCTTCTCATAATTATCTCATTTTGAATTCCTCAACTTAACACCCTCTTCTCAGTTTTCCTTTTCCAAGCATCACCCAATTTTCAACAAAATCACATCATAACCAGCTGCTGACTTACTTTAAGGGTTAACTCCAATACATGGTAGGAGTGAAAAAAACCCTGACTTTGACCCCTTTGTACTGCCACACTCAACTCTCTTCCTTTGTTTTTATTCTCATTATTCAATCACTTTCAGTTCTCTGGCCTCAGTTACTCTACGGCTATTATAATCACCTTAATAAATACCTTTGTATTACGCTCCTCTCAATCCTCTTCTCAATGTTAACAGCGTTAGGTGTTCTTGAAGCATGGAAGACCCAAGTAAGTAACATCCACCAGACATCTAAATATTCAAGAATATTTATATAGCACCTGTTACTTGTTAAGCACTGTTATGTGGACTACACATCTAAGGTGTTAAATGTACATACTGATGACTGGTTGAGGTAACTGGTGAGATCTTCAGCAAGAAAATTAGACCTGGTAAAATGATGTATAGACAAGCAACCAAAAATACTGTCCAAAGATTCAGGAAGATTGATCTAATCAAGATTTGATTTTTGCCATTACAGGGTAAAGAGTGTAGTGAACAAGCCCAGAAGTAGGATGTCCTAGATTGCCAGGGAGAAAAAATGCCAACAATTTTTAAACCTGGGTATATATCAATTTGATATCAGTTACTCTTAATAAATCTAGGCACTTTGGGAGGCCGAGACGGGCGGATCACCAGGTCAGGAGATTGAGACCATACGGCTAACACGGTGAAACCCCGTCTCTACTAAAAAATACAAAAAACTAGCCGAGCGAGGTGGCAGGCGCCTGTAGTCCCAGCTACTCGGGAGGCTGAGGCAGGAGAATGGTGTGAACCCGGGAGGCAGAGCTTGCAGCGAGCTGAGATCTGGCCACTGCACTCCAGCCTGGGCAACAGAGCGAGACTCCGTCTCAAAAAAATAAAAGTAAAAAAAATAAACCTAGAATACCAGAGAACTTACAATGCAGTTTGAAGTATATTACACGCACACATAAAATATATTAAGACAATGTTGAATATATATGAAGAAGGTATGTGTATTCATATTTATTGTTTTGGATTTGACTCCAAAGAGCAATTAAACTTAAAAACTTCTAAAAAGAGACTTAGGTCATTATATCATCTGTAACTTCTAGCAATGCAGCAGAACGTTATGTATTTAATGTGCATAAAATAAATGCGTTACAATTCAAAATGTAACCAACCAGAAAATGAAGAGAAAGTTTTAAACATGGCATAAAAATGTGACAAGTGTTTCTATTTCCATGCCATACATTTCTTGCCTCCAAGCAAATATTCACATTATTCTCTTCTCTGGAATGTAGTCTCTTCATCAAACACAACTCTTACCCATCCTTTATATAATCCAGCTTTTCCACTAAGCCTTCCTATCATAGAAAGTGTAACAATGCCACATTTTCATAATGTTCCTTCTCTTAGTATCTATAGCACTTATTACTACATAATCCAATCCTTAATTATTCAGGAGTTTTTTTTCCTCCTAACACCAAATACACGATATCTTTTCCAATACCATTTCTCCGATTCTCTGATAACAACTAGGCGCCCTAGAATTCAATTCTGACACTAATGACCCAGAGTTAGCATCAGACTACACATATTTAAGACTCAACAAGACTGCCATTACTTCATACACCAGTCACAAGCACGGGGTTCCCCAATCCTCTGACTGATCAATTGACCAGCAATAACTGAGGGCTCCCAGGCCCCCTCCTCAGGTTTGGTAATTTGGTGCAATCACTCACAGAACTGAGGAAAAGCATTTACTTACTAGATTATTATAAAGGATACAACCCAAGAACCACGAAGTGGAAGAAATGCATGGGGTAAGGTAGGAAGTAAAGGAACTTCTAAGGAGCTTCCAGCTTCCATACCCTCTCTCAGGGTGTCGCCTTCTCAGCTCTCCAAATCCCATCATTTACAGGGTTTTGGGGATATTTTCTGTTTTGCTTTTTTCTTCTTTTGACACAGAGTCTCACTCTGTCACCCACACTGGAGTGCAGTGGCACCATCTTGGCTCACTGTAACCTCCAGTTCCTGGGTCAAGCAATTCTCCAGCCTTAGCCTCCCAAGTAGTTGGGACTACAGGTGTGAGCCACCACACCCTGCTAATTTTTGTATTGGTTGTAGAAAAAGGGTTTTGCCATGTTGCCCAGGCTGGTCTCAAACTCCTGAGCTCAAAGCCACCCACCCATCTTGGTCCCTCAAAGTGCTGGGATTACAGGCATGAGCCACTGCTCCCAGCCTTTTGACAGGTTTTTATAAAGGTCTGGTTACATATGCAAACCTTTTATAGAGGTTTGGTTACATATGCCACTGGTAATTTACTCTATCTCCAGTCACTCTCCCCGCCCCAGAGGTGAGGGCATGGAGATGAGAGTGTTCCAAGCTTCTAATCAAGATCTGGTCTTTCTGGTGATCAGTTCATATCCTGAAGTTATCTAGAAGCCCACCAAGGGTTGCCTCAGAGAACAAATGACACTCCTATCACCCCTATCACTCGGGAAATTCCAAGTGTATCAGAAGCTCTGTGCCAGGAACTGGGAACAAATAACAAACATGTTCCTAAATATACCACAACTGTATATAGTGGTATGAATCAACTGTTGAATGCATTCATCACCTCTCTCCACTAGAAGTAGAAATTTCTTGAGAATGGGTTTACTTCTCAAATGCTATGTTAGCCTACAACACTGACCACATACATAATCAATACTTGATATTTACACATTCAAAACAATTACTGAGAGTCAATTCATAACAGTAAGTGGAGAGTTTTCTGATTTCACATATGCATATTACAGAGCTTTATTTTATTGGCTTTACTAGGATTTTTTCAAAACAAAAGTAATGCATCTCAAAGAATTAAAGATAAATTTCAAAAAATTCTAGGACATTTCTATTTATTTATTTATTTATTTATTTATTTATTTAGTTTGAGATGGAGTCTCACTCTGTCACCTAGGCTGGAGTGCAATGGTACAATCTCGACTCACTGTAACGTCTGCCTCCTGGGTTCAACTGATTCTCCTGCCTCAGCCTCCCAAGTAGCTAGGATTACAGGCGTGCACCACCACACCCATATAATTTTTGTATTTTTAGTAGAGACTGGGTTTCACCATGGTGGCCAGGCTGGTCTTGAACTCCTGACCTCAAGTGATACACCCACCTTGGCCTCCCAAAGTGCTGGGATTACAAGCATGAATCACCGTATCCGGCAGACATTTCTACTTAATTAAACAAACAATTACTGAACACCTACTATCTTTTTTTTTTTTTGAGACAGGGTTTCACTCTTATTGCCCAGGCTGGAGTGCAACAGCGCGATCTCAACTCACTGCAACCTCCACCTCCAGAGTTCAAGTGATTCTCCTGCCTCAGCCTCCTGAGAAGCTGGGATTAAAGGAGCCCACCATCACGCCTGGCTAATTTTTTTGTGAATACCTACTATCTACTAAGCAATGTTCTCAATGCTGGGAATACAGTTTATCAAAGCTGACAAAAGTCCACTTAATGGAGCAACTTAATTCTAATGTAGAAAAAGAAGTACAATGTTTAGTATGATGGAAATAAGAAAAAAAAGCCAGATGCAGTGGCTCCCACCTGCAATCCCATCACCTTGGGAAGCTGAGGTGAAAGGATCGCTTGAGTCCAGGAGTTCAAGACCAGCCTGGGCAGCATAGTGACACCCAGTCTCTACAAAAAAAAAAATTTTTTTAATTAGCTGGGTGTGGTGGTACACATCTGTAGTCCCAGCTACTTGGGAGGATCACATGAGCCCAGGAATTTGAGATTGCAGTAAGCTATGATCACACCATTGTGCTCCAACCTGGGTGACAGAACAAGAACCAGTCTTTAAATGATTTTTATTTTAAAAAAGAAATGAGACAAAGCAAATAGAGTGATATTTGGTGATAGATGATAGAAAATGTTGATGAAGGAGGGAAGAGGTCAATTTTAGATAAGGTAGTCTTCAAAGAAGACCAAAACAAGCAAACATGTTAACATTTGAACACACTTACCTGAAAGAAGTGATGGAGTCACGTGGGTATCTTTGGGGAAAAAAATTCTAGACAGAGAAACAAGTGCAAAGGCCATAAGGGGAGACCAGACCTGGCAAGTTCAACAAACAGCAAAAGGGCCAAGTAAGAGGGTAATAGAAGACAATGTCAATGTGGAATGACTAAAAAGCAGGATATCATGTAGAGTCTCCCAGGCCATTATCAGGCCTTCATCTTTTATTATTAATCAGTTTAGAAGCCTTTGGAGGCATTTGACCATAAAAGTAACATAATCTGACTGCCTGCTATAGGCACTATAGACTTTTATGGGTAAGAACCAGTTAGGAGGCAGTTAGATATCTAGTTACAAGTAACTAGTTAAGTGGCTACTAGAAATAGACTCAAGAGATTCTTAAGAGGAAAATCTAGGCAAAAGATAATGGAAGTTTGAACTAGTATAATGGTAACAGAAAAATGACATGTGTTGGGATCTGAAATTTTTTTTTTTTTTTTTTTTTTTTTAAAGACAGTCTCACTCTGGTTACCTAGGCTGGAGTGCAGTGGTGTGATCTGGGTTCACTGCAGCCTCAACCTCCCAGGCTCAGGTGATTCTCCCACCTCAGCCTCCCAAGTAGCTGGGTCTACAGGCGTGTGCCACCACGCTCAGCTAATTTTTTGTATTTTTAGTAGAGATAGGGTTTCACCATGTTGCCCAGATTGGTCTTGAACTCCTAGACTCAAGCAATCTACTCGCCTTGCTCTCCCAGAGTGCTGAGATTACAGGCATGAGCCACCCGCCTAGGATCTGAATATATTTTATAGATAAAACCAATAAGACTTTCCTGACAGTTTGGATATGGGATGTGAGAGAAAGGAGTCCAGGACGACTGCAAGGGACCTAAACTAGAAAGATGGAGTTGCTATTTACTGGATGATGAAGACTCAAAGCAGAGCAGGTTAGTATCAGGAGCTCAGCTGTGGACATATTAAGTCTGAGATGCCAATTAGACATCCAAATAGACACAATGAATAGGCTGTTTCAATAAGAGTCTGAGACTTAGGGGAGAGATCCAAATGAGGACACAGATCTAGAAGTCTCCAGCATATAGATGGTATTAAAGGTTATAGGAATAGATGTGACCAAGAACAAGAGCGTAGATAGAAAAGACATCCAAGAAATTGGCCCTTAAAGGATTGTAGATATAAGGAAAACCTTCCAAGGAGAGGCAAGAAAGACAGATACAAGAAAAACCAAATGAGCATAATGTCCTAGGATGCAAAATAAAGTACTTGAAGGAAAAGAAGGTGATTAACCATATGAAATGCTGCTGATAGGCCCAGTAAAATGAAGACTGGGAAACGATGCTTGATTTTAAAAAGAGGAGGCAATCTGCAACCTTGGTCACTGCAGTTTCCTTGGAGTAATGGGGGCAAAAGCCTTTCTAGAGCAGGTTCAAGTCATAATAGGAGTCAAGAATCTGGGGACAATCTGTATAATACCAAGCACTTTACAGGCCAAAGGAGCCAAAGAAAGAGACTCTTTTCCTTACAAACTAGAGATGAAAATTTCTTTGGAATCACCAGGAATTTTCTATCTTTGCGACATACTTGTTATTATATTTATGTTTCAGGTTATTTGTGAGGGATAGGTATAACTCTAAGGACAAAACATCTGTAAGCATTTTATAACCAGGAATTTCCTACCTTTGCGACATACTTGTTATTATATTTATGTTTCAGGTTATTTGTGAGGGATAGGTGTAACTCTAAGGATAAAATATCTGTAAGCAATTTATAACCAAAAAAACACAGCATTTAAATAAAAATTCATCTTCTCAAGAGACTCTTTAACAAGAGAAAGGAACAGTAAGTGTTAATAGTCATATTTTTATCAAGTTTCTCAAGCTTGAACTCATACACAGCCTCCCATAGAGCATAGCACATCACAAAAGCACTCAAAGGTTTAGAGCTTCCCTGACCTCAATTCAGTTCTTCTCCATGTTCCCACATTACTTCTACAAAGCTTGTCAGACACCTCCTCTTTATCACCAGAGTAAAAAGCAGGCTACAGTATCTGGAAAACTTTGGAACAGAGGAAGAAAAAAACTATAATATTAAAAGGTATAAAATGGTAATGCATTTAGATTCCCCTTCATTTTTATTTTTATCTGTAATAAACTTCAACATATTCTAGACCTCTTTCATTTCCCAAAGAACAATTAAGAGAGCAGTCAAATTTCACTAAGCTTATACATTTCCCTTCACATCTGCTGGGTACCCTAACATGAATCATAATATTCCAAATCATTTAGAAGGACAGAAATAATAAAGGTAACAGTTTATAACCTGAAGTGATCAAATCTTATTTTCTATGGTTCTGTGGCATCAATATCGCAACTAAAAAGAATCGGCAGTGTAAGTGTATTGTCCATCTAACTGCAGTATGTCAACCATGGGGGAAGGCAGAAGGTGAACCCCATCTCTACTAAAAACACAAAAATCAGCTGGGTATGGTGGTGCACACCTGTAATCCCAGCTACTTGGGAGGCTGAGGCAGGAGAATCGCTGGAACCCAGGAGGCGAAGGCTGCAGTGAGCCAAAACCATGCCACTGCACTCCAGCCTGGACGACAGAGCGAGACTGTCTCCAAAAAAAAAGAGAGAGAGAAAGAAAAAATTTCCTTGAAACAAAGTCTAATAAAGTACTGTGAAAACCTAGGTTACTGCTTTTCTGTACTATGTAAAAATAGACACAATAGACAATAAATACCTAAAGTACCTGTCCTCTTTTCATCCTTTGTGCATTACTGAATTGAGTAAAACTAAACATTTTCCCAATACTTTTATTTTACTTTATTTTATTTTATTTTAGACGGAGTCTTGCTCTGTCACCCAGGCTGGAGTGTAGCGATACAATCTCCCCTCACTGCAAATTCCACCTTCCAGATTCATGGGATTCTCCTGCCTCAGCCTCTCAAGTAGCTGGGATTACAGGTTCACGCCATCACGCCCAGCTAATTTTTCTATTTTCAGTAGAGGCGAGGTTTCATCATGTTGGCCAGGCTGGTCTCAAACTCCTGACCTCAAGTGATCACCCGCCTCAGCCTCTCAAAATGCTGGAATTACAGGTGTGAGCCACCACACCCGGCCTCAATACATTTTAAAATATCGCAAGTACCTCAGCCAAGAGCCAAGAATTCAGAGAGTATAACCATTTGTTGTTTGAAGTGGATACATTCTGATCTGTTATTTCCTCAACCCTACCAATGTTTAAAAACATTAGAACTTGAAGGAAATACATAAGAGAAAATCGGTTTGCTGTTCTCCAAATTTTAACCCTTGCTAAAGTAGAGTTCTAGGGAAACAGAAATAAAGCAGTTCTCTAAAACTTGACAGAGGTGAAAAATTATTTGAAGTCTATTGCAGAGAATCAAAAAGAACTCTAAAGAAGGTCTACATATGTATCATGCTAAACACATTGTGATTGTACTGAATAGATACAGCATTTTGAAAAAGTAGTATTTATGATACTTCCGGAGGTCGGGCGCGGTGGCTCACGCCTGTAATCTCAGCACTTTGGAGGCAGAGGTGGGAGAATCACCTGAAGTCAGGAGTTCGAGACCAGCCAGGCTAACCTGGCAAAACCCCTTCTCTACAAAAAATACAAAAATTAGCCGGGTGTGGTGGCATGTGCGTGTAATCTCAGCTACTCAGGAGGCTGAGACGGAAGAATCACTTGAACCCAGGAGGCGGAGGCTGCAGTGAGCCAAGATCGCACCACTGCACTTCAGCCTGGATGACAGAGCAAGACTCTGTCTCCAAAAAAAAAATAAAATAAAAAATAAAATGTAAAGGATTCTAATATATACTTGCTTTGTATCGTAAATAATCATCACTAAAATTTTTTTTCATCTGTATTTTGAATGAGAAATTTTTTGCTATAGTTTCACTTGAAGATAAACTGGTACACCCTTAATCTAAAAGTGAAATTCTGTAAAATAAATATTATATGTTCACTGATTATAATGATAAAACAAAAGACATGATAAAGAAATAACATCTTGAACAGTTTATTAAAACTTTAGGCAAGATTTAAGAAGCTAGTAACATTATTTCACTTTTTCTTTACAACACTTCTCATATATATTAAGGTCTACTGTAACTTTATTAAGCCTATGAATGAAAAAAGCTACCAAGCTATTACATGAGCTAAAAATATATACAGGGAAAAGAAAGATCACATTATTTTTATTCCAAAAGTTGTGTCTGAAGAAACAAATGAGTAAAAGAGATGTATTAATGATTCAGGCATATATCAATATACATCTAAGTGTCAAAATACACAGTGTCTAAGAATAAGCCTAACAAACACAGTACTTATATGAAGAAAATCATATCCACTGCAGATCATTTAAAAAATCAAACATGAATAGCTGGATGGATATTACATGTTATTTGAAGTACAGACTCAGTAATGAAAAGATATTCACACTTCCTAAATTAGTCTACAAAACTGTACACAATTCCAAGCAAAGTTAGGCCAGGTGCGGTGGCTCTTGCCTGGAATCCCAACATTTTGGGAGGCCGAGGTAGGAAGATCACTTGAGGCCAGTTTGAGACCAGCCTGGCAACATAGGGACACTCCATCTTCAAAAAAATTTTTAATAATTAGGCAGGCATGGTGGCACAAACCTGTGGACCCAACAACTTGGGAGGCTGAAATAGGAGGCTTGCTTGGGCCCACGAGGTCAGGGCTACAATGAGCTGTGACTGTGTCACTGCACTCCAGTATGGGTGACAGAGTGAGACCCTGTCTCAAAAAACAAAAAAAAAGTGGGGGGGGGGAGGAAAAGAAAAGCAAAATTAGACCAGGGTATTTGTGAGAAAGGCAAACAAATGATGAAAGGCATCACAAAATAATTTTTTTTAGTTGAATGCAATTAAAGCCAGGTGCAGAGGTACAATCTGTAGTCCCTGCTAAATGTAAGTCTGTGGCAGGAGGATCATTTGAGGCCAGGGGTGTATAAAAGGATATTCATACACAGATGTTCACAGCAGCATTATTACCATAGCAGTATTATTACCATTATTACCATGACTCTGCCTGTGAATAGCCATAGGACTACTGCCTGGGCAAAATAGTGAGATCCTGTCTCTTAAAAAGAGAAATTTAAAAAAAAATAACTGAGATTTATTGCTGGAATGCAAGGACGGTTCAACACACAAAAATCAATAAATACAATACATTCACAGAATGAAGGGGGAAAAACTCTTATGATCATCTCAATTGCTGTAGATAAAGCATGTGGCAAAATTCATTTTTTCATAAAACACTCTACAAACTAGGAAAAGAAGGAAAATACAGCATAATGAAGGCCAGCTATGAACATCCCACAGCTAACATCATACTCAATGGTGAAACACTAAAAGCTTTTTCTCTAACATCAAGAGCAAGACAAGGACACCTGCTGTTGCCACTTCTATTCAACATAGCATTGGAAGTCCTAGTCAATCCCCCACAGATACTGAGAGAAAACTGTATAGATGAAGAGAGAGACCAGATAAACCCCTGCATATATGGCCAAATAATTTCTGAAAAAGGTGCCAAAACTATTCAATGGAAAAAGAACAGTCTTTTCAACAAATGGTGCTAAGAAAACGAGATTAACAGATGTAAGAAAATAAAGTTGAACCTTTATCTTACACCATATACAAAAGTCAACTAAAAATGGATCCAAGAACTAAACCAAGAGCTTAAAACTATAGAAGACTTAGAAGCAAACGAAGACAGGAAAGCTTCAATAACATTAGATTTGGCAGCAACTTCTGGGAAATGACACCAAAAGCACCAACAACAAAAGAAAATAAAAGATGGATACACTGAACTACATCAAAATTTGAAATTTTTCTACGCATCAAAAGACATTATCAAGAACGTGAAAAGGCAACCCACAGAATAGAGAATATATCTCTAATCATTTATCTGATAAGGTACTAATATCCAGAATATGTAAAGAACTCCTATAACAAAGCAAAGCAAAACAAAACAAAACATGCTGAATCAAAACTGGGTAACAACTTAAAACATTTCTCTAAAGGAGATATACAAATTGTGAATATGCACATGAAGAGGTGTTCAAACATCACTAATCACTGGGAAAATTACCATAATGAAAAATCATTTCACACCCATTAGGATGGTTATTTTCAAACACCACCCAGGAAATAGTAAGTGCTGACTAGGATGTAGAGAAACTAGAATCCATGTTCATTGCTGCTGAGAACATATGATGGTGCAGCTACTGTGGAAAACTGTACAGTGGTTCCTCACAAAACATAAAATTACCATATGATCCAGCAAAAATTCTGGGTACATACCCCCAGGAAGTAAAAGGCAGGGACTTAAATAGATATGTGTACACTGATGTTCATAGCAGCGTTATTCACAACAGCCAAAAGGTAGAAGCAACCCGAGTATCCACCATCAGATAAATGGATAAACAAAATGTGGTATATATATTCAATGGAATATTACTCAGCCATAAAAAGAAATGAAGTCATGATACTTGCTACAATACAGATAAACCTTGACATTATGCTAAGTTAAAATAAGCCAGACACAAAAGTACAAATATTGTATGATTCCACTTTTAAGAAGGACAGGCAAATTCACAGAGACATAAGACAGTTTCTATTTGGGATGATAAACTTCTGACAATGGACAGTACTGATAGTTTCACAATAATGTGAATATACTTAATGTTACTAAACTGTACACTTAAAAATGGTTAAAATGAGCTAGGCATGGAAGGTCACACCTGTAATCTCAGCACTTTGGGAGGCTGAGGCAGGTGGATCACTTGAGGTCAGTTTGAGACGAGCCTGGCCAACACAGCAAAACCTCATCTCTACTAAAAGTGCAAAACCTGGCCGCGTGTGGTGGCGGGTGCCTGTAACCGCAGCTACTCAGGAGGCTGAGGCATGAGAATCGCTTGAACCTGGGAGGCGGAGGTTCCAGTGAGCCGAGATGGTGCCACTGCACTCCAGCCTGGGTGACAGAGTGAGACCCTGCCTCAAACAAACCAAAACAAAAATGGTTAAAATGGTAAGTTTTCTTACGTATATTTTACCACAATAAGAAAATTTTTAAAGAATGTCCGTTCTTGAAAATGAAGAGTCATTACTCTTCATTTGCCTTACCTATTAAGGCAACAGATTTGCCTTACCTATTAAGATTCTATAAAACTGCAATCATTAAAACACTCTATGATCTTGTGGTACAAGAAACAGAAAGATACATGGAATATAATAGATAGTCCACAAATATTCCTAAAATATAGCAAAAGACAAAGACATTTTATATTATTGGATAAAAAGTGAACGTTTTAAAATGTAATTTCAAATTAGAAAGAATTTCTTAAGCTGAAACAATGGCCTGATGCCAAAGGAAAAATTTTTACTGATCCTTTGTGTCTGTCAAGCAAAGCCATACAGAGTAATGTACTGTAAGTAGTTAAAAATGGGAAGAGACTAGGAAAAAACCTGCATGTCAAAAAGGAATAATTTTTTTTTTTTTTTTTGAGATAGAATCTCGCTCTGTCGCCCAGGCTGGAGGGCAGTGGCGCTACCTTGGCTCACTGCAACCTCCGCTTCCTGGGTTCAAGCAATTCTGCCTCAGCCTCCCGAGTAGCTGGGACTACAGGCATGCATGCGCCACCACACCCAGCTAATTTCTGTATTTTTAGTAGAGACTGGGTTTCACCATGTTGGCCAGGCTGGTGGCGAACCCCAGACCTCAGGGCATCCGCTCACCTCAGCCTCCCAAAGTGCTGGGGATTACAGGCTTGAGCCACTATGCCTGGCCTCCAATTCTATTTGTATCATTCCAGTTTTTTTCTCTTCTACTACTCAGAAAATTACACATCTTAACTTTTAATTTTAATGGTTACTATAGAAAAGCTGTATCCAACTGAATAGCTGTATTTACTTTTTGCAATGATGGAAATTTTCTGTATTTGTACTGTCTGAGACTGTGGACATTAACCATATGTGTCAACTGAGCATATAAAATGTGATCAGAGTTCTAAAAGGATAAACTGATTTTTTTTGTTGTTTTTGAGACTCAGTCTCCCTCTGTCACCCAGGCTGGAGTACAGTGACATGATCTCAGCTCACTGCAACCTACACCTTCCTGGTTCAAGATTCTCATGCCTCAGCCTCCAGAGTATCTGGGATTACAGGCTCGCACCACCAAGCCCAGCTAATTTTTTTTTGTTGTTTTTTGAAATGGAATCTCATTCTGTTGCCCAAGCTGGAGTGTAGTGACACAATCTCAGCTCACTGCAACCTCCACTTCCTGGTTCAAGCAATTCTCATGTCTCATGCCTCAGCCCCCCTAGTAGCTGGGATGACAGGCCTGCACCACCACACCCAGTTAATTTTTGCATTTTTAGGAGAGACAGGGTTTTACCATGTTGCCCAGGCTGGTCTTGAACTCCTGACCTCAAGTGATCCACCCACCTTGGCCTCCCAAAGTGCTGAGATTACAGGCATGAGCTACTGCGCCTAGCCTGATTTTTCATTTTATTAAAGTGCCACACATGAGTAGTGGCTACCATACTGAAAAGCACAGCTCTGTAATTCCCCACATAATGAATATGGCTGACTGTATCCTCATGGTGTAGTTTAACATGTTCCTCTACCTCCATATGTCCTGTAAACTGTTGTCAGAATCTAGAAGTTTGATTATATTCAGGTTCAGTTCTTTTGGGCAAAAATACTTCATAAGTTGAATTGTGTAGTTCCTGTTGTATTAAATTACAACACCTATAACATGTGGTTATTTTCCTTTAGGGGATGCTCAGCTTGACTACATATGCCTGGGAGGAATAATACTATGTGCATCTGTTCACATCTTTATTTTTAACAAAAAGCTCTGGAAGAAAACATAAGAAATTAACAAAAATGGTTATTTAAAAGAGATGCAGAGTAAACTAGGCTGATCGGGGCAGGGGTGGGAGTGAGATTATTCTAAATATACTTTCTTATGTTGCTGTGGTACCCAACCAAAAAAGTTAAGGCCGGGTGTGGTGGCTCACGCCTGTAATCCCAGCACTTTGGGAGGCCGAGGTGGGCGGATCACAAGGTCAGGAGATCGAGAACATCCTGGCTAACAAAGGGAAACCCCGTCTCTACTAAAAACACAAAAAATTAGCCGGGCGTGGTGGCAGGCGTCTGTAGTCCCAGCTACTTGGCAGGCTGAGGCAGGAGAATGGCATGAACCCAGGAGGCAGAGCTTGCAGTGAGTCGAGATGGTGCCGCTGCATTCCAGCCTGGGCAACAGAGCGAGACTCCGTCTCAAAAAAAAAAACAAAAAAAAAAGTTAATAAATTTTAGTACAGATTCTTGTCCTATACTCCATGTCTAAGATCACAGCATCTGGGTATGAGGTCTAAAAAAAACCCATTCAAACATGTTTCCTCCACAATTCCGCACGCTACAGCTTAACCCTATCCACCGGGACACTGCAATGAGTGCAAGAAATAAAAGGTTGACAATCGTGAACTTTAGTCATTTTTATTATTAGTTTCTTCTCCTTTAGGTTCCACTGATCACTAAACAATTACATATCCCAACATTATTTTAATCTCTTGTAGGAATATCCTCATGAAGTGATACTTTATAATGACACACTGGATTCTTATTTACCAAGAAAGAGCTCTTCATTTGCTATTTCCCTTGTATTAAGCTACCAGATTCAGATTTTTTTTTCAAGAAAAGTTTCTCTCTTTATAAATGGCTTATTTCCTTCTCTCTGAAAAAAGAACTGTGTAACCTAATTTTCTGGCCTATGAAACCATTATTAAATAAAATGGATAAAATCAATGGTGTTCTAATTGAAAGGGATAAAAATGAGAATTCAGTGCTCCCAGGTTTCTTGTCTCCTATACCCTTTGGTCACTTAGTTTTCCAAGACACCAAAGAAAGCAATTCAAAAAGGTAGTAGAACCTAGTGAAAAACACTCTGAAAATAAATGGTATTTTAATTCATCACAATTCTTATTTTGCTCAAGACTGAGAAATTCTGAGGCAAATTTAATGCAATATTATATTAACTGTAAGCATATTTGCTTTTTTCCTTGTTATATTTAATACTTCCAAGAGTCTTAATAATTATTTCTATTATATAACTACATGTATGTTTGTATATTTCAAAATTACAGAAAGGTGAAATTGTATATATACAGTCTATATTCATATTCACAACTTACTCTCAATTCAGATGAACAATGTAAAGTAAAATGGTTTCCCTTAAAATGATTCACTTTGGTATTAAAATATGATCAGAGATTTTGAAAATTATGGCAATAAAATGTTTTAGGGAATAGTGGAAACGCTCTAAAATAGGCTGTACATAGTTTTATCAATGTGATCTTAAAAAAGAAAAAGAACATAGACCAAAAATAGTATGATGTTATTCAACACACTGGAATAGTTCATCAACTTTAAATTCTTATACAAATATTTTTCCTAGTCCTATATTGCATGAAGATTCCATCTATAGAATCACAATATAGGGAGGAAATAACTTCCATGTTAAATATACATAGAGCCATTTTATATTAAATAACAACACAAAATTTTAACCAAACATTAGCATACTGCTTCCTTGATATTCCTCTGAGCGTAAAGATTTTTGAATCTTAAACTCCTAACTTTAACAGATGGATCAGATGTTTCAGCTCCTAAGTGTCAGTCTTTCACAAGAAATGAATTAGTCACACAGACCTCTTCTAGCTTTGAAAAAATCTGAAATCTATTCTAGGAATGCTGACTATTTCTACTGCCATGTTAACATTTTCTGGCATGTTACATGCAACCTTCTACGTTCAAAATACATAATTTTCATAAGCAATATAACCACATAGAAAATACTGGAAGAAACCTGAAGTGATGAAGAAGCCAAATTCAACTTAAAATTTAACTATTTAGTGATACTAATGTAAATAATTCTACTAAAGAGAATTAGATGAACAGATAACCTTCACCAAATGTTTCCAGGGCAACAAAATCCATTCAAGGGATTAGTAAGATAAAAACTTCTCAAAATACTACTAAGACATTATTTGCCTTTTCCATTCATTCTTTCATCAGTGTACAGAGCAGCAGGCTACTTGGGTTTTGTCTGGCAAAACAAAACTATGTCTGCATAGCGCTGACTTATGAAAAACTGCTCTTGTGTTTTAAAAACTTCACCTTAGTTTTTAATACAGTAAGTATCAATAGATACAACCCAAATATATCAAGCAACGAAGGTTTTGAGCAAGTGGTAGTACAAGTTGAAAATGGAGACAGGAAAGCGGGTTCCAATTTAAAGGAAGAAATCTGCAGAACTAAGTAAATGCAGACATTCAAGGTGGAAAAACATTTAAGATGAAGGTGTTTTGAAGCCCAGGTGAGACTTCAAATTAAATCTCAAAATGGCAGCTGGTTTCACATGAAGATAATAAATTATACTTTAAACACATTATTTCAAACCCAAATATGGGACATTAATGTAAAGCTTCCAAACAGTAGAGATGGCAGATCAAATTGAAGAAAGGCAATCTTTAATTGCAGATTTGTGAGTAATTATGCAACATAGTACAAGTAAAATCTCCAAAGGAAGTAACAAGATTAAAACAACAACAACAAACAGTAGGCAAAGGACTGAATTTGAAATACCAAATTAAGAAGATAAGAGGAACTGCAGATGGGAAGGAAGGAGAAATAAAAGCCCAAGAGGATTAAACCATAGGGCTACAGAAATGAAGAAAGAGAAAGGGCTCAGAAAGAATATATAACATTACAAGTAAAGGAAATTTCTGTCTTTTACTTTGAGAGTCTGTGAATCACAAACCATTGGGAGAAGCAATATGGCAGAGTACAGAGATAACAGATTTGAAATCAGAAATCTGCATTCAAATTCCTGCCCTGACACTTACTGATTGTGTGATTTCAAAAACTCTTGAGTTTTTCATAAGTCAGCACTATGCATAGTTTTGTTTTGCCAGACAAAACAGTAAACAGATTGTGAGCTGCTGTTTTTCTACTTAGCCCGTGTATTTTATAATTAAAACAATAGTTCTACAGTATAAGATAAATCAACATTTTCATCAATGGGTTTAAGAGAATAATTTCACAAACTAGCTAGAATATAAAATATAAATTCTACACAAAAGGATTTTATCCAATTCTATAATTTCAGACAATGTTTCAACATTAACAATTTAGTAAACACCAGTTGTAAAACTAAAAGTACATAATCCTTAAAAATTTGTCAGATTAAGAATTTTGTATCTAATAAAAGTGTGAAGCTGGACGCCACGGCTCACACCTCTAATCCCAACACTTTGGGAGTCTAAAGCAGGAGGACTGCTTGAGCCCAGACGTTTAAGAATGGCCTGGGCAACACAGTCAGACTCCATCTCTACAAAAAGCAAAAAAAAATTAGCCAGGCATGGTGGCTCATGCCTGTAGTCCCAGCTACTTGTGGGGCTGAGGTGGGAGGATCTCTTGAGCCCAAAAGGTCAAGGCTGCCATGACCTGTAATTATGCCACTGTACTCCCACCTGGGCAACAGAGTGAGACCCTGTCTTTATGGAAAAAAAAAAAAAAAAAGTCTGCTAAAATCCACACTAGAAAAACTATTTATCTGAAATTAGGCAGACATATGATCACTATCAAATCTCCTAACAAACAAAATTAGCAGTATTTGTTGTCCTTAAATCTACATCACCAAAAATCATATTAGTATTCAAATAACAATCCCTCATCCAAACTCTTCCAACATATTTTAGTATTAAAAATTTATTGGATTTTTATAAAGTTAAATGTAGCTTTTTTTATTTTATTTTATTTTTTTGAGGCAGAGTATCACTTTGTCACCCAGGCTAGAGTGCAGTGGCATGATCATGGCTCAATGTAGCCTTGACCACTCAGGCTCAAGCCATCCTCCCACCTCAGTACCCAAAGGAGCTGGGACCACAGGCGCACACCACCACGCCTGGCTACTTTTTGTATTTTTAGTAGACAGGATTTCACCATGTTGCTCAGGCCGGTCTTGAACTCCTGAGCTCAAATGATCTGCCTGCCTTGGCCTCCTGAAGTGCTGAGATTACAGATTTGAGCCACCACGCTTGGCCTATAGCATACATGATGGTAGTTGATTATGGTAAGACAGTACAAGTCCTTACATTATGCTAGTTAACTATGGTAATACAGTACAAGTCTTAGGCAATACATAACACCTCTGAAGGATTTAGAACAGAACCCTAAAAGTTAAGCACATTAATATTTCTCCTATAAAAAATACTCAATTCCTATTAAGCTCTACTAAAAAAATGAGTTTAGTCAGGTTTTGCTTCCAAACGAATCATTAAAAAATGTAGTTGCTACAGCTATTTGAATTTCAGAACTGCAGATAAAGAATAGTGGACTTACAGCTATTTATCTGACCAACACTGACAGAGTATAAACTAGGGTTTTATGATATATACGATTTTAAAAAGCCAAGCTTGCCCTCTCTTGCTAATTTCTGAAACACTGATGTAGCTCTCCTGAAATTTCTATTTAACTGTGAGGGATTATGGTTCACTTCCTAATATAAAAACTCAATGCTATTTCTTATTTGTAAATATTTATTAAGTTAGATATTTATACTTCATACACATTAAAACAAATTAATATTTACAAGGCTTTGGGATATACCTGGACACATAAAAGCAGAACATACCACCTTTTCTGAAAATCAGAGTTATAAAAAAAAAATCAGTATGACAAGACTCTAACATCTGAACATCAAATAACAAATTTAAAAGTTTCAAGAAAATGCTGCTTTCATTATTCAAAAAGAGTAGAGTGAAATATTACCATGTGTATCAGTTAACATACTTTTGCTTCCAAGGGAAAGAAAAAGGAACCAAAACACACTTTTAAGTAAATTTATTCTCCCAAAATGAAAACTCTCATAAGAGAAAAATCCAACAGTAGTATGTAGGATTCAGAAAAACTTTGGTCAGTCACATTTTCTCCTGCTACCATGTCAATGCTATTAACCTCTCTATGTCAGCTTTGCCTTCAAATTGGTTTACCTTAAAGTAGAAAAACGGCTGAAGCAGTTCCAGACTCATACCCACACAATGCCATCCTTGGAATCACTCCAACTGGATCCATTTATGGCCTGTACCAATCAATGGAGTTCTATTCTGTAATTTAGCTTAGAAAAATCATGGCCTACCCTGTATTCAAACCACACAACTGGATAAAAGACAGAATGGATATTGGGGAGGGGAATGTACACAGTGCCATAAGAGAAACAAAAAATTTACAATTAACAGTAAATAGTAAGGTCAGGTGTAGGTGCCTCACACCTGTAATCCCAGCATTTTGGGAGGCCAAGCTGGGAGGGTCACTTGAGGCCAGGAGTCCAAGACCAGCCTGGCAACAAAGTGAGACCTCATCTCCACAAAAGAAAAAATTAAAAAATTAGTTGGGTGTAGTAACACATGCCTGTAGTTCCAGCTATTCAGGAGGCTGAGGTGGGAGGATTGCCTGAGTTGAGGGGTACCAGGTGGCAGTGAGCAATGATCACACCACTGCACTCCAGCCTGGGTAACAGAGCAAGACCCTGTCACAAAAAAAGTAAATAGTAATAGAAACTTGAGATGGTTAGTATGAATTAAAATATTCAAGTAACTTATGATATTCCTTTATTATTCAGTAAGCATTTACGAACACCTAAGTAAATGCTAGGTACTGTACTAAATATGTGAAGATGACAGAAAATGAATTTTAGACCTAAAGACACAAAATGAATTTTATACTTAAAGACATTCCTTGTATACAACTTAAAATTGTCTAAAAATAATATATAAAATTTATAAATACAGGGAAATAGCCTGTGTATGCTTTCAATTACACTGAAGTATCTAGTTAACATTTTTACTTTCACATGCAGTAATATCCCTATACGAAGACGATAAGGTTTTGCATGATAAAATTTCTATAGTTCAATTATTCTAATGAATGAAAACATTCCCTACTTAAAATTATTGGAACTTATTGGAATTCCCTATTTAAAATTATTGGAAATTATTGGAATTCCCTATTTAAAATATATGCTAGAACATATAAATGATGGGTCAAAAGATCATATAAAACAATAGCCCCTTTAATTTTACACAGAAACACAATTAACATTTATTGGGTGATCATCACCTTCTTTTAAAACTAGCTAGTGGTAACAACTGCACAAGTTTAAGTCCTACCATTGGGGCAATTTAGTCATATTCCTATATTCAAATCTTTGTCACCAATAGCAGTAACAAATTCAAGAGTGTGAAAAATAGTTGGCATACTTATGTCAGTCATAGAAGTCTTTCTACCTACCAGCAAAACCAATTTTGCTATAGTAAACCTATCAAGGTCATATTGACCAATGAAGTAAAAATCACTTTCATTCATTCATACATTCAACATTTTGTAAACAGACCAGAAATTAGCATTTTTAATAATGATGCAAGACAACATGAATGTCAGACTGACATAAAGAAACATACAAGGAAATGTAACGCTACCAACTCAATAAGAAACTTAAATGAGAAAACTAAGCAGAAATGGGTAGACCCAAACACAAAAAGGGGTTTTCTTTATATGCAAAATTATAAATCACTTTAAATTTCCTAAACATGAATATTATTCATATTTAAGACAGACGTTTTGCAAAATAACTTATCAGCTGATACACATCTCAGAACAGTTTAAATAACTCTTCATTCCCAAGTTATCCCCTAAATACAAGCAAATTTATGGGTTTGGCCTTTAAAATACAGTATGATTTTTTTATTGTCCTTTTCTCTATTGAAAAAACCAGACATATTTTGTTAAATACTTACACTTTAGACAGAACTGGCTTGAAAACAGAAATACAATCAACCTAAGCATCAAAG
This sequence comes from Papio anubis, assembly GCF_008728515.1. Taxonomy (NCBI): domain Eukaryota; kingdom Metazoa; phylum Chordata; class Mammalia; order Primates; family Cercopithecidae; genus Papio; species Papio anubis. The sequence goes on from NC_044986.1 coordinate 59,647,988, forward strand.
AAAGGTAGACAGATGGGTGGATGAATGGATGGATAGATAAGCAAATAAATAAATCACTGAGAACATAAATGGAAGCTAAGTTAAACAAGAGGAGAGTAAATTGATGTCTGCTCTTTAATTAATATCACAATATTATTCAAGGATAAATATTACGCAACAGTGCTTCTCAACTGCCAGTTTTCCTTACATTACACTTCAACTTTCTAGAAAAATTCCTCAAAAAGTAGAACAGCAGTAATGTCAAAAATGTATCCCAAGACAAAACTAAGTAATGGGGCTAAAAAAGAAGCTCAAAATGAAAAAGGTTCACAATGTGCTATATATATTTCAACTTCTTCAACAACTTGGTCCTCATGCATAAAAAGGGCTTAGATATTGTTAGCAAAGATAATTTCAATACAGATAACCCAAAAGGTTCTCAAGCCATTTTTTAAAAAAGTTGACAAACTATTTGAAATTATCCAACATAACCTAATGAAAACTCTACTAATTAAACTTATTACTTAAAAGATTAGAAAGTAATATCACTATAACCCCTGGTTGAAAAAATAAAATTTTAATCTTACTTTCTTTTTATCAAAGTATATATGTTCATACTGTACAAGAAATATGTTTGCTACCACGGTGTGGTAAAAAGTAATTTAATCCCAAAGATATCCATGTCCTAATCCCGGGATCCTACAACTGTTACATTACATGGGAAAGGAGAATTAAAGTTTATATGGAGTCATGGTTCACAGGCGGCAAGATTATCCTGGATTATGTCAACTGGCCCAAAGTAATCAACAGGGCACTTAGAAGTGTAAGGGGTAAGCAGGAGAGTCAGAAGGAGATGACTAGGGAAAAATGGTCAGAGAGCTACAACTGGGTTGGCTTTTAAGATGGAGGAAGGGGGCCATGAGCCAAGGAATGTGGATAGCTTCCAAAAACTAGAAAAGGAAAGAAAATGGATCTCTCCTAGAATAAACAGTCTTGCCACACTTTGATTTTAGCCCAGCAAGATTCAGGTCTTTTCATCATAGTTTCATCTCTAGAACTACCAAATATTAAGCGTATAACATTTAAACCACCAAGATTACGTTAATTAGTTAAAACAATTATAGAAATTTAATGCACGTGGCAATTCCTCATACATAAGACCCAGAATAAGAATAACTGATTGTCTTTGAGACACAGCATTCCCTCAACTACTTTCAAGTTCTTATCATTATCCTTCCGAATCATGTGCCACAGGTGTATTCAGCCAGGACTTCTAATATACTTATAGGTTTTTAATTAAACATATTTGTAGCTTTAAAAAAAAAAAATCACAAGCTAGCCTATCAACATTTTCCATATAATTTCATTTTATATATTTATTTGTTTATTTACAGACAGGATCTCATTCTGTTGCCCAGGCAGAAGTGCAGTGGCATAATCTTGGCTCACTGCAGTCTCAACCTCAACCTCGCTGAGCTCAGGTGATCCTCCCACCTCAGCCGCCCGAATAGCTGGAACCACAGGCATTGCACCACTATGCCCGGCTAATTTCTGTATTTTTTGTAGGAACAGGGTTTCACCATGTTGCCCAGGCTGGTCTCAAACTCCTGCGCTCAAGTATCGTCCCATCTCAGTCTTCCAAAATGTTGGGTTTACAAGCATGAGCCACTGTGCCCAGCCTAATTTCATGTAACTTAAAATCTACTCTGCAGTAATCACAGTCTAACAGGAATATTACATTATGTTAATGCTAAACTGTTCCAAGTTTCGTTTAAGAAATATGAATGTAAGAAAATCTAGAAATAAATCTAAAATGGTAGATTCTAGGCTAAAAAAACTAAATTAGTAATATTCAAATTTTCAAATAAAGACTTAGATAAAAAACTCATCAAGGGTTCACATAGTTATGGTTCAACATACATTTTTCTTTTTTTGGTAAAATTAGATACGGTGAAATGTAAAGATAGTATCAATTCAGTAAGTTTTGACAAATATATATATTTATATATATATTTACTTGTGTAAATATATATACCTGTGTAACCAACAATCAGGATAGGAAACATTTCCATCACCTGAAGAAACTTTCCCATTCTTTCCAGTCAATCTCTACCATCCACAGATTATTTTTTAATATCCAGCTTAATACCTTACCATTTACTAATATATGTAAACTTCCGCTTTACATCACTTAAATTCTCAACTAAGAAAGCAATAAAGTCATTTATATATACATTTTTTTTTTCCTTTTTTAGAGATGGGGGGGAGGTCTCACCTATGTTGCCCAGGCTGGACTCCAAGTCCTGGGCTCTAGCAATCCTCTCACCTCAGCCTTTTACACAAACAAAATAAAAGTAGTTACTGACGGAACTCCCAATTTCTAGAACCACTAACATCAGCAATACTTAAGGAAGATTATACACTTTTGTACGAAAATAACCAGCCAAAACCTTCAAAACTACTTCTATTTCGTGTTAGAAACACCTATTAGCAAAACATACCTATTTTGCAATGTCGAGTCAACATTAATACATGTCGCATTAACTATATCACTGACTACAGTGATGAAAACCCGAGTTTACAAAAACACTCAGAAACTATTAAAATAGGTAGGTAAAAAACATTAGGTAGATACCTGTACAGATATTACAGTGAATTTGGAATTGTAAGCTTGCATGCATACAAGGGGAAAAAAATATTCCTAAATTTGAAATTTTCAGTGAAAAAGTAAGTGGCTCAGGGCACTACAAATAAATTTCATAGATAACGTATTCATAAATCAACCTTGGGAAGTCTAGTCTATGTCTTGTCTCTACTACGCCCCTTACCTTCAAGCTGCCCCTCCGTGAGAATGCACTTGGGAACACAACAGAGCATATTACAGCTCAAAATCACGCACATACCTACACTACTGAAAGAAAACACTGGCAGTGTCACACATAAGAAAGCAAAAGAAAAAAAAAGACAATCAATTCTGCATGGCATTTAACATTTTAATTGACATTTTTCGTCTTATTTAAAACCATGTAAAACCCAGAAACAGCTTGACTCCAAAGCACTGCATCTTTCTAACAAAAAAAGTACACTGGGGACAGAAAGAAAGAGATTACCCTCCATACCAAAATTTTTCACTTTTATAAACCTTTCCGGTTAGAAAGCCAAGCATCTATTAAGGTGAGGATGAACCCAGGCACCGCCACCACCACGGCCTCTGCCTCTAAAACACAAAGGAATCCCCGGACTGTGTGGGAAGGTCTCTGTCCTTTCCTCCCTCCCCTTCAGCAAACTTACAGGACAAGTTTTAAGTCTCGAGCTACAACACTATGAACACTTTTCCAAGAAAAGAGATGCCAGGGACGCTGGCCACCTATCGCTATGAGTGGTCCGCCCCCTACCCCCACCTGCCCGCGCGGCGCCGGACTCGCAGCTCCGCCTTTTGGGGAGGTCTCTGCGGCCGCCCAGGCGCCACAGCGGGGAGCTGCGGTCGACCCCTCCGGGATTGGGGGCAGGGCGGCCTCCGCGGCTATCCTGGGAGTACCGCTCCGACACCGCCTCCCCTGGGGAAGCCGCTCGCAGAGAGGCAGGGACCCAGGCAAGGGATGCGGGCAAACAAGCCAAGGGCTCGGCAGAGGGGCGTGACCGCCAGTTGGCCGGGCTGAGCGAGGTGCCAGAGGGAAGCCCGCAAGGTACGTCTGCGAGAGCCGGGTGCGGACGCGGCAGGGGGGAAGGGGGGCGCTCGCTCTTACCGCCAGGTCCGGATTGCGGCTGTCCCTGTGTGACACGGCTCGGATGACCCCCGCTCGCCAGCTTCGCCAGCCGCGTCCGCTCTCCCAGCGCTCCGGACGCGCCTCGTCGCTGACCGCCACACACAGGAACCGCTTCCCCACCAGCTCCGGCCGCGTCTCCACCGCCATAGCCGTCGCTGCCGGAGCGACCGCTGCCTCCTCCAGTGCGAGGGAACCGGTGAAACCTCGCTCCTACCGGCCACTCATGCTGAGGAGAGCGAACCGGGGCACGGCAGCGGCCCCGAACGAGAGCAGACTCGGGGCGCACTGGCCGCTCTGCCCCGGACACAGCGACCTCGGTCCCTCCCCCAAACACTCCTCTGGAATCCCAGATTCGCAGCGTTGGGCTGCAGCGCCACACAAGAAAACTGAGAGAAAACCCAACACGGCCGTCGAACACCCAGAGGCAGCCCAGCCGCCGCCGCCACCGCACCGCGGCCAGTACTGCTCCGTCTCCCTCCCCGGGCAGCGGCGACGCGCAGCGCGTCTCCTTCCGCCGGCGCGGGCGGGGCAGGAGCCGCGGGAGGGTCGGCGGAACCACCGCAGACGGAAAGTAGTGCCCAGCCTTGCGGAGGCGGCGGCCGCCACGGGGTCCTCCGAGATCCAGAGGTGGCGGCGGCGGCAGACCAAGAAATGAAGCCGGCCGCGGGGAAGTAGGCGACAGCTATTCAAAGCTTTTGGGGGTCTACCTGTGTATTCGTTGCTCCCTCAGAAGTGGAGGTGAGGGGAAAGTGAAGTGTAGTGGTTCCACTTTGATCACAAAATAAACTCCAGGGTTGACGCCTCACCCCCGGCGCGATGTTCAGAGCACACGGCGCCCGCCGCCTGAGTTAGCCTGAATTAGCAGTACCGCAGTACCAGCAGCAGAGCAGGACAACACTTCTACTGAAAACTAAGCCCCAAAGTCACAGCAGAACCAACCGTTCACGACTTCAAGGGAAAACGAAGGGGAAAATATCATCCTTGTCTTTTGTAGCGATACTAATTACATGTTTAAGCTATTCAGAGATTTAAATTCGTCACTGCTTTATTATAAGAACAGTAAATGCTCCGTGGCGGGCCCTTGTCAACGTCCTGAAATTTCACAAACCTTGTCTGCGACAGTCTTAGTGCTTTTAGTACTAGTACATAGCTCAAACACACAGGTAGGTCGGATAATAACAGCAGAGAAAATCCCCAGATTCAGTTATTAGAAAATATCACGGAAAGAAAACGATTTTAACCAATCACAATTCAAGAAAATAAATTATATTTATTTCCCATCCAATTACAATAGGACTCCCTAACCTACACACAGATCTCTTGGAACACTCTTCTTTGATCAACTTCTTTAATTGTTATAAATCAAACCTCCCTACAGATGTCAGCGAGCAGTTCGATTTCAGGCACACTTTATACTGCTTTTTTATAGGTAGGTTTAAAAATCTCAGTTGTGGTTTTTCAGTGGCATTAGTGATTACAGTCCGCTTAAAAATTCTTCTAGTCCAATAAAATATTCTAAATTTCAGTCTCTTAGAGATTTTCCTGAACCTCTATTTAAAAATATTTAGTAATCTGAATGTTTAAATAACTATAAGGCTTTTATTTGTTTTCTCTAGAACACTCAAGCTGGGCAATTTGAAATGGAGAAACATGACCACTGCTAATAGGTTAGAAACCAAAATTATAAGGAAGATGGATTTTAATAATCATGGTCGAATTTTGCTAATCTAAAGACCAAACACAGAACTGTAATAAATAGGCTGGGCGCGGTGCCTAACGCCTGTAATCCCTGCACTTTGGGAGGCGGATCACCTGACGTCAGGAGTTCGAGACCAGCCTGGCCAACATGATGAAACCCCCTCTCTACTAAAACTACAAAAAATTAGCTGGAGGTGGTGGCGCGCGCCTGTAATCCCAGCTACTCAGGAGGCAGCACTCGGAGAATCGCTTGAACCTGGGAGCCGGAGATTGCAGTGAGCCGAGATCGCACCACTGCACTCCAACCCGGGCAACAAGAGCAAAAACTCAGTCCCCCGAAAACAACAACAACAAAAAACTCTAATAAATTAAAAAGGCAAAACATATCCAAAAATGCACATTGGCAAGTTGAGAAAAAAACTTAATTTTGCTTGGGCAATTTTATTTCCAAGTCCACTTTTTCAGTGTACACTGTATAATGAAGAATTACAGATGAAGATTTCTAAAATCAATGTAGATTAAGGAGCCAGTAAAGTGGCTTGGTGACAATAATCCAACATATGTAAGGATAAAAGAGAGCCGGGCGCGGTGGCTCACGCCTGTAATCCCAGCACTTTGGGAGGCCGAGACGGGCGGATCACGAGGTCAGGAGATCCAGACCATCCTGGCTAACACAGTAAAACCCCGTCTCTACTAAAAATACAAAAATATTAGCCGGGCGCAGTGGCGGGCGCCTTAGTCCCAGCTACACGGGAGGCTGAGGCAGGAGAATGGCATGAACCCGGGAGGCGGAGCTTGCAGTGAGTGGAGATCCGGCCACTGCACTCCAGCCTGGGCGACACAGCAAGACTCCGCCTCAAAAAAAAAAAAAAAAAAAAAAAGAGTAGGGAGATCAACATCCAGATACCAACTCATCAATGATCTGCTTTGTGACCATGGGCATGATGCAATTGTGAAAATGCAAAAATGCCTGAATCCTAATTTTCAGTGATATCCTAGGAGCGAACGAAAAATAGATAAAGTCATTTGAGAAAAACATGCAAATTCATCAGTTATTACATAAATCCCACTCACCAAATTACATTCTTAAGAGTATAGGTTGCTGGTTGCCTTACATAAATAAAAACTGCCAGCTGTTTTCAATTTTGTAGGCAAACTGCTCTACATGGGCCCTTAGGAACTCCCACTACATGTTGAATTCCACCCTTTTCAGTCTTCTGAAAAGCACGTAATCCAACAAACCAATCAAAATATTTCATGTATAGAAACAAAGTTTTTCAGGAGGGCATATATCCCTGTAATATTTTTAATCAAATATCTTAATATTCTTAGAACTATAGGCCAAATTCTGTTCTACTAATCCCTTGACTACAGTCAATGCCTAGAGTTTACACTAATTCGTGGATATTTTGCTGTTGGAAAAACTTAAAAGTACATTTTTTAAAATGTAGAATAAAAAGTCATTAAAGATTTTTTGCTTGTTTGCTGGCATTTTTTGCTTCGTTTTGTATCAAGGGGTATTTGTATTATTTTATTTTTGCCAGCAAATCATAACTTTGTAAATAACAATGAATTTAAAAATTTTTTCAAGTTGGTTTTGAAACTTCAGAGTATTTGTTTCTTAATGTTTCCTTACATTCTTTACTTCCATAAAGATACTCGGAAACAGAAGAGTGATGGTATTTGTTTTCATTATACAGGCAGAAAGAATGACAGTGAAGTACTTAAAGTAAGTTTACTTATAGAAGCTGAAAATTAGAAATATAAATTAGATTTTCTAGTCTTTCCATCGCCACATGTAAATATGTCCATTAAATATGCCTACACACACATCAATTCAAGCAAACCTCATACATCAAATATCTTAATCTACACCAAAGATTGGGAGATTATTTGATTTTTTCCCTTTTTAGAAGTTCACAAAAATTTATTCATAAAAACAACTTAGGCTGGGTGGTGGCATGTGCCTGTTGTCCCAGCTTCTCTGGAGGCTGAAACTGGAGGATCTCTTGAGTCCAGGACTTCTAGTTCAGGCAGGGCAACATCACAAGACCCTGTCTCTAAAAAAATCTTTAAAATACAAAGAAACCCCACAAACTATTTCGTTTGTTTTTTAAAAAACTGACTTATAAAGGAAGAAAATGTATTCACTGCATAAGAACCATAATTATCTACTTAATTATCAGTGATTAACAGTTCATGAAGTTTAGTTTGAATAAGCAAAAGCCTAGTAGTTACAGATTTTTCACTTTTTGACTTGGTATGTAATTGTGGAAAGGGTCAATCTTCTGTTGTCATACATACTAGTATTTTATGCCACTATACATGTCTACTTTATCACAGATATTATCTAATATAGACAAAAAGTTTAACACATCTTTTGTAATAATATTAGCCACCACTTGTAGAGCACCTACTATGTGTCAGACAGTATACTAAGTACTTTACATACGTAATCTCACTTTAAGGATGAGGAAAATGAAGTTTAGAGAAGTTCAGTAACTTGCCTAAGAATACACATGAAGAAACTGGTTTTCGAAACCAGATCTGTGATAACAAAGGCTCCCTGCTATTAACTATTACACTAAAAAGTCACTTAAAAGAAACATGAAGGTCAGTTATCAAGTTGTTTCATCCTTATTTACAGTTTACTCATAATTGATGTGTTCAGTATTTATTTAGCACTTACTATGTGGGTCACATCCTGCAAGGTTCTGGAGATAGGACCTCTATTCTTGAGAAGCTCACAGTCTATCTGGAAAGATAGACAACAGAAATGCTTTGGTTTATTTAATTAAGGAACTATCAATAGAATTTCATCCAAATTTAATGCATTTTAATAAATATTTTTCAAATCTATTATAACTTAAGGCTTTTATTGTCAAATGTAAATAATGGACTGCATTTATGAAGTCTTAGATTATATATATAGATATGGCTAAGGATTATGCAAGCCACTATTAAAATGAAGGAAACCAAGAGTTTCAACTGAATTATGCAAGTGGAAGACCAAGAATAAATGGAATATAAATTTATGTTCTTTTTTTAATTAAACCTCAAATAATTTGTATTTAGGGTTTGTATACCCTAAGCATTTATTTAAAATAAATTCCTCAATCACATTTATGACAATGAAAAATTAACTCAAATATCAAAATATCACTTCCTCAAGGAAACCATCCCTGATTCTCAGACTATGTAGTATTCCCCAATAAGAGATCTTCAAAACATGCCTTATTTGTCTTACTACTACAACTGTATTTACACCATTTATTGTGTAATTGATCATTTATATTTTTCCCTTTATTGGCTATATAAGCTCCATAAGGCATCTTTGTCTTGTTCACAACTATACTCCCAGCAGCTCCTAGGCCTTGCTAAGAGATGATAATACATTTTACAGCATGAATGAATGAATATAGCAAAATGTACCTTTTTCTAAATCTAACCCAACTAAGAGGAACTTAGAATCTCAGACACAAATGAGAGTTCCTGTTCTTCCTACAGGGGTATTCATCATCTTCAAAATAATGTCTTAAATACATTATCTCATTTAACCATGGAGGTACAATGTTAAGCCTTTGAAAACATGCTTCAACAGAAAAGCAAGGTTTTTCCTGGGAAAATTTCTAAAGAACAGATACAGAAGGAAGAGTTACAATTCTCAAGAAAAACATTCATTTCATTACCAAACTACCAATTTAATACAAACCCAAAAATGATCCTATGAGTGTATATCCAAAACACTAGTCTATTCTTAGTCTTCTAAAAAGAACAGTCTCAAATAACATCCTTGATGAAGCCAATATACAAACATAACTTTCTGACTATCTTCTTGATGCCATGGAAGGAGGGAAAGAGAAGAAAAAAAGAAGATAAAAAAGAAATGAAGGAGGAAGTGAAGCAATCTCTATTGGGCCTTCTAATTGTATATTCTACACATCTGTTATCCAGTTTCCAGTTTAAATTCTGGCTGCACAGGAACATACCACTTCTTTTCAACATTCTCTTCTCTATTAAAAACAAGGTTAATTTTTAATGATAAAAAATTAAAAATTTAGAAAGAATACACAAAGCATTAGAAAATTCCTAATCTGCTCAGTGAGGAACTACAAGAAATAAAGAAATGGAAAGTTGCCATTGAGCACACAGTAAGTCTTCCCGGGGTGTCCCACAGCACTTTTTCTCTGTTCATCATCCCTCTCATAAATGCTCCAACTATTAACTACCATTAAAATATGCAAGTTTGCACTTAGCAAACAGGTTAGGTTCCAAAAGGGTCGTGTTCCTATTAATCTTACAAGCTTTCACTATTGTTACAAGTTAATAGCAGCAGAGTAAAAGTCTTCTGTTTATATCCATGCAAGTTCATTAAGTAAAGGAGGTTCTAAACTTCTATTAAAACGATAAATGAAGGAAAGCCAATGTAAAATCTAAACTAAAAAGTAATACGAACTCAAAATCTCAGCATGCTAACCATATACTCCATCTATGTTCTTCCTCACCAATGAAGCTAGGTATTATATAGTGAACTTTATGATCAAGAACACACATAATTCAGCAAGGAACAAAGTATACTTTCCTGTCACATGGTAGGTTCAAACCCCCAAAATGTTAAAGGACTGACAAAAGTAATCTTGCTTAGCAAAACAAATATTGTTAGAAAGACTTCAGTATATGCTATTTCTCAAAGGTCTCAAAGAAGATACACATATGATTAATATTAATACATACTAATTACTAATATTAATACATACTAATATAATACAAACCAAAGTACCAAATAACCATTTTTAAACATCACTGTAAAACTGCTTCTTTCCTCTGCTTTCCAAGTTTGGTCATAAAACCATTATATTAAAACAAATAGGTCAGGCATAGTAGCTCTAGCCTGCAATCCCAACACAGTGGGAGGCTGGGCGGGGTGAATCACCTGAGGTCAGAAATCAGCCTGACCGATATAGTAAAACGCCTTCTCCACTAAAAATACAAAAATTAGCTGGGCATGGTGGTCCATGGCTGTAGTGCCAACTACTCGGGAGGCTGAGGGAGGGGAATCACTTGAACCCGTGAAGCAAGAGACTCCAGTGGGCTGAGATCACGCCACTGAACTGAAGTCTGGGCAACAGAGTGAGACTCGGTCTCAAAAAAAACAAAAACAAATAGTCTATCAAAACTAACTTGAAATGGAAGAATTTTTGCAGTGTTCTGCATTAGAAATAAACTTTTGAATTGACACTTTTTAACCTTATATACCTTCTTCATCTATAACATAAAAATCCTACCTCAACTATTATATATTATTATATATAATAATTTCAACTATTCTAGCTACAAAAATTATCTTAAAAGTAATTGCTTCATTTGCTTTTATATCTAAATTTGCATGGATGCTTCTTTCCCCCACTTGCAATTTCTTTTCATTTTATTTATTTATTTTTTTGAGACAGAGTCTCCCTGTTGCCCAGGTTGGAGTGCAATGGCATAATCTCAGCTACTGCAACCTCCGCCTCCGGAGTTCAAGCAATTCTCATGCCTCAGCCTCCTGAGTAGCTGGGATTAAAGGCATGTGCCACCATGCCTGGCTAATTTTTGTATTTTTAGTAGAGACGGGGTTTCACCATGTTGGCCAGGGCTGGTCTCTAGCTCCTGACCTCAAGTGATCCGCCTGCCTCGGCCTCCCAAAGTGCTGCAATTACAGGCATGAGCCATCGCGCCCCACCCTGGAATTTCTTTTTATATTAACAAGTTTTAAAATTTCATATATAGCCAAATATGCTAATATATTTATGTTGCAGCCTTAAGGCATGCTTTAAAAATATGTAGGTATTCTTTGGTATTTTAGGAATTTTATAATACAATTTTTATTTTATTTCTTTCTTTATTTTTGAGATGGAGTCTTGCTCTGTGGCCAAGCTGGAGTGCAGTGGCGTGATCTCGGATCACTGCAACCTCCACCTCTCAGGTTCAAGCAATTCTCCTGCCTCGGCCTCCCGAGTAGCTGGGACTACAGGCATGCACCACCATGCTCAGCTAATTTTTGTAATTTTAGTAGAGACGGGGTCTCGCCATGTTGGCCAGGATGGTCTCTATCTCTTGACCTCATGATCTGTCCTCCTCGGACTCCCAAAGTGCTGAGATTACAGGCGTGAGCCACTGCCCCCAGCCTAATTCAAATTTTTATAATAAAATTTTTAAATCTGTTAATGTATCCCTTAATTACAAAAGAAATAAAAAATAGAGATATAATACTTTCTATAAAACTAATAAAGATGAAAAAGAAAAAACATTAAGTAGGACAAGAATATGGTAAAACAAATACTCTGTTGTAAAAGTAATACACATTTGGTTAAAAAAACTTCTTTTTTTTGGAGACACGGTCTCACTCTGTCATCCAGGCTGGAGTGCAGTGGCACAATCTTGGCTCACTGTAACCTCTGCCTCCAAAGTTCAAGCAGTTCTCCTGCCTCAGCCTCCCGAGTAGCTGGGATTACAGGCACACACCACTACGCCTGGCTAAATTTTTGTATTTTTTTCAGTACAGACAGGGTCTCACCATGATGGCCAGGCTGGTCTCAAACACCTGACCTCAAGTGATCTTCCCACCTTGGCCTCCCAAAGTGCTGGGATTTCAGGCGTGAGCCACTGCGCCTGGTCTGGTAAAAAAAACTTCTGGGAATTACAGTTCACTTATTGCATCGAAACTGGACTTGGCTTTACATTCTTAATGTACTTTTACTTTTCCTCAAGATACAAACTTACTGTTGTGAAGCTGAATTTTCTTTCACTACTTAAATCATTTATGTATATCTGGTAAATTATGACTAAATTTTTGTTAAATTGCATAAAGTAAACTGAAATACACACTCAGGGCCCGGTGCAGTGGCTCACACCTGTAATTCCAGCACTTTGGGAGGCCAAGGCGGACGGATCACCCAAGGTCAGGAGTTTGAGACCAGCCTGGCCAACATGGTGAAACCTCGTCTCTACTAAAAATACAAAAATTAGCTGGGCATGGTGATGGGCGTCTGTAATCCCAGCTACTCAGGAGGCTGAGACAGGAGAATCCCTAGATCCCAGGAGGTGGAGGTTGCAGTGAGCCGAGATTGCGCCATTGCATTCCAGCTCGGGTGACAAGTGTGAAACTCTTGTCTCCAAAAAGAAAGGAAGAAATACACACTTGGTACACTAAAAAACAAAAACAAAAACAAACAAAACTGGGAAGCAATCTGACCATCTTTACTGATAACAGCCTTAAACAAATCATACCATCTGACTCTAATTCGACTCCTTGGAAATCACCCTCAGTGAACAGGCTAAGGATATCAAAATATGGGAAAAGTACGTTAGATGCTTTGGTCAGCTGATTGCTGAGAGTCTCTCCTCAATCGCTAAAATGAGTGGGAGTGGAAGAGTGCTTATAAAGCAGACAGCTGTGAAGAAGAGTGTTTTAGGATGAGAGAGACATATACTTGAATCCTGAAGAAAATTTACCAAAGGACGGGGATGAAATAGAAATAAAAACAACTTTTTTTTTTTTTTTTTGAGACAGGGTCTCACTCTTGTCACCCATGCTGGAGTGCACTGGTACAATCATGGCTCACTGCAGCCTTGACCTACTTCCCGGGCTCAAGCGTTCCTCCCTGCCTCAGCCTCCCAGGTAGCTGGGACTACAGGCGTGTACCACCACGTCCAGCTCATTATATATTTTATTTTTTTGTAGAGACGAGGATCTCACTATTTTGCTAGGCTTGTCTCGAATTCTGGCTTTAAGCAATCCTCTCACCTTAGCCTCCCAAAGTGCTGGGATTACAGGCATGAGCCACCATGCTCAGCCCAAAACAACTTGTTAAACAGAGCAAACTAAAATCAAAGAAAAGACTGAAAGTAATGGGGTCAAAAGTTCCAAATTATGTAGGACAGTCAGCCTACTCTCAAATTATTTTTAAAAATAAGAGAAATAATGTAATAAGGAAAATGTGACAAATTGTTAAATGAACAAATTACAGCAAATCTAATGAATGCTGATAAAAGTTGGAATAGTGCTTACCCATGGGGGTGGGTAGTATTGACTGTGAAGTGGCATGAAGGTGCTAGAAATGCCCTATATCTTCATCATATAGTGATGGTTAAACCAGTATAAAATGTAAAGATAAATCATAAAAATTTGCAGATGTTCATGATTCTAAACATAATTATCCTTTCCTTTACAGTTATAATAAATAATTACATCATTATTACTTGCAACATATGTAGAGTCATTATTTCTCCTTCAAATGTTCAGTTCCATTAGGACTGCATTTATGAACCCTGGACAGCTAAGGATACTCCCCATTTTACAATTTTGTTTAATGCATTTAAAAAAATAATCCATCTGAAAACATACTCCCTAGAGGGAACAGAGGTAGCCTTCAATTTGGTCTGCATTATCACCACTGAAAACTATGTTTTACTTAGTAAGGAAGATCTAATTCCATGAAAATAGTTAGCTCTACCTTAAAAAGTTCAGGTACTTGTCAAAAATGGCTTCCAAAGATACTCCTTTTAATACAGGATGTGAAAACCCTTCCTAACAAATTCCTGCAAAATTAGATGATACTATTATGTACTTCTGATGGATAGACAGGAAAGTAACCTGAGACCAAAACAACAGAGGTCTCCTACTACTGGGGAGAAGCAGGATTATCAAGAATAGAGGAAAACAGAGTCTGCCTAAGACAAATACTGGTCTAGGACAAAAGAGAAAGCTCAATTCCCACTACCACAAAGCTAACCAGCATCCACAGCCCCATGCCCACCACCACAACACAAAGTAGCTCCGAGTAATACGTAAGTAAGAGCATTCTACTACTAGAGAAGTAGCAAAGGACAGAGAGAGACCCTCTCTGAAGTTCAGGTGCGCAGATAAGGCTAACAGATAAACATGGAGTAAAAACATTGGTCAAAACTTTCCAGCAAATCAATCCCCATCTTAAGTACTAGGTGTTAATAGAAAGATTTAAAGTTGATAATGGGCTGGTTGGTAGCAGTGGCTCACCCCTGTAATCCCAGCACTTTGGGAAGCTGAAGTGGGTAGATCATTTAAAGTCAGGAATTTGAGACTAGCCTAGCCAACATGAAACCCTGTATCTACTAAAAATACAAAAAATTAGCGGGGCATGGTGGCAGGCGCCTGTAATCCCAGCTACTCGAGAGGCTGAGGCAGAAGAATTCCTTGAGCCTGGGAGGAAGAGGTTACAGTGAGCCGAGATTGCACCATTGCACTCCAGCCTGGGTGAGAGAATGAGATTTTGTGTGTGTGTGTGTGTGTGTGTATATGTGTATATGTGTGTATATATATATGAAGTTGATAATGCACTGAAGGTAATCAGAGCAATAAAAGGCAAATTCTTATCAACTCCAGGCAAGACTAACTCAACCCTCCATGCTAACACCTTAGCAGAACAAGAGTCACGACAAATTCTCAGCATAAATACGATCTACCATAAATGATGGCTGGCATTCAATCAAAAATTATAGGCTGGACAGAGTAGCTCATACCTGTAATCTCGACACTTTGGGAGACAAGAGGATCGACTGAGGCCAAGAGTTCAAGACCAGCCTGGGCAACATAGTGAGACCCTGTCTCCACAAAAAATTTTTAAATATTAGCCAGGCCTGGTGGCGTGCACATGCAGCCCCAGCTACTTGGGAGGGAGGCTGAGGCAAGAGGATTGCTTGTGTCCAGAAGATCAAGGCTGCAGTGAGTCATGATCATCACACCACTGCACTCCAGCCTAGATGACAGAGCAAAACCCTGTTTCTAAAATAAGTAGACAAATAACATTTTTAAATTAAATTAAAAACATTTTTTAAAAGACCAGGCATGGTGGCTCACACCTGTAATCCCAGCACTTTGGGAGGCCGAGGCAAGAGGATCACTTGAGGCCAGCAGACCAAAGCTGCAGAAAGAAATCTCTAGACAAGGAAGAGGGGAAAATATGCCAACTACCAATAAAAGGAATGAGAGGGGTGACATCACTACAGATTCCACAAATATTAGAAGGATAAAAGAGAAAGTATAAAAAACTTTATACAAAAAATTCATCAATTTACATGAAACAGAAATTGCTAAGAGACACAAACTGTAGACCTCTCTCAAAAAAGACATAGACTGAAGATCTAAACAAGTGGAGAGATATACCATGTCCATGCATCAGTATTAATAATATTCCAGTAAGACTCAGTATTAGTAAGATTCTAATTCTCTCCAAATTGATCTGCAAATTTACAGCAATCCCAATCAAAATGACGGTATTCATTTTTTTTGGTTGACACCAACAAGTTGATTCTAAACCCAAATAAGTTATGAAGAAACTGGAACAGCCAAAACAATTTCAGAATGAAAAAATTGGAAGACTCATACTATCGTATATTAAGTCTTACTTATATAGCTGCAGTAATCAACTCATCATAATGTTGGCAAAAAGATAGATACATAGATGAACAGAACAAAATAAGAGAGTCCAGAAATAGACCCATACTTATACGGTCAATTGATTTTTCAATAAAGGTACAAATGCAATTCAAACAGAGAAAGGATGGTCTCTTCAACAAACAGTGCTGGAACAATCTGTCATCCATATGGTGCTGGAACAATTTATCATCCATATGTCAAAAAAAAAAAATGAACCTCGACCTATACTTTGCAGCATATACTGAAATTAACTCAAAAACATTGATCTCAACATAAAATATAAAGCTAAAAAACTTTCAGAAAACAGGAGGAAAAATTTTGTGACACTGGGATAGGCAAAAATTTCTCACCTACAACACCAAAAGCATGATTCATAAAACTAAAAATTAAACATAATTAAAATTAAAAACTGTTCTCCAAAGGTCACAGAGGTAAAATATTGTCAAAATGCATATCTGATAGAGGATTGATAACTAGAATATTTAAAGAACTTTCAAAACTCAATAAAAAAAAAACAAATTTTTAAAAATTGGGCAAAATATTTCAACAAACACATCACCAAATAAGATATGCAAGTGGCAAATATGCACAAGAAAAGACACTCAACATCATTAATTATCAGGGAAACGCAAATTAAAATCACAATGAGACACCAAGTGTAAAGGAAGATAAGGAACAATCAGAACTCTCATACAGTGCTGACTGGAAGTGACTGCCACTTTGCAAAAGAGTTTCTAATAAAGTTAAACATATACTTTTCATATGACCCAGTAAAGGAAGATGAGGAACAATCAGAACTCTCATACAATGCTGACTGGAAGTGACTGTCACTTTGCAAAAAGAGTTTCTAACAAAGTTAAACATATATTTTTCATATGACCCAGCAATCCCACTTTTAGGTATTTACCCAAGTGAAATAAAAACCTATGTTCATACAAAAACCTACCTCTACACCCAAATGTACACAGCCTGTTTATTTGTAATTGCCAAACACTGTAAACAACCAAAAATGTCCCTCATCTGGGAAACAGGCAAACTATGGAGTGCTACTCAACAATAAATTAAATATTATACATGCAACAATATGGATGAAGCTCTGCATTTGGGGAATCCCCAAAACCACCTTCAGAACTCACCAGAAAGACTCATAAAACTCAAAAGAAACATTATATTCTTGCTTACTGTTAATTACACTAAAATGATAACATTAAAATCAGCAAAGGGAAGAAGGGCATAGAAGGCTGCAAGCACAAGCTTCCAGTTGTCCTCTCCCAGTGTAGTCAAGCAGGCAGGGCTTATTTCTCCCAGCAACAACATGTGACAACATGCAGGAAGTACTTGGCAACCAGGA
Organism: Papio anubis; assembly: GCF_008728515.1. NCBI lineage: Eukaryota > Metazoa > Chordata > Mammalia > Primates > Cercopithecidae > Papio > Papio anubis. The sequence continues at coordinate 59,665,239 of NC_044986.1, forward strand.
AGCTCACCTGAGGCTTAGCATTTAGGGTTTTTACCGGGCTATCTGCATGGCTGACCTTAGTCTCCAGACCCTCCAGAGGTCAAGCTGGTAACCACATGGTACATTCCTACAGTCCTAGCCAGTTGTGAAGCTGAGGCTGGAGGATCACTTGAGCCCAAGTGTTCAAGGTTACAGTGAGCTATGGATCCTGCCACAGCACTCCGACCTCCAACAGAATGAGACCCTGTCTCAAAAACAAACGAACAAAAACCACTAATAAAGAAAACTTTTTGGTCTTAATATCAGCATGAGTTGCTCTATTCCCTAGCAGGTGCTTTGTTTTTATCATATGGACACTGAATTATACCACTGACCCAGTTTTCTTTCTACGTAGGCTGTTAGGACATTTTATGCTATACACTTTTTATGTATTACTTAATTTTTTCAGCTTTTTGTTCCAAAAATTTTCAAACATTAATGAGAGAGAGAAGTAAGAATGAATACCCACATACCCTTCATGCAACAATATCGACAAATTGCCAAACTTATTTATTCTCTCCTCTTTTTTTTTTGGCTGGAATGTTTTAAAGCAAATCCCAGATGCCATATTATCTCACCCAGAAATAGTAAAGAAAGTATCATTATCCGTTAAAGACTTTTCTTTAAAGTAACCCTACAATACCATTATCACATTTTACAAAATAAGCAATAATTCTTCAGTATCATCTAACAAGTAGTCTGTACTCAAATTTCCTCAATTACCTCAAAAATGAAAATTTTGCCATTACTTTGTGTAAACCAGAAACAAAACAAGAACCGCACATTGCATCTGGTCGATAAGTCTCTTTAAATCTCATTTAATCTCATTTAAGTTATTTGTCCTGGAGAATTTCTCATATCCTAAATTCAGCTAACTGTTCCTTCATTGTGTTAACTTACTATTCTATTCCCCGTATTTCCTGTAAAGTGGTAGTAAGATCTAGATCTAGAGACATGATTCAGTTTCAGTTTTTTAGCAAAAATAGTCCATAACAGTCCATAGGTGATACATGTACTTTCCTAATCCATTACATTAGGATACACATGATGTCTTGTTGTCCCACTGAGAGTGACACAGAAATAGCAGAACTTCTTAAATTTAACTAATGACATATGAGACCCAGATTTCTACTTTGAAAGATTCAGACAATAATGATCCCAGTAACCAAAAAGGAGGAAGAGATTTTTGGGAAGACTAAATACTATCAGCGGATTTCTTTGGGTGATAGATTTGCCAAATAGGTATTTTTTAATTTGTTCCAGATTTCTGGATTTTCTAAATATGGTACTCTGGAATATCATTACCAAAAAGAATGAATATCATTACTTTGACAATTTTTTAAAATCTTTAAAAAATTATAGTATATAGTTGTAGTCCAGAGTTTGTCAAATGAGACAACAATGTTCTGTGGCCAATATAAAACGTTTTGATCCTGTTGGAAAGGGTCCCATTTTGCCAAGATGCAAATGACCTACAAAGCCCATGTTTTGCAACCCTATGCAGGTCTCCTAAGTACATTCGATGGGAGAAGTAATGAATCCTCCAGAAACAGCCTAAACTATAGTTTGCTTGATTTTTTTTTTTTTGGAGAGTCTCATTTTGTTACTCAGGCTTGAGTGCAGTGGTGCAATCATAGCTCACTGTACTTCGAACTCCTTGGCTCAGGTGATCCTCCCACACTGGTCACGCTAAAGCACTGGGATCACAAGAATGACACACCACACCTGGCCTAAACTATAGTTTTATAAAGCCAACACAACTCCAGGGACTGGCAAACTAGAATATTAGCAATGAAAGCTGTGAGCACAATGGTTACAGGATGAACGCATTTAAAGCTTCCTTCAGTGGATGTTATTGACAATTTAAAAGTACTACTGTAAAAAAAAAAAAAAGAAAAAAAAACTATTATTCATCACAGCCAGTTTGAAAGGCTATAGATAGAGGCACCATTTCTGACAGAAAGCACTGTGGATTCAAATTTATTTTTGCTATGTTGGTGTTATATCACTCAGTTAAAAAATATATATATATATGGAAATGGCAAATGAGAAAGCCCAGGACGCTGGCTATAGCTATAAAGGAAGAAAAAGTTCCTTTTTGTGACTACCAACAACAGTCCTTTCCTTACTTTCCTTCTAATTCACAGGATATTAATGTTCTGGAGAAGAAATGGTAAGCATTTTCATCACCTAGCATATAATTCATATTTAAGAGAAATTATGTTTAATATAACCACATGGTAGACTCATCAGAACTAAGGCTCATTATTTGTAAATTTTACAAATACCACTCATCTGTTCACATTATAAAATTAGGTTAATCATATCATAGACTGAATCCTCAAATGTTTTCAACTTCTACCTGTTAAGAAACTATAAACATTTTTCTTCAGGAACTAAATAGGATTTCCTTGTATTATAGGTACTGTTAATAAGTGATATAAAGTCCTCTTCTAGACTTTAGTTGATAAATAGCTGTAAAATGAAATAGTTTTTGAACTTGCTTCAGATAAAATTTTCAGATTTGAAAAATAATTGATACCTTATAGTTTTTTTAAAGTTCACTTGGAAATTACAGTGGTATTAACAGAATGTGACAATATGTCCAAACACATTTATTGCAAATACCGTATCTACTAGATACAATATTTATATCTTTAAAATAGTGGACACATTTCCTTTTATAAAACACTGATTTTTTGTTTTTGGCTTTTTTTTTCCTTTTAAAAATATGAGCAGTAATCACATTGACTGAACAAACAGCCTTTCTTAATTCTGTGGCTTTGAGACTTCACTTAGAAGCTTTATTTAACAAAAGACATTTCTGAATAAACCACAATTATACATTATCTAAATGTGGCTTATTAACTGTGTATTTTAAATGTCTTCTCCTGCCACCCAGAACATTTTTGGATCTCTTCCATAACCTCACTTAGTACACAGAAACAGTTCTTTCATAACTAAATTAATCTCCAGTTTATTCAGACCATTTTGAGGACTGAAAGAGGTAAAAATCAAGGGAGAAAACAGACCCCCAAAACAAGGTAGTAAAACACACAGGGAGGAGGAGACAAACAGGAGCTGGAGGAAGTGGAAGAGAGGAGGAGAAGAGGACCTAAGGCAGAGAAAGAACTGTAGGTTTCCCTTGGATTAAAGACTCTTCAAAGCTGCATGGAAAGGAGGGATATTCCAAGTTTTTGTTCTTTTACATCCTAATCTAGATGTATGACGAACTCATTGTACATTACATTCCAAAGCTATGAGTACATTTCAAAATTATATGCCTTTCATTTTATTTTTAGGTATACAGTAAGTCCCCACTTAATGTTGTGGATAGATTCTTGGAAACCACCACTAAATGAAAGGAGCACAGCAGGTTCTCCAAAGTTGTTTCAATCAACCTCATTTCCTTATGACATTGATGAGGAAAAAAAAATTGGTTTCATTATACATTGTTTCACTTTAAGTAGTACGTTTCCAAGAACCTATCAAAGACATTAAGGACTTAACTATTCGCTGATGTGTTCTACAGACAAGTAAATAATCAGAAAGTACTTAAAACATTCTTGGTTAAATGTCAGTATAATACTTTAACAATACAGTGGTTAAGACAGCAAATGAGCCAGGCATGGTGGCTGACACCTCTAATCCCAGCACTTCGGGAGACTGACACAGGCGGATCACCTGAAGTCAGGAGTTCAAGACCAGCCTGGACAACATGGCGAAACCTCGTCTCTACTAAAAATACAAAAATTAGCTGGACACAGTGGCATACACCTGTAGTCCTAGCTACTCAGGAGGCTGAGGCAGGAGAATCGCTTGAACCCAGGAGGCCGAGGTAGCAGTGAGCTGAGATTGTGCCACTGTACTCCAGCCTTGGTGATAGAGCAAGACTTCATCTCAAAAAAAAAAAAGAGAGACCAAACTTGAGCTACATTGCCTGACTTCTAATCCTAGCTCCACCATTTATTTACTAGCTGTGTTATCACGCAAGTCACTTGATCTCTCTATGCTTTCTTATCTATAAAATGGGAATAATTCCTATATAAAGAAGCTGCTGTGGGTGGGGATCACATAATACATAAAATATGCATAGAACATGGTTGAGCAAAGGAAGCACTCAATTAGCTATTGCCAAGAAAGGTCAGTAATAGCCCATTGGCTTTTTTTAAAAAATCAATGAAATGCTTCCTAATTTTTTTAAAATTAAATCCCTGATTACTATTTATGGTTAATCTAATCAATTATGACCATTTTGAAAAATCTCCAAATAACCCTAGTCTAAATAATTATCATCATAAAGGAACTCATCTCAAATTATAACTATAAAATCTAATGTAAAATAACTATATGTCAACGAAAATAGTCTTTAAAATTGGTCAACTGGATTGTTCATTATTCATCATGAAAACAAGTAATTATCTAAGAAATTTACTAATTTAAGTTCCTCCATGAAAACCAATAGAATTTCAAGAGGATAAAACACCATTTTCAGTTACAGATAAAGTATGAAAGATTAAAACAATCCAGTCATTTCTACAAAGCATTCACCACAAAACATACGATAACATTAGCTTCCAAGTGAGCCGTTGTGTAAGTCTAGATCAGAAAGTCTTAGCCTTTGCACTAGTAACATTTTAGGAAATGTAAGTTTTGGAGGGGAAGGCTGTCCTCTGTGCGGAAGCTGAGCAGCACCCCTGCCTCTACCCATTAGATTTCAGCAGTACCTACCTCCCCAACTCTCACTCTCCATGTGACAACCAAATGTGTCCCTAGACATTGTCAAATGACAATTGCTCTACTTCCTGAGAAAATTTCTTTTATTTATAACAAAGTAGCATTATGATAGCAACCAACTGTCTCCCATCCCTCTCCCTTTTGCCATTTTTTGAAAACTTCACAAAAAGATGGATTATATTCCCCAAATGCATTTTAGTATCTTGATTATCCTTGCAAATGATATTGCTGCTGGCATCTATTTTACACTTACCTGATTCTCTACAGAACCCATAAGAATGTAATTCATTTCTGAATAATGTATGTATACATTTTAACTGTGATTCATTTTAAATTTGTCCTTTCATTAGGATTAAAAATTTTAATATCTTAAACCAGACACATTATGTTGCCAATCACTAGCACAGTACTTCAATAAATGTACTGCTAATACTTCTCAGCATGTGACATCTACTAAGCCTCTAATAAGCATTTAGCATGCATTATATAATTTAGTCCTAACAATAACCTGAAGACGTATTATCTCTACTTTTTCAGGTGAGGAAACTGAAGCTAAGAAAGAATAGCATGCCTAAGTTATGAACATGACTTCACAGTAATAGGAAGTGATAGAACCAGGACTGGGTTGCATGCTTCCAAAGGCAGTGTTTATATTCACTAGCTGGGCATGGTGGCTCACTACTGTAATCCCAGCACTTTGAGATGGACGGATGGATGGATGGATGGATGGATGGATGGATGGATGGATGGAGATGGAGGACAGAGAGACAGACAAACAGATAAAAATTTAAAAATTCACAAGACCAGAATGATTCTAAGAACCACCATTTCAAAAACTAATAATGGACTTCTTATTTTTTGAGATCATACTGCTTTCCTCATTGAATAATTTTCAGTATGTAATTTTTACTGTATGTAACTTTTCCAAATATATCCCTTTTCACACTATTTATACCCTCCCACTTCAGAGCAAGCACAGCACTTACTTGAATTTCAAAAGTGGCCTTTGTGATAGGAGAATCTGTAGTTGGACTTGAGATTTTGTGGAAAAAATGGAGTTGAAAACATAAGATCTTGATGATCAAACCAATAAAAGCAATGACAACCCTACTTTTACTGTCTCTTAACTTAAAGAAAATGGCAAGAATAGATAAGGAGACTATTCATGCCAATTTATATATCTAAAATTGATTATAATGAGTACTGTACATTTAATTTCTATTGAGCTTTGATTCTAAGACAATAATGACATATTTCTGACAATGGCCAGACTCAAATAGAAAATAGAGGGGAAAAAAAGGAAGGAAGGAAACACTCAACTTTCCTCAGTTTTCCCGATTCCACTACTGCAAGGCCCTAGAGGCTCCTTAGGACACTAGAACAAGTTAGAGTTCGTGCTGCTCTCCCCTAATTCACTAAAGGAATGAATTAGGATTTGGCATTACGGGTTAAAAAAAAAAAAAGAAATTCGGAAATAGATGTATACCCACTAAAGGGATGGTAACAACACTAGCCTCATAAAGATTAAAATAAATTATTTATAAATTAAATTAAAAATTTAAATATTTAAAACGATTAAATAAAAAATTTCAAAACAACTAGCACAGTGCCAGGCACATAAGTGCAGAGTAAATGCTAGGTGTTCATTGCTTTTGTTTGTTTTTGAAAGGAAACGCTAGTAGAAAAACTTTTAAAACACAGATGGGAGTATCTGTGGCTCTTCCTCAAATACTGTGCTCTCCTCTTTCTATACCTTTCAAAATCACCTTGATATCAGGTTGTGCTCAGAGAATGCAAGCCTTTCTTACAATCTCCATTTCTACCTCACAAGTCTTCATTCAAACAAAACAGCAGCAGGGGGGGAAAAAGAAAAGAAAGAGAAAACATCCCCTCTCCTCTTCAATGCTTTGTTTCTTTTTTCTAAGCATGTGACAGTTTGATGTAGAATAGTGACATTGTTTCCTAGAAATAAAATTCTCAAAATTAACAAAGAGGTATTAAAAATATATCCAAATTTACTCCATTTTGAGTTAGAAGAACTCACATTTGGAAAAGTATCATGGTGCATGTTTCATTTCCAGGACTGACATTTGAAAGCAGTGCCTGGGGACCTTTGGCACAACATCCAGCACAGGGTAATTTTAAGTAACAGTGCTATATGAATGAACTAATATTTTCCTTTATCTAAGCAGCAATTAAATCTATTAACCATACTTAGTAAATACTTTGCAAAGGGCCAACTGTATGCCAGGTACTGTTGCCTTGTACAGGGATCCAACAGTGAACAGGAAATACATGGCCTCTGTTCTCACCAAGTTTACAGCACAGTAGGGACAAGACAAATAAAAGGGCCTATATAATTCAGTATCACAAAGTGAAAAATCCAACAGAAGATATTAAATGGATGGATGGCAGCACACAGAAGGGGCAACAACTAATCCAGGATTGGCATCAGGGAAGTAGTCAGAAAAGAAGTGATAGATGTGACAGAGCCTGAAGAATGAATGAAGTTAGCCAAAGAAGTAGAGAAAGGGAAAGTAAAGGGCTTCAGGCAAATGTAAAAAAAAAAAAGAAAACTTAAGAAAGCATGCCACATTTGAGGAAGTTTGAGAAATTCATTAGAGTATGACTGAAGCTTAGCACATTTAAGGGACAGTAGGGGAGACTGGGAGATAGAAGAAGCATGGGTAGAGGGAGTGCTAAGAGCTGAGGGTGGATATGTTAGCAGGGACCAATTGACCATGACCTGGTCAAACGGACTTTGTAAACTGTATTTTAGACTAAAGGCAACTGAAGGCATTTAAGGACTTTAAGCAAGGAAGGAAAGGAATCAGCATTTAGAATAATTAATGTACCTGTGGCATGAAAAATGGATAGAGAAATAATTCAGTCTATTGAAATAAATAAGCGTAATTTATCTCTTCTTGTAACTTTAATCCTTCCTCCTCTAGTGGTACCTTACTATGGGCAATTAAAAATGTTTATCTCTCTCTCATTTAAAAAAACAACAAACCCACCCACTCCCTTAACAGAATATCACCCTGCAGTTACCATTCTATCTCTTAACTTATAGTACCTTTCTTGAAAGTGAACTGCATGACTTTCTCCAAATAACTCCAAATAACTCTGCATGGCTTATTCCTCACTTTCCTCAGAAATCTACTCTAATGTTACCCTAAAATGGGGCTCTCTGAGCACTTTACATAAAATAGCACCACCTTCCACACCTGTGGCATTCCCTACCCCTTATCATCAGACACTATGGACAAGGCACTACACTAAGTACCTGATGTGATTTCTATCATTAACAGTAATGATATGGATGAAGAAAGCGAGGCTTAAAAGCTAACTTGCCAAAGGTTACAACATTTGCTAAATGCTAAAGCCAGAACTCAGATTTAGGTAACTTTATGGCTGGCATCACAAAATTGAAGGAGGACAAAGACAACAGCTTCTATTTTACTTTCTCTTTGAAAAGAAGACAATGTCATCTGTTAAGAATAAGAGGAAGGTATGATACAGGAAATCTGAAGAGAATAAAGGATATCTAAAATAGCCCCATGAAAAATGGAAGAGAGAATGGATTAGGAAGTATTAAAGGACTACCAGGCAAAATTAAGGACATAGTTGAAATCAGAAAATATGGATTTACAAAGACAATGACCAGTGTCATTTTTCATCAGGACCAAAGATGAAGGGGCAAATAAAGCATATAGTGATTCTCAACACAGGAGGGCTGGGGTGAACAATTTTCTCCCCTTGGGACATTTAACAGTGTCTGGAAACAATTCTGTTTGTCACAATCTGCAGGAAAGGAGTTGCTACTGGCATCCAGTGGATAGAGGCTAGGATGCTGCTAAACATCCTATAATGCCAAGGACAGCACTCTACAACGAAGAATTATTTGGATCCAAAATGTCAATAGTGCTGATGCTGAGAAACCCTGACTGATTCAGGTTGGCAGATTTCCTAGGCACATCAATGGGAAAACAAAGAGACAAGAAAGTTAAAAGACACTGATCAGAGTTAAGGAGATAGACCATGAATGTGGGTAAGGCAAAAATTTAATATGTGAGAGGCCTGACAGACCAATGAAGGGGACAAAGTGGCCTCTGTGTTTGAAATGTTCAAATGGCTGACATGTCATCAATGAGTGATCACTCTTAGGACATTACTACATCCATCCACTTTGCAGTTTTCAACTAGAGTGACACAGAAGAAACTACCATTTACTGTGAAGTTGTATGAACCAATCAGGATGCCAGTATCATTCACATTTGTTATTTCATTTATTCCTCATGTAATACTTATAAGAAAGGTATATTATTCCAATTTCATAAATGAAGACATTTCGACACAGAGGTGAAAGTTAAGTGTATATGGTCATACAATGTGGATGACAGAGCTGGGATTCACTCCAGAATGAGTGAATCTCCAAATTCACTCTTTTTGAACCAAAACGTAGGAGCCATGACTTAACAAAAAAATGGGGTGGGAGAAGAGACTGGCCCATATGTTTACAGACATCTGTTTGCACACAAAGTACACATGGCCTCAGTACTTTATAGTCACAGCATAGATTTATGTATCCAAATACCTCTTTACTTCAAAGGAAGGCCCTCCTAATACGTGCCCTTATTTCAAACAAAGTGGTGATCCATCAGACCAGAAGACTTTATCGATGTGGAGCCTCCCTAGGACTGGGAAAATAGCATTTGTAAATATTTTTAAAATATCAATGTTCTAAAGCTACTTTCTTAGATTAAGACCAATGTGGGAAATAAATATGGTGCTTCTTTTTCTTAGGTAAAATATAAAACATACATTAAAGAAAAAGAAAAAGCAACAAGGTTTTCCAAATATTTCTTGAAAAACCAGTAAGCCCAGGTTCTTTTCAAAATGAGTTGAAAATGAATGCTTAAAAAAAAAAAAAAAAAAATCCTGTACTATATTTACAGATAACACTACGGACACTACAGTAGGGACATGTTCTCAGCACTGATTGTATCTACTTAATTGAAAAGACAGCAATAAAGAGAAAATAAAAATAGTGTTTTATACAACTTATATACGAGTAAGCTGAGATTAACACTATCCTTCCCATTATCTGGCAACTGAAGATATATTATCGTATGGCATAAAATAGTCTAACTTTGCTAAGGGAAGTTGATAATGTGCAGGGGGTGTTTGAAGGGAGCTTAAGAGTGTTGGTAATGTGCTTTTCTTATTCTGGGTGCTGTTTACATGAGTGTGTTCAGTTTTTAAAAATTCACTGAGATATATCCTTATCACAGTCATGTGTCACATGACATTTTTTGGTCAATGACAGATGGCATATACGAAGATCGTCCCATAAGATTATACTGGAGGTGAAAAATTCCTATTACCTCATGATGTCGTAGCTGGCATTACATCCTAGCACAACACATTACTCATATGTTTGTGGTGATGCGGGGTAAACAAACCTACTGTGTTGCTAGTCATTTAAAAAGTAAAAAATGTGGCCAGGCGCAGTGGCTCACGCTTGTAATCCCAGCACTTCAGGAGGCTGAGGCAGGCAGATCACTTGAGGTCAGGAGTTTCAGACCTGCCTGGCCAACATGGCTAAACTCCGTCTCTACTAAAAGTAAAAAAATTAGCTGGGCGTGGTGGTGGGCACCTGTAATCACAGCTACTCAGGAGGCTAAGACAGGAGAATCATTTGAACCCGGGAGGCAGAGGTTGCAGTGAGCCGAGATGACACTACTGCACTCCAGCCTGGGCAACAAGAGTGAGATTCTGTCTCAAAAAACATAAAAATAAAAAATGTGAGTATAAGCTACAGCAGCAGGAGTCATGGCAGGGCAAGTGTTTACAAAGCTTCTTCCACTCTTTCACCGAGTACTGGCTGAAAGGAGTGGAGCTGAAACTGTAACTAAAGGACGCATTATGCTTTCAGAAAAATCTCAAGGAAAAGTACTTCAAGCAAGAGAAGTAACTGTTGGATGGGGGTCTAAAAGGTATGAGTGGAGAGATTCAACACTAGGATTACAGGCATCACTATCACACCTAGCTAATTTTTGTATTTTTAATAGAGACAGGATTTCACCATATTGGTCAGGCTGGTCTTGAACTTCTAACCTCAAGTGATCTACCCATCTCGGCCTCCCAAAGTGTTGGGATTGTAGGCATGAGCCACCGGGCCTGGCCCACTTTTCCACGTTCTATACCAGGGGTCCCCAACCCCCGGACCATGAACCAGTACCAGTCCATGACTTGTTAGGAACCAGGCTGCACAGCAGGAGGTAAGCTGCCTGTGAGGGGGCATTACCCAGCCTGAGCTCTGCCTCCTGTCAAATCAGCAGCCGCATTAGATTCTCATAGGAGGACAAACCCTACTGTGAACTGAGCATGCAAAGGGTCTAGGTTACGTGCTCCTTATGAGAATCTAATGCCTGATGATCTGGAGTGGAACAGTTTCATCCCAAAACTATTCACCTACCCCAGTCCCTGGAAAAATTGTCTTCCATGAAACTGGCCCCTGGTGTCAAAAAGGCTGGGGACCACTGTTCTACACCTCAGATGTACAAGCTGTCTCCAACCTGAGCCTTGCACATGCTGCTTCCTTTATGGGAATGTACTTTCCCAGGCTCTTGACCTACCGGGCTCATTCTCAATTTTTAGGCCTCAGCTAAACTGCCGCGTCTTCATAAAGCCCTTCATGGACACCCTCACAGAAAGTGACTCCTCAGTTATTCTTTATTTCTTGTCCCTCTATTTATTTCCTTCACAGCACTTAGCACAATCTGTAATTAATTATTTTTTGAGACAGTCTCGCTCTGTTGCCAGGCTGGAGTGCAGTGGCACAATCTTGGCTCCCTGCAACTCTGCCTCCTGGGTTCAAGTGATTCTTCTGCCTCAGCCTGACAAGTAGCTGGGACTACAGGTACGCACCACCACGCGCCCAGCTAATTTTTGTATTTTTAATAGAGATGTGGTTTCACCATGTTGTTCAGGCTGATCTCAATCTCTTGACCTCATGATCCACCCACCTCAGCTTCCCAAAGTGCTGGGATTACAGGTGTGAGCCACCATGCCCGGCCTAATTATTTATTTGCTTGCTTATCATCTGTCTTGTTCACAAGAGTGAATGAAAGCTTCTTGAGGGCAGGGACTCAAGAAGGGCAGAGACTTTGTTTTCTTTAATCACCAACTTCCAATATAAGCATTCAATAAACATCTGTTGAATGCATGAATAAATAAAAGAGGCATTAATAACAATAGTGATGACAAAAATAACAGTTAACATTTACTGAGCAGTTACCATGTACCAGGCACACTAATGAGCAATCTATAGGTAGATCACTTAATCCATGCAACAACTCTATGCGCTAAGTACTAGTTTACTAACCTTAGAAATAAGCAAACTGAGATGACAAATTGTTGTCTCTTGCCCTGTGGTCACACAATTTAGTGTGTGGGCAAGACAATCAAGGTAGTCTCTTCAAGGTGGCCTAAACGTTAGCAAAGAATGAAGATGGCAGATGGAGAAAACAGAGATAGTTATTTTCCTTAACTTTTCTGCTTCCAACTTTTCTATTACCTTCTTCATCTCATTTTACTACTATAACTTTTCTTTTTATCACCCCCCTCTCCCAATTATTTTTAACTACTGACTCTTTTCTCCTTGCCACTTTATCTGATTCAAAATAATTTCATGGGGTATTTTAATATTTACATGCAATATTTTAATATAAAACAATTAGTATTCAATAAGATATTACATAAAGACCCACAATTTTATTTTATAGTAAGATGGAATCTGCACCAATAACTCTTGATCCCCCTTCCTTTCTTGCATAGTGACTCGCGTAAAGCAGTCAGCTTACTTATGGACTGTTTTAAATAAAAAGAAAATGAAGAAAAGGAAAATCTTCCTCCTCTTTCCTTTCTATCTCCTAAGAAGGTAGATAAGAGTATAAAATACTACCCAAGCCTATCTTTAAAAGCCCTTCTTTATTGTGTCTGAAAATCTGCTTTGGAGTATGAAATTTTAATTATGCCTTGGTATTGCTCAATTTCATACTGTTACAACACAATCCCTCCTAGTTCTTCCCATAACAGCTTATAGCTACAACCCCCCTCCAGGGAAAAAGCAGGTTTGGGCTCCTCACTCTTTCCAGACAAACAAGGCAACTTTCAGAGAGCTTTCTAAGCAGTTGAATCAGATAGCTGCTACAACACTTTTAGTGGAGTCCCAAGAGGAAATTCTCTTGCCAACTTCAGAAACAGCTATTTGTCAGCACAAAAGAGAATGTATTCTAAACTAAAAGGGGCAGAGCGAGGGGAATGCAACCTAGCAGAAATTCCTTTTCCTTACAGAGAAACTTTTCCTTTAAACCCTTTAAACAATGTATAGAGTAAATTATAACTTTTTCTTTCTTCTTTCTCTCTCTCTCTCGAGACAGGGTCTCACTTTGTCACCCAGGAGGGAAGTAAAGCGTGATCTCGGCTCACTCCACCCTCGACCTCCTGGGCTCAAGTGATCCTCCTACCTCAGCCCTGGAAGTAGCTGAGACTACAGGTCCATGCTACCACGCCCGGATAATTTTTTGTATTTTTTGTAGAGACAGGGTTTCACCATGTTGCCCAAGCTGGCCATTTTTCTTTCAAAGTTAAGCTGAAACTCCAAATAAAAAGATTCCTTCTGATATGAACAAAGTTTGATGAAATTAATCATGGGAACAAAAACTTTAATCTACAATAAACATTTAAAAGATTATAAAGAAATGGCCGGCCGGGCGCGGTGGCTCAAGCCTGTAATCCCAGCACTTTGGGAGGCCGAGATGGGCGGATCACGAGGTCAGGAGATCGAGACCATCCTGGCGAACACAGTGAAACCCCGTCTCTACTAAGAAATACAAAAAAAATAGCCGGGCGAGATGGCGGGCGCCTGTAGTCCCAGCTACTCGGGAGGCTGAGGCCGGAGAATGGCGTGAACCCGGGAGGCGGAGCTTGCAGTGAGCTGAGATCCGGCCACTGCACTCCAGCCTGGGTTACAGAGCGAGACTCAGTCTCAAAAAAAAAAAAAAAAAAAAAAAAGAAATGGCCAGGTGCGGTGACTCACACCTGTAATCCCAGCACTTTGGGAGGCTGAGGCTGGTGGATCACTTGAGGTCAGGGGTTCAAGACCAGCCTGGCCAACATGACAAAACCCTGTCTCTAATAAAAACACAAAAATTAGCGGGGCGTGGTGGCGTGGGCCTGTAGTCCCAGCTACTCAGGAACCTGAGGCACGAGAATCACCTGAACCCAGGAGACAGAGGTGGCAGTAAGCCGAGATTGTGAACACTGCACTCCAGCCTGGCTGACAGAGTGAGACTCTGTCTGAAAACAATGTACAGTACAATACAATACAATACAATACAATACAATAAAATAAAAACACAAGATTATTTTTAAAAAGCACACTAATAAATAAAAATAATCACTAAAAATACAAGAAAAAGGGAAAAGAAAACAAATTATACTTTTTAATATGCCAATCTCAAAGTGGCAAGTTCAAAGTGTGGATGCAGGTCAAAGCAACTGAACATAATTCAGACAAATAACCCACTATAGTTTTGTCTGAATAACCCCAACATGAACTTAAAAGTCTTCACTCTTAGCTGTGAGATACTAACTAAAATACAAGTCTAGGTAACTGTCACATGTATCTTCAAGGTAAGTGTCAGGTGAAAGTGTTAGCTTAAGGGGGAGAAATAGAAGGATAATTTTCAATTGCCTGCATTTCTTTATTTCTTTCCATTTCTCTCCTTTATGTTAACCTTTCCATTATCATCTTTTTTCAACACCATTCAAAATTCAAGCAAAATCTCCGAGTACGGAGACTTAACAAAATAATGTATTTATAGTAGAAAGATACTCTTAAAATCTAAATCAACATATATGTAAGAATCACAGGCTATTTTTAAATAGATGGGAACAAAACTCCTGTTTTTTGTTTGTTTGTTTTGAGACAGAGTTTCACTCTTGTTGCCCAGGCTGGAGTGCAGTGGCATATCTAGGCTCACTGCAACCTCTGACTGCTTGGTTCAAGCGACTCTCCTGCCTCCGCCTCATGACTCCTGCCTCCGCCTCATGACTCCTGCCTCCGCCTCAAGAGTAGCTGTGATTATAGGCGTCAGCCACCACGCCCTGCTAATTTTAATAGAGACGGAGTTTCGCCATGTTGGCCAGGCTGGTCTCAAACTTCCGACCTCAGGTGAATCACCTGACTTGGCCTCCCAAAGTGCTGGGATTACAGGCGTGAGCCACTGCCCCCAGCCTAATTCAAATTTTTATAATAAAAATTTTAAATCTGTTAATTACAGGTGTGAGCCACCACACCCGGCTAACTCCTAATTTTTGAAAGTACATATCATTAAATAATAAATTCAACAGCACCTTAAACAGAAGCATAAATGTTCTCTTTTTGAACATAATTTAGGGACCAGCCATTTTCACAGACCAGATGAGTGGCCACTTTACAAATGGAGGTAATAAACTCATATAAAGTTAGAAAAGAACTGGGAAAATAACAAAGCTCTCAAATAACTCTAAGGATGTTTTCTTTCCAATCCAGATCTCTGATCACATTTTTAAAAAGAAGGAAAAAAAAAAAAAGAGAGAGAAATCATGGAGTCTTTTCTTCCTGTACCTGGCAGGAATTAGGGTATATGATTTCTATGTAGCCCAACTCAGAATACTTTTCAAAGTTTAGCAAGTTGGGCCTGGTGGCTCATGCCTGTAATCCCAGCACTTTGAAGGGCCAACATGGGCGGATCACCTGGGGTTGGGAGTTCAAGACCAGCCTGACCAACACGGAGAAACCCCGTTTCTACTAAAAATACAAAAGTTAGCCGGGCAAGATACTTGGGAGGCTGAGGCAGGACAATCACTTGAACCCAGAAGGTGGAGGTTGTGGTGAGCTGAGACTGTGCCACTGCACTCCAGCCTGGGCAACAAAAATGAAACCCCATCTCAAAAAAAAAAAAAAGTTTGAAAAAGTTATTAATCTATAGCAAAGAGTTATAAAGTTTCATTATTAAGTAAGTTCCTAGGTTCAAAAAGTGCTACAAATAATTTAAGTTAAAAATGTCATCACATTCTGTATATTAGAAAGCAAAGATATTTAAATTAACTTCTTTTTATATTATGGGAAGAAATTAGAACGTGGTAATAAATAAGTAAAAAACTTTATTTTTAAGATTTCACTAGCCTATCATGAGTAAAAGTTTTAAATTGTCATAACCTCCTTTGATTGTGATTTGGCAGTATCCATAAGAAAAATTTAATGCAGATGTACTCTTTAAGCAATTTCCCTTTTAGAAATCTTGTCCTATCAAAAGACATGGACAGATGCACAAAAGTACACACATAGTAATATTCCTTGCAGTATTGTTATTATTACCAACAGAGAAAAACCTAAAGAGAATCAAAATGTACGCTAACAAATATCATAAATTTATTGATGAGGAAACTGAGGCTCACACTGGTCAGGTCTCTAGTACAGAGACAAAGGCATACCACAGTATGATCTGAATAGGCTCCTCTCAAAAGTACCTTCACCTTATTCCTCAAAGCTGAGGTCAAGTACCTTGAGGAAGCCCTCCTCGATGCCCCACTTCCCTCTGTATGTTAAAAGACTCTCCTATAAGCTTCCATACCAAAAGTCAAACAATTAAGTATTTATAATGCTGTACTTTAATTAACAAAGACAGGGACTATGTTTTACATCTGTTCCTCCAAGTGCTAAGCACAGTGTTAGTGCATTTTTTTTTTTTTAACTTATTTCTTCATTGAAAAGCTGAGCAACAATGCATGCCTCGGGCACACAGAATGTGGTCTCTACATACCATTTCTCACTCAAAGGAACCAATGTTCTTTGTGAAAATGGTTGATTCCAGGTCTGGGTCAGGACATTTATGAGATAATCCTGCGATTCTCTCAAAAAAAAAAGGAAGCTAGTAAAGACTGTTAAGGTAATGCCAAGAGGATATAGGAGCCAATCTGGAGACTTTCACTAGCCAATGTGAGTATCAATAAGGAGACTAATGAACTGAAATATCAAATATTTTTTAAACCCATGAATTCATAAAAAAAAAAAAGACTAAAAATAATTCATTCATCAACTTTGAAAGACTCTAAGGAAATAGTGTATTAGTTTGAAAAATGATAGGCCGCAAGTGGTGGCTCACACCTGTAATCCCAGCGTTTGAAAAATGATAGGCTGCAAGTGGTGGCTCACGCCTGTAATCCCAGCACTCTGGAAAGTCGAGGCGGGCGGATCACCTGAGGTCAGAAGTTCGAGACCAGCCTGGCCAATAAGGCACAACCCTGTCTCTACTAAAAATACAAAAATTAGTGGGGTGTGGTGGCGGGCGCCTGTAATCCCAGCTACTTGGGAGGCTGAGGCAGGTGGGAGGCGGAGGTTGCAATGGGCCAAGATTGTGCCACTGCAGTCCAGCCTCAAAGAAAAAAAAAAAAAACTCCTATCTCGGAAAAAAAAAAATTGATAAAAGGAAAGAATGAAGCATTTATCCTTCCTTTACTATTTAAAGTATACCTCAGGGTAACAAAGAGTGAGCAGAGGAAAATCTCTCTATTTTAAAATATTTTAGAAATTAAACAGAGAAGAAATTATATTTTTTTAAAAAAGGATATCAATTATCTTCTAGCCCTTAATGGATCTAACCAATGACCACCAATTGCTACTAACAGACATTATGTCCCTCTGATGGATATACAGAATATCACTTATGAGGCAATTGTGCAAAAAAAAAAAAAAAAAACCTCAAACGTGAATCTGATAAAGCCTCTAAATGCAACTACTGATTTGTAGGAAACATAGGAAAAGAAGAACATGTTAAATGACACCACAAGTATGTAATCAGCAAAATCAAGACTGAGGAAAACTACAGGATAACTTATTTTTTTCAACCAAAAAAGTACAAGAAAATAAGAGAAAGAAAAGAGAGGACAGAGAAGGGGGAAAAGAGAGAAGAAACTTTAGAAACTTAAAAAATTTGAGACCAGCATACTATGCAGACTTGACTTTGATCTCAACTCAAGCAAACTGTTTTTAAAAAGAGAAAAAAAATAATAAGATAATTGGGGAAATATAAAAACTACCTAGGGGTAGCTCTCCTCTTCCAAGTCATCCCCCACAATAACACACATAATATGATCTCTGCCTTGTCCCCACTCTCTTCTTCTTCCAAAGGTCTCTGGTTTATTTCTAAATACTTGCAGACTGTGGGATAGTCCCTTGAATTCAGAGACATGGAGCTCCACTAACCTTACTCCATGCCACTTGAGTCTTCTTCAGCTTTCCTCCATAAGTTTCATTATTTCTTCCAAGCTGTGATAGCCTCAACTTCTGTCCCAAATCATTTGTGTCTCCTTCTACAAATAAAGACTATATATGACCCCACCTAATGCCACGTGATTTTCAGTGCCTACCTATAGTCAGTTTACATTTCCCTGCTCAATTCTTAGGTTTGGCCATATCACTTGCCTAGACCAGTGAAATGTGACCAGAAACGTGACATATGCCAGTTCTGAGCAAAGGCTTTAAATGCATGTTTCCACTAGTTCTGTTGCTGTTTCCTTTGGTTATAATAAGAACTAGAGGTCCCAAATAAGGGTGTCTCTTTAGTCTGAATACTGGATGTAAAGAGAGGTAAGGCAGAGCCCCAGTCGATTATAACATGTAACATATGAAAGAAACAAACCTTTGTCATTGTACATGTTATCCGAACATGTTAGTGCAGCATAACCTGGCAAAAATACATGAGGATCAAAAGGGAATAAGAGAAATGTTATATTATTCACAGAAGATTTTTCCCAAAAGTAGCACCCAACTTCTTTTCCTTTAGAACTTGATTAATCTTAGTTTAGTAAAAAAAAAAAAAAAAGAAATGAAAACATATGGCTACAAATATCTGTACATGTATGTTCATAGCAGCATTATTCATAACAGCCAAAAAGTGGAAACAACCCAAATATCCATCAACTGATATAAAATATATATGTATACAATGGACTATTATTCAGTAGTAAAATGAAGTACCAATAAATGCTACAACTTTTTGCAATGTGAAAGAAGCCAGTCACAAAATACGACATATTATATGATTCCATTTGTATGAAATGTCCAGAACAGGCAAATCTATAGAGACAGAAAGGATATTAGTGTTTGCCTCGGCTGGATGGGCTGAAGGAAATGGGAAGTGACTGCTAAAAGACAGTTTCTTTTAGGGATGATGAAGAATTTCAACTTGTGGTAATGGTTGCACAGCTCTGTGAACATGCTAAAAACCATAGAGCTGTGTACTTTAATTGGGTGAATTACATGGTATGTGAATTATGCCTCAATAAAGCTATTATTTAAAAGTCTATGAATGAATGTTTTAGAAAGTTAAGAAAACTGTAAAGGAAGTAACAAGTCAATTTTCTGACCTAAAGTTGTTCAAGCTTTCTTTGCAAACTGGAAGTAACAACCTCCCTAAAAAGCCCTAAGTACCTGGGAAAGAGGAGGCAAGTAGCAGACTTTAGAGAAAACATCAGAATAAAAGCTCAGATAAATTTTGCTTGAAAACAGATTCCAAACATAACTTTCAGATGATGTGGAATAAAAAACCAAATCCTTCAGAAAACAAAGAAAAGATAATGCAAAAAACCTTTGATAAATGTCAAAGCAACCAATCACTATGAGTTGTGCTGTAAAGTTATACTTCATCGTGGAGAGATGAAGGAGATACCTATCAAAGAGTGATATGGTCTCTATAATAAAAGTATCATGAGCATATACTACAGCAATGAAATCAAGAGTCAGATACGGACAGTTTTTCCTCAATAAGTAAATAACACGACTAAAAAATAGCAAGTCACTAATCTAATGAAAACAGAGAATGAAGACCAAAGGGCAGTAGGTTTGAGGATGAGAGCAAATCATGTAGTCTGCATAAGAAGATGAATTATCAACATGCTGTACAGTCGTAAAAGTGACCATTCTTCTGCCTTTAATATTCTATTCTCATCAGCAAGAAACAAGGGGCTTCAGATAAGCTTTACATATTTGAAAACAATCCCTTATGTGATTACTATTAAAATTCATTTTCTTTTTGCCACTAGTGAAAAAAAGCTTCTACTTTCACATTTTCCACTTCCAAAACATGTAACGTTTTTTAACCTTCCTGAAGAATGTAAATTATATTTGTCTTTCCTTAATTAAACTATGTCATCACTTTAAATATCATTACTATACAGCAAGGCCCTCAGGAGTTAATGAGGTAAAAGTGTGGGACTCCAACCCTACACCCCCTACCAAAAAACCTGGAAAATGTAGTGCCAAATTATGAAACCTGAATAAAAACAGACGAAAAAGAGATATATTACTCTAGTTTTCTAAGACTCCTATTATTTTTGTTTGTTTGTTTTATTGTGGTAGGACCACTTAAAACAAGATATACCTTCTTAACAAATATGTTTAAGTATACAATACAGTGTTATTGTTAACTAACTATAGCACAGTGTTACACAGATCTCTAGAACTTGTTTATCTTGCATAACTGAATCTTTATGTCCATTGAGCAACAACTCTCCGAAATTCTACCCCCCATGAGCCCCTGGGAACTACAATTCTACCCTCTGCTACTATGACTTTGACTATTGTAGATTCTTCTTATCAGTAAAATCATGCAGTATTTGACCTTGTAATTGGTTTATTTCACTGACACAATGTCCTCAAAGTTCATCCATGTTGCCATACATAGTAGGACTTCCTTCTTTTTCTAAGCCTAAATAATACTCCATTGTATGTATATACCATATTTCCTTTATTCATCAATGGACATTTAGGTTGATTCCACATCTTGGTTATTCTGAATAGTGCCGCAATGAACACAGGAGTGCTAACGTCTCTTCAAGATGCTGATTTCAATTCTTTTGGATAAATACTCAGAAGCAGGATTGCTGAATCATATGGTGGTTCTCTTTTAAATTCTCTGAGGAACCTTCATACTATTTTCCATAGCAGCTGCACCGTTTTGCATTCCCAACACCAGTAGGTAGACAAGGGTTCCGATTTCTCCACATTCTCACACTTATTTTCTTTTTTGATAATAGCTGTTAGTCTGGCTTTGCCTTTGGTGACCTGCCTTTAGTGGATGCACTAAAAAGTAGACAACAAAACTTCTAAACTTGTGTAAAATGTATAGGCAAGACTGATTAGAGACCAATATACTAATGTAGGTCATGGCCTTCATGTCAAGTGAAAAAAAATCAAAGATACATTGGAAAAACAACAGTTTAGAGAATACTGAAGGGCATCCTTTCAGCCACGTCTGAAAGGCTATACACCCCAATATTAAGAAAAAAAGAAAAATCAAACAATTAAAACACGAATTCAGAATTGAATCTCATTACCTCAAGCCCTGTTCATTAAGGATTTATAAATTCAAATGTCTGAACTTTATTTTATGCAAATATTTAAAAAGCAAATTTATAAACATACACAATATCAAAGGAGATGTTAAAATATTTCATAAGAAAATCATTATTGAATAAATCCTCTTGTTATAGGTGAAGCTATGTGCTTTAAAATGCTTTACACGATATTTACAAATCATTTTTACCTATTATAATACTACTGCCTCAAAAAACTAACACTTAGTAGTCTACTTTGTACCTAAACATATTCATATTAGGTAGATCAGCTTTGAATTAGTCATATTTTAAGGTCTTACTAGGGGTAAATGTAATTAACCCACTGAGAGGCCTGGCATATAGTTCATGTGTTATTTGGAACTGTCCATAATAAATACATGTTTAACTGTAGGGCCAGGCATGGTGGCTCACGCCTGTAATCCTAGCACTTTGGGAGGCTGAGGTGGGTGGATCACTTGAGGTCAGGAGTTCGAGACCAGCCTGGCCAACATGGCAAAACCCTGTCTCTACTAAAAATACAAAAATTAGCCAAGCGTTATGGCACATGCCTGTAATCCCAGCTATTCAAGAGGCAGAGGCAGGAGAATCGCTTGAACCCGGGAGGCAGAGATTGCAGTGAGCTGAGATTGGGCCACTACACTCCAGCCTGGACAACAGAGCAAGACTCTGTCTTGATGGATAGATGGATGGATGGATGGATGGATGGATGGATGCATGGATGGATGGATGGGTGGATAGATAAATGTATGTTTAACTATAGAAGGTAGCTTGGTTAAAAAACAAAAACAACATAAAACAGTTAAGATAATGCATTTTTCAAATAATATGCTTTTCCTCTGTATTACTTTAAAATTGTAACACATATGAACTATTACATTTATATAAGATAGACTTCATAATTCCCATTTTATGGATGAGGACACAGATACAAAAACTGAGTAAAGTGCCCAAGATTCCCAGTCCTTAAGAGGTAGGATCACAGCTTGAACCCAGGTCTCTGGCTCTTGAACCTGCCAGACACTGTAGCTGCATCAGGACACATGAATGTCCATATTATCAGCTCATTTTGGTGCCATTTTATTCAATGCTCTGAATAGAGTTTATAATACTTTAGTTACATGAATTTTAAAGGCATGGAATTTCACAGTCATGTAAATTTTACACGAGCTACAAAGGTGTTGAAGACAAAGTGATTCATTGAAAAAGACTGTGAAAAAGATACTGATGTTAATTGTGCTTTTATTTCACAGTTAAAAACTTCATTGCTAATTGTGTCACATTTTTCAGCCCTTTCCCCCACACTTTTCAAAGGTACTAAATCTATTATCCTGTTCACATTTTTAAAAATTGTTTTAGTAATAATAATACTGGCCAGGCACGGTGGCTCATACCTGTAATCCTAGCACTTTGGGAGGCCGAGGTGGGTGGATCACGAGGTCAGGAAATCGAGACCATCCTGGCTAACACGGTGAAACCCCCGTCTCTACTAAAAATACAAAAATTAGCCAGACGTGTTGGCGGGTGCCTGTAGTCCCAGCTACTTGGGAGGCTGAAGCAGGAGAGTGATGTGAACCCAGGAGGCGGTGTTTGCAGTGAGCCAAGATGGCGCCACTGCACTCCAGCCTGGGCGACAGAGCAAGACTCTGTCTCAAAAAAAAAAAAAAAAAAAAAGACTACTCCTACTGTTTCTGCCACATGATTGCTTTATTAATTCTCCAACAAAATCATCACCTGCGAACAAACCGATAATGGTCCTAAGAAAGAAAAACGAGAGAAGAAAGGAGGCAGGGACAGGGTAAAGACTTCATTTTGGTATTTAAAATACAGCCTAATTTATCATTTTTCTAAAGGTATTAAATAAGACTGATAACTTCTAAGGGAAATATTTTCCTTCCTGTGTTGAAATAATATGCCAAATGGCTACCAAGGAAATATACTTATTTAGGTACATTCATTTATATATCGATTCCTATTGTGAAACATGTTGTAAGAAAATGGAATGCATGAGAGACAATTAAGGTCAGAATCAGTTTTACAAATTTTGCCAGTCTGCAGATTTCACCTTTTCTATCTCCTTTCTCCCAAGTAAGGTAACCCCTAAAACATCACCAGAAGCTGTACATCAGTAACCTACTTACTACTGAAGTTAAAGCCTGTTTGTGCTCACTGAAACTAGAACAGCTGTTTTTTGTATAGAATGGAAGCTTTAAAAACCTGCCAGCAGCCAGACACAGTGGCTCACGCCTATAATCCAAGCACTCTGGGAGGCCGAGGCAGGTGGATCAAGAGGTCAGGAGTTCGAGACCAGCCTGACCAACATAGTGAACCCCAGTCTCTACTAAAAACACAAAAATTAGCCGGGAGTGGTGGCGGGCGCCTATAGTCCCAGCTACTCAGGAGGCTGAGGCAGGAGAATGGTGTGAACCCGGGAGGCGGAGGTTGCAGCGAGCCAAGTTGTACCACTGCACTCCAGCCTGGGCGACAGAGCAAGACTCCGTCTCAACAACAACAACAAAAAACCTGCCAGCTCTTTAATTCTCCTTCCACCCACAACTGCCAATATAGTATATTCGTTGTTCAACTCTATATTTTTAAGAGTTAAAGGAAAGGGGATCTTTTTATTTATTTATTTATTTATTTTTGATACAGGGTCTCACTCTAACTTGGAATCAATTCTTATGGATAAAAAGATCAAACTTTGAACCCAAAGTCTACAAGACTATTTGAGAAACATGAGTTGCACAGCTGTAGATAACAGCAATAAAAACAGAATAATGGATAACAATTACTGAGTACATACTACATAACACCCAATATGCCAAGTGTTTCAAATGATCTTCAAAATAACCCCTGGAAGTAGATACTATTATTATCCCCATTTTGCAGATGGGGAAACTGAGTCTTAAAGCTAAATGATCCATGCAAAAAAGCTTAGCTCTTAAGTGACAAAGAAAGATTTGAAGACAAAGGGCCTGAGAAATATGCTTAGGCCTTTAATGGCCAAGTTCCAAAAGCTCTCAACCTAAAGGCCACAGGCCATTTTTAATACTTTCAAAATCTAAATGAAACAATCATTTAAATGTGAAATTCCCTAACTAAAATTGTAGGTTTTTAGGGGTTTTTTGGGGGGCTTTTAGTTCATCTTACGTCAATTCAGGACAGATACTATATGCTGCCCTAACTATAATCTTTTGCTAAAAACTGGAAGGTAAATTGTTAATGATTAAAGGTTTTGAGCAAAAACATTTTTGTAGTGTGAAATTCATAGTGGAAAAACAATGTAAGAGATCCTTTCTGTGAAAAGTTTGGGAGACAATGGACTAAATGACCTGCATGATCTATGATGGACCTAACATGTGAGTTTCTGCTAAAGGCTTCTATACCAGAAATGTGCCTGCCCCACCCTCACTCCTGTCCCTTATTCCCTCCCTCTGAATACCACACTCACAACAGACCAGCTGCTTTTTATTCTTATGGGCAAGCCTAAGAAACTGAGATTGGCTCTCACCAGCATGAGCTGAAAAAGCTAAAACTGACTCAATATTATTCTTTGCTGTGAATCCTGAGCAATTTTTTTTCCCATTTATCTGGTTTCTTCCCATTACTTTCAGATTCTCCTGGATACTTGTTGATTAATTTGCCTTTGACAATTGTTTTAGTTCTGCCCCTTCAACTCCTAACATCTCCTGGTGACTGCTTGGAGTATGATCATTGAGTATCCGTCCTAGCATCCTCCGGGATGTGGATCATTTTGATGGATTAAGAAGTATCCGACCACCAGGGTCCACATGCTTGTGTTTCATGGGCACTGTTTTCCCTATTCTGCTTCCTTGCTCATTCCACTTGAGCTGCTACAAGCCACACTCTGCCACGACACCCTTTAATTGATCACTCTGTTATGGCTGATTTTGGTTGAGGTATATTCCACAAAATGTTATGAGTGCCCTATGGACAAAAAATATAATATCATACCTAATGTATAAAGTCATTACTTGTTTCTGTACTTTTCTGGCTATAGACAACCACCCAAATTCCTAGAGGATGTTATATAGGAGATATATAGGTACTGAGACTACAACAATGAAACAGGGCAGACAACATTCCTGCTCTAAAAGAACTTACATTCTAATTGGAGGAGGAAACAGAAAACAAGAATAGCAGCCAGGGGTAAGTACAATGCAGAGAACTGCAACAGGATGACCCAGGAGTGATTAGGTGGTTAGGTGAGATTGGGTAACAAATGAAGGAGTCCACGGAATCTCAACAGCATTAAGAAGCCAATGCAGGTGAAACAGTTGCTCATTCTGAAACAGGGAACAGCAGAATCAACTACCCTAAGGCAAAAAGTAGGCTGACATGTTTACAGAAACAGAACAAAGGCCAATAAGACTGAAGTTTAGTGGGCCAGGAGGATAATGATAATAAGATGAATTTGGAAAGGCAAGCAGGGACCAGCTCACACAAGGCTTTGTGGGCAAACATGAAATTTAATCCAAGTGCAAGGAAAGCCACTGGAGGGAGTTTTAAGTAGTTCTCTCATTTGTGTACTAAAAAGGCCACACTGCTTGCTATGCAGATTGTAACAGGTCAATAACAGAAATAGGGGGCCAGACACAGAGGTGGCTCACACCTATAATCCCAGCACACTTGAGGCCAGGAGTTCAACACCAGCCTAGGCAACAAAACAAGACCCTGTCTCTACAAAAAAATAAAAATAAAATGTTAGCCGAGCTTGGTGGCACAAGCCTGCAGTCACAGTTACTCCAGAGGCTGAGACAGGGAGGATCACTTGAGCCCAGGAGTTTGAGGTGAGCTATGATCATACCACTGTACACCAACCAGCATGAGTGACATAGCAAGCTCTTATCTCCATTTCAAAAAGCTTCCTCAGGTGATTTTTAGCAAGGTATACATGTTCCTCCTTAGAACCAGACAAAACAAGGGAGGATGCTAAGTAACATAAAGGAATTTCACAGTAAGATGATTGGAAATTCAACGTTTTAGAGATGGACAAGTATTTTCAGGGTTTGAGCTGAATGGGATTGGAACTTTCATAGCAGAGCAGAAGTTCACAACTTTAGAGTCTGTAATAATGGCTCTGATTATTTAACCATATAGCTAATTATATATCTAATTATGGTAGCTTGTTTAAAAAATTACTGGGTCCTACCCAGAGATTCTGATTTAGTTGGTCTGGGGTAGGAACTGAGAATGTTTGTTCAAGAAGCATCACAGAAGATTTGAGCATAGGTTGTACAAACGATTTCAAGATAAATAGTGTAGAGTCACTTTTGAGAATGCAAAACAAACAGGGATGCAAATAGAGCTTTTAAACACATACTAGATAGCCCTCATCCCCGCCACAGTACCCACCCCCCGCAACACACACATAATCTGAAACAGGCCTGACATAAAGTCTTAGAGGTGCGATTCATAATCAAAGGCCTGACATCCATGAAAAGGCAAATGTGTACAATCTTTCCCCCTGCCAAAATTTAACTTAGTCTTTCTTCTCTCCAATAAGAACTTACTGGTATCCACACATTCTCAACAATACAGCAGTATCCTTCTATTTAATGGTTGCTAATTTGGCAGGTAAGAAAATTTTTATCTGGATTTCTTTAATAATCAGTGAGACCAAAAACACTTTCTTAGGGTGACATTCCAAAATTTATTAACATGTGAGTGTACTCAGTCTTCCTCCTCTACTCATTCTGCCCTTCCTAAAGAGGAAAGATTTGCTGCGACTAGGTTGATCAATATAATAAAGGAATAAAGAAGGAAATGTTGATGAGAAGACACCTTGTTGGCTGGGATTTAGGAAGAAAGCTTTAGAGTTTGACCAGTGAGAAGCTCCCGGGCAGCAGGAAGAAAGGAAAAGAGAAAAGGAACTTGTAAAAAATATTAATGTGGTTATGAATTAAGTTCCCTTTAATACACTCTTTGAAGACAAATGGAATTCCTTTTTAATTCCTTCTGGTTTTAAACTATGCTTCTTGAACAAGCCCCAGTTCTGAACTTGCACCAGGTACTTTTCTGGATTCGCTGGGATTACATCCAGGTCATTTTCCTGGCCACCTGGAAAAGCCTAGCTGCTTTTGTAAATTTTCTGTTGATATCCTTTGCACATTTTTTCTTCTGAGACTTATTTATTTTAATAAAATTTGTTTCTTAAGGCTGTTTTAGGGTCACAGCCAAACTGAGTGGAAAGTACAGAGTTCCCATTTACCGCCTGTCCCTACACAGACACAACCTCCCCCAATATCAACATCCCACACAAGAATGGTACATTTGTTACCATCAATGAACCTACAGTGACCCAATATTATCAACCAAAGTCCATAGTTATTAGGGTTCACTCTTGATGTTGTACATTCTACCATTCTTGACCTATGTATAATGACATGTATCCACTATTATAGTACTGTACATAATAGCTTCATTGCCCTAAAAATCTTGTTCTCTGACTATTCATCCCTCTCTCCCCTGTAACCCATAATAATGGCTAATCATTTTACAGTCTCCATAGTTTTTGCCTTTTCTAGATGTCACACAGTCACAATCGTACACTGTGCAGCCTTTTCAGGTTGGCTTCACTTACTAATATGAATTTCAGGTTCCTCCATGTCTCTTCATGGCCTAATAGCTCATTTTTTTCTAGTGCTAGCATTTCATTGTCTAAATGTACCTTAACTCATTTATCCATTTACCTACTAAAAGGCATCTTGGTTACTTCCAAGTTTTGGCGATTATGAATACAGCTGCTATAAACATTTGTGTGCAGGTTTTTGCGTGGACATGTTTCAATTCATTTGGAAAAATACTGAGAAGCATGATTGCTGGGTTAAATGGTTAAGAGTACGTTTAGTCTTGTTAGAAACTACCAAACCATCTTTAAAAGTGGCTGTGCTAGCCGGGTTCGACAGCTCATGCCTGTAATCCCAGCACTTTGGGAGGCTGAGGCGGGTGGATTACCGGAGGTCAGGGGATCGAGACCAGCCTGGCCAACATGGTGAAACCCCGTCTCTACTAAAAATACAAAAAATTAGCCAGGAGTGGTGGTAGATGCCTGGAATCCTAGCTACTCAGGAGGCTGAGGCAGGAGAATCACTGGAACCCGGAAGGTGGAGGTTGTAGTGTGCTGAGATCGCGCCACCGCACTCCTGCCTGGGTAACAGAGTAAGACTCTATCTCAAAAAAAAAAAAAAAAAAATTGGCCGTGCCACTTTGCATTCCCACCAGCAACAGATGAGTTCCTATTATTTCATATACTGCCCAGCATTTCGTGTCATCAGTGTTCTGAATTTTGGGCATTCTAATAGGTATATGGTGGTATCTCATTATTTTAATTTGCATTTTCCTGACAACATATGATGTGGTACATCTTTTCACATGTTTACTTTCCATCTACAAATCTTCTTTGGTGAGGTGTTTGTTAAGGTCTTTAGCTTATTTTTTAACCAGGTTGTTTATATTCTTACCATTGATGTTGAAGAATTATTTGTATATTTTCAGTAGTAGTCGTTTATCAAATATATCTTTTGCAAATATTTTCCTCCCAGCCTGTGGCTTGTCCTTTAATTCTCTTCAGTGTCTTTTGCAGAGAGAAAAAAAAAAAAATTAACTTTAATGAAATTTCAGCTTATCAAGTCTTACTAACGACTTTCTAGATACTACACCAAAGACACAATCTTGGATTGTACCCTGCCTGGTGTAAGGTCTGTGTCTTGATTGATTTCTTTTGCAGGTGAATGTCAGGTTATTCCAACATTATTTTTTGAAAATATTGTATTTTTTCCATTGTATTGCCTTTATTTCCCTGTCAACGATCATTTGACTACACTTACAAGGGTCTATATC
Organism: Papio anubis; assembly: GCF_008728515.1. NCBI lineage: Eukaryota > Metazoa > Chordata > Mammalia > Primates > Cercopithecidae > Papio > Papio anubis. The sequence goes on from NC_044986.1 coordinate 59,694,324, forward strand.
TGGGCTCTATTGTGTTCCACTGATCTATTTGTCTATTCTCTCACTAGTGCCATACTGCCTTAATAACTGCAGTCTTACAGTAAGTCTTTAACTTGGGCAGTGTCAATTCTCCAACTTTGTTCTTTTCCTTTAATACTGTGTTGACTGTTCTAGATCTTCTGCCTCTCCATATAAACTTTAGGATCAGTTTCTTGATAGCCACAAAGTAACTTGGTAGGATTTTGACTGGGATTGCATTGAATCTATACAACAAGTTGGGAAGAACTGACATTCTGATGATGATGTGTCTTCCTATCCATGAACACAAAATATTTCTACATTTATTTAGTTCTTCTGTTTTCTTTCATCAGTTTTGTAGGTTTCTTTACATAGATCTTGTATATATTTTGTTAGATTTATACCTACACATTTCATTCTGCGGGTTGCTAATGTAAATGTTTTTAATTTATTGTGTTTTTAATTTCAAATTCCACTTGTTCACTGCTGGCAATATAAGAAAGTGATAGTGGTTTATAAGTTCCAGAAGTAATTTTCTTGGTTCTTTTTAATTTTCTTCATAATCCTGTCATCTGTGAACAATGACAGTTTACTTCTTCCTTTTCAATCTATATACCTTTTATTTCCATTTTTTGTCTTATTGCATCAGCTAGGACAGAATGATGCTGAAAAGCAATGGTTAGAGGGGACATTCTTGCCTTGTGCTTAATCTTTGCCGGAAAGGTTCCAGTTTCTCAACATCAACTATGGTATTAGCTGTAGGGTTTTTGTAGATGTTCTTTATCAAGGTAAGAAAGTTCCTCTCTCTTCCTAATTTACTGAAAGCCTTCATAACGCATTAGTGTTGGATTTTATCAAATGCTTTTTCTGCATCTATTGATACAACCCTGTGATTTTCCTTCTTTAGCCTGTTAATGTGCTAGATTACACTAATTGATTATCCAATATTGAGCCAGCCTTGCATACCTGGGATAAATCCCACTTGGTTGTGGTATATAATTTTTCATGCATTTTTGGATCAAATTTGCTAATTTTACGGAGGATTTTTGCATCTGTTTGTAAGAGATGTTAGTATGTACTTTGCTTTTCTTGCAATATGTGTTTTTTGAATTAGGATAATGCTGGTCTCATAGAATGAATTAAGATGTATTTCCCCTACTTCTGTCTTCTGGAAAAGACTGTGAATAACTGGCATAACTTTTTCCTTAAATATTTGGTAGACTCACTAGTGAACCCATCTGGACCTGGCACTTTCTGTTTAGGAAGATTATTAATTGTAGATTCAGCTTCTTTGCTAAATACAGGCCTATTCTGATGGTCTATTTCTTCTTGTGTGACTTTTGGCAGACTGCACCTTTTAAATAACTGGTCCATTTCATCTAGGTCATGAAATTTATAAGCAGAGGGTCAGTCATAATATTCCTTTATTATCTTTTCAATATCAATGGGATCTGTAAAGATGCTGCTTTCATTTTTGATATTAGTAATTTGTATCCTTTCTTTTTAGCTGGTCTAGCTAAAGGATTATCTATTTTACTAATCTTATTAAAGAACCAGCTATTGACTTTATTGATTTTCATTTCATTGATTCCTGCTCTAACTTTTATTATATTTCTTTTCTTCTACTTACTTTGGATTTGATGTGTTCTTTTTCTGTTTCCTAATGTGGCACTTTAGATTACTGATTTTGGATCTTTTTTTTTTTTTTTTTTGAGACAGAGTCTTGCTCTGTCGCCCAGGCTAGAGTGCAGTGGCACAATCTCAGCTCACTGCAAGCTCCGCCTCCTGGGTTCACACCATTCTCCTGCCTCAGCCTCCCGAGTAGCTGGACTACAGGCACCCACCACCACGCTATTTTTTGTATTTTTAGTAGAGACAGGGTTTCACCGTGTTAGCCAGATGGTCTCGATCTCCTGACCTCATCATCCGCCCGCCTCAGCCTCCCAAAGTGCTGGGATTACAGCCGTGAACCACCGCGCCCAGCCGATTTTGGATCTTTCATCTTTTCTAATAAATGCATTCAATCCAATAAATTTCCCTCTAAGCTCTGGTTTCACTACATCTCACAAATTTTGATAAACTGTATTTTCATTTTGATTTATTTCAAAATATTTTTAAGTGTTCCTGATTTCTTCTTTGACCTATGTATTATTTAGAAGTTGTTTAATCGTCCACATATTTTGAGATTTTTCCAGTTATCTTTCAGTTACTGGTTTCTATTTAATTTTATTGTGCTCTGAGAGCAGATATGGCATGATTTCTAGTTTGTTAAGGTTTGTTTTATGGCCTAGAATGAAGTTTATCTTGGTGAATGTTCCATGTGAGCTTGAGAAGAATGTGTTATCTGCTGTTATTTGGTGAAGCAGTCTATAGATGTCAATTATACCCAGTTGATTGACAGTGCTATTAAGTTCAACTATGTCCTTATTGATTTTTTGTCTACTGGAGTTGTTTCTGATAGAGGAGTGTTAAAGTGTCCAATTATAATAGTACATTCATATATTTCTCATTGCAATTCTATCAGTTCTTGCCTCATATTCTGATGCTTTGCTGTTAGGCATATAGATATTAAGGACTGTTGTATGTTCTTGGATTACTTATCTCTTTGGCATTATGTCCTATTTATCCCTGATGATGTACAGTGCTCTGAAGTCTATTATTAATATAGCTATCCTCAGTTTATTTTGGTTAATGTTAGCATGATATATCTTTCTCCATTCCTTTACTTTGTGTCTTTTTTTTTTTTTTTTTTTTTTTTTTTTGAGACGGAGTCTCGCTCTGTCGCCCAGCCTGGAGTGCAGTGGCCGGATCTCGGCTCACTGCAAGCTCCGCCTCCCGGGTTTACGCCATTCTCCTGCCTCAGCCTCCCGAGTAGCTGGGACTACAGACGCTCGCCACCTCGCCCGGCTATTTTTTTGTATTTTTTTTTTTTACTAGAGACGGGGTTTCACCGGGTTAGCCAGGACGGTCTCGATCTCTTGACTTCGTGATCCGCCCGTCTCGGCCTCCCAAAGTGCTGGGATTACAGGCTTGAGCCACCGCGCCCGGCCTACTTTGTGTCTTTAAAGTGGGTTTCTAGTTGATAACATATAGTTGGGTCTTGCTTTTTAATTCACTCTACTAATCTCTGCCTGTTAATTGGTATATTTAGACCACAGATGTCTAAAGTGATTATTGATATAGTCTGGACTAACATCTATCATATTTGTTACAGGTTTCTGTGTGTGGACCCTGTTCTTTGTTCCTATTTCTGTCTTTTACACTTTTTCTGCCTTTTGTGGTTTTAACTGAACACGTTATATGATTTCATTTTCTCCCTTTTCTTGGCATATCAATTATACAGTTGACCCTTAAACAACATGGGTTTCAACTGCACAGGTCCTCTTATATGCACATTTCTTTTAACTAAATGAAGACAGATAATACAGTATTTATCTGGGCGCGGTGGCTCATGTCTGTAATCCCAGCACTTTGGGAGACCGAGGCTGGCGGATCACGAGGTCAGGAGTTCGAGACCAGCCTGGCCAACCTGCTGAAACCCCGTCTCTACTAAAAATACAAAAATTAGCCAGGCGCAGTGGCAGGCACCTGCAATCCCAGCTACTCCAGAGGCTGAGGCAGAATTGCTTGAACCAAGGAGGCGGAAAATGAAGTGAGCTGAGATTGCGCCACTGCAATCCAGCCTGGGTGACAGAGCAAGTCTCCGTCTCAAAAAAAAAAAAAATAATAACAACAGTATTTGTGGGATGTTAAGACTACATATATGTAGGATCAACATTCTGTATACACAAGTTCAACAGGGCCATCTGCATGACTTGAGTATGTGAGGATTTTGGTATACTCAAGGAGTCCTGGACCCAACTGCCCATGTATACAGAAGAATGCCTGTTCTCATCTTTCCCTTCCTTCCCCTTCCCCTTCTTCTTTTTCAATTTTTACTTCTCTCAGTGGTTTCCCTGGAGTTTGCAATAAACATTTACAACTCATCCAAGTCCACTTTCAAATAATGTTATACCACTTCATAAGCAGTCCAAGTACCTTATAATAACCAAATATTCCTAAATCCACTCTTTCATCTGTTGCATCATTGCCATCATTCATTTCACTTATACTTAAGTACATGTATAGATACACACACATACACAAACCCACAGAAGTATAATCGAATACATGGTCGCTATCATTATTTTAACAAACTGTTATCTGTTAGATCAATTATGAAAAAGGAATATAAAAGGTTTTAAGATTCAAGCTTCTGACCTATATTATTTTCCTTCTCTCTGAAGAACTTTTTCTTTTTTTTTTACATATTTCTTACAAATCAGATTTGCAATAAATTCCCTCAATTTTCGCTTTGAGTAAGTCTTTATTCTTCCTTCACTTTGGAAGGGTAACACAACATGGCAGGATATAAAGTTCTAGGTGGTAGGCTTCTTTCTCTCAACACTAAATATTTCACTCTATTCTCTTCTTGCTTGCATGATTTCTGAGAAGTTGGATGTAATTTTTATCTTTGCTTCTCTATAGGTAAGGTATTTTTCCTCTCCGGCTTCTTTCAAGATGGTTTCTTTATCTTTGATTTTCTGAAGTTTGAATATGGTGTGGCTAAGTGTAGATTTTCGGCACTTATCATCTTTGGTGTTCTCTGAGCTTCCTGGATCTGTAGTTTGATATCTGACACTCATTTGGGGGAATTCTGTTATTACTTAAAACATTGCTTCTGTTCCTTTCTTTTTTTCTGCTGCTTTTGTATTTCCTTATGTATATTTTGCACCTTTGGCAGTTGTCTCACAGTTCTTGGACATTCTGTTCTGAGGGAGTTTTTTCTCCATCATTTTTCTTCTTGCTTTTCAGTTTTGGAAGCTTCTTGTAATATCCTCAAGCTCAGAGATTTTTAAAAGTCCAGTATACTAATGAGCCCATCAATGAAATTCTTCATTTGTTACAATATTTTTCACTACAGTATTTTCTTTTTTATTCTTTCTTAAAATTTCCATCTCTCTGCTTACATTATCCATCTGTTCTTGCACATTGTCTACTTTTTCCATTAAAGCCTTCTGCATGCTAATCCTATATATTTTTTAATTCCTGGCCTAGAAATAAAGCCACATACCTACAGCCATCTAATCTTTGGCAAAGTCAACAAAAATAAGCAATGGGGAAAGGATTCCCTATTCAATAAATGGTGGGATAGCTCCCAAGCCATTTTTGCAGGAGAATGAAACTGGATGCCTACTTTTACCATGTACAAAAATTAACTCAAGATGGATTTAAGACTTCAACGTAAGACCTCAAACTATAAGAATCCTAGAAGAAAACCTAGGAAACACCACTCTGGGCATTGGCACCTTGGGAAAGACTCTATGACTAAGTCCTCAAAAGCAACCGCAACAAAAACAAAAATTGACAATTGAGATTTAATTAAACTAAAGAGCTTCTGTATAGCAGAAGAAACTATCAACTTAGAAAACAGATAACCTACAGAATGGGAGAAAGTATTCACAAACCATGTATCTGACAAAGGTCTCATATCCAGAATTGATAATGAACTTAAACAACTGAAGCAAAAAATACCCCCATTTAGGCCGGGTGCGGTGGCTCAGGTCTGTAATCCCAGCACTTTGGGAAGCCGAGGCAGGTGGATCACGAGGTCAGGAGATCGAGACCATCCTGGTTAACACAGAGAAACCCCATCTCTATTAAAAATATAAAAAAAATTAGCTGGGCATGGTAGCGGGAGACTGTAGTCCCAGCTACTCGGGAGGCTGAGGCAGGAGAATGGCGTGAACCCTGGAGGTGGAGCTTGTAGTGAGCCAAGATAGGGCCACTGCACTCCAGCCTGGGCGGCAGAGCAAGACTCTATCTCAAAAAATAAAATAAAATAAAACAACCCCATTTAAAAATGGTCAAAAACACAAGAACAGACACTTCTCAAAAGAAGACATACAAGCAGCCAACCAACATATGAAGAGAGAGGCTCAACATCACTAATTATCAGAGAAATGCAAATCAAAATCCCAATGAGTTATCATATCCCATCAGTCAGAGTGGTTATTACTTTTTAGTATAAAACAACAGATGTTGGCAAGGCTACAGAGGAAAGGGAAGCTTTATACATTGTTGGTGGGAATGTAAATTAGTTCAGCCACTGTGGAAAGCAGTCTGGAGACTTCTGAAAGAACTTTAAAAGAACTGCCGGGGTGGCTCAAGCCTGTAATCCCAGCACTTTGGGAGGCCGAGGCGGGTGGATCACGAGGTCAGGAGATCGAGACCATCCTGGCTAACATGGTGAAACCCCGTCTCTACTAAAAATACAAAAAAAAAACTAGCCGGGCGTGGTGGCAGGCGCCTGTAGTCCCAGCTACTCGGAGGCTGAGGCAGGAGAATGGCGTGAACCTGGGAGGCGGAGCTTGCAGTGAGCCGAGATCGCGCCACTGCACTCCAGCCTGGGTGACACAGCGCGAGACTCCGTCTCAAAAAAAAAAAAAAAAAAAAAAAGAACTGCCATTCGACCCAGCAATCCCATTACCGGGTATACAACCATAAAAAAACAAACTGTTGTACCAAAAAGACACACACACTCACATATTCATCCCAGCACTATTCACAATAGCAAACACATGGAATTAACCTAGGTGCCCATCAACAGGGGACTGGATAAATAAAATGTGGTACACACACACACCATGGAATACTATGCAGACATAACGAAGAATGAAATCATGTCCTTTTGCAGCAACATGGAAGGAGTTGGAGGTCATTATCCTAAGCAAATTAAGGTAGGAACAGAAAACCAAATACTGCATGCCCTCACTTATAAGTGGGAGCTAAACACTGGGTACTCACGGACATAATGATGGCAACAATAGACACTGGAGACTACTAGAGGAGGGAGGGAGGAGGCAGAAGGGATGAAAAACTGTGGGATACTAAGGTCAGTACCTGGGTGATGGGACCATTCAGACCCCAAACTTCAGCATCATGCAACATACCCAGGTAACAGACCACACACACGTACCCCAGAATCTAAAATAAAAGTTTTTTTAAAAAAAAAGTAAAAATAAATAAAAAAATTTCTGGTCTGATATTTCCAACATTCCTGCCATATTTGGCTATGGTTCTGATGTTTGGTTCGGTCTCCTCAAACTGCAGTTTTTGCCTTTTAGTATGCCTGTAATTTCTTGTTAAAGTTGGTAATATACTAAGTATTAAAAAAAAAAAAAGCCTACAGTAAACAGGTGTTTTGTAATGTAGCACTAGGGTGATGGAGGAGAGGCATTCTATAGGCCTAGGATTAGGTCTCAGTCCTCTGGCGAGCCTGTGCCTCCACACTGTGAACTTCCACCAGCGCTTCTCAGGTTTTTTCCTCCCTTCAAATGGAACAGGGTGGCTGGAGAGGGCTGGAGTTATTTCCCTTCCCCCAAGTGGAAGTCTAGAGGGAGTTAAGAGTTAGGAATTTCCTTTTCTCCATGTGGAGGGCTAGAGTTGACTGGAGCTGCATTTTTCCCATTCCCCAGTTAGGTTAGGTTCTAAGAGAAATAATTTCTCCTGAGGGCAGGCCTTGTTAAGGACAGAATACCTTGGTGTATTTCAAAATGTTTCACTTCCCCCTTCTCCTGCTGACAGCGTAAGAGGATTTTTCTCAAATACTTACTGTGAGGACCTGGTAGAGCTCCAGGAAGTAAATCTCACAAAACTATGAGGGCTTCCTTATGACTGGCTCTCCCTGGAGTTTTTAGGTCTCAGAGCTGTCCACACTGAGCCTCCAGCAACTCCTCAATTACAGCTCAGGTTTTCCTACCCAGGTACTGGTTCCCTCAGGGCTTTCTGATCCTCGGTTTCTGCTTCAGTAGTTGTGATTCTCTGTATCCACCTGTCTGTCTCTCCAGTTTTGGAGGATGTGGTTTGCCCTGTGACTTCACTTCTCTGAGGAATCTAAGAAGTGTTGTTTATTCTTCATTTTGTTCAGTTATTTATTTTGTCAGGACCAAGTGGTAATTACCGAGTTCCTTACATGCTACACTGGAAATTGGAAGTCTTCAGAGATTACTTCTTAATCGTTTTTAAGAGTGCTTTGTATATGAAGATATATACCCAAAAATCAGACAAAAAAACCCTCTGTCAGGTTTTATAGATATTCCTCCTCCTTTGTCATCTTTCAATCTTGTTTATATTGGTTTTGGAGGCACAGGAGTTTGAATGCTTATATACTCAAATCTATGATTACAGTTTCTGATTTTATGACAGAAAGGTCTTCCTGCTATTAAGAATATAATACCTTTATCCTTTTTTTTTTTGTACTTTTATGTTACTTTCAGTTTTTCCATTTCCATTTCTTACCCATCAGAATTTTTTTTCTTCAGTTTTTATTAAATGGCTGGCTAGCTGTCACAACATCATTTACCAAATAATTCCATCATGCTCCAAAAACCATAAAATGCTGTCTTTATCTTAGACTAAATATCTATTAATAATTGGGTATGTTTCTGGACTTGACTTTGAGGAAGAAAAAAAAACTGGGAACAGAGACTGCCTGTGAAATGAACTGACTAGCTGGAAACAGGGAAGAAAAAAAGATTAACTTTTCACTGTTCCCTTTTAAATTTATTTCATGTGCTTTGAATTATCACTCAAAACATCAATACAAATTTGTTGAAGTTCTGCTTACTAGACATGATAGAATTATCAAATATTTCAGATTTGGCAAATTATACCACAACCCCATATGCACCTGAATACCTGAAATCGTAAGTCTATCTAGAGCTTAAAATCCTGATTTAATCTATTCTATTTTAAATAAATAGTAAAAGTACCTCAACTGTCTTAAACTAGATGTTTCTCTGCCACTTAACATGGTCAAACACAAAACCATATTTTACCATGAAGGGAAAACAAAAGCTTCTGTCTAAATCCTTAGTTGTTATATTAAGGCTGCTACTGGAAATGTATAAGAATCTCAGATAAGGTCAATTTCTTACTGTGTATGTTTCCCAGATCCAGCCATCACAGATGTATTTTACTTTTTGTGTTGTCAGCTAGTCACCATCTTTTTCTACCAATACCTACAGTGAATACTTAATCAGAACCTAATCTTTTATTCTATTGCTATCTGATCATTGTATTTTCAACATCATTTCCTTATCATTCAATTTCAATCTCTAAAGTCAAACTTAACCTCTGTTGTAACCATAATTCCATAAGCAGACTGCCTGAGAGAAAAGAGGTATTCACCTAGCAGCAGATAGAAAAATAACAGCTTTCTTCTGTTAGGTCAGTATTCTTAAGATCCTCTCTCTCTCCCACTATTTTCTGAACAACTATGAAAGACAGACTCATTTAGTAATTTTAGCCTTTCTCCAAATAAATGTACTTTTTAGCTACTGAAAACTCTCTCCCAATAGAAATGGGAAGGTGACCTAGTATTCAGTCTCATTAGCATTCTCATTAATAATTACAAGGATCAGATACTATCTTTGTACCCTCTAATTCTGCTCTCACTACCTGCTCTCCTAGGTACTTTCCTACTCTCTGATGCTCTGCTAATAAATGAACTCCTTCAACATGCAGAAGATGCACATTCCACATATCTCCTAGGAAAACTAATATTTAAAAAAAGAAAACAATGCTTTTAACAGTCTAATTACCCTTAGGTTTTAAAACCCCTTACGTTTGATCTTCGTAACAGTATCATCCCCATATTCAACAGGAAACGTACAGTGTGATTTACCAAACATCACATTACTGGTAGTAGAACTAGGTCTCCTGTGAGAATGTCCTTTGCCCTAAATACACTGCCTTCCTCAGAGAAGAAAAGTGTCTTTGTAGAACACAATGAAGGATGTGCTTTATATAGCACAATGTACAACTATTAGTGATATATGTATAAAATCAAAATTAAGTTCAGTACTTAAAGAAATATCTTCTATATGAGAAATGATTTCAAGCACGCCAAGAACCCACAGTATAAAAGCTTCTAGGCAGAAGGTACTATATTTCCTTTTCTCCCAGTGCCCCAGCACCTTATCTTATACAGTGAAGTACTAATGGCCACTTTTTTTTTTCAGACAGAGTCTTACTCTGTCACCCAAGCTGGAGTGCAGTGGTGCAATCTCGGCTCAATGCAACCTCCACCTCCCGGGTTCAGGTGATTCTCCCGCCTCAGTCTGCCGAGTAGCTGGGATTACAGGTGTGCACCACCATGTCCAGCTAATTTTTGTATTTTTAGTAGAGATGAGGTCTTGCCACGTTGGCCAGGCTGGCCTCAAACTCTTGGCCCCAAGTGATCTGCCCTTGTTGGCTCCCAAAGTGCTGGGATTACAGGCATGAGCCACCGCAACCAGCGTAACGGCCACTTATTTCTTAGCAGATCTCAACTATCTGCTAATAAATTTAGCAGATTTCTGTGTATCTGAGTCACAGTCCAATACACAGAAATTACAAACACACTCCACTAAAATCTGGGCACTTTTCATGAGAGACTCTCCGCAGATGAAGTCTTACTTTAGATAAACAATTTTCAACCATATCAGACTCAATGTGCCCCCTGCATAAAATATTTTCCAACTTCTGCTTTACCACCCTGAAATAAAATAACAATATTCCTACGATTTCAAACAAATCCATATATCCTAAATAAGAATGGAAAAGAGACATGAAAATGATTTATAATAACATATATTTCGATGTGGGGCAAAACTACACTAGAAGACTTAAAGAAGTAACTAGTAGCTGAATATATCTATGAATGCAGAGCTATTTGTGATACAATTTTCCAAAACTGTAAACAACTCTTAGTCAAGTTGTGAACAAAACAATCTTCCTTCAGTTCACATAACGGCTACATGTGGAAACAGACACTGGAAAATTCAGTTAAAATCATGATGTAAGATGGAGGTTCCAGGCTTTGATAATTACAAATATTACATGAATGTCAAGCAAGACATTCTTAAATCATGCAGGACATGGGGAGACTTTGTTCAGCACTGTCCCACAACTCTCTAGCCTCCACTCAACAAACGCAAGTTGTTAGCTCCAATCATTACAACAATCTAAAAAATGCCTTCTAGTTTCCCCTTGGAGGGCAACACCGAGCTGCATCCATTGCCTTAAACACAATTCTGCTATCTATCCCAGTATAATGTAAAGAAGCTTGGGAAGCATGAATTAGATCTCCAGTTCTGTTACCAATGACCTGTGTGATCACTGGCCAATGAGATAACTTCTCTAAACCTCACTTTCCATGGTACCAAAAGGGAATAAACACTACCTGGCTTTTTAAGTTGTCAGAATGACTCAATGACATGTGTGCAGCACATGGTAGGTGGTTTCCAACCCATGGCCTATTGAGATGTGAAAAAAGGCACTGTTCCAGGTAAATAGAAAGCAAGCAGCAAAAAGTAACCTAAATGTGGAAGAGGCAGAAGATATAATAAGCATACAAAATAAAACTCAACGCACAGCAGTCTAGGGACGTTTCAGAGAGCAGCCAGCAGTCCTACCTATCTCAGCAACCCCTGAAGGCATTAATGTGCTAGGATTAGCTGAAATAATTAATATTCACAATGATGATCTCCAAAGTAAAAAGGCAAGAAAGGCATACATTTTAAAGGGACTTCCAATGTACGTGGCTGAATTTTTTTTTAAATCTGATGCTTAGTGACTGTATTTCACAAATATTATTCAAATTTTTATTAGGCATTTACTCTAACTTAGGCTAGATAGTTGGAAAACACAAAGAAATCCAGTACACCACGTCTGTTCTCAAACATTTTGCCATTCAGTATATTAGACATGGTAGAGGCAGAATGACACAGATAAGAAATAGAAATTCAAGTAATAAATTATGGGGGCACAGACAAAATTAGGAATAATTGTCCCTGAGGAAAAACAAGGACGTCTTCATGGCATAGGCCACTGAAAAATGAGGGTTCTGATAGGTACAGAATGGGGAGCAAAGTGTTAAGGGAAAAACAAAATCTGGGCAAAAGCACTGAGCATGAAAATACAGACTGGTTCAGAGAAGAGAGGTAGGGAAAGGGTACATTAGGAGTTGGGGGTGAAGGTAGTGAAAGTAAAGGCTGTAAAGCTATTTCAGGACCTGTTCATGAAGGGATATGAATGATATTCAAATTCATTTCAGTTTTATTGAACAAGAGAGTTCGCCAACACGCTGGTGCTTATGCAGCACACCTGATCCTCAACGCTGAATAATGACCAAAAATAAAAGATTCAGAGTAAATGCAAATTACTACTAAAATTCCTGAAATAAAAATAGTCTTGACATGAATTAATAAGCAAAAAGAACCTAACCCAACAGTAGAAAGTAGCTTCTGAGCTTGTTTCTTAAATAATGAAAATATTACCCAATTTATTGACTGAGAACGGAAAGAAATTTAGGATAATCTGTTGTGTCCTTTGATTGTCTTCCACGCAAGTCACATTATTTCCTAAACATATTATTTAGCAGTGCCTCACATCATCCCCGAAAGGCAAGAGACAGACTACAGTATTATTATCCCCTTTTTATCACAGGGAAACTGAGGAACAAGAAGACAAAATTATAGTATGGTCACAAAAGCCATCATATTTTTTAGGACTTTAATTAAAGGCTCCAAGCTTACATTTCATCTTTTATTCTTCACACCATCTGAATACTAGAATTATCTTTTACTATCGTCTTAATTGGAAAAAAGAAAAATATCTAAATTTTAAGATCATTTTCTCAATTTGGTACTGTCACAAAAAAAAAAAGTTTTAAAAGTCTACCCTTGAAATGATATTTGCAAGAACAGCAAGGGTAAGCAGTAACCCAACCTCCAAAAAATACAGTTGTAAATCTTATAGCTGTAATACAGTTGTAAATCTTAAGACAGGTCAGGAATCCTAGACCCAGCCCTTACTTTGAACATCTGGCAGGCCTCAGGGAAATAATGGAGATTTGTGTCTGTAAAAGTCTTTGCAGATGCTCTAATGAAAAGGTGCCCTAAGAGGCCCAGAACAGTGGTATCACTACACTCACCACCGCAAACATGAAATCCTCCTCTGTCCCTCCCTGCCTTGCACCACGAGACTCGCGGCACACAAGGAGGCCTATGCAAGAACCTCTCGACATTTCCCTTAAAATGCGGTACTATAAGGACGCCTTCGGTGCTGGGCCTCCGTAAACACTGAGGGTACCGGATGTGGCCAGGCACACCTCAAAGTCTTGGCTCTCCAAAACTAGGGCCTGGTCGAGAGTCTTTTATTGGACACCGAGTTCCTGCGAATATCTCACTTTTCACACAGGCGCTGCCAATCCCTGCCCTCCAGTACCCTTCCTCAGCCTCCTGCCGCACTCTTGCCGCGAGGTGGGCGTCCCAAAGAGCTAAGGAGGAGGGTAAGGTTGGTTAGAGCGCAAGGGCCAAGGCCGCGGCCGCGAGGCCGTCCAGCACAGGCTACGGTCCTGCCGGTCCAGCCCCGGAGCCCGGCAGCCTGGCCCCGGCCCTGGCCTGGGCCAACGCGCCGCCGCCGCCACCGCCTATCAGCGGAGCGCAGGGGCGGGGCTGGCCGGCTCGGCGGCCAGGCCGGCGGGCGGGGGCGGGCGGGGACGGGCGGGGGACCGACCGCCTCGCAGCCCAGGCCGCCGCGCGCACACACCGGGCCCGGCTCCCGAGGGCGCCAGCGCGGCCCCGGGGAACGCGAGGAGCCGGCGAAGCGCGCGGCCTGCCGTTGGCGGCCTGGTCCGCAGCGCTCTGCGCCCACCCGTCCCGGACGTGGGGCCCAAGCCCCCGTGAAGATGGTGTCCTGGATGATCTCCAGAGCCGTGGTGTAAGTGCCGCTCACGGCGCCCTGCAGCCGCCGCGAGGCCCAGGGGAGCTGTGGGAAGGGGAAGGAGCCGAGAGGAAAGGGAAGGCCTGGGCCTGGGCGGGGACGGGGTGGCCCGGCCTGGGGCCTGCCGTGGGGCCGGGGGAGCCCTCGGCCTCCTCACCTTGGTCCACGTCGCTGCGGGGCTCCCTGCGGCTGCCGAGGGCCTAGCTGCGGCGACTGCGGCTGCGACGGCGGCGGCAGCTGTGGCGCTGCTCGGCTGCGTGCGGCGCGGCGCCCCTGCTCCGGCGGCGCTGGGTGGGCAGGCGCTCAGGGCAGGCGGCGCGCGCTCCCCGCTTCTGCTCCCCGCGCAGCGCGGCACCGCCCTGCGGGCCCGGGAGCGGCGCGCCTCGCAGCTACTCCCTGCGCAGGCTCCGCAGACGCCGAGCGCGGGAGGCTCCGCGATCCTCCCGAGGATGCGGCGGCAGTGCCGAGCCTTTGTATCCCGCGGCTGATACGTTGCGGTGTCTCTCTTGGCGGCTGATTGCCATTCGGTCACGTGTGGTAGGAGGAGAGATTTGTCTAAAAACCCGAGACCGCTCCCAGTCCAGGATCCCTGGGAAGGGTCCTAGTTGTCCCAAGATTTGCAGCTTACCGAGAAAGGTGACACCCGGCTGCTCGCCTAGATCCCCGAATTCGGCCCTGTCTTGGCGGAAATATTTGCTAAGTGATTGAAAAACTGCAGGTGCCTGTTGCCTTTGTTCAAACTATCGGTTCATTTCATTGTTCTCCTACCAACAAGTGCTACAGGTCTGTAAGAAAAAAAATTCCTTGAGTTGTGGTGTTAATCGTGTAAATGTATTTGAATACAATTTAAACTGATTTTCTCTCATCCTCCCCATTTTACCCCTCTCCCCGATTAAAAAAAAAAAAAATTACCAAGTAAACAATGACGTAGTTACAGCTAGGGTCTGTGAATTCATTATTCATCTCTGTAGTAGTGTTATCTCAGAAGGTTTCATAAAGGTATATGAAAAAATGTTTATGTGAGGGGGCAGGCTTCTCTGATTAGCTTTAGAATTTCGGAAAAATAACATTACCAGATTTTTTGTTGTTGTTGTTAAAAGGAGCTAAATTTTCTGAGTTTGGGGTTTATTTTGTTTGGAAGTGAATTACTAGTCCTATTTAATCAGATTTGCAGCACAGCATTCAAAATTTTTCATTTGATTAAATTGCAAAGTTTCTAGTTTTAAAGCCTCAGAGCTTCCTGTGTTCCCCTGTACAAAACTAAAAATCAAGATACAAACAAAAGGATACCGCAGATGCCTTCAGATTGTTTTTTAGCCTTTTCCTGGCCTCTCTTTTGAGTCTGTCATTTACCTAATCCAGGCATACCTTTCTTGACCTAGTAGATGTCTATCAACTGTTGTGTCCACACCTAGAAAATCAAGTGCCCTATTAAGAAGCTGTACTTTACAAAAAAAAAAAAAAGCCTCTGGATTTCTTTGACCAGTTCTTCAACTGACAGAAAATTGTGAAGCACTTTTAGACTTTTGTTTTTCATAATTGACAATACGAACGTCTGTTCTAGGTGCTACCTGTAACACAAAGGTCAGTAACACGTAGTAGATCATGGTCATTGACAGTTTGGGTGCACAGATATCTGCAGTACAGATCCAAATGTCAACTCTTATAAAAGTTACACC
The DNA here is from genome assembly GCF_008728515.1 of Papio anubis. Lineage (NCBI taxonomy): Eukaryota > Metazoa > Chordata > Mammalia > Primates > Cercopithecidae > Papio > Papio anubis. Next base: position 59,709,809 of record NC_044986.1, read on the forward strand.
CAGTTGAATACCCAGTGTTGGACAAGGAAGGGATATCTGGTTGAGAAAAAGAAAAGGCAAGGGAGATTATGTTTCAGATGGGCCTTAAAGAATAGACAGGCCCAGTAGAGTGGCTCACACCTGTAATCCTAGCACTTTGGGAGGCCAAGGAGGGAAGATTGTTTGATCGCAAGAGTTAGAGACCAGCCTAGGCAACAGAGCAAGACCTTGTCTCCACAAAAAATGAAAAATTTAATTAGCCGGTCACAGTAGCTCACACCTGTTATCCCAGCTACTCAGGGACTGAGGTAGGAGGATCGCTCAAATCCAAGAGGTCAAGGCTGCAGTGAGCTGTGATCATGATCGTGCCACTGCACTCCAACCTGGGCCACAGAGCGAGACTGTGCCTCAAAAAAACAAAAAATGGACAGAATCGAGGCGGCCAAAGATGAAAAAGGAAAGGATTCCAGATACAGGGACCAGCGTGAGCCAAAGCCCAGAGGAGGAAAAGCCCAGATTAGTTACAGTGGGCGTGAGGGACTCGGGTGGGGAAAAAGCAAGCTGGAAAGATAGCCTGGGGTGTGTTTTCAAGAAAGAAAGGGTAAATGTTATAAGGCAGCAACAGCTTTGCTTTGGAAGATTCTCTGCCCTTCTGTGAAATTTTCCAGTGGAGACCTGGAAAACAAGGAGACTCCTTAGGAGACTCCCTAACTGGAGAGAGGGGATTAAAGCCTCTTTGCAGTTAAAGTGCTTTAGCTACAGAATGTAAGGTTTGAGGCTAAAGACAGGGAACAGTAATGTGAGGAAGAAAATGTCATGAAAAGAAACGTGTTTCTCAAGTGTCAGGAACCGTTATTTTGTGAGCCATTAGCACATTAGAAAGCACACTTGTCAGAGAATATAAACATCATTCCATTTTTCTTCTTTACTCAGTTTCTCTCTCTGAAAATGAAAGCGCAGTCACAGGATCTACACAAACTTGGAAACCTTTTTCACACCAGGAGGTAGAATTTACTTGATTCTTTCTAACTTACTGAGACAACCACCTCCTCCTGAGCAAGATCAGACCCTTCTCTCGACATGAACCTCTGGTAGCATGGGCAGGGAACCTCAATAACCAGAGCACCCTGTATGTAGAAGCACTTTGTCCCCAGATCCTGCACTTTAACACCGGAGAAATTAGCCCTGGACACCACTCTTTTTTTTCTTGAGACAGTCTCTCTCTGTCGCCCATGCTGGAGCGCAGTGGTGTGATCTCAACTCACTGCAACCTCCACCTCCCAATTCAAGCAATTCTCATGTCTCATGCCTCACCCTCCCAAGTAGCTGGGACTACAGGCGCGTGCCACCACGCCTGGCTAATTTTTTTGTATTTTTAGTAGAGACAGGGTTTCACCATATTGGTCAGGCTGGCCTCGATCTCCTGGCCTCATGATCCGCCCACCTTCCTCTCTAAGTGCTAGAATTACAGCCATGAGCCACCGCACCTGGCCCTGGATACCACTCTTTACAGCTGTGTGGTCTTGGGCAGCATGCTAAACCCTTCTGAACGTCAGTCTTCTTGCCTTTAAGTGATTATAATAAATACCACACGAGACTGTTGTAAAGAAAATTAGCCGGGCGTGATGGCGCACAGCTGTAGTCCTGACTAGTAGGGAAGCTGAGGCACTAGAATCACTTGAACCCAAAGGGAAAGGTTGCAGTGAGCTGAGATCGTGCCACTGCACTCCAGCCTGGGCAACAGAGCAAGATTCTGTCTCAAAAAAAAAAAAAAGACTGTTGTAAAGATTAAATTAGTTTAACTAAAACGTGTAAGTGTGGTGCTTGGCATTGAGTGTGCACTTAAAACGTAATAGATATATAGATAGCTTTTTTATGAGGGAAGTGAGTAAAATGGTGTAGGAAGAAATATCACTGGATTGTTATCAAGAAACTTGGAATTCAGAACTGGCTTTGGTTACCTTAACGAGCTGAATGACCCTGAGGCAGTCTCTTGCTGATTATAGACCTTGGTTCTATTTCTTAGAAGAGGCAAAGAGACCTGATAACCCCCAAGCTCTTTTGTCCAGCCTTAGCATTCTGTGATGATATGAAAGTATTTTTCCATTACTCACAGTCTGTTCAAACTCAGCTTACTTTAACATCAAGGCAAGATTGACAGGTTAGTTACCAATTTTTTTTTTTTTTTTTTTTTGAGACAGAGTTTTTCTCTTGGTGTCCAGGCTAGAGTGCAGTGGCACGATCGTGACTCACTGCAATTTCCGCCTCCTGGGTTCAAGCAGTTCTCCTGCCTCAGCCTCCCAAGTAGCTGGGATTACAGGCGTGTGCTACCACGCCCAGCTAATGTTTGTATTTTTAGTAGAGACGGGGTTTCACCGTGTTGGCCAGCCTGGACTTGAACTCCTGACCTCAGGTGATCCTCCTGCCTCGGCCTCCCAAAGTTCTGGGATTACAGGCATGAGTAGTTACCAATTTTTAAGGGATAGTAGTTTGAGATTACCAATGATGTTCCATTCATATGTGATATCCGCACCTCACCTTTTGAAACATGACTCTCATAAGTTGAGGGAAATTCAGTTTTTCCCCTAACTTTTAATTTGTTTTTATGATGTAGCATTGTGATTAAGATCAAGATTAAAGCTAGATTGCCAAATTCAACTATTAGCTCTGCCATTTATGTGTCATAACCTACCCCACGCGTTTAAATACATTAATATATGTAATGTCCATAGTCCAGCATCTGGCACATAGTAAGCATTCAGTAAATGCTAGTAGTAGTTATCAGAAAAATGAAAAACATGCTCTCCTAAAATCCCAGCATGCTGAATGTTTAAAGTATCTTCAATACACATTTTTTGTTTGAATCACTTTGTGTGTAGGTAACATAATTTTAATTAGAGTATAGTAAAAATGTGATACTATTCTTTATTATATTATAAGCATATTCTATGTTGCTCTGAAATCTTATAAGCATCTTCTATGTTGCTTTAAAATCTTATTTAATATCTTCTGTTTGATCAGGCCAGTATTGTTTTCTTAGCCATTCATCTACTTATATTTAATTTTACATTTAGATAATTTCTAATATTTCATTATTGTAAGTAATGCTGCAATGCAATTATAATGCTATAATGGACATTATATATACTTCTTTTGAAGTACGTATTTCTTTGGGATAAAAATACAAGAGGAATATTTCTGAGTCAAACACTGAATATTTCTATGATCATTGATACAAATTGCCAAATTGCTTTCTAAAAGAATATTAATATTTTACATTGCTAGCAGCAATGTATGAGTACTTTCTTTATCACAATGTAGCCAGAATCAGAAGTTTTAATTTTTTAATACTTTACCAATAAATATAACATATCTCATTGTTTTCTTTTGTATTTTATTTATCAGCACGGTTGAATGCTTGTCCAGATTTTTATTAACTATATATATTGTGCATATAGTATGTATATACTTTGCCCTTTTATCTCTTGGTTACTTGATAATTTACTTGTTTTGTCTGAGCTTTTTAGATAATAAAGGAATTAACCTTTTCTTTTTTTTTTTTTTTTTTTTTGAGACGGAGTCTCGCTCTATCTCCCAGGCTGAAGTGCAGTGGCGCGATCTGGGCTCACTGCAAGCTCCGCCTCCCGGGTTCACGCCATTCTCCTGCCTCAGCCTCCCGAGTAGCTGGGACTACAGGCGCCCGCCACCACGCCCAGCTAATTTTTTGTATTTTTAGTAGAGACGGGGTTTCACCGTGGTCTCGATCTCCTGACCTTGTGATCCGCCCACTTCGGCCTCCCAAAATGCTGGGATTACAGGCGTGAGCCACTGCGCCCGGCAGGAATTAATCTTTATTGCATGTGATATTTCATGCAAATGTGTTTCTCAATCTAATTTCAGTTTTCTTTTAGGTATTTTATTCTTGGTTGCATAGAGAGTTTATAGTTTCAATATAGTTCGCCTTGTTTGTTTTTCATTTTGTGATTTCTTGATCATTTCTAAATGTAAAATTAGGTACTACAGATATTTGATAAGTACTTTCTTATGTAGAATTGGGTTAATTTGGAGACTTCCTTTTTAATTCTATATATCTATATTTCCCTTTTTACAATGATGATACATTTTTTTACCTTAATTTAATTGTCTGGCAGTACTCGTAAAACCCGCAATTACTTTTCTCTAACTGATCGTCTTCATTTATATTGGATGCTATAATGGATATCTTCAGAGACTAAATTACACACCTTAAAAACCATACTTCAGCAGTTTCCCCCCTTCTTTTCAGCTTCATCTCTTTTCCTCCTCTACTAGATCTTTCTCAACAGCATACCAACATGCTATTATTTCTCTCACCTTAAAAAAAATCTTTTAACCTACTATACTTTTCATCTTACCACCCCATTTCTCTCTGTCTCTTTAAAGCAAAACTTCCTCAAAAGAATAGTCCAAGCCAGGCACAGTGGCTCACACTTGTAATCCCAGCACTTTGGGAGGCTGAAGCGTGCAGATCGCCTGAGCCCAGGAGTTCGAGCCCAACCCACGCAACCTGGTGAAACCCCATCTCTACAAAAAATACAAAAATAAATAAAAAATAAAAATTAGCTGGGTGTGGTGGTACATGCCTGTAATCCGGACTACAATGGATGCTGAAGTGGTAGAATCACTTGAGCCTGGGATGTTGAGGCTGCAGTGAGCCATGAGCATGCCACTGCACTCCAGCCTGGGCAAAAGAATGAGACCTTGTCTCAAAAAAAAAAAAAAAAAAAAGATAGTCTATACACCATCTTCAGTTTCTTTCCTTCAGGGTACTCTGGAACCCATACGTTTAGACTTCTCTCTCCTTCCACTTCACTGAAATTGCCCTTCTCAGATCAACAGTGACTGCCACTTGGCCAAATTATTTAGTCCTCATCTGACTTAGCAGCAGCTTTTGATACAATTGCTCACTTTCTCCTTGAAGTATTTTCTTCACTTGGTTTCCAAGAAACCTTGCTTTTTTTTTGTTTTCTTTGTAACTCACCGGCCACTCCCTTCTCAGCCTACCTGGCACATTTCTCCACGTTCCCTGACTTCTTGAAGTTGTTAAAGTTGGCATGTCAAGGGGATCAGTCCTTAGACCATTTTCTCTTTTCTATTTGTAGTCCTTTAAAGATTCCCATTAATTCACATTTCCAACCCAGATCTCTCTGCTGAACTCTGTGATCATATTTTCAGCTGCGTTCTTCATTCCACTTGGAAACACCTGAAAGTCAGGCCGAACTTAAGACATCCAAAACTAGGCTCTTGAGCTTCCTTCCCCATCTGGCTCCTCTGGCAGCCTTCCCCTACTCTGTTAATGCCAGCTCCACCTTCTAGCAGCTCAGGCCAAAGACCTTGGGATCATACCATCCTTGATTCCTCTCTTTCTCTAGTTCCCTGCATTGAATCCACAAATCTTGTTGACTCTGCTTTCAAAATAGATCCTGTACTCACCACTTTTACATATCCCATTCTAGTCCAAGCCAACATCATCTCTGAAATATGTTGTAGTAGCATAGCTTCCTGTGTCTGCCCTTGTCCCTCCTCCACAGCAGCCAAAATAGTCCTGTTGAAACCCAGGTCAAGTCACGTGACTCATCTGCTTACAACCCTCTGATGACTTCCTTCCTCACTCAGGGAAGCCAAGTCCTTATGATAGTCTACAAACAGGAAATGATCTGGACTTTTCTTCCATCTCAAACCTTTGTCTCCACCTGCCCGCTGCCGTTAACTCCAGCCACAGTGGTCTCTGGACTCCTCTAACACACCTGTTACCTGAGAGCCTGGGCACTTGATGGCCCCTGCCTCAGTGCACTTCCCACTGATAGCGTCCTGCCTCATTCCCTCGCTTCCTTCAGGTGTTCGCTTTCTCAGTGACACCAGCACTCCTGCTTTCCTTCCCTGCTCCGTTGTCTGTAGTATTTGGTACTTCACTTCTTTAATCTATCATCTGTCTTCTCCAACTAGAAAATAGTCTCCATGAGGGAGGCCTTTTCTCTGATATGTTCATTGCACACAAAAGAAGCTCAATGAATATTTTCTACAGTAAGAGAATGAAAATAATGAATGTGAACTATAAATTACAGAACTATTGATAGTAAATATTATGCCTCATGAATTTGGGGACTGCCTTTTTTCCCTCCTCCAGAGCTTATTTCACAATTAATTTTTCTCATGAAAGCTGCAGTGAATGAATTATTTGGAAAGAGAGACTGAAAGGATTGCAGCATTGAATAAAAGTTTTTTTCACTAATGAGCCTCTTCCCAGACACACTTATTCCAGATAGGGAAAAGAGAAAAGCCTCTGCATTTGTACTGTTACTAAAAACAACCTCTTTCAGCCTTGGTAACCTAGCTAAAATTGTTTTGGAGATGGATAGGGAAGTAGGATTGGATACCTTAACAAATATAGGAAAGAAAATAGAATAATATGACTGGAAGTGAATGTCATTCTTGTATTTATTTAATTTATTGATTTTAGAGACAGGGTTTCACTCTGTCACCCAGGCTGGAGTGCAGTACAGTGACATGATCCTAGTTCACTGGAGCCTCAAACTCCTGAGCTCAAGCAATCCTCCTACCTCAGCCTCCCAGGTAGCCAGGACTAGAGGCATGCACTACCACACCCAGCTAATTTTTTTGTTTTACTTTTGTAGAGATGGGCATCTTGCTATATTACCCAGGCTGGTCTCTAACTCCTGACCTCAAGCATTCCTACCACCTTGGCCTCCCAAAGTGCTGGGATTACAGGTTTGAGCCACTGCCCCAGCCATGAATGTCTTTTTTTTTTGAGACTGAGTTTCGCTCTTGTTGCCCAGGCTGGCATGTAATGGTGCGATCTCGGCTCAATGCAACCTCCACCTCCTGAGTTCAAGCAATTCTCCTACCTCAGCCTCCCAAGTAGCTGGGATTACAGGTGGCCACCACCATGCCCAGCTAATTTTTGTATTTTTAGTAGAGACGGAGTTTCACCATGTTGGCCAGGCTGGTCTCGAACTCCTGACCTCAGGTGATCCACCTGCGTTGGCCTCCCAAAGTGCTGGGATTACAGGCGTGAGCCATCGCACCCTGACGAATGTCATTTTTATATTCATCTTTGCTATAATATAGCAAGAGAATATACCATTTGTTAGGGTATATGTTTGTTAAGTTTATGATAGGATTAATGAAAAACATCCTAATTTTTAAATCTTTATGGAAGTTTGAGGGCAGTCACAATTATATGAGTGATATTTTTCTTCCTTTATATGTGCTTTAAATTTTTTAACTGGTTATAAAATCTCAATGATATCTAAAATATTTTCTTTCAATTAGGTTAAGGTAGATCTTGTCTTTACCATTTTTTATGAGATCCATATGTGAATAGCTTATGTGTTCATGAGTTGTATCTAAGAATAAGATATTTACATTGCTGTTAGACAATGACAAATAAGGTAAATAGGAACAATGATGTTTTCAAGAAAATTGAAAAGTTGACATTTAAAAAATATATGTAGGAAATGTCCTGTAAGAGGTCATCTTTTCTGTCTTCTTTCATTAAGAAAGAAAACACACTCTAAACTATTGGGTCTTGTTTTCACTGCATGGGCTAGAACTTCCAACAAGATTCCTTTATTAGCCTGCATTTCAGAAACAATTTGCTTTTGTCCATTTTTTGTTACTGCTGCTCTGTTAGCTATTTCTTTTTCCACTGTATTTTAAACCCTTTTAGGATGGAGATTTTTATATTCTTTACTTTTGGTATAGATGAAACTGTTCAAATAAATGGTATATTACAACAACAGTGGCATAAATGAGTATTTTAAATATCTTAAAAGAAGTATATTATTGTTTTGATCATTTCATGGAAAAAGATTACTGTTGATTCATAACAGAACATGAGCTTACTTTTATGTCATTGATTACACATTTGCACTAAACTAATCCTTTCATACAACTTTTGAGATAAATGAGGTTAAAGATAAAAATATTTGTTATAAAATTTTTCATGTTTACAAAACTTAACTGTTAAGGGTTTATGCATACTTATCCCTATTACTGAAGTAAATTTACCAGTTTCGGTCATGTTGTTATATTTACAGAGGCCACTATGACTGAAAGTCAGACGAGATGGCATACTCACTAAAATACTGTGAACAAGGAAAACAGTAGCAATCAGGATGGAATTATCCAACAGTGGTTAGAGATTATTTTATGTAATGAGTAGACCAGCTAACGTTAGAATGTTATATAGCCATTCATAATTATTTTCAAAGTACTTTTCATTTCATTGAAGATCCTTTTAATATGTCACAGTTTCTTGACCTCAGCATTATTCATATTTTTGAGTGGATAATTCTCTGTTGTGAGAGACTGTCCTATGCATTGTGGTATGTTTAGCAGCATCCACCAGTTATGACAGCCAAAAATGGCTCCAGATATGGAATTGACATATGTCACCTAGTGGGCAAAACTGCCACTGGTTGGGAACCACTGTGTTGAGTGAAAAGGGAAGAAAATAAATATATGGAGAGGGCATGAGGCTTAAAACTGTACTGTCCCATATGGTTACTTGTGGCTATTTAAATGTAAATTAATTAAAATTAAATTTCTCAATACACTAGCCACATTTCAAGTGCTCAGTAGCTATGTGAATGCTTATCTTATTCTGTGCTACCTTGCTGGGCAGCATAAAAATAGAACATTTTCATCATCACAGAGTTCTGTTGAAGTGATCCCTTACAAGATATAGTCCGCCCAGCATCTCCACCTGAAAATGGCTGTTATTTTCTATTTGCTGCTTCTATGTATTTTATGAGAGAAATTCTATAATGATATTTGGAAATTCACAAGTATCTTAGGATAGCTGTGGCTTGAGAATTTTCTATATAAAAATACTGTTGCTACTTGTAGAAAATAAATTACTGTTGCTGATCAATCTGTCACAATCTTTTTTATTATTTCAAAATTCCTATTTTCATGTTTACAGAGAATTTCTAAAAATTAATGAAAACTACTGATATAGTACTTTGAAAATTTTTTTTATACTCATATAGTCTGCACATCAAGTACTATATTCTATATTTTTTTAGCCTGTAAATGAAGTATGACTTACAAGTTATAGTTTTCCTGGTCTTAGAATTTATTAAGACATTAGGATTGAAATACAGAGCTGAAGGTTATCACTATGTTGCTTTTCTTAACAACAGCGTAATTGACTCTGCAGAATCAAAACTATCAAGCAAGTCATAAAACTAAAAGTCATAGGACAAATATAACCATAATAGGTTTATGCTAACCAATAATTCAAAACATAATCTTAGGAAATATTCAGATATATTAATACGGAGAGCATTAGCACTTTCAAATAATGATGTGTTCATTTTAGGAAAGAATTATTTTCACAAACAAAGCATTCTACTATGGAAATTTCATTAACCTTTTATTTTTATTTATTTATTTTTGAGACAGAGTCTCGCTCTTTTGCCCAGGCTGGAGAGCAGTGGCACCTGCCTCCCGGGTTCAAGCAATTCTTTTGCCGCAGCCTCCCGAGTAGCTGGGACTACAGGTTGTGCCACCATGCCCAGCTAATTTTTGTATTTTTAGTAGAGACAGGATTTCACCATGTTGGCCAGGCTGGTCTTGAACTCCTAACCTTGCCATCCACCCGCCTTGGCCTCCCAAAGTGCTGGGATTACAGGCGTGAGCCACCGCGCCCAGCTCCTCATTAACTTTTTATAATGTCACATTTCTAGGAAATGTATGAGTTGGTGGGGCTGATACAGCCAAGTACCACAAACTGGGTCGCTTAAACAACTGATGTTTATTGTCTCACAGTTGTGGAGTCTAGAAACCAAGACCAAGGTGTGGACAGGATTGGTTTCTTCTGAACCTGAGGGCTGTGGGGCAGAATCTGCTCGTGGGTCTCCCTGAGCCTCGGGTGGTTTGCTGGCCATCTTTGAGTTGTAGATGCATCACCCTGATCTCTCCCTTCATCTTCACGTGGTGTCCTCCCTTTGTGCATGTCTCTGTGTCCAAATTTTCTCTTGTTATGAGGGAACAAGTCATATTGAATTAGTCATATTGGACACCCTAATTAGCTCATTTTAACTTGATTACTATCTCTGTAAAGACCCTATCTCCAAATACAAGGTCACATCCTGACCTTGTAATGGGTAAGGTCCCCAACAAACATGATGGGGAGGGGGGCACAATTCAATCCCTAACAATCTCTTTTTCATATCCTGAGAAAATTAACGTGCCAAGGAACAGTTTTAGGGATTGGATTAGAAAAGGAGAAAAAAGGCCGGACGCAGTAGCACACGCCTGTAATCCCAGCACTCTGGGAGGCCGAGGCGGGTGGATCACGAGGTCAGGAGATTGAGACCATCCTAGCTAACACCGTGAAACCCCATCTCTACTAAAAATACAAAACATTAGCCGGACTTGGTGACTGGCGCCTATAATCCCAGCTACTCGGGAGGCTGAGGCAGGAGAATGGCGTGAACCCGGTTGGTGGAGCTTGCAGTGAGCCGAGATCGTGCCCAGCCTGGGCGACAAAGGGAGACTCCGTCTCAGGAAAAAAAAAAAAAAAAAAAATCTGGAGTTCCAGACCAGCCTGGGCAACATGGTGAAACCCTGTCTCTACAAAAAGTACAAAAATTAGCCGGGCATGATGGCATGCGCCTGTAGTCCCAGCTACTCAGAAGGCTGAGGTGGAAGGATCCCTTGAGCCCAGGAGGTAAAGGCTGCAGTGAACTAGGATCGTGCCACTATACTCCAGCCTGGGCAACAGAGGGAGACCCTGTCTCATAAAAAAGAAAAGGAGAAAAAAAGTCTGACAAACTAACTGTCTTAATATAATTTTAGAGTCATCACATGGGGAAGGGGGCAGATTTTTCTGTTACTGTGAAACCAAGGTTAAAGGTAGATCTTATAAGGAAGCCAGTTTTATTCAATATATTGAGGAAAACTTTATAACATCTAAAATTGTTCAGCTTTGAGACTGCCAACCTCATGATTGCAGTGGCATAAGGTAGGGTAGAAACATCACTAGAGGCATAAAGGTAGGGTAGAACCCTAGTTGAAGATCTTAAACTATACTTCTTTTATGTTTCCCATGGTGGATCAGAGATAAAATTTGGAATGCACTTTCACCAAAACTGTGAAGTGGGCAAACTGACTCTGTTTAACCTTGAGGAGGCCCACAGGAACCACAAGCCTAGTCATTCTTGAGAGTTGACATAAAGAAAGTGCAGATACGGGAATAAAATAGAATATTTGGTGATACTTGCCTAATGGATACCATTACTGTCATGATCAGTTCTTCACTGCTTTGTGGCTGTGGTCTTTATTTTCTGCTTAGGGAGCTGATCAGTATCAGTATTGCTGAACACGCTTCCAAGTTGTTCATTCAGTATTTTTTATTTGCATTGTATTTTTAGCTATTAATTTTCATCAACCATATATTTTTCTGGTTTTCTGAAATACAGGGACTTTCTGTTTTAACTTTGTGTACCTAAGTTAATTTTGCAAATAGAAATGATAATGATTTTAGGATGTTTAATGGATCGTGAGTGAATGAAAGTACTCTATAAAGATATACCTACCTGTAAGTCCACATGAGAGAGCCTTAGAAGTATGTAAATCTCTTTTTTGTTTTTTGTTTTTTTTTTTGAGACAGAGTCTTGCTCTGTCTCCCAGGCTGGAGTGCAGTGGCGTGATCTCGGCTCACTGCAAGCTCTGCCTCCCGGGTTCAGGAAGCTCTCCTGCCTCAGCCTCCCGGGTAGATGGGATTACAGATGCCCACCACCATGCCAGCTAATTTTTTGTATCATTAGTAGAGAAAGGGTTTCACCATGTTGGCCAGGCTGGTCTCAAACTCCTGACCTCAGGTGATCTGCCCACCTCGGCCTCTCAAAGTGCTGGGATTACAGACATGACCCACCGAGCCTGCCCTGGAACTTAAAGAACCTGAAAATATTAAGGTGCGAAATAAAGTTATATGAGAAAAATAGTCTGAAAGTTCTGTGTAGAGATATTCTAAAAAAAATCTGATCTTTCCTTGCAAGTAAAAATGAGAAATTTACATTGGAAATAAACTTTTTTGTCCGCAAAGATTATGCTTATTATGACAAAATAATTCCTAAGAATTTCTAGATCTTATGTCTTGAAGTATTATTTTTTATTATTATTATTTGTTTTTTAGAGACAGGGTCTCCCTCTGTTGCTCAGGCTGGAGTGCAGTGGCACAATCATAGTTCACTGTAACCTCAAATCCCTGGACTCCAGCTATCCTCCTGCTTCCGCCTCCTAAGTAGCTAGAACTGTAGGCACACACCACCACACACAGCTAATTTTTTATTTTTTGTAGAGATAGGGCCTTGCTATGTGACCCAGACTGTTCTTGAACTCCTGGCCTCAAGTGATCCTCCTTCCTTGGTCTCCCAAAGTAATGGAATTACAGGCATGAGCGACTACAACCAGTTTTGAATATTTTATGTAGTAAATGGGATGCAAATACTGCCTTGTTTCAATTGGTTTCCTATAAGTTTAAGATACCGCTGTATTGTCTTTCTGTAAATCTGTACCCAGTTGCCTCAGATTTTTGCTGGTGACCAATTCTTACAGTGCTTTAACTAAAATAGCTCACTTAAAGCTGGGATCAGAAAAATATAGGTTAGTAAACCATTTTAAGAGTAATGGTTACGACAGAGACCTTGAGTTCCTGAATGACTGAGAAATATAAAGGAAATACTGAAAAGGAAATGACCTATAACCCTGCAAGTGACACTGCCTAGACACACTTTTTAAGTGTGTGATGAGGGCAGGAACTGTATGAGAAAGGAAAGCAGTCAGTTTTTTCCTTTGAGGACTTCAATTATGCTCTCCCACTTCAAAGTATGCCATCACTGTCACTTGGCCTCTCTTTTATTCTTTCCTCACCTTTATCTCTGGGTTTTTCTTTTTCCTTCATTCTCAATAAAAGTAGGAAGAGAATGGTATGGTCTCTGTCATGTGAAGAAAAATAACCATTTTTACAGATTAGAAATATAATCTATTGTTTCCAAACTAACAGAAGAGAGGAAAGGAGGCTAAAGAGATACAGAAGGCCAAAATAAAGGGGTCAAGTAGGTGAGAGAGATATAAGGGGAAAAAAAGATGGTAGAAATGGGTTCAAATATATCAATAATAACAATAAATGTCAACAGATTATATCTTCCTGTTAAAAGACAGACTAAAATACTGGAGGGAAAAGAACTATAAAGTATAAAACATGATTGAAAGATAAAAGGATATATCTGAATAAATGTATAGTTTATGTTAATTAATGATTATCAGTCCTCCTAAAACGTCTTTAAATTTAATGGAATTCCAACAGGATTTTTATTGTTGTTTTCATGGAACCTGATAGGCTAATTACCTATAAAGTTCATACGAAAGAGTAAAAGCCCCAGAATCAATAAGACAACTGTGAAGAACAAGGAATAAAGACTTCCACTATTACATATCATGATTTATTATAATGTAGGAATTAATGACAGTGTAGTATTGTTGCTGTGATTGACAGTAGACTTAATAGAACATATAACAAATCCAGAAATTAACCCAAGCTTGCAAGGAATCTGATATGACAGTGGTAGAATTCAAAATCAATGGGAAAGTATAGCTAACTTAATAAATAGCGTTGGGATAATTGCTTATCTCTCAGAAAAAAATAAAATAAAATAAAGATCTTTACTACACAGCAGACTCAAAAATAAATCGTAAGTGTATTATCTGCCCAAGTGTAAAAACTACAGCACTTAAACTTTTAGAAGAAAAGGTAAGAGAATATCACAACTTGGTAGAGAAGAATTTTTTAGACCCTACAACAAACCATAGAGGAAGCAACAGATATATTTGTCTACATGTTTTATAGCCTACCATGTATCCGATGCTCATTCTGTGTCAAGCATTATTCTAAGCAGTTTCAAACTAATTTGTTTCTGTCTCACAACCATCATCATGATACAGGTACTGCTGTTGTGTTCATTTCACCAATGAGAAACCTCAGGCTTAGAAATGTGAAATAACTTGCCCAAAGTGGTCACACAGCTGCCAAGTAGCAAAGCTATGTGGCAGTCTAGCTCCAGACATAGACCCTAATGTGCTATAATTTACACCTGTTATTTTAAGTCCTCCTTGTTGAGATAGAATTTATATACAATAATTTCTATGTGTTTCATCAAATGTGTACACTCCCATATCATCACCCTATCAAGATTCAGTTTACATTGTCCACAATGGTGGTTGAATGTCCATTTCCATTAGATTCACCATTCCTGATAAAAATTTTATCTCTGTCTGTGTGAAAAGTATCTAAATTATTTAAAATATCCTCAGGATATGGAATTTTAAAAGCTAATTAGAAACTCATATTGCTGCTTTCTCAATTCCTTTCTAACTTGGGGCAAGGAAGGAGGGTGCAATGGGAGAAGCCAGCACTAGAATTGTTGCCCAATGAGAGTAAAAACTGTCAATAGTTACATATTACATACTGTCAATAGTTAGATAACTAACAAAGGATAATAATCAGAAGAGAAAAAGAATTATTTAAAATCAGTAAGAAAAAAAAGATAACCTAAAAAGAAAAGTGGACGAATGAACTGGTATCTCATAGAAGAGGAAGCCAATGGCAACTAGACATATAAAAAGATAGACAAAACTCATTAGTTTTCAAGAAAATGTAAATTATAACCACATTGAAATTCCATTTCACACTTACTAGATTGCAAAAATTAAGAAGTCTGAAAATACCAAGTGTTGGCAAAGATGTGTAGAGCAACAGGATTCTTTTCATGATGCCAGTAGGAGAGTAAGATGCTGGAACTGCTTTGGAAAACAATTTGGCCTTAACTTACAGTGTTAATCATTCACATACCCTATAACCCAGTAATTCCACAACTAGCTATATACCATCAAAGAAATTTGGCATATGCATCAAGAGACATTTGCAAGGATATTTATAGGAAAATTCTTAAAGCAAAAGTCTATGAAAAATAATAGTTTACGCGGACAGAAGAATTGGTAAGTAAACATTGGTTTATGTACAAAATGGAATATTATACAACAGGAATTACCACTTAGAAGCCTCAACTTAAACGACCGTTAGGAAAGTTATAGTGTGTGTTTTTTTAAAAAAAGAAAAAAAAAAAGCAAGCCAGATATGATTACCTCCTTGGTATGAAAGCATTTTAAAGGCCCTATCATAGGCAAAACTGAACAATGTGTACTTTAATAATGTATATATACACATATATATTTAGCAAATCTATTTTTCGGAAAAGACAATAATGAGAAATTTTAGGATGGGGTTAGCTCTGGGAGTCTGGGAGAGGAAAGGGATCTGGAACAATGGTAATTGATATTCTGCTTCTTAAGTTGGATACCGGATTCACTGGGCTCATTTTACTATGCTTCATAACTTAGAAGTGTTTGTCATATATTCTTTTTCTTTGATCAATGATTACATTAAAAACATGTTTCACACTTGCAGTGAGTCAGGACCAAGATATCTACAGTAACTAAAGGGGCGAGCTTAGACAAGCAGGGAGCAGATAGCAACGGAAAGGAGAGGCTGATCCTGTCCCAGCCCATATGCTTCTTGCTGGTGTAGAGGCCAGTTTCAGTGCTGAGCCAGGCCACAGATGGAGGCAGGGAAGGGGCTGCACCTGTCATGATGAGTATGTGAACAGAAGGCCAGAACCTCTATGAAATCGCCAGGCAGGCTGTCTCTTGTCCTTTCTTTTTCTCAAAGCTGGTATGAATCCAAAGAAGAATGTCCAATTTCTTATTTACCCAAGGGATTTTTGAGGTTCTGGAAGTAAATACATAGATAGCCACTTAAAAGCTTTCTTCCCGCCCCCCCCCCCACCACTGATTTTTTTTGTCTATTCAGGTAACAGTTGTTTTCTTGTCTATTCATTTGATATATGGGATATTGCTATAAAAAGAAACTCAATGTCTAAAAAATGTGTAAATTAATGTGCCTGCACTATAGCTCCTTCCAGTTTAAGACAGGCCTAAGAGATAGTGTTGATATTGAAATGTAGAATAATATTCTTCACTCAACAGCTTCTGCTTCATATTTTTAATGATATTTCTTGCCTATTTTGTTAGTTTAGCTGATCAAAAATGTCACATTGCTTGAAACTCCGTAATACGTACATAAGAGTAATTTAAATTTTTGAGTTCTATTTCAGAGCAATTCCCCACAATTAGAAAGAATATAACATTAGCCCAGAATCTAGATGGTTCTAAACCTATCGGTGGGAGATAACATCTAATATTAACATTTTATACTTGATGTGTAGCTCTGATTCTTTATGCACACAGACTGTCATTTATATAAGATGAGGAAAATCGGCCGGGTGCAGTGGCTCACACCTGTAATCGTGGCACTTTGGGAGGCCAAGGTGAGTGGAACACCTGAGGTCAGGAGTTCGAGATCAGCCTGGCCAACATGGCAAAACCCCGTCTCTACTAAAAATGCAAAAATTGGCTGGGTGTGGTGGCACATGCCTGTAATCCCAGCTACTTGGGAGGCTGAGGCAGGAGAATTGCTTGAACCCAGGAGGCAGAGGTTGCAGTGAGCCAAGATCAAGCCACAGCACTCCAGCCTGGGCGACAGAGCAAGACTCCATCTCAAAAAAAAAAAAAGATGAGGAAAATGAACATTATTAAATGGTGAGTTTTCCATGTGTGTTTTCCATGTGGTCAACATTGCTGTGGGGGTGATCTGGCTAAGACATCTGTCACCTACTGATAGCCAGGATTTATTTGGCTTGTGAGACTGTCCCCTTGCTTCCTTGTCATTCCATGTGCTGTACTCACTTTATCAGTAGAGGACATTCACAGCCTCACTGCCCCTCAAGAACATAATCATGAGACATTAACTAGTAGATTTGCAGATCTGTTCATAAAGATTTCTAGTTCAAGAATTCAGAGTAACTAAATTTACTAGATTTCACTTGAAAAGTTATCTATACCTGTACTGCACTCCTACAGTTGCCCAGAAATACCGACAGATTGCCAACTTTAGGTTAAATAACACCTTTTTGTGTGTGTGAAGAATGCTAGTCTACAAATGGGCCCTGAAATCAGTGACCATTTACTTCTTTTAGTCCTAACCAGGTTCTTGTTTTACTATAGGTTTATTAGGGTCTTATGTTTTACTAACATTTAATTTCTCAAGCCAATCCTAAAACTTTCTGATAAACAGGCAAAATTTTCTAACCATATTGACCCTTTGAATTTTGTAAGATAGGATAATTTACAATTACAGCTTTGAGCCAGAAGAACAGTTTTATAGCTTTACCAATGTTGAAAATTGATGCTGTCATTTAATTTCAAAAACATGGTTGATAGACCATATATTTTTCATGTAACTTTAAGCTCTTAGAAAATCTTAAGAATCCAGGTACAGTGGTGTGTACCTATGGTCCCAGCTACTCGGGAGGCTGAGGCGGGAGGCTTTCTTGAGTCTAGCAGTTCGAGATCAGCATGGGCAAGGCTAGCAAGACCCCATCTCTTTAAAAAAAATGTTAAATTATATTCACTGTTACTGAACACATGATAAATTAAGACTATCCATTGTCATAGAGATGCTTTGGGTTCTTCATGTAGAATTAGAGCTTACAAAGTGTTATACAATATTTAAAAGCTTTAAAAATCCTTTCTCAGACTTCACTGCCGAAGATTCTGATTTAATTGATCTGGGATGGCACCTGCACATGGTTTTTTGCTAAAAAAATTCCCCAGGTGATTGGGTTGAAAAACATTACACTAGAGGATATGAGAGAAAACCTGGTAATGATTTTTTGAGAAATAGTAGTGTAGTGTCAGGAAACAGTCACAGAGCTGAGCTGCCAAATATTGTTACCATTTTAAAACAAGGCAACAAAAATTGTAAAATATTCTCAGTTCGATTTTCAGTGACTTGATGATATTAAAACAAGAAAATTTGAGCATCTAAAAATTATCTGAAGCTTAACAATAAGCAACATTAGTGGCCTATAAGGAAGTGATCTTTCCAGACAAACTTGGTTGATCTTTTAAGATTGAATTACAGAAGTATTAGGAGAAAAGAATGTAGTAGATGGACTGTCTGGATTTTATTGCAGCATTCCCTACAGTACCTCATGAAATTCAACTTGGAAATGCATTTTATATTTCCAGTTAGTATGAGAACAAAGTCTAGCAAACAGCAAAATAACATATTTGTGAGATGGCTGTACAGCACATTTGTAGCAGTACACATTTAAGCTGCCTTGAAAAGATCATTTGTAAAATTTGTCAGTGTGGAGCTTTATGTTTGTTTTTAATTGAAATCATTTCATGCCTTTTAATGTATCCATAGTATTAAGACTGTAAACTAGAATGTGTTCTACATCTTGGTTAAAAAATAATATGTAATAAAAATCTGGAGAAGAGGGGGAAGGGAGAAGGGAGGAAGGATGCTTGAGGGCAAATTTTATCTTCCATAGCGGAAAGACAGATGCTGTTCAGAGTTGGAACACCAACCTTTCATAATCCTTTTCTTAAAAGATTATGTTAGACCCTGACATTTTTACTGATTAAGTACAATTTATTTATTCCTTCAGTTTTACTTATCGTCTGTTAAATTTAAGCAAAATGTAATTTAAAGGTTTTTTGCTTTGTTTTGTTTTTTTAAATAGACAAGGTCTCACTCTGTCTCCTAGGCTGATGGCAAACTCCTGGTCTCAAGCCATCCTCCCACCTCAGCCTCCCATAGTGCTCAGACAACAGGCATACACCGCCATGCCCAGCTTAAGGATTATTATTTTAAGTGACATATATTTTTAAGTGACACATTTCTGTGTAGTCTATCAATCATCTTTCTCTACTAATAATATGAAATTAGATAATGAAATGTTATCATTGATTATTTCTGGGCAGTGGATCTAGGGGAGAGTTTTAGATTTCTTTATTCTTTCCGATAGTGTTTCTGTAATAAATATGAATCATTTCTACTAAAAGCATTTATTTTAAGCCATAAAACATGTTATTTTTTAACTACATAAAATAATTTAAAGACTAGTTCTAATTCATCTTCCCTCAGAATTATCAGTACCTTTATTTTATAGTCGCAACTTTTCATACCAACCATGATTAAAATCTTTAAGTGCTGGCCGTAGAATGGCGTATGTGTACAAAACAAGCTGAAATATTAGCATGTGTCTAACCATATGACTTTAACCTTTAAAAGTTATTTTTAAGAGGAGAGAAGGGTGATTGACTCTTTTCAGATAGTTCATATAATTCTAAATTTTCCACAGAACCCTAGAATTTGCTTACTAGGTACAATTCATTTTTCTTGAACAATCAGATGAAAATGAGACAGTACAAAAGCATAAAGTTTCCATCTATTCTATATTAGGACAAAAACAAAGTGGTAGCATTTAAACCCAAATAAGCAGTGTTTATTAGCTACAGAAGTATAACCGTCAACCAGTATACAGTTCACTGAACAGAAATTGATGACCTTTGTTCTAACATACTTATTCTATCCAGAGAAGTTTTTTTTTTAAGCTTAATAAACTCTCCAGTTATATTAAGGAAATAACTGAGTACTTAGTTTGTTATTCAGAGGTCAGCCAGTAGCATTTTACGTGCAGTTGAAATTCTTCAAGATCTGATAATAAAGATACCTCAACAAAGGATAGGCGATATTTCTTTTTTCCAGTTAAAGTGGCACTGCCCATAGCAATGAGATGAAAGCAGTATTCAATTCCTTCTTCCAGCCAACTTTGAAATTGTTTTTATGAAATTATAACAACTTTTAGAATTCACATTATTTCCATTTTTATGCATAAGGTAAAACTTACTAATATTTCTATGTTATATTCTAGTTTACAGAATTTAGAGCTTCGTAAAATGCAAAACACATCATTATCCTAATTAGAGTTGCTATAAATGACATCACTACTTCTTTTTGGTTTTGTTTTTGTTTTTTCTGAGACAGAACCTGTTGCCCAGGCTGGGGTGCAGTGGCATGATTTCAGCTCACTGCAACCTCCACCTCCCAGGGTCAAGGGATCCTCCTGCCTCAGCCCCTCTAGTAGCTGGGATTACAGGCACACACACCATGCTTGGCTAATTTTTGTATTTTTAGTAGAGACAGAGTTTCACCATGTCAGCCGGCTGGTCTCGAACCCCAGAGCTCAGGTGATCCACCTGCCTCTGTCTCCCAAAGTGCTGGGATTACAGGCGTGAGCCACCACGCCTGCCCAACATCACTAATTCTAAGTAGTTGTATGACTTTACTGTATCTCTAAAATGAGGACACATCTGTTCTTGATTAACTCACAGACATTGCTGAAAGGCACAAATGTGATATTCTATATAAATATCCTTTATATCCTTATGATACAAAGAAGTATATTATCTACAAAGAAGTATATTATCTATATAAATTCTGTATTAAGTATACAAATACAGCATTATATTATCACTCCTTGTTCCTTTAAAACAGTCAGTTTGCATTACAGCAAGGCACTAATCAGTATTGCAGACTTGCAATCCTTTTGTAAGAACATTATTAGAATTATAAAGAAATGAAATATGATGAAAAATAAACTTCTGGCATTTTTATATTTTGGAGTTTTTTCACATCTTAACATCATGTAGATACCAATTTGTGGACCTTAAGTAAGGTGACTTTAACAGTTTGACCCTAAGTCTAACAGATTAATAATTCTAACACGTCTAACTTAGGTAAGACCTCAGCTCTTTACTGTGTCTGTCTGGGCACGTTCAAGGTACAGGATGCCACAAGTATCATCAGAGTAGCATCCTGCAGCCCTGCAGTTCTGTCCTCTGGCTACTCCTCGTGCCATATTGCTGCCACGTTTCTCTATGTTTTATTATACCCCAGTGCTCCTCCCCAGCCATTCATCCAGCAGTAATGATTCACCCCTGGCTTTCCGTGAACTCAGGAGTCTGTGCTCACTACCACCAAGGCCACCTGGAGTTCCTTGCTGCTTTCAGTTATCTATTGCTGTGTAACAATCACCCCATAACTTAGTGGCTTAAAGTAATAATGATTTTATTATTTCTCACAAATCTGTTCACATGAAAATTCTGTTCTACATTGACTTTCTTTAATCTTTCTCATGTTTTAATAACATGGAAAACTTGTATTGTTTGGAATTATTTATTTATTTTATGACATGGAGGTCTTGCTGTGTTGCCCAGGCTAAAGTACAGTGGCACAGTTATGACTCACTACAGCCGCCATCTCCTGGGCTCAAGCCATCCTTCTGACTCAAAACTGCCGAGTAGCTGGGATCACAGACATGCACCACCATGCCCCACAATTTTTTTTTTTTTTTTAGAAACAAGGTCTCGCTATTCTGTTTTAAAACCATAAAAGAAAGTCAAAGAACTGTCAGAATATTTAGCAGTTTGTCCCTTTCTTTTGTCGCATTTTCATTTTCTAGTCTCAGGTAAATTGTGTGTACAAAAGATTCAGCTCTGCCTTCCTATCCACACTAAAGAAAGGGATTTTTTTTTTCTTTTTTTCTTTCTGCAAATATTTATTGAATACCTACTACGTATCAGGCCCGGGGATGCAGAGCTAAGCATTGCACAGTTTCCGTTTTAAAGGAATACTCAGTAGAAAGACCACAAATGGAAAAGTCAGTGAACATAATATTGTCTGACGACAATAATACTAGTAATACTTGTGAAATGTGTACCATGTGCCTGGCATTATTATATGGTTTAACACATTTAATATTCACAGAAAGATGCGTACTATTATTGTTACGTTTTTACAGAAAAGCAAACAGACACAGAAAGGTTAACAACTTGCCCAAAGTCACACTGCTACTTCAAGTATGTACAAAATGTTATGAGAACATGGAGAAAGGGTTCCTCACCTAGAGGGGGCAAAGATATTTTCCCAGAGAAAATGATCTTTCAATTTCATCTTTGAAATTATCTTCCTCATGAAAAGTCCCCAGTCGGAGGGAACAAAATATGCCAAGGCAGAAAAAAATAATGTGACTCTTTTCAGAAATCAAGCAGTTCAATATCAATGGAGCACAGAGATGCAAAAGATAAAATTGGAGAAGTCAGAGGAGTTAGATCAATTTGGTCTAACGTGCATAGCCTGACGAGGGGATTTTTCTTTAATGAGAAAGCAAGGAAAGGTCGTTGAAATATTTTAAGTGATGATTGATATAACAGAGGGTGTAAGAAAAGTGAATGAGGGCAGACAGTTCCCATGAGAAATAAGAAAGGTCAGAATTAAGGCTGAAGTAAGTATTTGGGACATGGGAACAGATATGAAAAAGATTTAGGGGAGGTGGGAGAATTTGACAAAACTTGATGATTGGGTGTGAGGAGGAGGAAGGAATTTCAGATTTCTGGCTTGGATCCTTGAGTGGGAGGTGTCAAACATGAGAGGAAGAAAAGGTTTAGAGAAGGAACGATGAGCTTAAACAACAGCAAGTGTGTTGTTGGGGAAAGGGTGAACAGAGCACTTTAGATAAGGAAGACACACAGAAGTAGATGGGATATTAGGGCATTGCTTTCATTTTAATTTGGATACTGGGTTCACATATGTTCATTTTGTTGTTAGACTTCATAACTTGCACATATAGTACAGATATTTTCTAGTATGGATAATATGTAGTAAGTTTTTAAAGTAACATTTGGTAACACTGCTATTGGAAAAAAATATCCTATGTTAAGATTTTGAGAAGATGACCCAGTTCTCCCGTATATGCATTAGGGATTAAATGTCACCAAAGCAAAGACTATTTGATTTATATAGCTCTTCTTCATGCATTAAAAATGAAAAATAAAAAACAAAGGAACAGTGGTTTCTGTGACCAGCAAAAAAAGTTATTGTCTGCGACTCTGTGGTATTTATTGTGGTTAGATTAATTTCTGTGGCTATCTTATTTTTTAATAAATACAGAGAAGACAGAATTAGCTATGTGAAGCAAATGAAAAACTTTGCTTTTTAAATTGTGGTGATTATGGATACTTGTTTCTTTGTTTTAAATTTAATTTTTTAAATTTACATAATGTATTTTTATGTTTTAATACATATAACACAGAGTGAACAGATTAATGTAATTAGCATACCCATCATCTCAAATGTTTACCATTTCTTTGTGCTGGGAATATTCAATATTTTAGTTCTGCCTATTTGAAACTGTATATTACTGTTAACTATAGTCATCCTACAGCATTATAGAACACTTGAACTTCTTTTTCTTTTTCTTCTTTTTTTTTTTTTTTTTTTTTTTTTTGATGTAATCTCGCTCTATCGCCAGGCTGGAGTGCAGTGGTGCGGTCTTGGCTCACTGCAATCTCCGCCTCCCGGGTTCAAGCGATTCTTCTGCCTCAGCCTCGCTGGTACTACAGGCACCCGCCACCACGCTCAGCTAATTTTTGTATTTTTAATAGAGACAGGGTTTCACCATGTTGGCCAGGATGATCTCGATCTCTTGACTTTATGATCCACCCGCCTCGGCCTCCCAAAGTGCTGGGATTACAGGCGTGAGCCACTGCGCCCGGCCAACTTCTTTTTTTTTTTTTTTTTTTTTGAGATGGAGTCTTGCTCTCTTGCCCAGGCTGGAGTGCAGTGGCACGATCTCGGTTCACTGCAACCTCTGCCTCCTGGGTTCAAGTGATTCTTCTGCCTCAGCCTCCCAAGTAGCTGGGACTATAGGCATGAGCCACCACACCCAGTAAATTTTTGTATTTTTGGTAGAGACAGGGTTTCACCATATTGGCCAGGCAGGTCTTGAACTCCTGACCTCGTGATCCGCCCACCTTGGCCTCCCAAAGTGCTGGGATTACAGGCATGAGCCACTGCGCCCGGCCTCAGCTTTATGGTGTTACATTTCTGTTGAAGGTAAAGCATTTTGTTTGGAATCAAATTTTCATTTAGTCTCGGGGGTAACTTGCTATTTTAAATAAGGTAGTTGGGGAAAGCTTCTGAGAACTGGATATTTGAACAGAGAATTAAAGGTGAAGACATTAGCCACACGGATTCTGGGGAAGAGCATCCCAGGAAGGAAGCCAACCTAGTGTAAACCCTAAGACAGGTCTGTACTTATCACATGGAGGTCATTGTGGCTGGAGCAGAGTAGTGTGACCAGAGGTGCAAGCCATTGTTAAAGACACTAGAACTGACTCTGAGTGAGGTGGGAAGCTGTTGCAGTGTTCTGAGCAGAGAAGTGACATTATCAGATTTTATGTTTTAAAAGCTCTACTATGGAGAACAGCCTGTATCAAAGCAAAGATGGAAGCTTGGAAACCAGTTAAGAGGCTATATTAATAAACCAGCGAGTAGTGGTGAGTAGTGAGTGGTGACTTGGACCAGGCTGGTAGCAGTGGTCAGATGCTAGATTCATTTTAAAGATAGAACCCATAAGATTGTTTGACAGATTGGCTGTGAATATTCAAAGTGAAGAAACCTCATTGAGTTCATGAAGTTGGGAGTAAGTATACCTAGAGAAGAGAAGAAAATGGACAAGTTATTTATAAAATGTATATGGAAATGCAGAGGGCCAAGAATAGTCAAGACAATCTTGAAGTAGAAGAGCAAAGAACAAAATTCTGGGATGCCATACAGGTATTAGTAGTGGGATAAGTTACTTATATCAAGATTTATTGTAAAACTACAGTAATTACGACAACATGGTATTGGGTCAAGGATGGACACATAATCAATAAAAAACATAGAGTCTAGAAAGTGACCCATACATATACAATCATATACAGTCATTTGTCTTATCACAAAGGTAGCACTACATAGCATTGGGGGAAGATTGCTGTTCACAATTATGATTGTGTGTCAATTGGATATCCATCACTTGCAGAATCATAGTCACCTATCTCATACCAAACACAAAAAATAAATTCTAATCAGATCACAGATAAAAATAAAACAATAAAACTTCTAAAAGATAATATAGAAAATTTCTTCATGACTTTTTTTTTTTTTTTTTTTTTTTTTTGAGACAGAGTTTCGCTCTTTCACCCAGGCTGGAGTGCAGTGGTGCGATCTCAGCTCACTGCCACGTCCGCCTCCCAGTTTCAAGTGATTCTCCTGTGTCAGCCTCCCAAGTAGCTGGGATTACAGGCTCCCACCACCACGCCTAGCTAATTTTTGTACTTTTAGTAGAGACGGGGTTTCACCATTGTTGGCCAGGCTGGTCTCAAACTCCTGACCTCGTGACCTGCCCGCCTCGGCCTCCCAAAGTGCGGGGATTACAGGCATGAGTCACCACACCTGGCCAATTCTTCACGACTTTAAGATAACCAAAAACAACCTTAAACATGACACAGAAAAGCATTAATCATAAAGGAAAAGACTGATAATGACAAATTGGAAAACACTAAAATTAAGCACTTCTCTTCATCAAAGACACCATTGAGAGTGAAAAAAGAAGCCAGAATGGGAGAAAATAACATGTAAGTGCAAGAAATGGCTCATATTCAAAATATAGAAAGAAAAATGGACAAGATGCTTCACACCCAAAAAGGGGTGGGGTGCATACAAATAGCCAAGAAACATAGGAAAAGGTGCTCTCACTTCTTTTTCTGGAGTGTGGCAACATTATGTAATGCTGGACCACATTTCTATCCTCTTTTTATATCTTTGGGGAAAGAACTAGAGTTTCCTGGGCCTTTATTTGTACCACCACACCTTTAGGATTGCATAGGAATCAAGATTGTTCAAATTTAGCCTAAAATGTGAATGGTTGTACATTTAAAGAGAATAAAAATTTATTCTTGAAGATGAGATTACTATTTTAAGAAAAGCTCTTCTACCATATGCATCAAATAATATTGGGCACACTCACGCTCATGCATGACCTCTTTATTAAAAGTTGGATGCCTCAGCCTTGCAGCTAAAACCTGTGGAATAGAGAATGAGGTCAGAAAAATACCACTACAAAAACTAACAACTCATGTTTTAAAATAAATATCACCAGGGAAGAAGGACACTGAGACAATTCTGTACAAAGAATGCCTATTTTCTTCTAATGTTTCAAAATCTATTTTGACTTTTTTCCCAAGGATGTAATCTAAAGGTAGAGGCTGCCCTGAGTGTCACTTATTGATTGTCGTAAGATGAAGATTTTCATGAGATGGCACTGGGATCCAAGGTAACCAGCCTGTGTTCAGCGGGGACTGGAAGTGATAAGGATAGAAAAGCATCTGTGTTTAGAATGCTCCAATGAGCAATCTGCACTCTCCTGAGATGACCCTTTACTGTTGCTAGGCACTCATTTCTGTTTCTGGAGTGGGTGGCAACATTATGTAATGCTGAACCACATTTCCATTCTCTTTATATATCTTTGGGGAAAGAATTAGAGCTTCCTGAGTTTTTATTTTGTACTATTAAATCTTTAGAATTGAATAGAGATTGAGATTGTTCAAATTTGGCCTAAAAATTGAACTATGGTACATTTAAAGAGAAAAAAAATCTATTCTTGAACATGCAATTACCATTTAAAGAAAAGCGTTTTTACCATAAGCATCAAAGAACATTAGACACTCCCCTGCATAAGCAGTAGTTTAGGTGATTAATTTACATAATTCACATCAAGTATAGGGAACTCCTATACCTCTGTTTTATTTCCTCTGTTCCCAGAAATGCCTAATGAGAAACTGATTTTCTTTTACCTTATGGATATTTCTGATTGTCCTTTTTTAGAACAAAGCTGCTGAAAATTTAAAGAACAGGTTCTAGGGGTTTATTTGCAGCAAAATTAACAAAAATGTAACTGCGATGGGCCCTCCCATTGAAAAAAAAATGCTAGCTAAAATATTTATTTAATTATACTTTTTCAGTGCACCAGTCAGGGAAGCCATTCAGACCACGAGTTTTTGTATAAACAAAATGAGAATCAAATACTACTTGATTACATGGTCAACCAAAAACTTTAGAACTAATGAATATTGTATAATAAATATACTACTGTTACATGTGAGTTCTCAGAACTGGAAATGTTTGATGGTGATCTCTTGTAAGAGTCAAAATAAATGCCTTTCGAGTTGTTTTTTTGTTTTGTTTTGTTTTGTTTTAATGCACCATTGAGTTTATTAAAAAGTACGCTTACTCAGAGACCAAAGGCCAAGAAAGGTAAACAGAGCATTTCATCTAAGGACATTTCCTGAAACCTGATGACCTTGACATTTTGGTTTTCATGTTCTCATGGGGCATGTGGGGCAAAAAGCAACACCAAGGACTGACCCAGTGTAGGTAGTCTAATAGCATAAAGCTAGAAACCAAAGAAATAAAAAACTATGTCTCATTTATCCCATAGAAGGCAGGGGTGTGGAGTGGGGAGAGAGATAAAGAAAGAACAGCCAGGTGTGGTGGCTCACGCCTGTAATCCCAACACTTTCGGAGGCCAAGGCTAGTGGATGACTTGAGCCCAGGAGTTGGAAACCAGCCCAGACAACATAGTGAGACCCCATCTTTACAAAAATGTTAAAAGTTAGCTAGCCATGGTGGCGGTCGCCTGTCATCCTAGCTGCTCAGGAGGCTGAGGCAGGAGGATCCCTTGAGCCCAGATTTTGAGGCCGCAATAAGCTATGATGACACCACTGCACTCCAGTTTGGGTGACATTGTCAAGGAGAATAGAGAGAAAAGCTACTGATCTAAGTAACTTTGGAAATGATTGGAATCTGTAAGACTAAACTCAAAAAGACCTGTACATGATACTACTGTAGTTGATAAAGTTGTATACCATGAATGTATATGGTTAGCAATTCTGAAACCACCATATATGTTTACTGGAATTGACCAGTTAAGTAAATGTTTCTCATTGTTGGAATGTTAGTTTACAGATAAGAAAGGGGAGGAAGCTAGGCCGGGCGCGGTGGCTCAAGCCTGTAATCCCAGCACTTTGGGAGGCCGAGACGGGCGGATCACGAGGTCAGGAGATCGAGACCATCCTGGCTAACACGGTGAAACCCCGTCTCTATTAAGAAATACAAAAAACTAGCCGGGCGAGGTGGCGGGCGCCTGTAGTCCCAGCTACTCGGGAGGCTGAGGCCGGAGAATGGCGTGAACCCGGGAGGCGGAGCTTGCAGTGAGCTGAGATCCGGCCACTGCACTCCAGCCTGGGCGACAGAGCGAGACTCCGTCTCAAAAAAAAAAAAAAAAAAAAAAAGAAAGGGGAGGAAGCTAGAATGATCCATGTGGGGAAGAGGAAAGATGAGGAGGGAAGGAGGCATTCCAGCTAAGAATCATAACCCAGGATTGAAGTTGAAATACAAGAGGCATATTGAGGAAACCATGTTGAAACAGATGGTTTATATAAGGCAGTGCTTTTCAAATTATATTCTGATGCACTCCCACAGGGGGCTGGCCAGCAAGGGGTGAGGAGGCCCACTAGTGAAGTCTTTAAGTGAGGCAGTGCTGCAGGTATATTAGAAAGATTGATCTGACAGTAGACACAGAGGAATATTTTGGGAAAGGGAAACTGTTCGGTAAATCCGATGAGATGGCATGAGCCCAAATGTGTTATTGGCCACGAGTTTGAAAGTAAAACAAGAGGATGGATGCATGTATTCTCACCAAGGGAGAACCACCAGGACTGGGTTACAGATGGGAGAAATATTATACCACGGGAAGGAGGTATCAAAGCTCCATCCAGTGACAGAAGTGAAGAATCTTATGTTGGATGTAAATCTGATGTACTAGATTGTTTGGGAATATGGAAATTCATACTTTGATTGTATCCAAGTTCTAAAGGGAATTACAAAGTGAATTATAATAATTAGCTTGAATATATCAAATATAACTAGATGGCTAACTGTGGGATTATATCTAGTATCAGCAGTGTGGGTGGACACACAGCAGACCTGGGAATTCTTATTTACAATTCAGTTCTTAAGGTTAATTCTTTTCTTAGAAGTCTCTAAATTTCTGAGTTTAGGTAGGGGTGGGGATAAGTTAAATTGAAAAGCCCCAAGCACTGTGGCACAGCTAAAAATCCCATATCCAGAGTCTAGGAGTTGGCACTTCTGGTAAGGTAGCATTCACAAGGTAGTATTGTTAAGGATGGCAGAGATTTGGTAGGATCGAATCCCCAACAGAGGAAGAGTTGGTATTCCTCCTCGGGCCCAATAAGCCACAAACCTAGAGCTACAGGTTAAGGAAGGATAAGGATGTGAGGGGTAAGGACCTCAGGTAGTATCTACTGTCCTCTCCATCAAAAGAAAATAAACTATAAATGAACTAAAAATATACAGGTATTTGCTGGCTCTCAATGTAGGAAAGTCAATGCAAAGTTATTTAATATAAAGGTTCACAAATATACAATATATACACTTCAGCAAAATTTATAAACAAAATCAAAAGGTAACAATCTATAAAAATAACAACATATAAAACAGACAATTAACATATAAAACTGATGCTAGAATCAGCAACACTGCAGTAGCACAAGAACAGCTAGTGTCCAGATCTTGGTTTCAAATACCATTTTCCAACATCAGGAATAACGGCTCCTTAGAGACATGTTGATTCTAGGAATGGGCAGGAAATACACATGATGAGCCTGCAACATCTTGTAGCGCCAGAAAGTAAAGAAGTGCTCAAACAAAATAAAACCAATGTAGGTATGTCGTAGGGACACAGGAGCCAATTGAGAAAGATCCCAATGACCCAAGGAGATCTGGAACAATTTGAGCAGCAAAATAAAGTAGTATTGGATTATACCACCCAAAGCATAAAATAAATATCATGAGTCCATACTCACATAAATAAATGAATACAGGAGAATAGGTAAATCTCTCCTGCAAAGGAATCCATATAATTTATGTAGATACTCCGCCCTCAAGGAAATAGAGCATCACTCCCCACTCCTTAAGTATAGGCTGTACATAAGTGACTTCCTGCCAAAAAATGTGGTATGTAAATCTGGGGAGGGGCATCAGTAACTTCACCTAACATGTACTACCTCAGCCAGGTGACCCAGTTCATCATCAGTGATAAGTTATGTTGATACTATATACGTCTTGATATATAATGAAATACGATATTTCTTGTGTTTTTCACATGAGAAAAAGAGAATATCACGAAGATGACACATCATCCTCGTGATATTTCTCCCAAAAACCCATGTCCTGAGTCTAATCTTCAGAAAAATTTCAGACAAATGTCCCTAATTGAGGGACATTCTAAAAAATACTTAAGTAGCACTCCTCAAAACTATCATGGTTATCAAAAGTCAGGCTTGAGAAACTTTGTGAGGAGCCTGGGGAAACATGATGAGTAAACATAATATGGTAAATGGATGGGATCCCAGATGGGATCCTGGAAAAGAAACAAGACCTTAGGAAAAACCAGGCAAATTTGAATAAAGTATGGACTTCAATTAATAATGATATATTATTATTAGCTTTTTAATTGTGGCAAATGTATCATACCAGAGTAAAATTTTAAGAATAAGAGAAATTGGGTGTGGAGTTTATGGGATCTGTACTATCTTCACAATGTTTCTGCAGAACTGTTCTAAAATTAAAATTTTATTTTAAAGGAGTAAGTGGCCAACATTATGGCATTTCTGTCTTATTATATCTCCTAAATAAGGCATTATTTTATATAGTCACAAGACAAATACCACTTAAGAAATGTAACATTGGAGCGGGACACGGTGGCTCATGCCTGTAATCCCAGCACTTTGGGAAGCCGAGGCGGGCGGATCACGAGGTCAGGAGATCGAGACCATTCTGACTAACACGGTGAAACCCCGTGTTTACTAAAAATACAAAAAAAACACACACAAAAATTAGCTGGGCGTGGTGGCGCGCGGCCGTGGTCCCAGCTACTCGGGAGGCTGAGGCAGGAGAATGGCGTGAACCCAAGAGGCGGAGCTTGCAGTGAGCCGTGAGCCGAGATTGCGGCACTGCACTCCAGCCTGGGCCACAGAGCGAGACTCCCATCTAAAAGAGAGAGAGAGAGAAAGAGAGAGAAAAAACGTTGATAAACTATTAATACCTACTAAAGTAGTTCATATCCAGAATACCCAGGTTGCCCAGGTAGTGCCTTGTGTAGCTACGTGCTTATTGTTTTTAATGCAGAATCCAATCAAATAGCATTGCATCTTACTGTCATTTCTCTTTTATCTCCCTAGCAGAACAGTGCCCTCATGATGCGGAATTTTAACACCCCTTCTTTTCAGTTGATAGACCAGACTGCCCTTCATGTAATCACTTGTATATGTTTCTTTAGGGAGGAAAAAAGTAGTAAAGTTAGGATTGGTGGAGATTATACCATTTCTCAAGTAGGATCATCCCAGACTGCCCTCGAGTGACGTTTCATTAGATGCAGGGGGCTTGCTAGTGCCAAGCAGCCAGCCTGCTGGTTTTGTGCTGTAATTAGTGATGTCAGAATTAAATTAGATGGTAGTGTAATTCTTGTGGCACATGTTTGTTTCTTTTTTATCAGGTTGTCCTAGATAGAAATAAAGTTCCCACCTCTCTGATTTTCTTGTAGTAAGAAAGTACTTAGACATTCTGTCAGTTGACTATCTCAAGAGAACATGGAGAATACTCATAAATGCTTTTAGAATGGCTTAATTTTTATGTTCTGGTTGTTACTTCTGTAATAAAATTTCTGTTACTGTTCACTTACTTTACAAAATAAGAAGACCAAACCCTTTTTTAAACCCTCGTTAATGAAAGACAGTAAATAGGCAGTATGGCTCTGAGAGGAGAGAGAGCTCACAACATGAAGAGGAAGATTGTTCTAGCTACAGGGAGTGGCATGGGAAAAAATTACTGTGTTGGAGATCCTGGAGGTATTAGAGTGATTTGAATAAATGGAATGAAGGAAGTGGTTTAAGAAATTTGAAAATAGAATGTTTTGCTTTCCAAATCATCACAAATTTAATTTTAATTAAAAAGCGATAGCAAGTTCACTGATGTGTCCCTAGTGATAGAAAAACACAGCACCTTGACATGTAGTATGCCATCAGTGATACCTGTTACTGTTTAATGGAGAGTTAAAAGATTGTTTGAAAGCGAAATATTAAATTCACCTAGTGAAGCATTTTCGTGCTCATTGGTGAAGTGCCTGGAGGTGACTGTAGTTTAGACTGTACGTTAGGTATGAATGTTCTGTGGGAAGGCTTGGCCAGAATTTTATATCTGAGTTCAGTTTAGAGAAGTTCACTTTGTGGTCATGTGATACTGAAAGAGTTGCACAGAATAGGGTAGAATTTGTGTTTATGGCTTTCCTTACTCATCTTCCTTTAATTTGTAGAGAGGAGTATATTTCAAGAGAGGAAATTTTTTTTGCAACGTTTTCACAATTGTTTGTACATGTTTTTTCTTCACCAGAAGCTTTCTTTAAAAACCTTAGATTGGCCGGCGCGTGGCTCACGCCTATTTGTAATCCCAGCACTTTGGGAGACCAAGGCGGGCAGATCACGAGGTCAGGAGATCGAGACCATCCTGGCTAACACAGTGAAACCCCGTCTCTACTAAAAATACAAAAAAAAGGAGCCAGGCGTGATGGCGGGTGACTGTAGTCCCAGCTACTCGGGAGACTGAGGCAGGAGAATGGCATGAACCTGGGAAGTGGAGCTTGCAGTGAGCCGAGATCGCGCCACTGCACTCCAGCCTGGGCGACAGAGCAAGACTCCGTCTCAAAAAAAAAAACAAAAAACAAACAAAAAACCTTAGATTGCAATTGAACTTTCACGTTACCAGTGGGTAGCCCCACGTTAGTCAGTGGGGCTAATGGTAAGTTCGGGTTTTACACATCCTGTGCTGAAGGGGCTACATAAACAATTCCTCTGAGTCAAGAGTTACTCAGGAATCAGGAGTTGGTCAGATGATGAGTAATCATTTGATAGGAATTAAAGGGTATGGTGGTTGTTGATTAAAGACATGGATATTCCTTTATGTAGATTTAGTATACAATCAGCAAATGGGTCTCAGATATCTTTTTTATATATGACAGTATTATGCCTGTGGAATTACAATTGCTTAGAGAACTTTGGAATATTGACATCATAGAACTGTTAATATTGGGGATCTGCTATGAGCTATACATTGTTTGCAATACAAGTTTTGTTTGGAGGAGAGTTTTTCGGTATAGAGGAAAGAGCACAGGTCTTCAAATTAGAAGCTCTATGTTTTGGCTTTAACACTTGCTAGGTACTTAATTCATAAGATCATTAATCTCTCTGAGCCTTTTATCATCATCTGTAGAACTAGAACAATAACACCTACCTCGCCTATGAATTTTCTGTGTGTAATGACAATCAGGATGGAAAAATTGCAGCTGGAAAACTGTGGAGTGCTGTAGATTGTAGGGACCATTGTCTTCTTTCAGCCGTATGAGCCATTCTGTGGCACTCTACCCACAGGATGCTGAGTTACTGGAGTGCTTCAAGGGTTTATAGCCCTTGGTTCTACAGTGTACTGTGTTCCAAGTTCAGCATTCTTCTAAACATTTTTTTGTTGGGGTCTACCACATCGTAGACCCTTGTGGTTGTAGTGGGGCGTGGCTAGTGGGGAGAGAGTGAGGAGATGAGGAAGTTCAAGTCTGAGTTGCTGTAGCTTGATTTATTTTCCCCTCTAGTTTCATCTTTACCTTTCCTTTTCGAGTAGAAATTATAGGCTCTGGAGTAAAATTAGAAGTGTAGCTCCAATTTAGCTAAGTTTAGCTGTAACATGAAAATTCCAAGCTTCATAGCTTTTGATGACTATTATGAAAAACAAAGCCTTTCAAAGGAATTTCCATTGTCTTTTTCTCTCCTTAGTGGTTTTAAACGTGGACCTTTGGTTATAGAATTCAGAATTTGGGGTTGTTGTTGTTGTTTTCCCCATGAGTTTGACTCTTTCTCCTTGTATGTAATTTTCATATTTTTCTTTAAGGTTTAGTCACTTAGCCATTGTTTTGCTAAATGGGAATTCTCTGCTAGCAGGGATTTTTAGCAACAAATTTCTTTTTCTTAAAATTTCTGTAAGACCAAAGTTACATATTATTTTGGTAGTGATCATGCATGAACTTTTGCTTCCTGATGGCTGCAGTGGCAGAATAACTCAAGTAGGAAGTTTATCACAGGGAGAATATACACAGGTACCTTGGTTATCAGTAGACTTTGCACTACTTGTGATCATTTGGTCTTAAGCAGGAACAAATTTATTATTTTGAAAGATGTATTAAGTTGTTGTCATTTTAGTTTACTCTTTGTAACTCTCTCTCTTTTATCATGATGTCTTACATTTATTTTTGCATCTAAGTGAAGGATAGAGTGTGGCAAAACTCAAGATAACCTATAATCACTTTCACATTACTTTAAAAAATCCAGTTAGACTGAAACCAGCATACTATACTGACAACATTTTGCTTAATCATAATCAGTTTTAATCCAACATCAAAATAAGCGTAATATTGTCACACATTGGTTTGTTGAAGATGCAGAATTTAGAAATTCAGATCCTTGAGCCCTACTGCCAAAAATCCTCCTTCCCAGTTGATTCTTATACATAGACAGGTTTGGGAACTATTGAACCATTTGTAAGGGGTGCTTTTCAAATAATTCTCAAGGGTTTAGAATTCGTCAGAGGACTCTACAGTCAATGAAATTAAGTTGTCTTAGGAACCTGTTAATTGCATTTATCTCTTTATTTATGAAGTTCCTAAGAAACATTTCCTCTGGGGGAAAAATATTACCTTGCAAAAAAATCAGAAAACCATTGTTTATAGACTATTTCTGGGATTCCTCATTGAGATTAAGATTCTGATTTTATTTTATTTTTTATTTATTTATTTGAGACAGAGTCTCGCTCTGTCGCCCACTGCAACAGAGCTCACTGCAACCTCTGCTTCCCAGGTTTAGGTGATTCTCCTGCCTCACCCTCCCAAGTAGTTGGGATTACAGGCGCGGGCCACCATGCCTGACTAATTTTTTTGTATTTTTAGTAGAGACAGGGTTTCACCATGTTGGTCAGGCTGGTCTCGAACTCCTGACCTCAAGGGATCTGCCCATCTTGGCCTCCCAAAGTGCTGGGATTACAGGCGTGAGCCACCATGCCTGGCCTATGATTCTGTGTTTTAAATTCACTACAGTCTGTATTAATATTAGAAAACTAATACTCAAAGAGAATTGGAGTGAACTACTATAAATGACAAAAATTTGCCCTCTTTCTTAATCTTACATGAAACCATTTTTAAAATTGGTGGGGGTTTTGTTTTGTTTTGTTTTCTGTTTGCTTGTTTTTGATCCCAGGGTCAAGCCAGAAAACTTGGTTGTTATAATGGGCTGCCTTTTTGATTTCACTAAATTCTGTGAATTCTCTCTATGTATAGTGTTCCATTGTCCTCCCAATAAAAACATACTATAGTTTCCCTTGGCCAAAACCCACGTAGGCAGTGGTGTGCTGGTAATGCTTGACAACTGAGGGAAAGAGGACTGATTCATACCATTTGCTAATTTCTATGATGTAAAATACTCCCTACAATAGCCTAGTTCAAACTCCCAGTGTGACCTCACTAAATGTGGAGCTGGAAAGAAATGCACACAGCACACTTAGTATTTCTAGTATTTCCGCCATACAGATAGATGTACATAACTTGAAGAACATAGTAAAATTATTAAGAATAAATAAATAATTAGGAGTAAAATAATTAGGAATAAATACAATTAGAAAATAATGAATTTTTCACTATTTACCTTTGTCTTTAATAAATTTTATATGTATGACTTATTGTTAGGATACCAAATAAACTGTTTCCATGCTTATCTTTGGGAAATGCCACTGTTTCAAAATGGGGGGCTTTTGCTTAGCGTTTTCTTCCTTATTCTATTGTTTAAATTAATTACCTATGTTAAATTTATGAACAACAAAGAAGCAGCTATCCAGGTGATTTTGATGTGTTACAGGGTTGGGGACCTTTTCTTGGTTTGCCTGACACCTTAGAGCTGCATTTTGTGCTTAATTTTACTGACTACTACATTTTAACTATTTATGCTCTGTTATGTTCTTTCAAATGATTTGAGAATTTTTTAACCAAATTGATATTTTAAATTATAAAGAAAAATAAGAGAATTGAGACTAGAAAATAGCAATCAAAGAAAATAAAAATCTCTGAAGTACAAATATAAATATGCCAATTCTGAGGACCGCAAGTGTTGGTATAGTAGAACAACAGATTTGATTCTGAGTTTCCTGGCAACCCGTGGAGGGAAACAAGGAATAGTATAATTCTTTTCAGATGGAAGGAAGACATCAGTTTCTCAAAGAAAGCTAAGCATTGCATTGTACTGAATTTCAGAGTAAATCTCTCACATGAAATTTCATATATAGGAATACTGACTAATAAAATAGTGCCGTATTTCTCTTACTTCTTATGGATTTTATAGAGCAGATTATTATAATATACTTCCAAAAAATCAAGAATGTAGTAAGACTTTCCCCCCAAAGGGGACAGGTGTAATAGTTTAGGATTATAACCTAGTAATCAAGTTAGAATAACATCACCTAAAGGAATAAAGATTTAGAACAATGTTGGCAAAAGATGACAGATAGGTTTACCTAGCTCCTGTTCTTGGTTAGCGTGAGGTTATGGTGCTGTGTTGACAAGGATTCTGAGACCAGGGTCAGCAGAAACGAACGTAGGGAATGCCTAGCAATCTCTGACTTGATCACAAGAATGGGGAGTAGCACAGTTACCTCTGCATCTTTGCCATCCTTACTTCACATCTTATGTAAATTTTATTGGTCTTAGATGGCATCTCTAGTATAAACTGGATTACTAACGGAGTTTATACTCTTCAATAAGAGGCTGGA
Source organism: Papio anubis (assembly GCF_008728515.1). Taxonomy (NCBI): domain Eukaryota; kingdom Metazoa; phylum Chordata; class Mammalia; order Primates; family Cercopithecidae; genus Papio; species Papio anubis. The sequence continues at coordinate 59,746,641 of NC_044986.1, forward strand.
GGCCAGGCACAGTGATTCACACCTGCAATCCCAGCACTTTGGGAGGCTGAGGCAGGCAGATCGCTTGAGGCCAGGAGTTCAAGAACAGCCTGGCCAAGATGGCAAGACCCCCCCCGCCAAAAAAAAAAAATACAAAAATTAGCCAGGCATGGTGGCGCTTGAACCCAGGAGGCAGAGGTTGCAATGAGCCAAGATCATGCCACTACACTCCAGCCTAGGCGACAGAGCAAGACTGTCTCAAAAATAAAAATAAAAAATAGTTTTTAAAAAGAGGCTGGAGTGCTGTATTTTGTATTGATTTTTGAGAGTGTATTTTGTGTGTGTGTGTGTGTGTGTGTGTGTGTGTGTGTGTGAGTGAGTGAATTGCGACTAATTCATTCTATTGAGCTTGGGATGTGTCATTCCCATTTTTGATCCTCTAGTTTATTTTGTTTAATATTAGCTATCCTATTTTAGTTTATCTCTAGTCTCATTGAGTTGTTTGTTGTCCCTTCATCTAATAGAACACTGTAATTACATTTTTTTGTTGTTTGGAAGCATGATTCTGAAAGCCATGAAATAAGGAGAATTTGGCCAAGTAATTCCTGTGTAAGTGTGGTCATATTACATTTAGTAATATGTAGATTATCAGCAATAAATTATTTGTTATATTTATTTTTAACAAGGCACAATTTAAATTCTTTTATCATATTAGAGAGGGAATTTATAATCTAAAGAAAATTTCAGGGGAAAATTTAGCTAGTTCAGAAATTAATTATTAACACTACTAACTATGATATTTATGGATTTTTCTCCATTTTAGTAGCAATTTATACACTGCATGATTGTTCTAATCCATACCTTATTACCTTAGAAATACAATTCATCTTTTAAAAAGAATGTCTGTTCGCTACTCTTTTACTTGACTTAATTCATCTGTTGACTTTTTTCTTATCTTATTTTTTTAAATAGTCCTTAAATTGATATTTTCATACATTCTTGGTAAGAATATGTATAGGTGTTAGCATTCTAAAGAGCACATTGGCAGAAGACCTTCAAAATTTCAGACCTTTGACCCAGTTATTTCACTTCTAGGAAAATATCATTAGGAAGTAGAGATTTGAAGTGTGAATTCTGGGGTGAGAGTGCCTGGCTTTGAATGCAGCTGACAGACTTACAAATTGTATGACCTTGGGTTAGTTTCTTACCTTTTTAAGCCTCAGTCTTTGCATCTGTGAAATCAGTTATGCTGATAATGTAGCATTGCGTGAAACAGCAGGATAAAAATCTCTATATGCTCTAAGGTATTAATTATGTTTTAAATTATCTTCTAATGATGTTATAAAATATTGTTTTTAAAATATGTTAATTATGTTTACAAGTAATGATTCTTAAAAATATAGAAAAAATCTGGAAAAGAGGGGCTCACTGTTAATAATTCTTAAAACTAGGTAATAGGCATATGGAGATTTATTATATTCATATTATTCTATTTCTATATTTTTTTGTTTTTCATAATACTTTTTTAAAAGAATGACAAGAAGAATAGATTAAAAACAGATTAAATCCTTGATATTAGTGCTTTGTAACCTGTTTAGATGTAAATTAACTCTTGACCAGTTTTGTTATTAAACCATTATTTATACTTTTTAATGGTTTCTTAAAGCATTTGGGAGATATATATCAGACTTGTTTGGTTAAGGATGAATTATGTCTGAATATCTGTCTAGAAAATAACTGTTTTAAGTATTTTCCGTATCTGAAAATGATATGAGGACCATCTCCCACTACTGCATTCCCGTAAGTGGTTTTATTTTTCATCTTTTAAAATAGTGCAGGTTTTTCAACATAGTCAGCATTCGTACATTTCAAAAGTCAACTTTACATTAGTGGGGGTGAACAGAATCTTATTTTGACAAAATTCCCCCTCTTTAGATGGGAATGAGGCAAAGAGGAAAGGAGTAACTATTTCTTCCTGTCTCTATAACTGAAGCAATATTCAATAGAAGTGAATTTTACTTGTAGCAAATATTCCCTTTATAAGCCCTTCATTTATCTTGTAGGTGGCCTTGTAAAATATACTTTATTTGATTTTACACACTGTGCTCATGCTTTGGCTTTATGCCCAACCTCCCAGGCTGCAGACATCTACAGTAGACCCCAGTTGTTAAAGAAAACAAGCCCCCCAAAACCCTAGAAAATATTACAGTTATTAATAATAAATTCTCTGTAATATTCAGTTGGAGCAGTAATAAAATATTAATAGTAGCAGTCCTTAAAAATTGTCCCACTGGTCACTAAGACATTCAGTTTTACCCATGTTCCAAATGAAATGCATTATTGTTTTCTACTTTCTACTCTTACAAGAAAGAGGTGTTAAGGGTATTCTGTTTATTTGTTTGACTTACTCTCTTTAATACAGAAGTTAAAAAATAAAGGCAAAGCACATATATGTATAGTATCAACTAGCACCAAATCCTTCCTATGTGAGAGAAAATGATCTGCTTTGGAAGCCAGTTACATACATTTAAGAAATATGTCAAGCAATCTAAAATGAATATATTAAATGGAAAATGACTAGTCCTGACAAATTCCTGACAAATTCTTCTAACATGCAAAATAGCGGTAATTTAGAAGTTTATGGAGGAAGGGTAGATCTTGAAGAAAAATATGTGTTTTAATTAAGGAAGGAAATAAAGAATGGGAAGAAAGAAGAGGAAGAAAGATAGGGAGGGAGGCAATCCAGGCATGAAGCAGACGCTCCAAGATTGAAGTAGAAATAAAGAGGCATATTGAGGAAACCATGTTGAAACAGATGGTTTATATAAGGCAGTGCTTTTCAAATTATGTTCTGATGCCGCCCCCAGACGGGCTGGCCAGCAAGGGGTGAGGAGGCCCGCTAGTGAAGTCTTTAAGTGAGGCAGTGCTGCAGGTATATTAGAAAGACTGATCTGACAGTGGACATAGAGGAATGTGTTGGGAAACTATTCAGTAAGTCCGATGAGATGGCATGAGCCCAAATGTATTATTGGCCACGAGTTTGAAAATAAAACAAGAGAATGGATGCATGTACTCTCACCAAGGGAGAACCACCAGGAGTAGGTTACAGACGGGAAGAATGTTGTACTGGGGGAAGGAGGTATCAAAGCCCCATTCAGTGATAGAAGTGAAGAATCCCACATTGAATGTAAATCTGATGGTACTAGATTGTATGAGAATACAGAAGATAATACTTTGATTGTATCCAAGTTCTAAAGGGAAATATAAAGTGAATTAAAATAATTAGCTTGAATATGTAAAACATAACTTTGGGTTTATATCTAGTGTAAGCAGTGTGGATGAACACACAGCAGACTGGGAATTTTGTTCTTGTTTACACCTAGTTAGTTGTTTTCTTAGATGTCTCTAAACTGAAAAGCTCCTGTGCAATGGAGGGGTGGTGGGGATGCTAAGTTAAATTGAAAAGCCCCAAGCTTTGTGGCACAGCTAAAAATCCTGTATCCAGAGTCTGGGGGTTGGCACTTTAGTGAAGTCGCTTTCACAGGTAATATTGTTAAATAAGGCAGAGATTTTTTTTTTTTTTTTTTTTTAGAGATGGAGTCTTACTCTGTCGCCCAGGCACGATCTCAGCTCACTGCAGCCTCCGCCTCCCAGGTTCCAGCGATTCTCCTGCCTCAGCCTCCCGGGTAGCTGGGATTACAGGCACACATCACCATACCCACTAATTTTTGTATTTTAGTGGAGACAGGGTTTCCCCATGTTGGTCAAGCTGGTCTCGAACTCCTGACTTCAGGTAGTCCGTCCCCCTCGGCCTCCCAAGGTGCTAGGATTACAGGCATGAGCCACTGCTCTCGGCCTTAAGGCAGAGATTGTTAATGATGTGGCTTCTAGTTGGTAAGTATAAAATCCCAAGCAAGAGAAGACTTGGTATTCTTCCTGTGACTTGTTGACATAAGCCCCAAACCGATGGATAAGGAAGCTACCAGGCATGTACTACCCTCTGCACCAATCAGTCAATCAGTCGGTAAACAAACTAACTATAAATGAACTAAAAATATGGAGAGATGTAAATATTTGCTGCAGTGTAAGAAAGACTTACGTAAATGCAAACACTTACTTTAAAGGTTCACAAATATATATGTGTTATGGGCTGAATTCTGTCTCCCCAAAATTCATATATTGAAGTCCTAACCCCTGTGCATCAGAATGTGATGACATTTGGAGTTAAGTTCTTTAAAGGTGTGATTAAGATCAGGTATGGTCTTTAGGAAAGGCCTTAATCCAGTATGATTGGCTTCCTTCTAAGAAGAGATTAGGCCACACACACAAACTGAGGGGCCATTATGTGAGGACACAGCTAGAAGGCTACAAGCCAAGGAAAGAGGCCTCAGAAGAAACCAAATCTGCCAACATTTTGGTCTTGGGCTTGTAGCCTCCAGGACTGTGAGAAAGCAAATTTTTGTTGTTGAAGCCACCCAGTCTGTGGTATTTTGTCAGGGTAGCCCTAGCACACTAATACAATATGCATGCATTTCTGCAAAATTCGTAAATTAAATCAAAAGATAATAACCTACAAAAATATTGATTAACATATAAAATAGACAAGGACCTAGAATCAACAACATTCCAGTAGCAATGAGCACACTTAACTCCCAGATCTTGGTTTCAAATACTGTTCTCCAATAAAAGGAACTGGGGCTCCTTGTAGAAATGGCTGATTCCAGGAATGGGGCAGGAATTCCCCTTTATCAGAGGGGAATATGTTCCAAGATTCCTGGTAGATGCCTGAAACCACGGATAGCACCAAAGCCTATGTATACCGTATTTTTTTTATCTGATAACCAAAACAGCTACTAAGAATAAGCGACTACAGGGAAGATAATGTATACAGCATGAATACACTGAACAAAGGGATGATTTGCATTCTCGGCGGAATAGAGCAAGATCACGCATGAATTCATTATGGTACTCTGAATAGCATGCAATTTAAAACCTATGAGTTATTTCCAAAATTTTCCAGTTAATATTTTCAAACTGAAGTTGACGGCAGGTAACTGAGACTGCAGAAAGCAAAATTGCAGATAACAGGGGACTACTGTATACAAGATGAGCCTGGAGCATCACTTAGTACCAAAAAGTAACAAAGTACTCAAAAACCCTCACAACAATGGAGATATGTCAAAGGGACACAGGAGCTAACTGAAATATCTCCCAATGGCCAAAACTTTGAGCAACAAAATAAAGTAACACTAGATTATAACCCAGTGTATAAAATAAATATCCATTAATCCATACTGATACTGGGGAAGAATACACAAGTCTCCCATGCAGAATTCCAACTAAATTATCTGGAATTTATGTAGACACTCCACTCTCAAGGTGTACAGAATAACTCCCCACTCAAGCATGGGCTGTGCATGGTGACTTCTTTCCAAACAATACAGTACTAAAAAGTGAACAAAAAAGAGTAGCAGCAAAATCTGACAAAGCCCTACTTCAGTGGGGTGGTCAAGATTAACAGCACTGATAAGTCAGGTTGATAGACTGTGTCCTTGATATAATGTGATAAGAATTGCATTTGACCTCTGTGGTTTTCCTCCCGAAAACCCATATCTCACTCTAATCATGATTAGAATGAATAGAGAAGCATCCTACAACATACTTGACTAGCATGCCTGAAAACTGTCAAGGTGAAAAAAAACAAAGTCTGAGAAATTTACAGCCAAAAAAGCTAAGAGAGCAGCTGAGTGTAATGTGCTATCCTAGAACAGAGAAAGGAGACTAGGTAAAAACTAAGGAAACCTAAATAAAGTTTAATTCATAAACAAAAATCAGCACTGGTACATTAATTGCAATGAGTGTACCATTCCAATATAAGATGTTAATAATAGGGGAAACTGGATATGGAGTATATGGGAACTATCTGTACTATCTTTCCAACTTTTCTGTAAAATATTCTCCAAAAATGGCCATTTAAAACAACAGAAAACAAATAGACAAAAAGTTATCGTATACTCATCAAAAGGCCAGTAAGCACTTGAAAAATTTGAAATTTACTGGTATTCAGAAACACACATTAGGCCGGGTGCTGTGGCTTGTGCCTATAATCCCAGCACTTTGGGAGGCGGAGGCAGGCAGATTGCTTGAGCTCAGGAGTTTGAGACAGCCTGGGCAACATGGCAAAACCCTGTCTCTACTGAAAATACAAAAATTAGCCAGACATGGTAGCACACACCTGTAATCCCAGCTACTCGGGAGGCTGAGGCATGAGAATCGCTTGAACCTGGGAGACGGAGGCTGCAGTGAGCTGATACCACACCACTGCACTCCAGTCTGGGCGACAGGAGACCCTGTCTCAGAAAAAAAAAAAAAAAAAAGAGAAATGCACATTAAAATAGCTATAAAGTTATTGTTTTTCTCCTATTTAGCTCGCAAAAGTTTTTTCTGTTGTTGTTGTTTTGTTTTGTTTTTTTCCCTAACGATGGTGCTGATGATCAGCAATGTATAGGAATGTAAAATGGATCAGCCTTTCTGCAGGGCATTGTTGTGTTTGAACAGTATTCTCATTTTTTTTACTTTTAGGCTGGTGTTTGGAATGCTTTATCCTGCATATTATTCATACAAAGCTGTGAAAACAAAAAACGTGAAGGAATATGTAAGTATAGTTTTATGAGTGATTAATCTGAGTTTAATATTTTAATGATACACACTGAAAAACTGCTATTCTCTTAGAAACGGCTGGAGTAACGTTTTGGGTTAAAAGGTGTTATGAATGTGAAGTAACAAAACTAATCTTTTTAAAAATCTTTGAAGATAACCCCAAAGTGGAGTTTCAATAAAAATAAGTATATGGTTCCCAAGATGAGTAACTGAATAGGTCTTGATTTAGTCTATAAATTCCCGTGTAATAAGGGGTTGGAGAACTTTTGTTTGTTTGACTTGGGGAGGGGAGTTGTGGGACTTTTTGCCTTATAAATTTATAGGTACATCGAGAATATCTCTCTGGCCCCAAAGCCTTTTTCTTCTTTTTTAGGTATTTCATCACTTTCTAATCTATATAAATATACAGATACTCCATCACCATTGACAACTGCCATCTTTTTTCCTTCTGGAGTCAGACTTCATTTGTAATGATTTTGTTCTGATTTGCGATGAGTCCTCAGTATTTCTTTGTTTTTAGTTTCCTCTTCCCTATTCCCTAATTTTCTTTTTCTGTCACTAATATTTATTTTTTATCATTTCTGAAGTTCTCCTCATTTCCCATTTTATTCATACTATGTAATAGTAAATGGCCTTCCCCACCTATAAATCCTGATATAGTTTGGTATGTGTGATGGAGTGAATTTTTAGAGAATAGCAAAAGCATATTGTATTGGTGGTGGTAATCAACAGGATAAGCAGTCAATACTGAGATAACAGCACATCAATAACTATGACTCTTTCTTTAAAATTGAGGTGACATTCACATAACATAAAATTAACCATTTCAGAGGCATTTGATGCATTCACAATATTACACGTATATATAATACAATATAATACAACTCTAGTTCCAAAATATTTTCATCACTCCAAATAAAACCCTGTGCCCAAGTCACTGATAACCACCAATCTGCTGTCTGTATGTGTTTACATATCCTGGATATTTCATACAAATAGAATCATATAATATGTGACCTTTTGTGTCTGTCTTCTTTCACTCAGCGTGTTTTTAAGGTTCATACATATCTTAGTATGTATTTTATTTCGAATGTTTTACATTCCTTTTTATGGCTGAGTAACATTCTACTGTATGGATATATGACATTTTGCTTATCCATTCATCTGTTGACAGACATATGAATTGTTCTGTCTTTTGGCTATTATGAATAGTATTGCTACAAGCATTCACATACAAGGATTTGTTTGAGCACCTGCGTTTGATTCTTTGGGATGTATAGCTGTGGTTCTTTGTAAGGAATCTTGGATGATAGTCTTGTCATCCAGTTGGTCAAACGATCAGGGATTAGATCATGATTCTTTATATTTTCAGGGTTTTTGGGGGTGGGAGGAAGGGATAGACTCTGAAACTTTTATAACTAACTCACTTTATTAAACTTTTACAGTTATTTTTTTCTCTTGTATATAAAACTAACTTCTAAAGTGAAGTATATATTAATACAAGTCAAAATGGTGGAATATATCTGGCAGAGGTAAATAAGTTACGTAGTTGGGCTCTGAAATTTTTCTATCCTTTTATTATATGTATCTTTTGGACCTAGGATTGGTGAAATTAATCTTAAGAGATGGAACCATATTAAGTCCTGGTAATTTAAGTTCATTTTATACATGGCTTGAAGGTTCATATTTTAATATAAGTTGGAGTAAATACTTTGCATGTTGTTTTACAGTGCTGGCACACATTAGTTTCTAGATGGCAGCGCGTCTGTTAACAGTGCTTCTCAAGCTGCCTGTGGTGCAAGACCACTTTTGTTTTTCCAATAAGTCATAGACTAATAATTTTTTTTTTTTTTTTGAGACGGAGTCTTGCTCTGTCACCCAGGCTGGAGTGCAGTGGTGCGATCTCGGCTCACTGGAAGCTCCGCCTCCTGAGTTCACGCCATTCTCTTGCCTCAGCCTCCTGAGTAGGTGGGACTGCAGGCACCCGCCACCACGCCCGGCTAATTTTTTTGTATTTTTAGTAAAGATGGGGTTTCACTGTGTTAGCCAGGATGGTCTGGATCTCCTGACCTCGTCTGGATCCACCCGCCTCGGCCTCCCAAAGTGCTGGGATTACAGGCGTGAGCCACCATGCCCGGCCAACTAATACTTTTATAAAATGAAATACTAATCACTAGAAATAAAGAAATGAGAAAAGCCCCTAACCCTGAAACACAACCCAGAATTTTTTTTTTTTTTTTTTTTTTTTGAGACAGGGTCTTGCTGTTATCACCCAAGCTAAAATGCAGTGGCACCATCATAGTTCACTGTAGCCTGGACCTCATGGGCTCAAGTGATCCTCCCACTTCAGCCTCCTGAGTAGCTGGGACTGCAGCCCTGTACACCATGCCTAGCTAATTTTTTTTATTATTTTTCATAGAGACAGGGTCTTAACTATGTTGCCCAGGTTGGTCTTGGACTCCTGGCCCCAGGTTATCCACCTACTTCAGCCTCTCAAAGTGCTGGGATTACAGGCATGAGCCACGGTGCCCAACTCCCAAATTTTTTTTTACTATATTCAGTGACATGAAATTACTGTCAAATAATGTACTTTTGCCTATTGTTTTCATTATGTAGTATTAATATACTTACAGTAACATAGTAGTGCTTTTACAGCCTTGTAAAATCCCATAGACAACACTGCCCTACTGTGTGATATTTTAATTGGAATTATCTTTTGGAAGATAAAAGTAAGAGTTGGCCATAATTTCCAAACACCATGAAAATATGAGTTGAAGAATCTACTTCTGGCCAGTGCTTAATAAATGGGAACCATCTCCCTATTTGGAATCTTTTTTATATTGTTACTAAATTAGATCTTTTTTTTTAATCTAATTCAATGTACAGTTGAAGTACAGATTATTACGTCTCTCAACATTGGGCCCACTTCACCTAGAAAGCATTCCAGAAGCCCAGGATATATAATAATTTGGTGTGCTGCTGTGTGTGTGTGCACTGTATATATATTTGTGCTTACGGTATTCTCCCATCTTTTCTCCCACATCTGCTTTTTTTTTTTCTTTTAGGAAAAAAGCTAAGCACAAATTTAAAATGTTTAGATGAGAAGCTCTAATAACTTGAGGATATTATCAGTAAGCACAGAAATACCATCCCTAAAAGTCAAAGGTAAAGGAATAGCAATAAGAAATATAAAAATAGTAAATAAACTGTAATAAAAAATAGGTTTGGCCATGTGCAGTGGCTCACAACTGTAATCCTAACACTTTGGGAGGCCAAGGTGGGTGGATCACTGGAGACCAGGAGTTTGAGACCAGCCTGACCAACATGGTGAAACCCTGTCTCTACAAAAAATATAAAAATTAGCTGGGTATGGTGGCGCATGCCTGTAGTCCCAGCTACTGGAGAGGCTGAAGTGGGAGAATCACCTGAGCCCAGGAATCGAGACTGCAGTGAGCCATGATCCCGCCACTGCACTCCAACCTGGACAACAGAATGAAACCCTGTGTCAAAAAAAAAAAACAATAATAATAAAATAAAAATCAGAAAGATTAATCCATTTATAAATGTTGTGCATCAATTCAACTTTGTGAATATTAATTTTTAAAGACTTAAAAACAACAACAAAAAAAGACTTAAAAACAAGAATTTGTGTGTCTTATTGCCCTTGATACAACACTCAGATTTTCATTACTAGATTATTTTGTAAATTGGGGATTAGTAAGGATGGTCTAACCCTAAAATTTTTATTCAACTTCATAAAGATAATTTAATTGCTTCTTGGCACTTTGGCTAAGATCAAGTGTGAAGATAATTTAAGCCATGGAAGAGAATCCATTGCATTCAAACTGATGAGAAAACTATAAACATGATATGTATTGAGATATATGTATATGTGTATATTTAGTTACATAGTGAGCATAAAGCTTTGCACAGTTGTTTTTAGAGAATACTCATTAATAAAGCTGGAATTATCTGTACATAATTTTGCAGTAATACTATGATTCTGAAAAGCATTTGTTTTTATGTAACTTTGATTGTAAGTTTAGGGTTTGGGCAGGTTGTTATATAGGTAAATTTGTGTAATGGGGGTGTGTGGTACAGACTCTTTCATCACCCAGGTATTAAGCCTAGTACCCTGAAAAAAGGTTTTCTTAACCATCCGTTTGAGAAGACCAGAATAATGAGTAATTGAGGAGAAACTAGGGAAGGTGAAAGGCAGGTGGCTAGAACTGGTTTGATAATTACATGGTAATCAACTCTACTTCACAAATAAAATGAGAACTAAAAGCAAAATAAATGGTCAGGCACTGAAACAAGGACAGGGCATCTGCCTTTGACAGGGAAATGTATCATCTCTGAAGACCTCCCAGCAACCATACTGCCTGCTATCAAGGCTGCTAGAGAGGCCTCGTGCAGTGGCTTACACCTGGAATCCCAGCCCTTTGGGAGGCTGAAGCAGGCAGATCTCTTGAGCCCAGGAGTTTGAGACCAACCTGGGCAACATGGTGAAACCCCGTATCTACAAAAAACACAAAAATTAGCAGGGCATGGTGGTGGTGTGTGCCTGTAGTTCCAGCCACTCAGGAGGCTGAGGTGGGAGGATCACCTGAGCCTGGGAGGTCCAGGCTGCAGTGAGTCCTGATTGCACCACTGCACTCCAGCCTGGATGACAGACAGAGTGAGACCCTCGGGTGGGGTGGTGGGATCCCGGGGAGGCTGCTAGAGAGACTAAGTTGAGATGTCACCTTGGAATAATAATATTTTCCATTTATATGATTTCCTACCAGTTTCAAAGTACTTTTGTCTATTGTTTTCATTTGCTACCCTGGATAAGATAATTTTTTGAAACAAATTATCACACTCTTACTGGCTTAGAACAACATAAATTTATTCTCTTACAGTCCTAGAGGTCAGAAACCTAAAATGAGTTCACAGCCTCGCACCTTCTGGAGGGTTTAGAGGAAAGTCTGCTTCCCTGTCTCCTCCAGCTTCTACAGGCTGCCCACATCCCTTGGCTTACGGCTTTATTCTTCCATCCTCAAACCCAGCAATGTTGTACTGAGACCTTTTCATGATGCTATCTCTCTGGTTCTTTCTCTTCTGCCTTCTTTTCCACTTATAAGGACTCTTGTGATTACATTGGGCCCACCTGATTAATCCAGGATAAACTTCCCATTTCAAGGTCAGCTGATAAGCAACCCTAATTTCATCTGCAACCTTATTTCTCCTTTACAGTGTAACCTAACATATTTACAGTTTCCGGAGATTAAGACACAGACATCTTCAGGGGAGAGAGGGCATTTTTCTGCCTACTCCAATAATATCTCACTGATTCTTACTGCAGTCCTATGAAGTTGGCATAGAAAATATTCCAGTATTACAGGCTTAGAGAAGTGAATTTACCTGGAGTCACATGGATTATAAAGACAGAATTGGTACCAGATCAGAGATCTTGTGTTTCTAGTATTTTATTCATTCTAGTCTACCATGCTACCTTTGGAAACACAGGTGAAGATTCTAGCTTCATGTAAAAGTTGAAACAACCTTTACAACCAGCCAGTGAATGTGCACCTGATTAATTCAAAGCTGGACGTTCATGGGCCACAGCCATGTAGATATTTTCCAAGAAGGACAATCAGGCAGCTTACCAGGGCAGGACCCACCAGCGTTGAAATCACGTGTGAACAAAGAGGTTCAAAATGAAATACAAGTTTTTGAAAATTCTGTAAAGTTCCTCCTTTGAAAAAAAAAATAAAGAAAATCCCTTAAATCTTGACAGTCTTCTAAGTATTTCCAATCTAGTTTTACTCTGACAAAAATTTTGAACATTATTTGCTTGCACCCAGTACAAGGCTAAGTCCTAAACTTAGCCATCTGATTTAAATTGACTTTTTTTTAAATTATATTTTAAGTTCTGGGATACATGTGCAGAACATGCAGGTTTGTTACATAGGTATACATGTGCCATGGTGGTTTGCACCCATCAACCCGTTACCTAGGTTTTAAGCCCCACATGCATTAGGTATTTGTCCTAATGCTCTCCCTCTCCTTGCCTCCGACCCTCCCACAGGCCCCGGTATGTAATGTTCCCCTCCCTGTGTCCATGTGTTCTCATTGTTAAACTGACTCTTAACAGTTTTATCAGAACTCTGTCCTCATAAAGTTTTCCTATGCAGTAATCCTATCCAAATTTGCTTTGTTTTATACATGGTATTTTCTTAGTAAAATTAACCTTCTTAAATTGCCCTGTTATGTTTTTAATAGCACCTTATAGTATCAGATGTTATATTCTTTATTTGTATATGTTTGTGTTCCCACCAGAATGAACTCCATGGGGAAGTGTTTTGTTGTTTTATTAATTACTATATGCCTGTACTTAGAACAGTACCTGCTGATAATAGGTACTCAATATTTCTTGAATAAATAAATGAGAAAAGTTGACTTTTAAGTAGACATCAAATATTGTGCTTAATAGCATGTACATTTCTTAAGTGGACTGATGTAGTTTACCAGCTTTGATTCTGCTGGGTTAGGGAGAATACAATCCAGTCTTAACATTTATCCCAAAACCTAGTTTCTTTGTGGTATTTGGTTATGACCTAAATTCCACTGCTCTCTACTTCAAAATTATTTTCAGAAAGCAAACATTTTCGGTTAATTTACTTCTTCCCACCCTAACTACTACCATTCCCCTTAAGCCTGCAAATGGTAGATTGCACCTGATAAAACAGATGCTGTGTTCAAATCAAAACAAATGGAAAGTACTGTGTATTTTGGCAACCTTCCTTTCTTCCTTTGCCTATTTTTAAAACAGAGCTTTCCTAGGATATAATTTCCTGCATAGTGTGGCTGATATGGCCTACTTAAAGACTTTCAGTCTTGCAGTAATTGAAATGTAAACTTACTGAAGAATTAGTATGGTTTTGCAAATTTTTTCAGGCTCATTCCATCTCATGACTTGAAAATAGAGTGTTTACTTCCAAGTCATGTGTAATTGCTGTAGCTTTTCTAGGAAACCAGTGTTCTTATTCTAAGAATGCTGGAGAAAGCAGCAATGAAAAGATTGGCTAACAGCACTTACAAATCAAAATCAGACATTTGGTTCTGAGATTTACTGTGAGCAAGAACAAAGAACAGGAAAAACTGGGAGATTACTCTTTAAAAGGCCTAGAAATGGCCCTCTAAAAGTCTGCTGACTTGGTTTTTGAAAGTGACCTAATTTCGACTATTTAGGTGATATGAAAATGAACAAATTTACCACAAATATAGAACAAATATGCCAGTTCTGCAGATCTTATTGATAATGAAATCTGATGTTGTCTACTAACTTTAGAGTAGAAATAGAAGGGGAAAAACATACTAAAGAACTTTTATTTGTTCTCAAGAAGTGTTTCCTAGGTATCTTTTGATATTTTTGATAAAAAATATTCATTTCATTTAAGAGTTTCAATAATTTAGAAAGTTTAGAGATTAGTCTACTAATTATGATGGGATTTTTACTGAAAATTCGTTTTGTCAGGCTGCTTGCTTGTCTGTGTATTTTCTATTCTAATTTAGTTTTTATTTTTATCAAAGCAGTATTTACTTATAATGTAAAAAGTCAATTAGTTACAAGACTTATTATGGAAAACAATAGTTCCCCAGGCTCCTGTCCCTATGTCTAACTCTCTAGAGGCAATTACTTCAAATTCTTTTATCTGAATCTTTTAGCATTTATTGCCATATTCCAAATAACATGCTTACTCTGCTGTTTCTTAATTTTTCAGATGGACGTCATGAGTTAACTTCCTTCTATGAAAGATGATTTAGCAGTTACCCAATGGCCACTATACACATGCATATTTCTCTGTTCTTATAGCTTCCCAGAATCATTGCAGTATAATTTGGTTAGCTCAATATTCAATATTTATATTATTTAGACAAAATTAGAAGCAATCGAATATGGAGCTAAAGTGCACAATGTCTGGAAACAGGCTCCCTAGGTTTCATCCTAGCCCTACCCATTACTAGCTGTGCCTTTGGACAAGTTATTTGACCTTTCTGTGCCTCAATTTTCTAATCAGTAAGTAGTAGTAAATAATGAATATATTATTTCATTATATTATATGAATGCACATAAAGCATTTATATCAGTACCTTAAACATAATAGTACCTGTCATACAATCATTTTCATTATGTAAACACTATTCATAGCTGATCTCTACAGTGTCCTGCCATTACCATTCTTTACTCTGGTGTTATTCGCTATCTTGTTTCATTTGTGTGGTATTTTCTGTTCTTATTGTGTATCCAGACCCACACTTTCCTAGAGTTCTGTGCATTTCTTCTCAGTGCATTCCCCTCCATTAGACATTCCAGATTGGTTCTTGTTTTGGATTCTCTGATTTCTTAATTACTTAATTTTTTCATTTTGATAAAATGCATCCTTCCTGAGAAGTCTATAATGAGAGTCAATTTCTTTTTTTTTTTTTTTTTTTTTTTTTTTCTGAGACAGTCTCGCTCTGTCGCCCAGGCTAGAGTGCAGTGGGTGACTTGGCTCACTGGAACCTCTGCCTCCCGGATTCAAGCAATTCTTCTGCCTCAGCCTCCCAAGTAGCTGAGATTACAGGCATGTGCCACCATGCGTGGCTAATTTTGTATTTTTAGTAGAGATGAGGTTTCACCATATTGGCTAGTCTGGTCTTGAACTCCTGACCTCGTGATCTGCCCGCCTCAGCCTCCCAAAGTGCTGGGATTACAGGTGTTAGCCACCGCACCTGGCCCCCAAGAAGTCAATTGCTTGAGATGCTAGGTTGGAAATCATTTTCTTTCAGAATTTTGGGAGCATTTCTTCATTGTCTTTAACTTCTGGTATTGCTGTTGAGAAGGCTGAAGCCATTATGATTCTTACCTGTTTTTCTCCCCATTCAGGAAGCTTGTGGGATATTTTCTATTTTCCTGTTGTTTTAAAATTTCATGATGATGTGCTTTGGTGCATGAATCCGTTATAATCAATTTTGCTAAATCCTCAGTAGTCCCTTTTAATCTGGGAATCCTTTTTGCTTCAGCTCTGAGAAATTTGGTTAAAATTATCTCTTTAATACTGTTCTGTACTCCATTTTCACTGTTGTTCTGTCTGGAATTCCTTTTATTCATTTATAAGGCACTTGGACTGATTCTCCAATTTTTTTTTAATCTTTTCCCTTCTCTTTCCTGTCTCTTTTTGTTCTACTTTCTGATTGAGTTTCTCAGTTTTACCTTCTAACTCTTCAATTGGTCTTTTAATTTCTGCACCTATGTGCTTAATTCATGAGAATATGACTGACAGTTTTTTGGACATGTTCTTATTTATTTATTTATTTATTGAGGCGGAGTTTTGCTCTTGTTGCCCGGGCTGGAGTGCAATAGTGCAATCTCGGCTCACCGCCACCTCTGCCTCCAGGGTTCAAGCTATTCTCCTGTTTCAGCCTCCCAAGTAACTGGGATTACAGGGATGTGCCACCACACCCAGCTAATTTTGTATTTTCAGTAGAGATGGGGTTTCTCCATGTTGGTCAGGCTGGTCTTTAACTACTGACCTCAGGTAATCCGCCTGTCTCGGCCTCCCAAAGTGCTGGAATTACAGGCTTGAGCCACTGCACCCAGCCGGACATTTTCTTCTTTCTACATAGTCTTTCCTTTGAATTTGTTTTACGTTTGTTTCAGCCTCTGTTTTTCATGTGTAATTTCCTCAAATGTTGGATGATCTCTGGTTCTCTGCTCAGTTTTTAGGATAATAATGAAAATCTGCCTGGAGCTCTGTGCCCATGAAAGGGCTTGTTGAATGTGATCTTCACTGTAGAGTGATCTGACTAGACCATCGTATATGTTCCTATGGCTGCCATAAGGACGTAGCACAAGCAGTGTGGATTAAAACAACAGAAATGTATTGTCTCACAATTTCTGGAGGCTCGAAGTCATTAATTTCATAAGATATTGACAGGGCCACACTCCCTCAGAAACCTGTTGAGGAGAATCATTCCTTGTGAATTCCTAGCTGCTGATTGTTGCCAGCACTTCAGTCTACCTCCACAGTCTACCTCCATCGTCACATAGGACTCGCCCCTCATGTCTCTGTGTGTCTGTTTTGTCTCTTCATCTTAAAAAGACACCAGTCACATAACTTCATTTAACTACATCTTCAATGACCCTATTTCCAAATAAGGTCACATTCTGAGGGATTGGGGTTTAGGACTGTGTGTTAGTCAGCTTGTGTTACCATAACAAAAACCATGGACTGATTGACTGGAACAACAGGAATTATTTTCTCACAGTTCTGGAGACTGGAAGGCCAACATCAAGTTGCTGCCAGGGTTGGTTTCCTGTGAGGGCTCTTTTCCTGGCTTGTAAGGCAGCCACCCTCCCATATGTCATCACATGATCTTTCTGATGTGTGCACATGGCGAGAAATATTCCTCTTTTTCCTTTTCATGTAAGGACACTAGCCCTACAGTAGAGCTTCACAGTGTGACCTCATTTAACCTTAATTACCACCATAAAGGCCCTAACTCCAAATATAGACATATTTGAAGTTAGGACTTCAACCTATGAATTTTGGGAAGACCTAATTCAGTCTAGAGTGGACCTTAACACATCTGTTTTGGGAACACCATTCAACCCATAACAACCATTTCTTGGAAAGTTATCAATGTCTATATCTTTAGGTATTTTCTCTTGTGCCAGTCAGATTCTTCAGAGAAGACTCTTCCATTATGAAAGGTACTTGGTTACCAGTATCCTACTGGGAGAATAAGACTTGGGGGTGCTCAACATTCAGTTTATAAACTTTTACTAGATCCCTGTTAGCCCCACTCTCAGTTGTGCTGGAGATTTGCAAATCCAGAAACCCCCTGATTCACCCTTTCCAGAGAATAAACATAAGGGTTTCCCTGGGGAAGAAGGGACATTGACAGGCTTCTGGAGTGAGAAGGTATCTTGGGGTCTCCCTTCTCCTTAAGCAGATGTACAGCCATCCTTCCTACCTTTAGTACCCCCGTCCTTTTTGTTTTGTTAGACAGGGTCTTACTCTGTTGCCCAGGATGGAGTGCAGTGGTGCCATCGTAGCTCACTGCAAGCTCCAACTCCTGGGCTCATGCGATCCTCCCTCCTTGGCTTCCCCCGTAGCTGCAACTACAGGCACATGGCACCGTATCTGGCTATTTTTCTTTTGGTTTTTTTACCTTTTTTTTTCTTTTAAGTAAAGATGAGATCTTGCTATGTTGCCCAAGCTGTTCTTGAGCTCCTGGGTCCAAGCTATCCATCCACCTGGGCCTCAGAAATTGCCAGGATTATTAGGCATGAACCACTGCACCCAGCCTCTGTACCCCTTTTGACCAGGAATTTTGCCACCATTTTTTTTGGCAAGCTCTGTAGTGTAGAGTTAGGTTGCTTCTCAGTTTTTCCCCCTGCCAGCTTGCTGCTCAGTTTTCTCAGGTCTCCTAACTCAGTTACTACTTATCCATTTCCTTCATGGCTCCAAAATTCTTATGTTCTCTTCTATATTCTTCTGAGCTTATGCCGTCTTTAAAAATCACTTTACTGTTGTTGTAATATTTGTAGAGGGAGTGAAACTGAATATGTATATTCAGTTTACCATCTTTACCCAAATTTCCAAATTGACTTTGTGAGTGGGATACTTGCAGTTGACTTACTCTACGATATTTATTTATTTATTTATTTAGAGACAGAGTCTTGCTCTGTCACCCAGGCTGGAGTGCAGTGGCACAATCTCAGCTCACTGCAACCTCCACCTCCCAGGTTCAAGTGATTCTCCGGCCTCAGCCTCCTGAGTAGCTGGGATTACAGGCACCCGCCACCACGCCCAGCTAATTTTTATATTTTTTGTAGAGACAGGGTTTCACCATATTGGCAAGGCTGGTCTCAAACCCCTGACCTCATGATCCACCTGCCTCAGCCTCCCGAAGTGCTGGGATTACAGGCTTGGGCCACCGCGCCCAGCCAAGTTACTCTATGATATTAAGTAAGACTTATTATACCATTAACATTGGTTTTTAAATGTGTTCACTTAGAAAATAGATTTAAAGTAATATATGGCCGGGTATGGTAGCTCACACCTATATCTCAGCACTTTGGGAGGCCGAGGTAGGTGGATCAATTGCTTGAGTCCAGGAATTTGAGACCACCTAGGAAAACATGGTGAAACCCCGTCTCTACCAAAAGGATACAAAAATTAGCCAGGTGTGATGGTACATGCCTGTAGTCCCAGCCACTCGAGAGGTTGATGTGGGAGGATCACTCAAGTGTAGCGGTTCAAGGCTGCAGTGAGCCCAAGATCATGCCACTGCACTCCACCACGGGCAAGAGAGCAAGACCCTATCTCGAAACATAAAAATAAAAATCAAGTAATATATACTATTGTTTTTTCAATGCTTGAAAATAACTTTAACATTTAATTTTAGCTGACATACACTGAATTCATGTGTGCTTACTTAAATTAGGTTATTATTTCTTTATAAACCTAATTTTTCATATGTTTACTATTTTATATATAATATATACAGCATAACACTTCACTGGTAAAATAACTGGTACTGTTATAATCATCAAGTGTTTTATATTCTTCATTATGTGTTTTTTTTTTTTTTTTTTTTTTTTTTGGAGATGGAGTCTCGCTCTGTCACTCAGGCTAGAGTGCAATGGCACATCTCAGCTCACTGCAACCTCCGTCTCCCTGGTTCAAGCAGTTATCCTGCCTCAGCCTCCCGAGTAGCTAGGTTTACAGGCACCCGCCACCATGCCTGGATAATTTTATATTCTTTTCTTTTTTTTTTTTTTTTTTTTCCGTGAGATGGAGTCTCACTCTGTCGCCCAGGCTAGAGTGCAGTGGTGTGATCTCGGCTCACCGCACCCTCCAATTCCTGGGTTCAAGTGATTCTCCTGCCTCAGCCTCCCGAGTAGCTGGGATTACAGGTGCCTGCCACCACACCCGGCTAATTTTTGTATTTTTAGTAGAGACGAAGTTTCACCATGTTGGCCAGGCTGGTCTTGAACGTCTGACCTCAGGTGATCCACCCACCTCGGCCTCCCAAAGTGCTGGGATTACAGGCTGAGCTACCGCACCCAGCCAATTTTATATTCTTAGTAGAGATGGGGTTTCACCATGTTGGCAAGGCTGATCTCAAACTCCTCACCTCAAGTGATCTGCCCACCTCAGCCTCCCAAAGTGCTGGGATTACAGGCCTGAGCCACCACACCAGGCCCTTCATTGTGTTTTCTAAAAACAATTTCTTTATGATCACCTTGGGATTATTACAACAGATCTAACTTTAGGAAAGTAAGTATTACATTTGAATAAGATTATGTAATAGGAGGATTTAAAATAAATGCCTAACAGGGTTTCATCCAAAATTTTAGAATGTGAATTCAAGGAACCCTTGACCCTTCTGAAGTAAATTGAAAGCATTTCCACAGTGTTCACACTAGGATGTAGCTAGCCAACTCACAGCTGCCTGTCCTCTTTTAGCTTCCAATGAAAATGCTTTGGAAAACATACACATAGAAAAAGAAATTCTCACAGTAATTCTTAAACCTAAGAGGCTACGCAATCAGGCTTTTGCTAAAATCTAGGAAGAATGTTACCAACTGTAGTGCCAATGGAAATGGATTTTTTAAACCGGACCAAAACAGTTGTTTCCATTAAAGGAAATGCTGCTAAGAAGTAAGTTGGAGGGAGGCCTAGCCACCCCCACCCTTATCCCTAGTGATGGAATAGTTTAAAACCATAAAAGCTACAATAACCAGCAAACTCAACTGGTATCACCCTCACTGCGGGGAGACCTGAATTCAGAGGCAGCCAGTGTTTGCCTTCCCTTTTTCAGAAAACATAAGCTCACTGCTTTGAAGAAAATACCAGTAATTTCCACACAGGAGAAATAATCATTGACTATAAGAGAAATCAACAATGTAGTAATAAATTATAAAAAATTGAAATGATAGTAATATATATCATAATTTATATGCTTTACTATAATAGCTGAGTTTTTGTTGTTGTTGTTGTTGTTGTTTTTTCTGAGGTGGGGGGTGGTATTGCTTTGTCACCCAGGCTGGAGTGCAGTGGTGTGATCAAAGCTCACCACAGCCTCAATGCTCTGGGCTTCAGCTATCCTCCAACTTCAGCCTCCTCAGTAGCTGGGACTCCAGATGTGTGCCACCACGCCTAGCTAATTTTTGACTTTTTTCTAGAGACGGGGGTCTCACTATGTTGCCTCGGCAGGTTTCAAACTCCTAGACTTAAGTGACCATCCATCCCACTTCAGCTTCTGAGAGTGCTGGGATTACAGGTATGAGCCACTGCATCCAGCTGTGATAGCTTTTAAAGACTATTTTGAAAAGGAAGGAGGAAAAATCAAAATTAAAAGAATCTGTAAGAAATGTAGGATGAATAAAGCAATATAAAAGCAAACAATAAAAACAAAATCAGGTAAATTAGTGTATCTAGGAGTTTCTTTGAATAAGTTTAATAAAATAAACACTTGAAATAACTAAGATATAAGGTGAGGTAGAAAAGGACTGAAAAAAACTGAAAAACAAGAAAAGAGTTTAATCAACTAATACTAAATTTAAGTGACACAGAAAATATTAAACTACCTATAATTTTTATTAAAAAGTGGGCCAGGCATAATGGCTCATGCCCGTAATCCCAGCACTTTTGGAGGCCAAGGCAGGAGGATCACCTGAGCACAGCAGACCAGCCTGGGTAACATAGCAAGACCCTATCTCTACAAAAAAAATAAAAATAGCCGGGCATAGAGACATGTACCTATAGTGCCAGCTGCTTGGGAGACTAAGACAAGAGAATCACCCGAGCCCAGGAGGCTGAGGCTGCAGTGAGCTCGAATTATGCCACTGCACTCCAGCCTGGGGGACAGAGTGAGATCCTGCCTCTAAACAAATTAAAAAGAGTGTTTTCTAATAACATCAGATAGACCTATTTTTTCCTTTTCAGCTGAAGGTTATATTATTTATGCAATGATGTTTCCTCTTTCACACAATACTAGGATCTGTCTTTGGAATACCCAGACATGTACATCATCTTTCCATTATGTAATTTTTAAAATATAGTGCTTTACCAACTACAGCTGTAATAATCAGATTGTCAACCAGATTGCCATCACACCGTGAAAGGTCCTCCTAAAAATATAAAAGCTAGAGCTATTCCTGAAGATTGTAGCTAAATACATGAAATAAAATCACTCTCCAAAACGTCATAACTTTAAAAGCACCCGATATATAATGGAAATGTAAAATGATAAAGATTTTTTGAAAAACTATAAAAAAATTAAAATGCATTGAAATGTATTATACAAATATTTACCTTAAATTTTTTCTCTTGGCTGTGTGTGACAACTCATGCCTATAATCCCAGCACTTTGGGAGGCTGAGGTAGGAGGATTGCTTGAACCCAGGAGTTTGAGACTAGCCTGGGCAACATAGCAAGACTCTGTCTCTACAGAAAATAAAAAATAAGGAAAAATTAGCTGGATGTGGTGGCATGTGCCTGTAGTCCCAGCTACTCAGGAGGCTGAGGGAGGAAGACCGCTTGAGCCCAAGAGTTCCTTGCTGCTGTGAGCTATGATTATGCTGCTGCACTCTAGCCTGGGTGACAGAGCAAGACCCTGTATCAAAAAAAAAAAAAAAAAAAAAATTCTCTCTCTGCTATCAGAATAGAGTTTTTAAATTGTATCTTTTAAAATTCTTTTATCTACTCAATTGATAGCTATGAACAGTGCCTTGAGAAGTATGCTAAAGGCTCAGCTCCTTTTTTTTTTTTTTTTAGCTTATTGGTATTTTTCTTTTAAATGATGATGTGCCCAAACAGTATTATGAAAGTAAGGGTACATTTTAAATGTTTACACTGAACAAATTATCTCACAATACCGAGTTCGTCTTTTCTCTAAACCTGAGGCTCTTACATTCTCTTCGGAAATGGCACCACCTTCCTCTAGTTGATACTGTCAGAACATGCACAGCGCAGCCTCTCACTGCAGTGCTTCTCAAAATTTAATGATCATGCCAATCCCCTGGGATTCTGCTAAACTGCAGATTCTGATTTAATAGTTCTGGCCTGGGCTTGAGATTCTGCATTTCCAACAGGCTTCCAGATGATGCCAGTGCTGCTAGTCTGTAGATCACAGTTCACATCGTGAGGATTCTGTGCATGTCCTCAACTCTGGTTACACATCAAAACCACTGGTGGAGCTTGTCTTTTAAACATCTGTCTGCCCTCTCTCTGCACCTTGTGATGATGAGGACTCAGAATCTATGTAATCTCTTTGTAATCACCATGTGATTCCTATCCACAGCCAAGTTGAAAACCACTCATTAAGCAGTATCTTATTTTATTGTGGCACTCGGGCAGCCCTTCACCACACGTTCACTAGGCTGTGTGCTTTTAAAAACATATATGTTTATGTAAGCAAATAGTTGATTTTAGAAACATCTTATGTAAATTGATTGATTAACAACTTGGAATATATTATAGAAAAATAATATTTTAGCAAAATTAACTATAAGATACAATTAGGGGAATAAGGCTATTAAGTAGGACTTCCTCCTAGTTTCCATTTTTTGTGGCTAGCTCTAGACCAAATGTCTCCGTCAGTGAAGTTTCCCTTTATAATCACCCACCCTTCTTTCATAGTTCTCTGCAGCCTCTGTACACCTCTGTTTCCTTAGGGCCGCCACCGTGGCACTCAGGCAGCCCCTCTTTACCCATGTATCCCGTATTCTCTGCTCTGTTATTTGCTGCCCTCCTCCTATTTCCCACTCATCTAAATGTGAACTTTCTTTCTGTGTGGTTGATTGCACATACCTTTGAAGAGAAGTAAGTTGATAACACAGGTTTGTTCTCAGTCATGATGGAGATTTTGTCTTCCCGGAGTTTTTTTTCTTTTTGCTTTTGTTTTTTCGTTGTCGTCCTTGTTTTGTTTTTTTGTTTATTTTGAGATGGTGTCTCACTCTGTTGCCCAGGCTGGAGCGCAGTGGTGTGATCTCAGCTCACTGCAAGCTCCACCTCCTGGGTTCACACCATTCTCCTGCCTCAGCCTCCACCTCCCAAGTAGCTGGGGCTTCAGGCGCCCGCCACCACGCCGGGCTAATTTTTTGTATTTTTAGTAGAGACAGGGTTTCACCATGTTAGCCAGGATGGTCTCAATCTCCTGACCTCGTGATTCGCCCACCTCGGCCTCCCAAAGTACTGGGACTACAGGTGTGAGCCATGGTGCCCAGCCCCTGGAGTTTTTTTTCTATCAGTCTTTGCTTTCTCAGGAAGACCATGTGGTCCTACTATTATAAAGGCCAGTTCTTGACATTTAAATATTTACTGTAGGTTTAAAGTATGCTGTCAAATCTACTATAAAGCAACAGTAGTATATAGGGAGTGTTATCTTCCCTAGAGAATGGAATTTTTCATTTACTAAGTCAGCCATAGCCTTGCCAGACACCTAGAGAATGAAGCATTTCTTTTGGTGGCTAGGTTAAGGTCCCTTGTGGAAGGATCCAGATGGAGTCAACTATGTGAAGTTAGATACGGCCTAGGTGCCTAAGAAGTGGGACCAAGACCAAGAGAAAGAAGGAAGTAGGATGACAGTTTGGGATGGGAACTAAGATAACCAGTAGGATGGCTGTGTAGCCCAGTCTATATTTGAATAGTCTATTTTCCCATACTAAAATCCTGAGAAATTCTGTGTGGTCCTGTTAAAAGGGAACTGTGTCTCTTACAAATGCTTATTATCCCAAATAAATCAATAGAACTTTAAATAATATAAAAAGTGAAGTGTGAATTCTCAGCCAGTGTGGATGGAGAGAGTTATTTTGGGACTGAGAAGTCATTCCTTCCTAAATTCTGCTCCTGGGAACAGTTCCCTTAAGCAGTTCCTGATTTTTGCATCTTCAACACTTCTTTTAAATTAATTATCATCTAATTTTTAAACATATCTGTACTTTCCCGTCTCTCAAGTTTCTTAGACTCTGCTGAGGTCAGGGTTGAGATATATAGGGCTGCTGTGATTCAACAGCACTGGGGAAGACCAGTGCAATATTGGGACAGAGGTATCATACAGTCTGCCCCATTTTAACTCACTGTAACACCAAATACATTTATATAATGTGAGGCTTTCTCCTTCAGAGCAACAGGATATTCTGTGAGGTCTTTGGCAGTGATAATTAGAAACTGCAGGTAAACAATGTTGCTGCCAGTTCCGCATCTGAAAGTAGAACTCCCAGTCATTGGAGTACTGGGGAGGCGCTGACAGTTAAAACCTACTTAGATGGGCGTGGGGGAAGAAGTACCCCAAAGCTGAGGGAGCTCAAACCAATCCTAAGCTAACATACTCACCCCCAACACATGCCCCATCTTTAAAAAAAAAAAAAAAAAAAAACTATTTTCAGCCACAGTCTCTAGTCGCTTTGGATTTAACTTCAAATAGCTTTTTTTCAACCATGCTTCTAACTTGGCACAGCTCTGAGAAAAATCCCATAACCAAGCCATCTGGGTTGGATAAAACAGGGAGCTTTTCTATTTGATTTCTCACATTTTGTTCCTCTTTGTTTTTAATGGGGGGGGGGGGGGGGGGGGGAGGGAATCATTATGAAGTAACCAGATTATTGGATAAGTTAGTGAATCAGGAATAGATTTTTTCAACTCATACTGTCTCTGAAGAAATCTGTATCATAGGATCTCTCTGTTGTCTCTGAAATGTGGTGTAGAATGAATGTTTGGGGTGAATTGACTTGAGTGGGTAACAAGTAATGGTCAGAAAATAAAGTTCTCATTGGGTGGTCTGAAATTCAGCAGTGTTTATTTCTTTTTAGACTCAGCAGAGATTTTTTTTTTTTTCCAGTGAAGCATATTTTAACATGTTATGCTCTGGATTTACTTAGTATGGTTTTAAGTGAATCATTAGGCATGTGTGATTTTTTCATTTTTTCTTAAAGACCAGCATGAATAGCTTTATGATTCAAAGAGTCTGTAATTAAGAGAGTTTGAAGAGTTGTTTAATCTCTGTTAACTTTGAAAAAATAGACTGTTTTGTATGTGATAAACTGCTGCTTGCAGTTCAGAGTTACTTGCTAGGATCGTCTGTCAATTCAGACCTTAAAATGTAAGAAGTGGAAGCCATCCTCTGTGCTTGCTTTCCAGGCACAGGGTGCTAGGTACTGATAATATGTAGATGAACAAGACACTTTTGATCCCAATTTGTTGTTACAGTCAAATGGCAGGGGTGGTTGTTACATAAACCAACCATATGGATATGTTACAAAGGAAAAGTACAGTACACAGAGATTATATATGATCTTTGGAGGGAGTCAGGGTAATTAGGAAAGGCTTTCTTTTGGAAGTAAAGAAATTTTATTCATACAAGGCAGTGAATAATATGTAATGTAATATGTAATAAAATACTAGTATTTATATGTTGAATCAGACATTGTGCTGGTAATCACCTATTCTTATCCTTCTATGTTATACTAATCCCCCCATGAAAGCTTTGTGGGTGTAGGAAAACCTTGACATCAAAGTTTATGATTATCTCATGTCAAAGGCTTTGTTTGTAGTAGGCCCTAAGTAATGTTTTTCAAATTAATATATCACATTAATTTTTTTCTTTTTATCATACCAGTGTAAATTATTACAATTATAACATTTAACATTATCATTGCTATCATAATATCTCACTGGTCATAGCATAACAAGTTATATAAAGGTATCATTTAAGAAAAATACTTTGAAGTTAATATGGCATTACCGCTATTATCTATGGCTCCTATAAATCTACAGCAGTGTACCTCCAACCATACCATATTTCCCTGTATACTTGGGGCCTGTGTTTTGCTCTCAGTTTCTGTGATGGAAAACATGAGGATCATTTTACAATTGCAGCTTACTTTTTGTTTGCTTTATTTGTTCATCCTGGAATCTAAATCATAATTTAAAATTATGATAATAATTCCATCCTGGAATCTAAATCATAATTTCATAAAAGTTTTCTGTAAGAATGTAAATCATAGAATCTTCTTTTGTTGAAAACGTTAAGAGATCATGAAATGAAGCTAGCTCTTCATTTGGCATTAGGGTAGGTAAATGCATACCTATTAAATGAAGCGTGGTTTTCTTGATAGTAAATTTAGCCTAGGAGTATGTTCATTTTACAGTATTCACTCCAGCTTTAAATATCCTCTAATTCCTTTGAGAGGGTGAAGCTGAGAACTCTATCACATGACCGTCTGGATTTCTGAAATGCTAAGTCTTTATAAAAGCCTTATGGATTTGAGTAATAATAAAGCAAGTGCTAGCTTGTTAAGTAGGATAATCTGATCCATGCACTATATAAATCAGAATGTAATTTAAGTACTATGACTTTATGTTGCAGATGACTCCATATTCTTCAAAAGAACTTGCCTAATTATAAGAGTATATTTCCTTGGAAAATTGATTTCTTTTGATGTTTAAATGATTTTAAGATTCCATTTGAGGATTATTTTATTTATATATATTTATTTTAAATGAAAATATTCATCACATTTCTTTAGTCACAAAAAATATAGTAGGTAAAGTGCTCCAGAAGTGAAGATGATTGCCATTTCATTGTGACCACTTTCTAGAGAAGTTTATTACCAAATAATTAGAAAAAATGGGAATTATAATCTCACTTGTTAAGTTAACCCAGTTCATTCGTTCTTTTTTTAAAAAAATTAATTTTTTATGGTGGGGTTAGAGATGGGGTCTTGCTGTGTTGCCCAGGCTGGTCTGGAACTCCTGGGCTCAAGCAGTCCTCCCACCTAAACTTCCCAAAGTGCTGGGATTAAAGGCATGAGCCACGGTGCCCGGCTTATTAATTCTTTTAATAAGTATTTTTGAGCATCTGTTTTGTGCCAGGTACTGTATGAGGCATTAGATACACTCTTGGCAAAGGAAACAAAGTAAGCAAAATAAAACATCAAACATCTTTGTTTATAGAGTTTTCCTACTGATGTTTATGCATGTTATTTTTTGCATTTTATTTATTGGCCTCCCACTCAGAATATATTTACTTGAAATATTGTGCCTATTTCTAAGAAGTTCATTTATCTGATTTCTTGGCCTATTGAAAGTAGAAGAGGATTGCTGCTGAAGCCATGTAGACTGAATTCAGATGATAGCTAACAAATTCACACAGACTCACTTGCCAAGGGATCACAATAATAATTTAAAATAGTATTCCTCTGGCTCTGCCTTAGTCTGCTGCATGAGAACATCAATCCTTCCTACCCTTCATTTCCTTACAAAATACTTCCCCGAGGATATCTCAACCACAGTTGCTTAAAATGTGATCCCCTTCTCCATTTCTCAATCATTGTAGTACTGTCACGACCAGTCCGGGCATTAGCCCTGCCACAGATGGCAGCTAATGGTACTATGACCAGTGCCTACCTAATTCTGGAACCACTGCTGCTGTGGCCTTGCTCTCTCATTACAGAGATTAGTGCAACCTCTTATACTGGGGTAGGCTAAGCCACTATGATCGTAGTATGTAACAATAATGCAATGACTGAAGAATTATAGAAATCCATTTCTTTTTCACATAAAAGTCCTGGTTAGGTGCTCATTTCATCAAGAAGTTCTCCCCATGCAACTATTAATATTTGAAAACTCAGATTCTACCCATCTTCAACACATAGCTTCCAAGGGCGCTCTGCTCCCTGCCATCCCACCAGCAGGAAGGGAGGAAGAGCAAGTGGAAGAGACACCCCCACTTCTCAAAAGCCTCACCTTTTATTCTTTTGGTGAGACCTCAACAGATTCCTCATCTACCTGCAAAGAGGGGCTGAGGAACCCAGGTCCTGGCTCAGCCATTTTCTAGTCATGCTCTGTCATTCTGCCTTTTATGGACAGCAGTACATCACATCCATACTTCTCTTGTTTCATCGTCCTAGACTTCTCATTCTTGTTTCATTGTCCTAGACCTTTCATTATAGCCCTTGCACCAGCACCCAGAACTGGTGAAGGCACCATTGGTCATAGTCTGTCCCAGCTCTTCCCTAGACAGCTCCCTTTCCCATCCTTAGAAACATCTTTTCTAAACATTTACTGCTGTTCTGAAATCCACTCACCTTCCCACTCAGGCCCAGCCTTAACAGCTAACGTGCCCCTGACTGCAGAGTGAAGGTAGAGGGCCTAACCCGTGAACCCTTCAACTCTCTTCTGGACACAGCCACTCTCTTCTTCCTTTCTGCTCAAACCCCTCCCATGGTTCCCTATCATTGCTTACTACAGCCTGGAAAGCCCTGTGTATCTATTTGGCTCCAGCAATCTCTCTGGCTCACCTGCTACTGCACCTCCTGTTCTGTTCTGCTCCAGCCACATCTGCTCTTTTACTGGCCCTGGTATGTGCTGATATGCTCCTGCTTCGAGCCCTTTTGCATGCTGTTTCCTTGTCTAAAATGCATTTCCCCCAGTTATCCATGTGAAGAGCTTGCTCACTTGCTTCAGGTCTGTGTTTGAGTATTTCCTATCAGAGAGGCCTTTCCTGACTACCCTGTTTAAAATATCAAAATCCTAACTCCCTTATTCTGCTTTATTTTTCTCTTTAGCATGTATCACATATCATAAGCACACCTAAAAAATATTTGCTTTCCCTCCTTCCCCTTCACTCTCTTCTTCCTTTCTATCTGTTCCAGAGGAAGATGTATTCCTGCTTATTTCTTGAGCACCCCTGAGCAAGCAACTGCTTCTTTCTTGAGCCCACTCTTTTTCCCTCTGTGTTCCTAATCTTATTCTTGTCTATCTCATCCAGGATCTTGTTCCATTAAATATTCCTGCTTTCTCATAATTTGAATCTCATTATCTCTCCAGTATAATGTTAAATCCTTGAGAATATAAACACGCTTTCGTGTTGCCTCATGCTATTTTTTATTCTTTCTCCTCTAAAAAAAAAAAAAAAAAACCAGATCTCTTAAAAGATTAATTTATATGTACTCATCATGGTTTTACCTCCTATCTACTTTCTAGCCTTTTGCAGTTCTTACAAAAAGGAGAACATTAAGCCAAACAGGGTAGTCAGGAAAGGCCTCTCTGATAGGAAATACTCAAACACAGACCTGAAGCAAGTGAGCAAGCTCTTCACATGGGTAACTGGGGGAAATGCATTTTAGACAAGGAAACAGCATGCAAAAGGACTCGAGGCAGGAGCATATCAGCACATACCAGGGCCAGTAAAAGAGCAGGTGTGGCTGGAGCAGAACAGAACAGGAGGTGCAGTAGCAGGTAAGGCCAGAGAGACTGCTGGAGCCAGATAGATACACAGGGCTTTCCAGGCTGTAGTAAGCAATGATAGGGAACCATGGGAGGGGTTTGAGCAGAGGAATGACATGATTTGGCTTCTGTTTTAAGTAGGCACCCTGACTGCTGTGTGCAGGATAGAGTCAAAAAAATGGAGTGGGCCGGGCGCGGTGGCTCAAGCCTGTAATCCCAGCACTTTGGGAGGCCGAGACGGGCGGATCACAAGGTCAGGAGATCGAGACCATCCTGGCGAACACAGTGAAACCCTGTCTCTACTAAAAAAATACAAAAAACTAGCCGGGCGAGGTGGCCGGCGCCTGTAGTCCCAGCTACTCGGGAGGCTGAGGCAGGAGAATGGCGTAAACCCGGGAGGCGGAGCTTGCAGTGAGCTGAGATCCAGCCACAGCACTCCAGCCTGGGTGACAGAGCAAGACTCCGTCTCAACAAAAAAAAAAAAAAAAAAATGGAGTGACCAGTTAGGATGCTACTGAAATAATCCAGACAGGAGGTGATGGTCATCTGGGCTGAGGAGGTAGTGAAAAATGACTTCTATTCTGGGTGTTTCAAAGGGCTAACAGGTTTAGTAGTGCTGGAACCTTCTATTTGCCCCTCCAGTGGAGCTTCCCCTCTACTCTCCACAAGTCTCTGCCCTGCTGCTTATGGCCCAGGAGACTGATCTATACAGGCTGGACCATCTCTGGCCTCCTTTGGGTTTGGCCCATGAGAGGCCCCTGAACAAGATCAGAAGACAGGAAAAGCATGAGGTCACAATATATGTTCTCCCAGCTCCCTCCCTGCTACCACCAGTTAGCTGTGACTGTAGCTTTCACCTGCTTACCATCTCTGGGTTCCAGGAAGCCTTTTCCTCCCCTCCCTCCTTCTCACCTAGGTATAATACCGGTTCCTGCAGTTGCTTGCTCAGGGGTGCGCCACTATCCTTGATTGGTGTTCTTGAACCTTGCACACAGATTTATAAATAATCCCTTTAGTAAGCTTTCCTCCAAATATTGAGATTTTGGCCCATACTGGGAGCTAGGATGTCTAATGTACTACAAACAGCAGAACGTTTTTTTTTTTTTTTTTTGGAAACAGAGTCTTGCTCTGTTGCCTAGGTTGGAGTATAGTGTCATGATCTCACCTCACTGCAACCTCCACCTCCTGGGTTCAAGCGATTCTCCTGCCTCAGCCTCCCAAGTAGCTGGGATTACAGGCATGTGCTACCATGCCCAGCTAATTTTTATATTTTTAGTAGAGAGGGAGTTTCACCATGTTGGCCAGGCAGGTGTCAAACTCCTGACTTCAAGTGATCCGCCCACCTCAGCCTCCCAAAGCACCAGGATTACAGGCGCGAGCCACCACACCTGGCCCAGAACATCTTTTTAAATTAGGGACAGGATCTCATTACATTGCCCAGGCTGGTCTTGAATTCCTGGGCCAAAGCAATTCTCCCGCCTCAGCTTCCCATGTAGCTTGAACTACAGGTGCACACACATAGCATTTTAAAAATCACAGTTATTTACTTGTTTTTCTGCCCAGTAAAATATTGAATCCTTGAGGATGGAACTGTCATGTTTATGTTTCTATTCCCATGCCATGAGGCAGGTAGGATTTGCTTACAGTTGAATCAATGAGTGTTATTTTTAATGTTGCCACCTGAGTCCTCAAGAATTGACTAAATTATGTTTTACATGAAAGATTAATGAAAGGGAGGATATATGTGTATGTGTCCCCATCTTAGTGCTTCTAGGTGTAAACTTCACCTTGTTGGATAATTAAGTTCTCTGAAATCAAGGAAATTTTTTTTCTTTCCTTGAGTTTTGTATAGTTATCGACTAGGCTACACAGAAGGGAGTTGCAGAGTATTCAGGCAATTCCTATGTTATGTGAGCCTCCTATAATACAAGCACCCTTTCTGAAAATGAACTGTCATCTGGGTCGAAATTGAGCACCACTGGGAATGGGGGATTTGTAGACTGACAAGGGCCAAAGGAACTTTTAAGGAAATATTGGATATAGCTTTCTCATTATTCATTGTTCTTGTGACGATATCTAAACAACAGTTTATTGATTTTACCAATTATTTCCAAATGGGAAAGAAATAAGGTTTGTTCTCACTTCCCCGATAATATATTTCTATCAGGCCAGGCGCGGTGGCTCAAGCCTGTAATCCCGGCACTTTGGGAGGCCGAGACGGGCAGATCACGAGGTCAGGAGATCGAGACCATCCTGGCTAACACGGTGAAACCCCGTCTCTACTAAAAAATACAAAACAACTAGCCGGGCGTGGTGGCGGGCGCCTGTAGTCCCAGCTACTCGGGAGGCTGAGGCAGGAGAATGGCGTAAACCCGGGAGGCAGAGCTTGCAGTGAGCCGAGATCGCGCCACTGCACTCCAGCCTGGGTGACAGAGCAAGACTCCATCTCGGGAAAAAAAAAAAAAAAATATATATATATATATATATATATATTTCTATCAATAAGGTTAGTTACCTTTTTTCCCAGTAGCTTAAAAGGTGGATTGTGATTTATTAAAGTCACTTGTTAAATTACTGACTTTTATTTACATATTTTAATAGTAATTCTTTCTATTATATTTGGTTACATACGTTCAGAAGATAATTTGTGTATTGGTTTCCTTTCAATTTTTTGGTATTAATACTGCATTTTGTTATCAGTTTTTTGTTGATCTAAAGAATATTTCCTTTATCTTCACATACATTTAGGTTTTTCTGGGTTTTTTTTGACCTTGACTTCTTTCTGCTATTTCTTTTGAGCAAAACCTTAAACAGCAGGCTGAATGGCCTTGAGGTGTAGTTTTAATAAAAGCGTTACTGAGTAATCATTTGGTATAAACTCCCAACCAGATACATTAATGGAAAAAAAAGAAAGCAATATATTTTCAAGGTTAACTTTCTTTATGGTTGCTTCCATGAATAACACATGGTCATTGAATTTATTTAATTTTTGCGTGTATTCAACTATATTTAAGGTTCATATTTCTGATGAGAACAAAAAATTCATAGGTTCAAGAGACCAGATTGTCAAAGAATTTATAACCCATGGGGTTTGCATATGTAGAACTATAGTCAATTCAGCAGGAACATGCCTAGAAATACCGTATTGATCAGAGAGTTTGCTGTTGGGTGTTTCACTAAAAAATTGAAGGCTTTTCTCCCTCTTTTATTTTTGACATTATTAAATATTCTCACAACCTAAACAGATATAATTTTTGCTTTCTTAGAAAAAACCATATATTTTAAAGCACGTATTTACTTTGTGAATTTTAAAATTAATTTGATGACTTCATCTGAAAATTGAATAAGCACTTAACTGAAGTACAGCTACTTTTGAAACCTTCGGAATGTGCAGCAGCTCTAATTCATTCCATAACTCGTCATTCAGGGAATATCAGCAAACGGCTACTATCTGTACAGTCCTTTTGCCTCTACTCGACCCTATTAACAAATAAATTAAAACAATTTGTGGAGCATTACTTATAGTTGTTATCCCCTTGGAAGATCACAACCATCAAGACAGTTGTAAAATAATGAAAACATGAAATAATGAAAAATAACAAGCAGCTACTCAAATGCTTTTATTTTTCTGAGAATGTATTAAATTTTTTGTGAAGAGAGCTGTATTTCACACTTAAGCCTCCACTTTCCTGGGAAAGGAGGTGATAATATTTACACTGAGGTCTCTGTGCTGAGTACTGGAGAGGGAGAGAGCCAGGAAATCCTAGAGAACTGGAGAGACTGGTCTGGTGGCAGCCGCTTGTTTAAAAAGCTGCATCCTTTGAGCTTCAAGGTGGACTGTGCCTCCTTCAGCCATTTCCTAGTGCAGTGATCTTGAGCAACTTATTGATTTTGGCCCTCTGTAAAATGAGAGGAGTTCACCATATTACTTATTTTCAAACCTTTCTCATAGAGCACAAGGGTTTCTTGGAGTCTCCCCAAGAGTCCTAGGGTAGGTTGAATGGGAGACTGAGCCAGAACAGTTTCTCTTGTAATGTATTTACAGGTTTTTGTTTTGTTTTTTTTTTTTTCAGTAAAGGGTTGTTTAACTTAAAAAAGCATGATGACTCCCCACATCCCCGCTAGCTTAACAAAAGCACATTGTTCAGTTTGTAGTCATTTTTTCCTTCATTTCTTTTTGGGAGGGAGGCCTATAGTCATGACTGACTCTAAATGATAACCTTATGGGCCGGGTGCGGTGGCTCACGCCTGTAATCCCAACACTTTGAGAGGCTGAGGCGGGCAGATTGCCTGAGGTCAGGAGTTCGAGACCAGTCTGGCCAACATGGTGAAACCCCATCTCTACCCCCCAAAAAAAAAAAAAATTAGCCAGGCGTTGTGGCGCGCACCTGTAATCCCAACTACTCAGGAGGCTGAGGCAGGAGAATTGCTTGAACCAGGAAGATGGAGGTTGCAGTAAACCGAGATTGTGCCACTGCACTCTACCCTGGGTGACAGAGTGAGACTGTCTCAGGAGAAAAAAAAAAAAAAAGATAACCTTATGAATACAGCTGAGAAGTGAAAGTACTGAATTAGTGTTTGGATTTGGAAAGACTGAGGGAATGAACCCATACAAGAGCATCATTTCCTCTTTTAGAAATGGGTAGGGAGGGGCTGGGCACGGTGGCTCACGCCTGTAATCCCAGCACTTTGGGAGACCAAGGCGGGCGGATCACGAGGTCAGGAGATCGAGACCATCCTGGCTAACACGGTGACACCCCGTCTCTACCAAAAATATAAAAAAAAAATTAGCCAGTCGCGGTGGCGGGCGCCTGTAGTCCCAGCTACTCGGGAGGCTGAGGCAGGAGAATGGCGTCAACCCAGGAGGCGGAGCTTGCAGTGAGCCGAGATGGCGCCACTGCACTGCAGCCTGGGCGACAGAGCGACACTCCGTCTCAAAAAAAAAAAAATGGGTAGGGAGAGGGGAGGAAAGAAAAGATAACACACGCAGAGACTCGCATAGGATTTTAGCCCTGTAAGAAAATCCCCCTACTTGGACAAAAGCTTGGGATTGGGAGCAGTGAGAGATTGAAAAGAACTCATGAAAAGTGGAAAACTAAAGAGAACATTAGTCTTAACTTTTTTAACATTTAAGATAATAATTTTATAAATCAATTTTCTCATATTTCAAATATAGATAGTGTACCCTATTATTTGCTTTGGGAAATTTTTTAAGCTTTCAGGATTCTCTATAAATTAGAACAAATTGGTAGCATTCATATTTCACAATACAATTGTTTCAGAAGTTATTCATGGCTATTTTCTGTTGGTTTGTTCATGTAAATAGACAATTGAAAAAGCTACTTGAGTTATCGTTTTATATTGCCTATGAAATAACCAAACAAGCATCTGTAGTAAAACTAATAGGTCAGTTTCCCAGTTATATATAAGGACCTAGATTTTTTTTGTCACTCATGAGGTGAGAACAAGGAAAGTGGTAGTCATCCTTGGACCCCACGTTGGGCAGTTTCTTACATCCTCTCTCTCTGCCTGGTATAATAGGTTAACCAATTCCAGAGTCAGGCAGCCTGGACCCAAATCCTAGCCAAATGACTTCTCTTTTACCTCTCTGTGCCACTGTTTTCTTACCTATGATGGAAGTAATTACATTTCCTACTTTGTAAAGGTTGTTACAGGGATTAAATGAATTAATTTATGTTATATGTTTATCAACGTGATTCCTCACCCCCTGGTTGGCATGGCATTGTGTATTTGCTATTATTATTGCACAGAAAAGCAGAGATTTTAATCGTAAGTGAAACTCCAGTGCACTTGAGAGACAAGAAACTCTATATACTGAGGTCGATGAAAAAGTATAAATTTGGGAGAATCAACTCAGAAAACATTAATCTTGCATGCTTCTATGAGAAGGATAGGTCCCAAGAGAAGGCAGAGTGCCAGGGACCATTCAGCATGCCCTGATTCGGACCAGGGATTAAAACATCCTGAACTACCATTGTGGAATTAGAGTGGAAGAAGGAGAAAGATGTGTGGGAGATTACAGACTTATATCAGGGGAAGAGGAAGAAGACCAACCTTACGCTCTCCACCTGGGTAACTAGCATTATGGATGCATCATTAATAGAAGTAAGAAGCCCAGAACTTCTTCTTTGCTTTCGGAACAATTTCTATATATTGGGAAATAAGGAATATACAGTTTTAAAGACTAATAAAGATTAAATGTAGTCTTATCATATTGTACTATATTACTTATGTAACAATTAAATACCTAAGGCCAGGCATGGTGGCTCATGCCTGCAATCCCAGCACGTCGGGAGCCCAAGGCGGGCAGATAGCTTGAGCCCAAGGAGTCCGATACCAGCAGGGCAACATGGCAAAACCCCGTCTCTACAAAAAAACAAAAAAAAATTTAGCCAAGTGTGGTGGTGCACACCTGTAGTCCCAGCTACTCGGGCAGCTGAGGCAAGAGGATCACTTGCGCCTTGAAGGTCGAGGCTGCAGTGAGCCATGATCGTAATTGTACCACTGCACTTCAGCATGGGCAACAGAGCGAGACCCTATCTCTGCAAAAAATAAAAATAAATAAATAACTTATAGTATTCATAAAGAAGCAAGTAGATAACATCTTTTAAAGAACTTTCTTCCAATTAAGAAAAATAGTTCCTGTTTTCCCAATTCCTTGATTTAGATTCCTAGATTATATTGTAGCAAGCCCCAGAGATTTATTAATCTTTGCTCCTTCTATCCCAAGACTGTTGATGTAGTAAAGAACTCAAACATAAAACCTGTTGAAAATTAAACCATCACTTTCTGCATTTGACCCAACATACTATGTATACAGAAACACATACATACATACATACATGTAATTATTCAGAGTTGCAAATAATTTTCTTCTGTTGTTTCATGAGTATTTTTATTATTTCCAGGTTCGATGGATGATGTACTGGATTGTTTTTGCTCTCTATACTGTGATTGAAACAGTAGCAGATCAAACAGTTGCTTGGTAAGTTTTGCTGTTGAGAAGGGGCCAGATTGCAGACTCATAATCAGGTGTCCTGAGCTCTTATCCTTGCTCTTGCTATTAACTAAGTGATTTTCATCAAGTTACCTAATTATTCAGCCATTTGTTTTTGTCACCTGCTTTCCCATAGAACACTACTTTCCTTTGAGTCCCCATCAAATAAAGGCAGCTCATTTTCCTCCCCATACGCCACTCCCTGCTCACCTCCCACACACCTTCCCCCAGTATCTTGGAATAGGGAAAGTTGATTGTCATCATCCTTTTCTGCACTGATGACTTCAGAACATTTTCCTGTATCACTTCCTAAATGACTCTGCTTTTGAAGCCCACAGCATCTGGTTTTAGCACCCCCTCCCTGTCCTATCCTTAAAACTCTCATCTACAAACATTTGAACTGGAAAACGTCAGCACCCACGTGGACACCCACTCAGCACCAGCTTCCTGGCTGCTCTGTTCCAAATAGAGGAGGCAAAAATTAAAGTGTGTTTATATCCTCAGGGATTTGACATTTTACCAAGGAGCAGTACTTAACTGGACAACTCGAATCTCCCTGTGGTGTATTTCAGTAGTGCATTTCCATCTAAACCCTGCCATCACTTTGAGAACTTCTCCTTTCAAAGCATTTTGGTTTACTACCTTGCTGATATCTTCATCTGCCCTTGACACACAAACCTTCTGTCTAAATTAGCCTAACAATTACTCGTCTTTTTTTTTTTCTTTTTTTTTTTTTTACATAGGGTCTTGCTCTGTTGCCTAGGCTGGAATGCAGTGGCGCGATCTTGGCTCACTGCAGCCTCTAACTCCTGGGTTCAAGCGATTCTCCTGCCTCAGCCTCCTCAGTAGCTGGGATTATAGGCACATGCCACCATGGCCTGGCTAATTTTTGTATTTTTAGTAGAGACGGGGTTTCACCATGTTGGCCAGGCTTGTCTCAAACTCCCAGGCTCAGGTTATCTGCCCACCTCGGCCTCCCGAAGTGCAGGGATTGCAGGCATTAGCCACTGCGACCAGCCAAAATGACTTTTTTTTACTTCTTTAACTGGACTGCTAAATTCAGCCGAAAAAATTAATCAACTGCTCACATAGGTATCAGTTTGAACCTCATTCCTTTTACTTGCTCCTGATCAGTGTCTACTTATATTTTGCCTGGGTCTGTTTCAAACCTTTACTATTCTCTCCTTAAGCTGTCTTTCCCTTTTTGCTATTCTCCTATTCATGTAGCACTTTAGGACCTATTGGATTTGCTAGAAAAAAAATAGAAGTCATCAAACTAAAATATTTTTAACAACCTTCCTTTATTTGCAAATGTCACTGTATCTCTCTTCTGATTTGAAATACTGTAAAAATGTCCCTTCCTGTGCCCCAAAGCTCATTCATTTTTCTGTTACATTTTTGGTACAGGGGTTTGGTGCAGGGGTCTCTTTGTTTTTAAGTGACAGAGCACAAATCCTAAACCATGCTACCTCTAAGTTTCCAAGTTCTTTTTTTAAGATTTCATTTTTTTCTGATTGCAAATGTAGCCTATATATGTTATTTAAAAATGAACGATGTAGAAAATGTCTAACATGAACAACTGAATCCAGAAACTCCTGTAATTGCAGTGTGGCAGAGACCTCTTTGTTGACAACATAGTAAGTCATCCTCACTGCCCTCTACCTGCCTGCCTTGACAGAAGAACTCAGATTTGCTCAGCTATCATTTATCCTAGTAATAAATGGACTACATTTATGTGGTTCTCACAACAAGATACTGAGCCTCCCATTATATATTAGCAAACTTTCGCTGTGACAAAAAAACAACCATGAAAGTACAATGGCTTAGAAAAACAAACTTATTTCTTGCTCAAGCTACATGAGGGCAAATGGTTGACTGCATTTTTACTGGGGTCAGGTCACTTTTGCTGTTGTTTTTGTTGTTGTTTTAGAGACAGGGTCTTGCTCTGTTGCCCAAGCTGGAGTGCAATGGCATGATGATAGCTCACCACACCCTTGAACTCCTGGAGTAAAGCAATCCTCCCAACTTGGCCTCCCAAAGTGCTGGGATTACAGGTGTGAGGACCTCACCTGGCCCCTTAAACCAAGGCTGAAGAAGCAGCTATTCTCATGCCAGAGGGCAAAAGCTTAAAGCAAGAGGTTGAGGGTGATGGAGTGAAGGAGTCAAGGGGTGTTCTAAAGCTTCTGCTTGCGTGTGACATGTATCATGTTCATTTTCTGCTGGCCAAAGCAAGCAAGTCACATGGTTAAAGCCATAGTTGAGGAAGTATACTGGGCCAACAGGGGAGGCCCACTGTAACACTTTGTATTTTCCTTGGAAGTGAACAATTTAGGTCTGCAGAGTGCTGCAATTCTGGCCAAATGAAATTGGAAGGGATATTTTTTGGGAGTTCTGAAAAAGATGAAGATGTGTGTATGGGGTAGACATTGTACACTTGGAGCATATGAAGTCATGCTCTGATAGGCACAACTATCATATGAGGTAGGTCACGTACTTCCATGGCAGTTTGGCTCTGCAGATAGGGTGGCCATACCTTGTGCACTGGATAAATGGTATTAGTGCCTTCTCTTAACTGCTGCATTGTTTGGCAGCTTTCCTATGCTTACTATAAAGGAAGATTCTTGTATTAGAAGGAGGGGGGAATCTCTCAGGTCACACTTTCATGAACTGATCTGTAGTTGAAACAAGATTATTCAAACACAATTGTCTTCTGATCACTCTTACATTTAAAAACTTAGCATAGGCCGGGCACAGTGGCTCATGCCTGTAATCTCACCACTTTGGGAGGCCAAGGCAGGTAGATCACATGAGGTCAGGAGTTCGAGACCAGACCTGGACAACATGGTGAAACCCTGTCTCTACTAAAAATACGAAAACTAGCCGGGAGTGGTGACACGCACCTGTAATCCTAACTACTGGGGAGGCTGAGGCAGGAGAACCACTGGAACCCAGGAGGCGGAGGTTGCAGTGAGCCGAGATGGTGCCATTGCACTCCAACCTGGATGACAAGAGCAAAACTCCGTCTGGAAAAAAAAAAAAAAAAAGCATAGTGACTGAACTTTTTAAAAGGTGTTTTCGTGATTTCTAGAGTGGTTTATTTTTCACTGGCAGTTTATTTCCAAATGTTTTTCTTATTAGGTTTCCCCTGTACTATGAGCTGAAGATTGCTTTTGTCATATGGCTGCTTTCTCCCTATACCAAAGGAGCAAGTTTAATATATAGAAAATTCCTTCATCCACTTCTTTCTTCAAAGGAAAGGGTAAGATATATAAATTACTTCCATAAATTTTTAAGAAATGCCTAAGCCAAGGCCAGGTATGGTGGCTCATACCTGTAATCTCAGCACTTTAGGAGGCTGAGGTGGGTGGATCACTTGAGGCCAGGAATATGAGACCAGCCTGAACAACTTGGTGAAACCCTACCTCTACTAAAAATACAAAAAAATGTTAGCCAGGTATGGTGGTGCATGCCTATAATACCAGTTAGTTAGGAGGCTGAGGCAGGAGAATCGCTTGAACCCAGGAGATGGAGATTGCAGTGAGCCGAGATCTCACCACTGCACTCTAGTCTGAGCGACAGAACGAGACTCCATCTCAAAAAAAAAAAAAAAAAACAGGCCAGGCGCGGTGGCTCACGCCTGTAATCCCAGCGCTTCGGGAGGCCGAGGCAGGCAGATCACGAGGTCCGGAGATTGAGACCATCCTGGCTAACACGGTGAAACCCTGTGTCTACTAAAAATACAAAAAATTAGCTGGGCGTGGTGGCGGGCGCCCGTAGTCCCAGCTACTCAGGAGGCTGAGGCAGGAGAATGGCGTGAACCCAGGAGGTGGAGTTTGCAGTGAGCTGAGATTGTGCCACTGCACTCCATCCTGGGCGAGAGAGCGAGACTCTGTCTCAAAAAAAAAAAAAAAGAAGCTCCTAGGCTGGGTGCAGTGGCTCATGCCTGTAATCCCAACACTTTGGGAAGCCAAGGTGGGAGGATTGCTTGAGCCCAGGAGTTTGAGACTAGCCTAGGCAACATAGTGAGACCCCCATCTCTACAAAAAAATTAAAAATTATTTGGTCGTGGTGGTGCACGCTTATTGTCCCATGCCACTGCATTCCAGTTTAGGCAAAAGGAAGAGACCCTCTCTCAAAAAAAAGAAAAGAAAAGAAAGAAATGCCTATCAACACATGCTTAATGCTATAAAATTTGTGAAACTATTATAGGGAGAATGTTCTATTTTGGGGCTTCTTAACACTATTTTTAAGTAAAACTAACATCTGTGGCTTTTTCCCCCAGGAGATTGATGATTATATTGTACAAGCAAAGGAACGAGGCTATGAAACCATGGTAAACTTTGGACGGCAAGGTTTAAACCTTGCGGCTACTGCTGCTGTTACTGCAGCAGTAAAGGTAATTGTTCATTTACCTTTTTAATCCAGTATCACATTAAGTTAACAAATAAAGAAAAGTGACTTTTTATTTCAAACCATTATAAAATCGTGGCATTTTGCTGTATGTTTATTTTTCTAATACTGGAAAACAAGTAAATAATGTTAAAGATATTTTAATTTTATATTTTCTATACTTGATATTTTAAATCTCTTAATTGATCACAAAATGAGAGGTAGTTAATAAATAATACATGCCTGAAAATGTCATGTAGTCATAATGTTCCCACTTAATGACCTTAAAGTAGTTTGAGTAAAGCACCTAAAGTAAAGATGACCATTGTTTCTTTCTCTGTCTTTGGTGTTCTTTCTCTCTCTTTTTTTCTGTGTCTTTCTCAATGGCAATATCTTGGTAGGATTTCTGGCTTACTTCTGCACCTCTACTTCAATCAATTTGAGGTAACCGATTATTCAAAATAAAGCATGAAAAAGTCTGTTCTTAAAACTTGGTACTTAGCCAATTACTAATGTCATTTGTTATGTTTGCAAGCCAAGTTATCAAATGAATGTGTTCCGTAAAAATTTGCATTATGGTTTTGGATTTCTTTGCATGTTGTAATTTGTGTGGTTTATTTTAAATACTTTAGCATAATTGATTTTGGTGTGTTTGGTATGGAAAGAAAATAGCCTTCTGTGTTCCTTAGTTGCTTCATGTATAAAATGGGGGTAATATACCTGTGAGAATATATAAAAGCACAGTGCTTACTTGCGTATAGTAGGAGCCCAATAAACATAAATATCATGTGTCTATCTCCAGTCAAGATTCAAGTGAAAATTTAAGGTTTTTGCTATTAAATTAAATTGAGACTGAATAGTATTATGCTTTCAAGTTAGTCTCTTAGTTATCTTGAACTAAAACAACAATGCTATGGAAATAAATATTCTAGTTAAGTGGTGATTTTATATAACTGTAATGGCGAAGGGATATGAAATGAGGGCACTTTCACTTTTCAGAGAGGTTTTTGGCTCAAGTATCAAACTGAATATAATGAATAAGAAGGAAAATTCAAATTAGCATTACATTGAGGGTTAAATGGAAATTTATTAACTGTGCAGCACTATACACTGTATTATTAAGACAACTATATTATTAATGATTATTAATGATCAGCACTTTAATATAGCATAGTTTTCCTGTTATTTGGCCTCTAAAGGCTTTTTCTTTTATTAGGATAGGTTTATAAATGAATACAGAAATAGCAAAGTTTTCAGCTTAAAGGGCTACGTTTTATTTTAGAAGTTCATTTTGCTTTTTATTTCTTGCTTAGTGAAAATGCATTCCTGATTTCCATATCTGCTAAAAAAAGATCATCCAGGAGATAATCCAGCCACTGGGAATTCTAAAAAGAGGGAATAGATGCAATTATCAAAGAAATAATACAATAATATTTCCCAGAACTGAAGGATATGAATCTTCAGATTGAAAGGTCCCACCAAGTACTTAGCACAATGAATGAAAAGAATGACTGACTCTAAGTGAAGTTATTGGGTATCCCAAAACACCAGTGATAAGGAAAGAATTCATAAAGATTCCAAATATAAAAAGCATGTCACATTTGGCCAGGCATGGTGGCTCACGCCTGTAATCCCAGCACTTTGGGAGGCCAAGGCAGGCGGATCACTTAAGATCAGGAGTTCAAGACCAGCCTGGCCAACATGGTGAAACCCCGTCTGTAGTAAAAACACAAAGATTAGCTGGGCGTGGTAGCGGACGCCTGTAATCCCAGCTACTTGGGAGGCTGAGGCAGGAGAATTGCTTGAACCCGGGAGGCGGAGGCTGCAGTGAGCTGAGATCGCACCACTACACTCCAGCATGGGTCACAGAGCAAGACTCTGTCTCAAAACAAAAAAGCATTCCACATTCAAATGATGTAGAATCAGAATGACATTAAATTTCTAAACAGTGACAAGGAAAGCTTGAAGACAGTAATACCATCCATGATACCATCATGATTTTCACCCTCAAGTACTATAACAGTCAAGCTCTCGGTTGTGTGAGCTTAGAATTAAGAAATTTCTTAATTCTAGGCATGCAGAGTCACAAGATTTGCCTCCTGGTTATCTTTTGTCAGGGCAGATTTGTTCACCAGAGCTAGGGAATGGTCCACAATAAGGGAAACCCACAGCATCTGGGAACCAAGTTATTCAGCACAGAAAGGAGATGACAAAAATTCCCAGAGAGAACACCACACAGCAAGTCCAAAGTGCACCCAGCCGAAACTGGATGTGGTGGATGAAAGGTGCCAGGAGGGATGGCTCTGGTAGACCTACAAAGCCAAGAGGATCTTTCATGCTGCACAGATATGATACTAAAACCGGTGAGAGGCCAGGCGTGGTGGCTCACACCTGTAATCCCAGCACTTTGGGAGGCCGTGGTAGGTGGATCATCTGAGGTCAGGAGTTCAAGACCAGCCTGGCCAACATGGTGAATCCCCGTTTCTACTAAAAATACAAAAAAATTAGCTGGGCATGGAGAATTGCTTGAACCTGGGAGGTGGAAGTTGCAGTGAGCCAAGATCACGCCATTGCACTCCAGCCTAGGTGACAAGAGTGAAACTCTGTCTCAAAAAATACTAATAATAAAATAAATAAATAAATAAATAAGTAATAAAACCAGGGAGAGGGCATGCTTCAACCAGATGACACATTGGCTCTAGGCCACTGGTGCCCATGCAGCTGCCCATGATCCCTGAGCACCATGAAAAAATATATTGGCGGCAATGTAAAGAGAAAGAAGGTAAGACAATGAAAAAGAAAAAAAAAGGCATGATCATTAACTCTGGCAAAAAAAAACAAAAGTTACATAAGAAAGGAAATAATGGAGTATGACTGCATTTACATTATAATAATGAACACAGACTAAGGATTTAACAACTGTGGTTTTGCCATATTGAGGGTATCGGGGAAAGAGAAGGAAAGTAGAAGAAAACTAAAATCCTCATCTGTTACAACAGGAAAGTAGAGGGTTTAAAGGGGCTGCATCAGCAGGGGATGAAGAGGAGAAGGGGACTAAGCTTGTTGCTTTTTGCTACAAAATTTAGCATTTTTGACTTTGCAAATCAAGTACATGTATTTATTTACACCCAATGAAGATGCTGTCTGAATTTTTCCTATTTAAAAGCATTCTTCAACATGGTTCTGTGGAGAAAAACTGAAAATTAAATTTCAAGTTGAAAAATTATTTAGAGAACACATTTTAGAATATTGTCTTAAAAAACAAGCATACAAATCCCATTTTTCCTCCTCACTTTTAGTATTTGCATACAACAATATATTATTCTCCTATTTTGTGAGATGCTTTGTACATATTGTGACTATTTTGTGCGGTACTTGTTTTATTTTGACT
This sequence comes from Papio anubis, assembly GCF_008728515.1. Classification (NCBI taxonomy): domain Eukaryota; kingdom Metazoa; phylum Chordata; class Mammalia; order Primates; family Cercopithecidae; genus Papio; species Papio anubis. The sequence goes on from NC_044986.1 coordinate 59,791,345, forward strand.
TGTATTTACTACTCCCACATAGGGAATCAGCAGTCCCCACTGTATTATCTTATCCTCATTCCCTTCCCATTTATTTTTATCTTACACTTCGCCTCCATTGGTGTTTAGCATTCTACATACTATTTATTCAGCATCTGTTTATTTAATGCCCTCTGCATAGTAGGTACTGGGAATGTAGCAATGAGCAAGATAGATACAGCCCTCACCTGCACAATCTACTGTCTGTCTGGAGCTAATGTCTATATTAGCTAGGGAATAGCCCACAAAAATTTTATTTCTAACTGAAAATTGTATTTCACCTCTAGTTGATAAGACCCCCCCCCCCCCATTACTCTTCATTATTAAAATAAGCATTATCTCACAGGAATACTTTTCTGTAAAAATGCCATGAAAACAAAAATGTATCTATTTCATAGAGCTATTTTTCTGGCTCTCTTATGATTTGTTTCTTTTAATTTATATGTTTAGCACCTTAAAATCACCTGTCCACCCCAAAGGCAGTAATATTGATAAAAATCGTCTAAGTCACTCCTGCAAAACAAATAGAAGCCCATATCCCTTAAATGAAATCGGATACTGGATTTGGAACTGTCCCCATTTGTTTGCAATGCTGTGATTCTTTTATCCATAACATCCCTGGATATGAGGTAACCTTCACTATTCTCATGAGTACAGGAATGTTGGAGATCCCATCCTGGAGTCTATATTATTCACTAGAAATGGTCATTAAATATGCTGAACATAGCATAATGTTAACCCTATTTGCCTCAAGTTATACTGTACTTATTTTAAAGTACACGAAATTAGTTTCATCTCTGCAGATGTCAAACAAGGGCATTGTCATAGAAGAATCACTGAACCAGACACTTCATACCGAAGAGTAAATTGAAAGTGAAATAGGAAATAGGTCAGGTTTAAGGAGAAGCTGCAAGAAAGCCAACAGTAAGATTTGAAAATTATTTAAAATTTTTACAATATATAGTTTGTTTAAAGTATCTTTGAGGCTAAACATTCTTGGATTCTTGGTGTGACCTTTGAAGAATGGGTAATAACCCTGACTAGGTTTCCCAGGTTGAACCACCTGAGCATGTTAAAGGTGAAAATAGGAATCTAATCAGAACATTTATTACACCGTAAAGCAATTTTCTGAAAATGTTACTCAGTTCTATGACCTCATTACCAGGCATCTGTTCGCAAGGTCACTGTACAAGTTTATTTTGGCTGAGCAAAGCATAAACATTTGAAGGACCTTCAAGGATTTTACTGAGGATGTTTAGCATTCCATAGCTTTCCACATGAGAAACGTAGGTGGTTTCGTGCAGATGAACAACACTACTGCCAGATGAAGGACAGATGAAGAAAAGTACTGTCCGTTGTATTAACCATGTCTTTGAACTTCTCTGGCAGCCTTTTCTTGGTGAATTTCTTTAGCAGATATAAGAACTCAATTACCACAGACTTTTGAGCTTTATAGGTAAAATTGTTGAAATCTAATTGACTTTAAATGATCCCGATTAGGTCAAAAATCCTAACATCTTACTGTCTTTTTTATGACTTTCTGTTTGTGAATGACTTTGAGAATATATAACTTAGTATTATACACTTAAAAAAAAAAAAAGGAAAGAACCTTTGTCCAGACAGTGGAAAAAGAAGGTTGTACTATTTTTCCTACGATCTAAGGAAGCAGAATGGTACAATAAAAATTGAATGCTACAGCAATTGAGTTAATCTGCATTTTTTTTAGTGTTGATTCCACTACAAATTAGCCATGAGATTTTGGACAAATCATCTGCATTGATCTAAGTATTAATTTTTCTCACTTGTAAAATGAAGCGGTGAAACGTGATTTCTAAAACCCCTTATATCTCTAAAACAGTGGTTCTCAACTAGAGGCAATTTTGTGCCCCTGCCCTTACCATGGGACATTTTAGGTTGTCACCACTGAGAGGGGGCTGCTACTGGTATCTAGTCGGTAAAGAAAGGTCAGGGATGCTGCTTAATATTCTACAAAGCACAGAACGTTCCCCACAACAAAAAATTATCTAACGAAAAATATCAGGAGTGTTAAGTTGAGAAACTGCTCTAACAGTATGATGAGTCAGAAAAAACTGAAGAGAATATATAAATATGTATAAGTAGTTTTAGTGATAGGTTACAAATAATTTTTACTTCCTTTTTAAAATTTTTCTCCATGTTATCAGTGTTCTTCAATAAATATGTATTGCTTTCATCTTAAACACACTAAAATATTTTATTCACCTAATGTAAATGCAGTCAATTCCATTCTGGGCTTGGTCAGATTAATTGCTGAATGTGCATAGGGAAATGAGATTTCCCTAAAAACTAGGAACTAACCTTATCTGCAATTATAATGTAATGTCAAGGATCAACAAGAAATAGAGCTTAGTGACTACTGTTTACTGAATAGTATAATAAGAATTACTCTGTAAAAGAATGTTTTGTGCTTGTAAGATTATAAAGCATTGCTGGTTATATGTTTTTAAATCTGTGATTTAAAATGTGAAGAAAATAAATTGAAGGTTTTATACAAAGGTGCTGATAAACATAGTAAATTCTCCTTATTTAAAACAAAATTTAGTAATTTTAATGTAGTGTTTAACCAGGAAATGAAGTATTTCAACAAAGACAGCATTATTTGAGTGTGAAGAAATTGGAATTACTCATACATGCAGGGTCCCTTTTTATGGATGCCAACCATGTGCTGAAATACTTGAGTAGACATTCAGATGTCCTAGTGCCCTTGGATGTAAATGAGCTCTCTGTGGAGCCAGTGTGGGGAGCTGCTTCTCAGCTGAAGAATCCCTTCCAGAGCCTGAGTGTGCTAGCTCTGGACCCAGCCCTCCTGCCCAGTCAGTCCCTGCAGTATTCTCAGTTTCTTACCAACGCATATTTGGGCCCATCTAAATCCAAACCCTGAGAATTCAGTGCCACCTGAAGTTCAGATGGTTCAGGAACAATTCTGCTCATGATGATCAGTTTCAATGTGTAAAATATTCTACAGAATACTTAATTACTTTGACTTTTACATTTTCATCATAATCTCTGTTACTTTGTTAGGATCAATTTTAACATACACAGAGTACAGACAATTCTGCAGAGAATAGGAACTAAAGTGCTGAAATATGAAATTATCTTGTGAATGGTAATCCTGCCTTTCCTCTTTATTGACTAAGACCACTGTTTCCATACAGCAGACTAGACTAGAACTTTTCTTCCTTCTTTCTTTCTTTTTCTCTTTCTGTCTTTCTTTCGTTCTTTCTCTCTCTTCCTTTCTCTTTCTCTTTTTCTTTCTCTCTCTCTTTCTCTCTCTCTTTCTTTCTTTCTGTCTGTCTGTCTTCTTTCCATTTTTAGAAACAGGGTCTCGCTTTATCACCCAGACTGGAGTGCAGAGTTGTGATCACAGCTAACTAAAGCCTCAAACTCCTGGCCTCACGTGATCCTCCCACCTTGGCCTCCCGAAGTGTTGGAATTGCAGGCGTGAGCCACTGCACCGGGTCCTTTTCTCATTTTTCTTATACTTTTGTCTTAACATTATATAAATTAAATAGAAGAAAATAGATACACAAAGCATTATTTATTTAAACAAAACCAATACCTTTTAACATTGTTATTTACAAGTGACTGTAATGTTCTATTTGTGACCTCAAAAATAGACCATTTTTCTTTTACTGATGGGATTAAAGCATTAGATACAGGAAACATGGGTGAGAAATGGATCAGAAATTCTTCGAGTATACCACATATTGACTAATTTTGTAATATTAAAGACAATATTTTAAAAAAGAAAAAAAGTCACCCATCCCATCTGCCTAAACATTGTACTGTTGTTAGTTTTGCATTTTTCCCTGCCTACTTATAGCCATACTGCACACTTGCAACCATATTATGCATGTGATATAGAATTCTGGGGTAGAGGGAAGATATCTCCACTTACCATTAATATAGCAAACATAGTTCCTTTATTACTGGAGTTTTTGTGTTGAAGATGTAAAAACTGGAAGGAATATGGTGGCCTTCAGAAGTGATTACTTTATAATTATACCCTTCCTTTAAACTGGTTACATTGGATACTTGTAATTTATATAATGTTTTCAAAGTCCATAATACTGCACCAATTTCTCTCTTATATTACTTTTATTCTAGGCCCATAAAAAATATACAGTGGAAAGTCCAATTTTCCAAGGTGATAATGGCTGTTAAAGTGTTGGAGGTTCTCAAAGAGGGCTCATATTCTCTTTTTGCTTTTCCCTACAGTACCTGGCTTTCTGGAAAGCCTTGAAGAGGTTGATAATACTTGGGTATTGATAATGGTAGCATTGGTTACTCAAGAGCTAAATTTAAATCCAGCCTGTAGAGAGATAACCCAGATACCTCAACGTTGGGCCTTGCCTTGCTCATGTTTAATCTAAACCTGAAGCAACCCTTGGTGGGTGGTGTAGTCTACCCATGGAGAAGCCTGTGGCCATACCTCTAGTTTGCTGCCGAACCTCTGCATAAAACCTACAGTGTTTACATTAAAACATGCTGCCATCTATGGAGGACTCTTTAACAGTCAAGAGTAATGAAAAAGAAGGGACATAAAAAAGTATTTAGTTTACTTATTACATATTCAACATCAGTAGCATACCAGGTGCACCAGGAGAATAGAAGAAGCCTAAGATTTGTCCCTCTCCTCTAGTGTCTTAAAAGTCTTGCTCTGGAGGCAAAATATACCTATCACAACAGTAGAAGTAACAGTATTATGTGCATTCATTTGTGAGGTATATCCCAAGAGATTTGTTGATTATGCTTGTTAAACATACCAAAGTTTGGGGATGATATAATTATAAAATTAGACTGATTCTGTTACACTTTAAGTCATTTGTATCCTGAAATGTACCTTCTTGAGTGGGAGGGTTTGGGAATTACAGCCAGCCTTGGAAATCGCATGTGAATTGAGTAAAGGGTATCATGGACATGCATGTCGTTTGTCATCTGTGTGGCAGTAGATAAAGAAATCAGGGGGCCGGGTGCGGTGGCTCACGCCTGTAATCCCAGCACTTTGGGAGGCCGAGGCGGGCGGATCACGAGGTCAGGAGATCGAGACCATCCTGGCTAATATGGTGAAACCCCGTCTCTACTAAAAAATACAAAAAACTAGCCGGGCGAGGTGGCGGGCGCCTGTAGTCCCAGCTACTCGGGAGGCTGAGGCAGGAGAATGGTGTGAACCCAGGAGACAGAGCTTGCAGTGAGCTAAGATCCGGCCACTGCACTCCAGCCTGGGCGGCAGAGCGAGACTCCGTCTCAAAAAAAAAAAAAAAAGAAAAGAAATCAGGAATTGCTGAGAGAGGGCACATAACTACGAAGATGAAATAAAGAAAATGACATTTCTGATTAACAAGGCATCTGTTTCAGATGAACACTGGTCACTTCCTTGTAGTATGTCTCTGGAGTCTTCTGTCAACTATCTATTTGATAAGTAAATGATATCTAATAAGGAGGAAGCAAGTATAATAAATTAGACCATGCCACAAATGTTTTTTAAGTGTGTGAAATCCAATTATTTTTATTGAGAATAAAGACCTTTAATGATTTCATATCACAATTCAAAAATATGGTAGAAATAAACAGCTCAAGTGGGATATGGAAATGGCATTTGGTTTTGACATAATGTATTATTAACCCAAAGTAACTGAATCAAGACTCAGACATTAAGACCTTTTTCTTGAGTGTAAAATACAAGTTAATAGTAATGTCCAAATGTTTGTAGCACCTTTGACTTTGAAATTTAGAGATAAAGCATTATGGATTAGTTTCTATGGTAACACTGTAACTAGAGGAAATCATAAATTCCTATGTGTGAAAAGAAGAAATAATAAGTATAAAAACCCCCTTAGAAGAATATTTTTAATCTAGCTATAAATAAGAAGTGACTCATCTATATGCTATGCAAATTTAAAGTAGGTAAATTTAGAATTTTTTTTTCTTTTTTTGCTTTTACAAAGCTTTATACTTTAGGAGGGGAAGTGTAGTTATATATGAACAGTTCAGAAAATGTCTCTTTCAGAGCTGCCATGGTGGAAATGTTCTGTATCTGCACCATCCAATACAGTAGCCACTAGCCACATGCAGCTATTGAACATTTGAAAAGTGGCTAGTGCAATTAAAAGAAGTGAATATTGTATTTTATTTAACTTTACTTAATTTCAATTTAAATACCCACCTGTGCCTAGTATCTGCCATATTGTTAAGGGAAAGGACTTAAAGTCAAATGTAGAGTAGTAGGTATGTCTTGCCAGATAGTTAATTCACTAATTGACTATCATTTTGTATTCCAGATTCTTTGGCTCTTACATGTTTCTAACTTGTTCTAGAAAGAGCCATTACCAGTCCTGACTTACCTTAGCTTTAAAACAATGTCATGTCTCTTTTACTTTAAAAAGTTGCCATTGGCCAGGCGTAGTGGCTCACATCTGTAATCTCAGCACTTTGGGAGGCCAAGGCAGGAGGATCCCCTGAGGTCAGGAGCTCAAGACCAGCCTGGCCAACATGACGAAACCCCATCTCTGTTAAAAATACAAAAATTAGCTGGATGTGGTGCCACATGCCTGTAATCCCAGCTACTCAGGAGGCTGAGGCAGGAGAAACGCTTGAACCTGGGAGGCAGAGGTTGCAGTAGCTGAGATCGCGCCACTGCACTCCAGACTGGGCAACAGAGTGAGACTCTGTCTCTAAATAAATAAATAAATATTAATTAATTAATTAATTAAAAGTTGCGCTAAATCTTAAAGTTTAAGCCCCAAAGTGCTAGTTTTAGGAGACAGCAACATTATGGATGCTGTTTACTCTGAGGGTAAGCCCATCATACATCTTTTTACATTTTAAAATTAAATATGATGCTGAAATGTTTGGGGTGAAATGTACTGATGTCTACAAGTTACTTTGAAATGCATGAAAAAATAAAATGAATTCATGGATGGATAGATGGTAGATATGTGAGAAAGGAGATACCGCAAAATGTAAACAATATTGGGTGTTCATTGTACAATTCTTTCAGCTTTTCTGAAGTTCTCTTAATAAAATGTTCAGGGGGCCGGGCGCGGTGGCTCAAGCCTGTAATCCCAGCACTTTGGGAGGCCGAGACGGGCGGATCACAAGGTCAGGAGATCGAGACCATCCTGGCTAACCCGGTGAAACCCCGTCTCTACTAAAAAATAGAAAAAACTAGCTGGGCGAGGTGGCGGGCGCCTGTAGTCCCAGCTACTCGGGAGGCTGAGGCAGGAGAATGGCATAAACCCGGGAGGCGGAGCTTGCAGTGAGCTGAGATCTGGCCACTGCACTCCAGCCTGGGTGACAGATCGAGACTCCGTCTCAAAAAAAAAAAAATAAAAAAAAATAAAAAAATAAATAAATAAATAAATAAATGTTCAGGGATAGTTAAATGTAAGCATACTAAATATTTTTAAAGTATTTTTTTCTTGGATCTATCACTTCTGTATTAAATAGAGCCAAGGAGCAATAACTGAACGTTTAAGAAGCTTCAGTATGCATGATTTAACAGCTATCCAAGGTGATGAGCCTGTGGGACAAAGACCATACCAACCTCTACCAGAAGCAAAAAAGAAAAGTAAACCAGCCCCCGGTGAATCAGCAGGTGTGCTTGTTTGTTTTAATATATGGTTCTTTTACATGGACACAGGGAGGGGAACAACACACACTGGGGCCTGTCAGGGGGTGGGGGACAAGGAGAGGAGGGAGAGCATTAGGACAAATACCTAATGCATGCGGGGCTTAAAACCTGGATGATGGGTTGATGGGTGCAGCAAACCACCATGGCACATGTATACCTATGTAACAAACCTGCACATTCTGCACATGGATCCTGGAACTTACAGTAAAATTATATATAAAGTGTATATATATATATGATTCTTCCATAATTGGGCTTGTAGATACTAAAATGATACATGATAACTATCTGAATTTAGGTAGAAAAAAATTTACTTCTAAGCTTATGTTTTTTACTTTTACATTTAATCATAGTTCTTTTCCTCTGAATTTTTTCTAAATTAGTACTTGCTAGGCCAGGCGCAGTGGCTCAGGCTGGGTGCAGTGGCTCACACCATAAATCCCAGCATTTTGGGAGGCTGAGACGGGTGGATCATGAGGTTAGGAGTTCAAGACCAGCCTGGCTAACATGATGAAACTCAGTCTCTACTAACAATACAAAAAAAATTAGCCGGGCATGGTGGCACATGCCTGTAATCCCAGCTACTTGGGAGGCTGAGGCAGGAGAATTGCTTGAACCCTGGAGGTGGAGGTTGCAGTGAGCTGAGATGGTGCCACTGCACTCCAGCCTGGGCAACAGAGTGAGACTTTGTCTCAGGAAAAAAAAAAAAAAAAGATTAGTACTTGCCTTTTGCTGATTCTGGAGATCATCTACCTAACAAAGTAGGCTTTTTTGCTGCCATTAATTTTTAGAAGCTGTAGGTGTGGTTACCAATACCTTCTTACCACCAGCACTAGTTCTAACCTGTAATAAATACTCTTTCTACTCAAACTGTGCACTGACATCTAAGGAGTTTTATAGTTGAACACTCTTTACTGTAAGTGCTGTGGACAAATAAGGATATTGACTCACAGATTAAAAGTTTTAAGCACGTGATAAAAGATGACTCAATTTAAAAATAAGATTACTCCCATGGAAAATGTGTTGAAATTACATATTCTAGTTCAAGAGCTAACTTGTAGGCATATTCTAGTATAAATTATGAACATGTCATAGTTAATATATTCTAAAACTTTAAGAAACTATCATGATCTTAGAAACATACATATAAATTAGACACGGTTCCTTAGTCATTTTATCACATATAATAAGAAAGTTTGAATTCAAAGGCAAGGCTGAGAACTAAGATTTTCAAGACATTCCTTATTAATGTGTTAAGTCCATAAGGTACAGGGCTATTTGACTTTTTATTTAAAAAAGAAGTTTTCTTTTGAGAGAGATTGAAAATCATCTTTAAAACCAATTTGAAAAATTTAAAAAAAAAAAAACTGTTCCTCCTTAAAAAGGAAAAATACCTCTGCAAAAACAATTTTTTTTTTATTAGCCGAGCATGGTGGTACTCACCCAGCTACTTGGGAGGTAGATGGGAAAATCACTTGAGCCCAGAAGTCGAGGCTACAGTGAGCCATGATCACAGCACTGCACTCCAGACTAGGTGACAGAGCAAGACCCTTTCTCAGGAAAAAAGAAAAAATAATGAGCTTTCTTCCAAAAATGAATACCTTTACAAAGTTTTGACTATTATCTAAGAGGTAGTGATCAAGCATTGGCCATTGATTAAGGTAGCAATGCCTTTGAGAGCAAGGAACCATCAGTCTTATTAGTACATTAATAATGTAAAAGTAGTTCCTAATGTAGACATTTCCTTTTTTTATTTTTTTTGTTTTTGTTTTTGTTGTTTATATATTTTGAAATAGGATCTCACTCTGTCACTCAGGCTGGAGTGCAGTGGTACAATCTCTACTCACTGCAGCTTTGACTTCCCAGGTTCAAGTGAGCCTGTCTCAGCCTCCCAGGAAGCTGGGACTACAGGTATGCACCACCATTCCCTGCTAATTTTTCCATTTTTTGTAGAGACGGGGCTTCACCATGTTACCCAGACTGGCCTCAAACTCCTGGGCTCAAGCAGTCTGCATGTCTCGGCCTCTCAGAGTGCTGGGTGGGATTGCAGGCATGTGCCACACCACCTGGCCTTGGCATTTCTTAATATGCATTTGAAATTAGGTGGTCAGGCACAGTGGCTCACACCTGTAATGCCAGAGCTTTGGGAGGCCAAGGTGGGTGGATTCCCTGAGGTTAGGCGTTCGAGACCAGCCTGGCCAACATGGCGAAACCCTGTCTCCACCAAAAATACAAAAATTAGCCAGATGTGGTTGTGTATGCCTGGAGTCCCAGCTATCCGGGAGGCTGAGGCAGGAGAATTGCTTGAACCCAGGAGACAGAGGTTGCTATGAGCTGAGATCACGCCACTGCACTCCAGCCTGAGTGACAGACACTCTACCTCAAAAAAAAAAAAAAAATAGGTATATTGATTTTGATTATGGAATCTGCTGTATGTATTATATTTTCCTGATTTAGACCAGGTATCTTAGACCAGAGTCCTTTTTTAGCAGTTTATTCATAATCATACCCAAGGATTGGCTAAGAATTATGTTCTAATTAGGTAAATAAAAACAGGTTTATAAATGTGAAAATTCATAATACTATTTTTATGGTGCTCACCTTTTTTTTTTTTTTTTTTTTTTTTTTTTTTTTGAGATGGAATCTATCTCTGTCACTCAGGCTGGTGTGCAGTGGCATGATCTCGACTCACTGCAACCTCCGCCTCCCAGGTTCATGAGATTCTCCTGCCTTAGCCTCCTGAGTATCTGGGATTATAGGTGTGCGCCACCACGCCTGGTTAATTTTTATATTTTTAGTAGAGACGGGGTTTCACCATGTTGGTCAGGCTGGTCTCGAACTCCTGACCTTGTGATCCGCCCACTTCAGCTTCCCAAAGTGCTGGGATTACGGGCATGAGCCATCGCACCCGGCCACCTACCAAATTTTATATCTATGACTAAAACATTTTAAAATAATTGACTTGCTGTTTAGTTCTTAAATTTCAAATCATGAATTTAAATAAGTTTTATAAAAATATGAAGTATGTGGTAGCAGTATGAGAAAGATACTTGTTCAATTATGAAAGGTACTTGTTCAGAGTTATAAACTCTGCGCAGTTTCCAATTTTTCTACAGAATGGTATATATTCTGAGCCTTTCTTCCCTAAGGAAACACTTTCATCAAAACTTTCTCTCTTGACCATATTTTTAACAAAGCAGTATGGTTCTAGGACCGGAATAGGTGAAGAGAAGTTAATAATAGATCGTCTAGATAGACACAAACCCAGGTGTACATGGAAATCTATCAAATGAGAATGACAATCTTTCAAATTAGTGGAGGAAAGACAGATTGTTTAATAAGTTATACTGGGATAACTGTTAGACTGCTAGAAGATGGAGTAGAGAATGAAGTTATATCTCTGCCTCAAATCTTAGATCAAAATAAATTCTTAAAAGATTAAGATTTAAGGCCGGGCGCGGTGGCTCAAGCCTGTAATCCCAGCACTTTGGGAGGCCGAGACGGGCGGATCACGAGGTCAGAAGATCGAGACCATACTGGCGAATACGGTGAAACCCTGTCTCTACTAAAAAATACAAAAAACTAGCCGGGCGCGGTGGCGGGCGCCTGTAGTCCCAACTACTCGGGAGGCTGAGGCAGGAGAATGGCGTGAACCCGGGAGGCGGAGCTTGCAGTGAGCTGAGATCCGGCCACTGCACTCCAGCCTGGGCGGCAGAGCAAGACTCCGTCTCAAAAAAAAAAAAAAAAAGATTAAGATTTAAGTATAAAAAAATTAAACTATGTAGTAGGAAGTCCCTGTGAATTTTTTTATAATCTTAAGATAGATAAAATTTCTTAAGCATGATATCAAAACCAGAAACCATAATAGAATAGTTTTTAAGATTTTCCTACATAAAAAGTATATAAAATTATAATATGGGGGGAAAACATAAAAATGACACACTACAAACTGTCAGAAGTATTCCCATCATATGTTACAGGCAAAGAGTTCAGATTCAACAATCCAGTAACCCTCACAAACCAATTATTGTCAATGCTACCAAAGAATACAATTGGTCAAGAAATATATGAAAGAGATTCTCAGCCTCAGATAATCAAAAAATAGTAATAATAATAATTTTCATTTGCCAGATTGGCAAAAAAAAAAAAAAAAAATGTTTTTAATTAACAGTGCTCTGTGTTGGGAACTGTTTCAGTTATCTAGTTATCTATTGCTGCATAATAAGCCACCCCAAAACAGCAGCTTGAAACAATCATGGTCATTTATCTTGCCCACAGATCTGGGGGTGACTTGACTTGGCAAAGCAGTTCTTGCTCAGGGTCTCCTGCAGCTGTGGTCTGACAGCAGCTGGGCTAGAGTTATAATCTCAAAGAGAGCTCACACATCTGCTGTCTGAGCTGAAAAGAGTCAAGCAGCTGCTGGCTAGAATGGTTGGAGCCTCTCAGCCATCTCCCTCTATGTTCTCTCCATGTGGTCTCTAAGGGTGGTTGGATTTCTTACCTGGCAGCTGAAGCCTCCCAGGCCAGTGTGCCGAGAGAAACTTGCAGAAGTCCTAGAAGCAGCATCACTTCCGTCACATGTTTTGTGGCGATTTGTTGAGGCAAGTACAAAGGCCTCTGAAATGTTAAGGGAAGGGAAGAGGAATGTCAGAGAATCTGTAGACATGTTTTAAAACCACTACAGCAAGCCTGTTGAGAAACACTCTTAGGCACTTTTTATGAGTTTAAAATGGAATAATCCTTTTGGATGACAATCTGGCAGTAATCATCATAATTTATTCCCTTTAGCTCAGCAAGAAACTTTTAAGAATATGTCATAAGGAAATAATCAGACAAGTGTTCAAATATGCATGTACAACAATGTTCATCTCGTTGTTTATAATGAACGAAATGCCTAGGGGAAATGATTAAGCAAAAGGTGGTTTATTAGCTGTGAAACATAACAATGTCAATCTACACTTAATGATATGAAAACATATCCAGATTGTAGGGAAAAAACAATAATAAGTAGATGATGAAATGGATTAATATACCTAATTTGTTTAATGTATATACATAAGAGAAAGTTTGGAAGGGTATTACTAAAATGGTAACAGTGTTTAGCCCTGAGTAGTGAGCTTTTTCGTTTGTTGTTGTTTTTTAAATTAACCTATTAATCTTAAAATCAGAAGTAAATCAGCCGTACTCTCCTTTAAAAAAAATAAGTTATTCATTTTCAGGTTTTAAGTTAAACAGAAAATGTATTTTTTTTTTAAATATATTAATGGAGATGGGATCTCAGTATGTTGCCCAAGCTGGTCTCAGACTCCTCAGTTCAAGTGATCTTCCCACCTCTACTTCCCAAAGTGCTAGGATTACAGGCATGAGTCACCAAGCCCAGCCAGAAAATGTATATTTTAATGAAAATATTTGACTTGATTCTAGTGTCTCCACTCTCTTCGATTCAAGGATTGGTTAATAAATTGCTAAATTAAACTTCTTTTTTTTTTTTCCTGAGGTGGAGTCTCACTCTGTCGCCCAGGCTGGAGTGCAGTGGTGCGATCTCAGCTCACTGCAGCCTCCACCTCCCAGGTTCAAGCGATTCTCTGCCCCAGCCTCCCGAGTAGCTGGGATTACAGGCACGTGCCATCACACCCAGCTAATTTTTGTATTTTTAAGTAGAGATGGGGTTTTGCCATATTGGCCAGGCTAGTCTCAAACTACTGGCCTCAAGTCATCCACCCGCCTCAGCCTCCCAAAGTGCTGGGATTACAGGCGTGAGCCACCGCACCTGGCCTAAACTTGTTAATTTCATTTCCCAATAAATTCTAATTTTGGCTCCTTGCTCTGTCCTCACTCTCTGTGGACTCTGTCATTTCTGACCTGCTATACTAAGTAACCTCCCCAGTTAGGCTCCCTGCCCTCAGCCTTATCCATTTCTGATTCATTTTCCAAAGTGCAAGAAGAATATTTTACACAGCCCAAGTCTAATCATGTTACTCTTCTGCTTAAAACATTTCAGTACTTTCCCCGAGCCTCCAGAGGCTTCGCTGCTCTCTGATGAAGTCCAAACTAGATAGCATGGTATATTAACTCCCCAGCCTTGTTCTCCTACTCCATCGAGTGCTAGTCATACAGAATCATGACTCTCTGAGGATTTAGCTTAGCCACCACCTCCTACGAGGCCTTCTCTCATAACCCACCCTTTCCAACCCACCCCATGCTGATTACATTCTCTTACTGTATGTCCCCCCAGCACCTTATCATTAGCTTATAGCATTTATTACAGTATCATAATGCCCATTGCATTCTGTTTCCCCTATTGGACCCTAAATTTTTTGAGGGTAGAAAAAGACAGCTATGTCTTTTTCATCTTTGTATCCTCATAATTCAGTACACTGCCTTATTCATAATATAATTTTAAAAATACTTGGAGTAATGAATCGATCCATCACTTTTCCTGAAGCTGTAATTAGAAAGCTAATAAGATTTTTTTTTAGCCGGAATTAGGAAAAAAGAAAAAAAGAAGATGTATAATCAGCCTTTGAACGAAATTCCAATTCCTAATCATACAAAATAAGAGGCAATTAAAATAGCAAGGACTGTGTTTGTTGAACTGTGCTCTTATGCTACATTTGTGGCCTTAGAGAAATTGTTTATCACAGTTACTTCCTTTCTGACTTTTTCCTTGATTCCTCATTCTGTTTTACCATATTGGGATCAGGAATACTATATAAGCAACATCAATAGAAAAAAAAAAACTCTAGAAATGACAACCTAAACTTTAAACCTCGTTTGTTTTTCTCAATTATAAAATGAACATTTTTTAAAAATAAGAATTTTGCAAGTAAAAAAAGAAAAAATGAAAAAATTTAGAAACACCTAAAAGCTCACTTCCATGAGATATAATCGTTTCATTTATGTTTTTCCTTTGTTTGTTTCTATATGTACATTTTTTTTCCACACTTAATATTATTTCAGGAGCTTTTTCCCAGGACCACTGACCCATCCCCTTTCTGGTCACACTGGCCTCCTTGCAGTTCTTCTAAGCAATCCCCAAGCCCTAGCTACTCTCCTCAGTGCCTCTGTGCATGCTGTCTCTTCTACCCAGAACACACACACTTCCTTGGACCAGCGCAAGAAAACAGAGGATCTTGGCCTAAATAATGACTGATTCCACTTCCAAATCTCCTCTGACTTCTAGCCTAGAAGTCTAAGAGCATAAAATTATACTTGACTAATATACAATTCAAGTTGCTTATTATGAGGGTAACAAGCTTATTCATGACTCTTTGTAGTTTTCTTAGTGATTCTCAAATTATTCATGTCTTAGAAGAGCAGACCAATAAACATGTATTCAATTTTTTTAAATATGTATATTTTTTGAAACAGGCTATAATGCAGTGGCATGATCACAGCTCACTGCAGCCTTGACTCCCCAGGCTCAGGTGATCCTCCCACCTCAGCCTTTGGAGTAGCTAGGACTACAGGTGCACAACACCATGCCCAGCTAATTTTTGTATTTTTTCACCATGTTGCCCAGGCTGAAGAACTCCTAAGCTTAAGCGATCCGCCTGACTTCCCAAAGTGCTGGCATTACAGGCATGAGCCACCACCAAGCCCAGCCCAGTTTTATTTTTTATCACATGCATGGAATCTATCCCATGCCTTCTCCTGAGCCTGGAAATCCTTCTCCTTTTTTTTTTTTTTTTTTTTTTTTTTTTGTGGAGACGAAGTCTTGCTCTGTCACCCAAGCTGGAGTGCAGTGACACAATCTCCATTCACTGCAACCTCCACTTCCTGGGCTCAAGTGATTCTTCTGCCTCAGCCTCCCAAGTAGCTGGGATTACAGGCTCCTGCCACCACACCCAGCTAATTTCTGTATTTTTAATAGACTCGGGTGTTTCACCATGTTGGCCAGGCTGATCTCTAATTCCTGACCTCAGGTGATCTGCCCACCTTGGCCTCCCAAAGTGCTGGAATTACAGGTGTGAGCCACTGCACCTGGCTGGAAGTCCTTCCACTTTCTCCTCACCTGAAGATTTAAGTATTTATGC
This sequence comes from Papio anubis, assembly GCF_008728515.1. Classification (NCBI taxonomy): domain Eukaryota; kingdom Metazoa; phylum Chordata; class Mammalia; order Primates; family Cercopithecidae; genus Papio; species Papio anubis. The sequence continues at coordinate 59,807,071 of NC_044986.1, forward strand.
TCCTTATCTTTGTTAAAGGAGAATTTATAACTTCATGGAGATTTCTTTTCTTTTCTTTTTTTTTTTTTTTTTGAGATGGAGACTCGCTCTGTCATCCAGACTGGAGTGCAGTGGCGCGATCTCAGCTCACTGCAAACTCTGCCTCCCGGATTCACGCCATTATCCTGCCTCAGCCTCCCGAGCAGCTGGGACTACAGCAGCCTGCTACCACGCCTGGCTAATTTTTTTGTATTTTTAGTAGAGGTGTGATTTCACCATGTTAGCCAGGATGGTCTCGATCTCCTGACCTCATGATCTGCCCGCCTTGGCCTCCCAAAGTACTGGGATTGCAGGCGTGAGCCACCGCGCTTGGCCACGTCATGGGGATTTCTAATCTCACCCCTTTCTTTATAACCTACTTAGTACTCTGGTTGCCTGAGACTTGGGCCCCTGTCTTGCTGTCTCCAGCATCCTCAGGCGGTGGTTCTCAAAGTATAGACCAGAGACCATGAGCACAAGCATTACCTGGGAACTTGTCAGAAATGCAGATTCTCAGCCCCACCTCAAATCTGCTGAATCAGAAGTTCTGGGGATGTCAGAACTTGTATTAACAGGTTCTCTAGGTACTCTAGCGTGCTCAAGTTTGAGAACCTTAGCTTGAGGGTTGAAAGAGTTTTTGTCCTTGAGGCCAAGCCTCAAGATGCTCTCATACTTCCTGACAATAACCATCCTGACTGTGTGGATGTTTGCATATTGGGCCGTAGTAAGTCTTTATAGCTACACATAACAGCCTTCTAGCATACTCGCATGATCTCTCATTGCTCTGCCTGATTCTATTTTGTTTGACTAATATCTGTCACATAGTCTGTGGTACTTCTAATTACTGCAGCCTACCTGGCTGAGTTTTTTCTCAACAACTGCAACAGCAGCTAACATCCTCATCCTCATCACCTGCCCCTGGTGACCTTATTTTGCCCAAAGTTCTAGCCCCCTGGGGTCTTCCTCAACACCTTAAGTAAACCCTACCATTCCCAGTCTTGACAAAAGATGACACATAGAAGGGAAAAGCCTTAATTCCTAATTCAAGGCAAAAGTGCAAATGACAGACTAAAACACAAATGCTTGGGTTGAATTCATGAAGAGGAGAAAAGGTGGGAAGAGACTTTTTCCTCTACATCTATTTATAGTCTCGAACTTTTTAACAAGATGATGTGTTACCTACTCAAAAATAAATTATTTTATAATTATTTTTAAAAATGCATAGTAAAAATAAGAATGATCAGGGAAATTTTCCTGGAGGAAATGAGTTATGAGTTTCACCTGGAATAGTGCAAGAGGCAAAGCTTAATGATAAAGGGTATGCAGCACATTCCAGATGCAAAAAGAGTAACTGGGGGAAATGCAAACCATACAAAGAACTGTACACAGATGGGGCAAAGAGCCAGCACTGACTGGTGTCCTTTTACCAAAACATGCTGTTTTTGACAACTTGTTTAGGTTATGGAATTCCACTGAAAGATGGAGATGAGAAAACAGATGAGGAAGCAGACGGGCCATATTCAGATGATGAGATGTTAACACACAAAGGACTTCGAAGATCACAAAGCATGAAATCTGTGAAAACCACCAAAGGCCGCAAAGAGGTTAGTTAAGTGTAGAGCTGTTTTCCTAATGATTAAACGATTTCTCTGCTGCATTATCATTTAGAGTATTAATGATCCATAAATGAAGGATTGGAATGGTAGAACAGCAGTTGGATGATTTTTTTTTTTTTTTAACTTTTTTGGGGATAGAGCTTTTTTGCTCTGTCAACCAAATTGGAGTGCAGTGTGGCGTAATCACAGTTTACTGCAGCCTCAAATTCCTGGGCTCAAGCAGTCCTCCCACCTCAGTCTCCCAAGTAGCTGGAACTACAGGCACACGCCACCACACCTGGCTGATTTTTTCATTGTTTGTAGATGGGGTTTCACCATGTTGCCCAGGCTGGTCTCCAACACCTGGCCTCAAGTAATCCTCTCGCTTCTGCCTCTCGAAGTGCTGGGATTCCAGGCGTGAGCCATCTCACCCGGCCAGCAGTTTATTTTATTTATTTATTTTTTTTAATTTATTTATTTATTTATTTATTTTGAGACAGAGTCTTGCTCTGTCGCCCAGGCTGGAGTGCAGTGTCCCGATCTCAGCTCACTGCAAGCTCCGCCTCCTGGGTTTACGCCATTCTCCTGCCTCAGCCTCCCGAGTAGCTGGGACTACAGGCGCCCGCCACCTCGCCCGGCAACTTTTTTGTATTTTTTAGTAAAGACGGGGGTTCACCGTGGTAGCCAGGATGGTCTCAATCTTCTGACCTCGTGATCCGCCTGTCTCGGCCTCCCAAAGGGCTGGGATTACAGGCTTGAGCCACTGCGCCCAGCCTATATTTAAAATTCTTTATTCAGATCGATGTTTCAGGATATCAGGGAATTTTGAAAATAGTAAGCTCTTGATCTTCCGCTATAAGTAGAAAATGGCATTCTCATTTAGCAAATCACATAGTTCAACTACCCAGTCCCAGAACTATGCATAAACAAAGAAAGCAACGAACAAAATTAACCACACAGTTTTGCTTTCAACTAATGCTACATGAAGATTAAATAGTGAACAGTTAACCATAATAACATACTGTCTTTGTACCGAGAAAGCAGTGGAGAACTGCGAATGGCCTCTGATCATTATAATCAATGTTCATTGACATTGTACTAAGCAAAACATAAATAATAGGATTAATGTTTTTATGTTACATTAGTGTTTTTATGTTATTAGTAATAATAATCTGTAACATATATCTAAATAGTGCCAACTACATTTTTATGAGCTGATAAGTAGTGCTGTCTTATACTCATTTATTAGGATAATTTATTCTTTATATCAAAAAGGTAAAAAAATCACTATGAACTATTAAATCTGATGTAATTTTTAAAGTAATCACCTAATTCTTTTTTTTTTTTTTTGATCTAATTCTTAACAATAAAACATTTCTCTCTTCAGGTACGGTACGGGTCACTGAAATATAAAGTGAAGAAGCGACCACAAGTGTATTTTTAGTCATCTACACTTCAAATATCCTAAGACAGATTATGCTAAATACATCGACTTCATCTTCTAACATGATATATTCAGGATTTACACATTAAAATGATTATTTAAATTGTGGCAGTGATGGGATTTACTTTCATGAATTTAAATCGTTTTTATTTCTTTAACAATTGCTTCCAAATATTGACTACTAAAGGCAGTTCTGCAAGATGTACTAATATGTATATTAGAAATTATAGAAAATCATGTTGTCCATTTTCAAATTCATCAACAGCATAGAGTGCCTGAGATATAAGATGAAACACAAATCCACAGTATACTTGAAAGGAGTCTTTTTATGGTTCAGGATAAATCAGCCTTTGTGATGTACTGTGTTTACTTCCTTTTGTGTTATATCTGGTAATTAAATAGGCCCCAGATCCAGCAGTGACATAATAAGGACATAATGTAAGATAATAAAGTATGTTTTATATATTCTTTAAATTTTTACTTGTATAATACTTTCTAGTTTTTCCACCATCAGCTGAAAGTTTTTGAAACAAATATTTGAAAACCAGGTATCCACACATAGCACTTTTATTCCTGACTAGTTTTGCACACTTGAAAATTGTTTACTTATTTTACAACTGTTTTACTGATGCTATCTTTATTGTTGTTTGCCGTATTCTGACATGTCAAATCTATGCCTTGAATTATATCATCTGTTTTCCTGTGGGTTTCATTTGTTAAATTCATTGGATTTTAATAATATAAAAGCATACCTAATTGTTCAGTTTTAACTATTTTTAATTATCTTCTTAACAAATAAGAAGTTACTTTAATTAACCTATATTTAGCTATACAGAGTAGTTGAATTTAACATGTTTTTGTCAACACCAATTATGTTTTCAGCTTTTAAAAATGGTAGCTTTTGTGAAATAGAATCAGTGACCAGTATAGCACTTATATCCCTTCTAACTCATGCAATTTTTCTCAGCGAGTCCATTCACAAGCTTGGCATTGATATGTGCTGCTAGTTTATAAATTGGCTTTGACGAAAATCATTTGAATCTCTTCTGGCTGAGATAATTTGCCAATGCAAAATACAGTTGTCATTAATTCTACACATTAAAAATTATTAGAAACATATTACTTCTTAACTGTAAATCTCAAAGAGATTTTGAGTTATCGAACTCTTAAGGCTTTTTTAGCTTGAACTGATAACTATGCATTATGAACCCTAAGTCAATATATTTTTGGTGGTAGTGATCGATAATCAAATTTGTACTTATTATGCTTGTTCAGGTAATTTACTTGACTGTTCTATTTGTTTGTCCAAAAGATAAAATGATGAGAGAGATTTGAGAGATCTTTGATCTGTCTCCCTTTTAAGAAATGAAGCCAGCTGGTAATGTATATTCAGGACCTCCTCAGAGTATTGGCCAAGAATATAATGTTTACACAGGAGTACCTTGGTATAATGCATACATTGTCTCATGATAATAGTCATAAAATATTTTATGGATAATTTCACATTCTTCATATATAGCAATAAGTAAAATTAATTCAGTTTTTTTTCCCCCAAAGTTTAATTCTGAATAACTCTATCTACTTTACCCTAACTAATTTTTAGCCTCTTCGTTTCTGGAAGGACTCTAATTTGTATTCCAAATTCCTATGAATCCTAATTGTAAATTCTCTGAAGAGAGTTTTATTTATATGACCTGGTACTAGACTTCTTAATATAACTGTTACACTCTCCTTGTGTTTCCTACTCAGAGGCAGTATCATCTGAAGTTTCCTAATAAGGTCATGTGAGTCAAGAACTTTATCTGTGGGAGCTGATTTGCACCTTTTTTTTTTTTTTTGAGACGGAGTCTCGCTCTGTCGCCCAGGCTGGAGTACAGTGGCACGATCTTGGCTCACTGCAACCTCCGCCTCCCGGGTTTACGCCATTCTCCTGCCTCAGCCGCCCGAGTAGCTGGGACTATAGGCATGTGCTACCACGCCCAGCTAATTTTTGTCTTTTTCGTAGAGAGGGAGTTTAACCATGTTGCCCAGGATGGTCTCCATCTCTTGACCTCGTGATCTGCCCGCCTCGGCCTCCCAAAGTGCTGGGATTACAGGCGTGAGCCACCACACCCAGCCATTTTATCTCTTTAAAGTCTAGTCTCAGTATTAAACCTATTCTTTAGTAAACTCATATTACTGTTCTAAACTGAAGAAATTATTTATTCCTCTGTACTTCTAGACTCAAAATGCTTTATCAAAGATAGTCTCAAAGAGGAAGTACAAGTCCTGGTTAACTGTACTCTTTCACATTCACAGTGCTTCCTCTGATATCCTTCCTCACATCATTATACAGTTAATATCATTTTACTCTTCTTTCTCTTTTACATTTCTTAAATTTTGGTTCTTTTCCCTTACATGTGTTTTAGCGGGCCCTTTTCTTCGAACTTTATCTAATTAGCCTATACATTTTTGTGTATTTTAAGATAGAACAGATCTTTTTTTGTTTCTCCTTTTAAGTCTATTGGTTTTTAAAGAGGTAAATGTATCCATAGACCACAGTGCCTTGCTTTTTCCTCTGCCAGCACATGGAGCACGGGCATTAGATGCACAAATCTATTTAGGGAACTATTTTGGTAGCTGTTTGAGTTTATCCAGAAATTGCAGCTGGTATTTTATTTTGCCGTACATTTACTCAACTTGTCCATTAGTATTTAACTATTTCCAGAGTTTGTTTAGAAGTAAGAATTGACCCATTCTTTAGTTTACCATATTTTTCCTGGTATAAAAAGCCAGAAATAAGCCTTATTGCTAAATAATTAATTATGTAAGCCCACCTAGGTCCTGCATAAGATCCCCCTCACATCACAATATATATATATGTGTGTGTGTGTGTATTTGGCTAAAAAATTATACTGCCAATATTACTGATTATAAATACTTGACTACACTGATTGATGGGACAAAATGATTAAAGTATTTTCAGGGATCGTATTCCATATGTCACCACCAAAGATTTCTACAGTGTTATAAAGTATATAAATATTCCAAATTTCTGTGGTTAAATATTTTTTCTTTTTTTTCCTTTTTTAGAATAACCTAGTCTGTGCTTTACAAAAATGCTTGAACTTTTATGTTGTTAAGAAATATATAATGATATCTTACATTAAGCATGAGTCTAATTTGTATTTTTAATTGGAATGGACTAAATTTTCATTTGATTATCAGGAAAATTAAGGAGTTATATATTTAAAAGCAATTTTCTGTGTTTTCTTTGTAAGTTGACTCATTTGTGAAGCAATTAGGTAAATTTTGAGATCATTGTTATTGTGGTTTGTAGTATATATTTCTTAGTAAATATCACTTAAGATTAAATTTTTCAGAAAGAAAATTATAGCTTTTTTCCCAAAATATTTTTAAGATTTAATCTTTTTGTAGTATGCTACAGATTTAATGTGTATTAACTCTTTTTTAAGCTATTGACCATGACTTAACATTTTGTCTTCTAACACCTTTTAAATCTATGTACATTAATAGTTAAGAGAAAATAAGTTTTCCAATTTTTAATAATCTCTTTGTAAAGGCTATCTCTAAACCTAGTATGTGGGTAATTTTATAGGTGTGTTTTTTGATAACTTTAATATAAAATAAACTCATTTTATTTGTGGCAATTCACGTTTCTTTTTTTATGTCACAGTACATATGAATTGGTATTACTTATTACTATGTGTTGATTAAATATGTGCACACAGGATTACAAATCACAGAGCAAATTATGAAAATCATAAACATTCTGGTATGGTCATCCATAGGATTATGAAAAAGAAATACTGAATTGTTAAATTTGGATGTTAGAAAGGGAAGATAGGAAAAACAATGAGTACAGAAATCCTCACCATCAATTTGGATTGGTTAGCTGTCTCAGGCATAAAATGTGACACAAAATTCAGATTTATGTATCCTGGAAATGTTCTGGGGTTCCATCTGTTTTAAAGTTAGACGTCTGTCTGCCTCACATTTAAGCTTTAGAGAGAAATCCTATGTTTTAAGAAGTTTCTTTGTGTTACTTCATTATGACACATAATATGTGTTAAGGTCTTTCTAGATAGCATTTTAAATGGAATTATTTTCATTTTTATTATGAGGTATATACTTGTAATGTTCTAAAGAGGTTACAAATATAAATAAAAATTCAAAAGAACACAATATATGAACAGCATTTTTTTTTCAGTGGTTTAGTCTCCCTTTAAATCGTTCACTGTTCTTAAAAAAGAGATTCACAAAACAAACATCATGTCAGAGGCTGATGAATTATTCCCTGGGAAAACATATTACCCCTTTACCTACCCATCAGTATTTTAGTCTTAAAACACTCTCCTTATGGTCTGTCTTTGGTAATGTTTTTTAAACTGCTTTTTATAAGGGAATGCTTTGAACTGAAATTTTAAAGCACAGGATTGATAATTGTTAGTGTAAATTACTAAAGGACCGTGCTCAACAAAAGCAGGAAAGTCAACCATGTGTACTCTGTTTACCTTACAATCCCAGATTAAGAGAGAAAAAGGCAAGCATGTTATTTTGCCGTTATGTGCAAATCAAATCAGCATCTATTTTTTTTAATTCAGAAATATCCATTGATTACCTATTTCTTATGAGAGCACTGTTAGGTTTCTGCACAATGCTTATATCCAAGTAAAGTAGCATAGAATTAATTTAAGGGAAATAATTCTTGCTGTTAATAAAATGAATTCACCATTACCAACCAAATCAATGTTTGGATTATTTGAGTAGTATTTGTTCTAGAATTTCTTCTTGGATACTGAATAATTCATGTGGTTCTCTCAGAGCAGCAGTTTTTTATTTTTAATTATTGGTTCCCTTCTCCTACCTCTTTTTTTTTTTTTTTTTTTTTGAGACGGAGTCTGGCTGTGTCTCCCAGGCTGGAGTGCGGTGGTGCGATCTCGGCTCACTGCAAGCTCCGCCTCCTGGGTTCACGCCATTCTCCTGCCTCAGCCTCCCGAGTAGCTGGGACTACAGGTGCCGCCACCACGCCCGGCTAATTTTTTGTATTTTTAATAGAGACGGGATTTGACAGTGTTTGCCAGGATGGTCTCAATCTCCTGACCTCGTGATCCTCCCGCCTCGGCCTCCCAAAGTGCTGTGATTACAGGCGTGAGCCACTGCGCTGGGCCCCCTTGTCCTACCTCTTACATCCAATACATTGGTAAGTTGTTTTGGCTGCCTCATCTCCAAAATACATCCTGAATCTGACCATCCCACTCTTGACACCTTACTACATTTTCAGTAGCCTTGCAAATTTTTCAAGGTGTCTTTTAACCTTGAGTCCCTTAGGACTGCCACAGTTTCTTATATTTTCAACTGGTGCCTTGGGTAATACTCATAAGAAGAAAGTTGTGAAGGGAGAGAACAGGATCAGATGCTTTTGCACGTCAGTCTTGTGTTTTTCTCTTCCAATCACTGTTTAATGCTGAGATTTGGAAAAGATGTGTGAGGAGAGTTAATATAGCCAGGTTAGAATATCTGGCTGAATTCTAACGTGTTTTGACAGGATATTATCTCAAACTACTAGGAAACATGGGATATATGTGGGCATTTCCCCCATTGCAATGCTCTCAATTTGAGGGCTACAAATAGATATGGTAGTGCCAAGAGTCAATAGTATCTGAATTGGGGTTCTCCAAAGAAAAAGAACAAATAAGATATGTAGAGAAAGATTTATTTCAAGGAATTGACTGGTGATTGTGGAGACTGACAAGTTCAAAATCTACAGGGTGGGCCAATACACCAGAGACCCAAGGAAGAGCTGATGTTTCAAGTACAAAGGCAATTCTGCTGGTAGAATTCTCCCTTCACCTGTTGGATGAGGCGCATCCACATTATGGAGAGTAATCTGTTTTACTCAAAGTCTACTGCTAATTGCATTTAGAAAATACCTTCACAGCAACATAGACTACTGTTTGATCAAATGCCTGGGTACCATGGCCTAGCCAAACTTGGCACATAAAATTAACTATCATAGTATCCTTAAAACTAAATTCCAAAAGCTGGGCGTGGTGGCCCACAGCTGTAATCCTAGCACTTTGGGAGGCCAAGGTGGGTGGGTCGCTTGAGGCCAGGAGTTCAATACCAGCCTGGGCAACATGGCAAAACCCCATCTCTGTGAAAAAATACAAAAATTAGCTGGGTGTCATGGCGCATGCCCATATTCCCAGCTAATTGGGGGGCTGAGGCAGGAGGATTGCTTAAACCTCAGGAGGTTAAGGCTACAGTGAGCTGAGATTGTGCCACTGCACTCCAGCCTGGGTGACAAAGTGAGACCTTGTCTCAAAAAAAAAAAATTCAAAAGAAACTCAACTTCAAAATATAAAGTCATAAATTCAGTATGTAGAAATTATAAATATTTTATTAATTTATCTTGTAAAGGGGATGTAGCACGTGATGTATTTGGAAGAAGAATTAATACTTTATAAGGCTTGTGATGCCCCTTATATTCAGCTGTGATAACCAACATTAGTATATGTTTGTTTTCACACTTTGCGAGGAGGCATCATCCCGATTTTACAAATACACAAGAGACTCATCACTGACCAACCTGTGACCGGGTGCAGTGGCTCATGCCTGTAATCCCAACGGTTTGGGAGGCTGAGGCGGGTGGATCACTTGAGCACAGCTGGAGACCAGCCTAGGCAACATGGCAAAACCCTGTCTCTACAAAAAATACAAAAATTAGCTGAACGTGGTGGCTGGCTCATGCCTGTAGTCCCAGCTATTTGCGGGGCTAAGGCAAGAGGATCTCTTGAGCCCAGGAAATTGAGGCTGCAATGAGCTGTGATCGCACCACTGCACTTCAGCCTAGGTGACACAGTGAGATGCTGTCTCAAAAACAAAAACAGTGACCAACCTACGACCCAAGCAACCGCAATGTTTGTGACTGTGGACTCTGTTGTTAATTCCATCAGTTGGTTATCTTAGAGATCAAAGAATACTTGGAAAGTTAACATGGAAATGATTCCTTCCATATATGTATTATATAATTTAAAAAGTTTCAGATTATGAGAACGTTAAATGAAGTAAAGTTGTTAAGTCATTGGAAGTTAATGGATTTGGTTTAGCACAGAGAGAAAGGATGCTTTTAAAGTGAATAGAAAAAATAAAGACAAATAATTTACAATCAGTTAAGGACTAAAACAGGAAGAGTCTGAAAAGTGGATGCTGAAACAGGAGGAGTATCCTCTCAGGAAGCACTTTCCTTCCTTCCTCTCCTTTCCACCAACATTTGTTCCATGGCTTCCTCTCTTCAAACCACACCTTGTAAACCCTTTTATGTGCTCTGTTCACAACAAGAAGAATTTCTTGTGCTGTTCCATACTGGGTTTTAACTGATAAAATGCACACACACACAAAAGGCCAAATGCCTTTTTACACAGGAGATTAACTTTATTCAGTCTTTAAGCTGAAAGCAAGTACAGTTAGGATATATAGCAGGCGACAGTTTCCATATGTTCTAGGAAAGTGGAGCTGTATTATTTATAGTTTACAACATGTTGTATAAAATTAAAGCTAGCAAGGGGGCTCCTAGGGAGGTAAATTAAACAAAGAAGGGAAGACTTAGAGAACTCTATTTTGCTATAATCAGAGAACATGCCTATAAGATACCACTAAAAAAAATTTAACATTAAGCAATATGCAAAAGTAGTTGGGGTGTTTACAATAGCTTAAATTCTAAAATTAAAAAGGACATTGAAGACTGAGAAGGGGAAAAACACCTTAATTTTGTAATCTTAATAGACAAATGTTTCATAAAAGCAGGAGTAAATAAATGCAATTAAAAAGGTGTATCTTCCAAAGTGCAAAGACACGTTACAAGAAATCAGGTTGCTCTTTGACCCACCAGTCTCAAAGCACATTAGACTGCAGCAAGTAATAATTGCTTCCTCATTTAGATTAGACAATGAGTGCTCTCTGCAAGCTTCTCTCCTCTAAATAGATTGTAGAGAGTAATTGAAACAAGTTATACGGGGAAGTGGAGTGACCGATTCCTCAAAGTGTGGGAGCAGAGCTATGGTAACCTCTTGAGCCTGGCCTTCATCCTGTTCCTATTTAGGGAATCCGCGGGGCAGCCAGTGTTGAGTGCAGTCTGCAGTTCGCCAGCTTTATTGTTCAGACTTGAAGGGAAGGTCACATGCCCTCTTTGACAGAGAGGTTTATGGGCTCTCTCTAATTAGTAGCACCCTCCACCAGACAGACTGTTGGCCACTTTCCAAGAACGGGGCTTGGTAGCGGCCACTGATGAAGGAGAAAACAAGGTTATTTACCCTGCGACTGTAATTCTTGGCACAAGTTCTCCCTTTACACTCAGACACGTTTTTCTTTTGTTCCAACTTGCCTTTGGAATTCTGATTAGGGCGTTAAGGGAGGGTAATGCAGCTATATATTTAGTGGTGTAAGCAACCCATATGTTGGCCTCAGATACTTTTTACTATTCTAAGATCTCATACCAAAAGAGAGAAAGAAAAAGGAAAACGAAAAGGGCAGCGTAGTCGAGCGTTGCTTGCAAATGTAACTGCTTAAGCACATGCCCACACACAACCCCAGAAAAGGAAGTTTAATTTGCAACATCTATAAAATAACGACAGTTGTATGGTAGGACACAGAAATCCCAGCGGTAAAGTGTGATTGGGCTCAGCTATTATAGGAGTGTTAAAAGAGTACCGGGAATATATTTGGCTTGTCCTGTTCTGTCGGTTCTGCAGGCCGGTGGATTAAGCTGATAGAAATGCTTTTTGGTTGATTTAAACCAGATGCTCCGACTATTTTTGTCCCGTTTGCAGGCGCAGAAGCTCTGCATAAGGCAATACTGCCCCCCTCGGCCGTCCGCCAACTGCAAGGCGTAGGAGCCTGGTCTCCACTAGCCACCTCGGCCATAAAACCCTTTCAAGTCCCTATTATTATTCCAGGCACATTCCAAGGGGATTGAGTCACAGAGTTCACTTGGCTTTTCTCGTGCCCTGAACTGCCTGTACCAGGTGGAATACGACTCTCAACTTCAAATACGGAATCCAAAAGCCGTCAAAGAGCGCGTTAGAGCAAGCCCCAGATGCGAACTCTACCGCCACTTCTCCCCCTCCCCCACCTGGGGTTTGCTGGCTACGCAGCTGTAGTCCCACGCCAGCACTAAGGTCGGCTGGTCGACATATGAGGGTTTTCTTTGGGGCATCCTGTAGAACTGCCCTATTTTCTCTACCACTTTGAGAAGCCCCAAGGGCTGCTCGGCGGCGAGGCACAGACTGGGCTGGAAACTTTTCCTTTGGGCAGTGCGTCCCGGAGAGCCAGGAGGCCCAAGCTCCCCCCCCGGGAGCCTAGGGGGCTTGAGGTTCTGCTGGCTTTTAAGTCAGCTAGGAGGGAAAACTCCCAGCCCCTCCCACGCGTCCGCCCAGACTCGCCGGCCGCCTGCCCCGGGCAGGGAACGCGCACATCTGGCGGCCCAGGAGCCACATCTGATGCACGTAACCCTCGGCACCCAGATGTCCCAGAGGCCGGGAGAATCAAAGAACGCCAAGGGCGGGGCGGCCGCGGCTGCGGCTCCTCCCTCGGACAGCGGGAGTCCAGATGCGGGGGGGCGCTCTCCAGGGCCGAGCTGGGAGGTTGTGGTGCAGGGCGGGTGGGTGCAGTGAGGCAGGAGCCGCGCTGGGGGGCTGGGCTTGCGGGAGGGAAGCTGGAGCCTCGCCGGAGAGAGGAAGGCGGCGGTTGGGTGCTGGAGGGCGCTGGTGCCGTGCCAGTGGGCGGTGGCGGCTTGCGCCATCCCCCCAACCGCCGTCACCGTGCCCGCCCCACTGCGTGGGATTTTATAACCTAGGTCCCCGGGAGGTGGTGGTGGAGGGAGGGGCGGCGGGGATGTTTCCGGGGCGGGGGAGGGGCGCACTGCTCCAGGTCTGGAACGAGGGCGGGGCTCCACTCTGCTTCTCGCCTCTGTTCCTGCGCTGAGACGCAGGCGTTTCCTGGCGCGGAGCGACTCGCCCCCCAGCTCCCCTACATAGTCCTGGGAGTCGGGATGCGGGTCAGCCCAGATGACCCGACTCGGAGATCCTCGATCCCCTACCCAAGTCTTTAACCGGAGAGGGAGGAGCTACCAATGTCCTCCAGACGTTCTCCAAAGCCCGAGCTGCCTGGAGAAGCCTGCGCAGGGCGGGGGCGCCCCTCAGACGTTTGTTTGCACGTAGGGGTTTTGACGTTTCGCTAAGGAACAGCGTTTGCCAGGGAATCAGGGCTGTTTCGAAGAGCTTGCGTTTATTGGATGCTCCCATCTTGAATAAATCGTTTCCATTCGATTTGTTTAACCAAGGCGAGGGCGGACTGTGTTCTTACTTAAAAGTTGTCCTTCATCCAAGCTGTCCTCAGATTTTCATTTAAGGGTGTCATAACACCCCAGGTCGTTGCGCAAATGTTTTGTGACAATTTAGAAAACCAGAGGGGGGAAAATATCCTTAGAGAAAAAACCATAACCAACAAGAAAATTATGTTAAATGATGTTGGTCCTTTTTCATTGGATGGTCCCAGTTGACGCATACTCTCTTCCAAACCCAGTGACTATTCAGAGTCTTCAATTTATGGCAAATCTCCCGTTGGGGGCGAAGTGCATGAATGGGTCCCACCTTATTCACCAGCTGAAACTGTGAACAAGCCTTGGGGTTTCCTCTCCCAAAGACTGCCAGGCTTCACTGAGAATCAAAAGAAAATAGGGTATTAAATGCCTGCGGTTAGTTTTCAAATATGAACTCTTCCATTGCCTACTTCTGTGACTCGTGGCAAATTACTCAAACTCTTATGCCCCTGGTGCTGCTTAGAGACAGGGTCTCACTGTGTTGCCCAGGCTAAAGTACAATGGCACGATCCTAGCTCGTTGCAGTCTCAAACTCCTGGGCTCAGACTATCCTCTGGCCTCAGTCTTCCAACGAGCTAGGGTTACAGTCGCATGCCACCACACCTGGTTAATTTTTTATTTTTGTTTTTTAGAGATAGGGAGTCTCACTGTGTTGCCCAGGCTCGCCTGAAACTCCTAGCCTCAAGCATTCCTCCCAGCTCAGCCTTCCAAAGTGTTGGGATTACAGGCGTGAGCCACCATGCCTGGCAAGCTTCATTATTTCTAAAATGTAACTGTACATTTTAGAGTAGCATAGGGGTGGTGTAAGGGTTAAGGATTAATGATAGTACAAATCAAGTGCTTAAACCAAGTTTGATGCATAGGAAGGACATAATTGTCATTATCAATGTGAGTAGACTGTTTACCACCAAAATGAAAGGTGTGGGCAATGGTAGCTAGGTAGCCTCCAGAGATCCTTTTTTAAAAGGAGTATGAGTTTTAATACACTGGTTGAATGAATAAAACCCACAACACTCTAGGCACATCTCCAGTCCTTCCCCTGGCAGAGTTTTCAGTCTAACTAGAGGAAATTGGATGAAATGATAGTGATGCACACATAGTCTTTCATCATACTGTGAAAGCCTTTTAAAACATGGATTTGACTTCTGGGTTTCCCATTATAACCTCTTCCCAAAGAAGATTATTCGTTCTTTCAGAATATTTCACTAGGGTGATGATAAGGTATTACAGGTGTATGTTGAAAACATCTCTTTTTCTGCATAGCCCCTTCTTCCTTTGGAATTTTAGAAGAATCTGATCAAGGCAACCTCTGTATTAAGTGAAAATTTGGGAACTCAAAAATATATTAGATGCACAGAAAGTGCAATTCTGAAAAGGTCAGGGCTATTGTGTATAGAGGGGAGCTGCTGAAACTATAGGAGTCTTTTAAATTTTTCAGGCTCAGCTTCCTTTGCTTTAAAGTTAAAGAAGGGTTGGACTAGTTCTTCCTTCCTACACTCAAACTCTTTGGTTTCAAAGGTAGCTGTGTCCAAGGGGTATTTTCTGTGTATTCCAGAGCCCTGACCAGGAAGGGAAGGACTTTGAGAGGCTTTGGGCTTGACAAAATATCATGGCCAAGTGTGGTGGCTCACACCTGAAATCCCAGACTTTGGGAGACTGACACAAGAGGATCGTTTGAGCCCAGGAGTTTGAGATTAGTGTGGGCAACATAGTGAGACCCTGTCTCTTAACCAAAAAAAAAAAAAAAAGAAAGAGAAAAAAAATCGTGGAGTGATGAGAGAAGCTAAGGAACTCAGACCAGTACTGAATTATAACCAGGTGTATGTACTAACGTATTTCTTTTTGTTTGTTTGTTTTTGTTTTGAGACAGAGTCACGCCCTGTCACCAGACTGGAGTGCAGTGGCACAATCTCGGCTCACTGCAACCTCCGCCTCCGGGGTTCAAGCGATTCTCCTGCCTTGGCCTCCTGAGTAGCTGGGGCTACAGGTGCATGCCACCATGCCAGCTAGATTTTTTAAAATTTATTTTTAGTAGAGATAGGGTTTCACCATGTTGGCCAGGATGGTTTCGATCTCTTGACCTCGTGATCCACCCACCTCAGTCTCACAAAGTGCTGGGATTACAGGCATGAGCCACCGCGCTGGCCGTATTTCTTTCTTCAGTTTTTTTCTTTTTTTTTTTTTTGAGATGAAGTCTCACTCTGTCGCCCAGGCTGGAGTGCAATGGCACGATCTCGGCTCAGTGCAACTTCCACCTCCCAAGTTCAAGCGATTCTCCTGCCTCAGCCTCCCAAGTGGCTGGGACTGCAGGCGCATGCCACCACGCCAAGCTAAATTTTGTATTTTTAGTAGAGATGAGATTTCACCATGTTGGCCAGGCTTGTCTGGAACTCCTGACCTTGTGATCTGCTTGCTCAGCTTCCTAAAGTGCTGGGATGACAGGCATGAGCCACAGTGCCCGGCCAACGTATTTCTATATATATAGTGGATATATTAATATATACGTTATATATTTTTTAAAAATAAGAGGTACATATGTATTTATTTCTAGCATATCTATAGTAGAGATTCTGTATACACACAGATCACCCGGTAAGTTTTCCTAATACCTTACCTACAAAAAAGGTAGAATTTTCTTCTGTCTATGATCGTGGCCTGAAGGATGACTTTTCAGCAGCAGAAGGGACTGGAATGGAAGGTGTCCATGATTTTGGCTGGAAGAGAGAAGTGTGCCCTCTTGTGGGTCTCCTGTCATGTTCTCAGAAAGTTCCTCAAGATAGAACTGTGGCCTTTGTGGTCAGGGCTCTAGTCCCATTTTACCTTCAGATGTCTCCGCAAT
Source organism: Papio anubis (assembly GCF_008728515.1). Classification (NCBI taxonomy): domain Eukaryota; kingdom Metazoa; phylum Chordata; class Mammalia; order Primates; family Cercopithecidae; genus Papio; species Papio anubis. Next base: position 59,823,348 of record NC_044986.1, read on the forward strand.
TTTTTTCTCATCATCTTCCCTGAAAAATATTTCCCAAATAATAACACAGCTCCCTCAGCTCCCTAAATTATGTCTCTCACACTCCACATCCAATGGATCAGCCCCTCCTCTCAGGTCTAATTTTTTTTTTAACTTTTATAAGTTTAATGTTGTCACTGTATGTTTACATATTCATTGGTACAATTTACATCAAGTTTTATACTTATCCTTTTTTGCAAATATATCGTGTACACAAAGATACATATTCAATAACTGAGAAACAAGTGAAACTTCTGATCTATACTTTCCGGTTTGTTCAATCCTGTTACTTCTGATAAGGATCATCAACATACCAGTTTCGCCTCTCTCAGAGGATGTCGCCATTGGAGTTTACTCTGGGTTTTATTGCAGAATACAAATTCCCTCAATCGCTTTTTTCCTGCAGGTGCCTTTTTCCATAATTTTTTTCTTATAACCAGACTTTCTCCTCACCCAAAGGCCACAATGAAGTCGAAGAAACCTGTAGATGACAGCTTTCACAGTCTTTCTCTTGCCTTTTCGTGCACTGAAGTATGTTAGAGATCTGACTGGCAGCTTCAGGACACTTGGAAGCAAGGGGGCCACTCTATTAAGGATCGCTGAAGTATGCCCACATGTCAGGTATCTCTCAGATGTGATAAATCGGAGTGGAGGAAACAACTGGTGTCTGAATATGACTAAAACGTCCTGTGGACAATGCAGAAATAAGAGAGGCATTCTTGACACAGTTTCGGTAGGCTGAAGATGCCAAAACATTCAAAGGCCGTTGGATTCCTAAAGCTGCCCTCACCGCACCAGCAAAGGCAGAGGCAGCCATCCCTCTCAGCTCTAATTTATGGATATGGATGTATCCCAAACCCCATCCCTTCTTATTACCTCCTGCACTAGCAACTAGTCCAAACCACCATCATTTCTTGGCCAACCTGCTACAATCACCTCCTAATTATTTTCCCTGCTTCCACTCCTTCACCATATATTTCATTCTCCACACAGCAGCCAAAGTGGTTTTTTAAAAAAATACAAATGAAACGTGCTCACTCTCCTATTCAAAATCCTTTAGTAGTTTCTTTTCACACTTGGATAAAATCCACACTCCCTCGCCACAGCCTATATGACTGGACTCTTGCCTAATCTTCTCACCTCATCCTCTATCACTTTCTTCCCTGTTCACTCATCTCCGGGAACTGGCCTTCTCACTGTTCCTCAGAAATATGAAGCGGGCTACTACTTTAGGGTCTTGCATTTGCTGTTTCCTCCGTTTTCAACCCCCAGACCATCACATGGCTTTCTCTCTTACCTCACTCAGGTCTCTGCTCAAATGTTGCCTCAGAGAGGACTTCCCTCATCACCACACCTAAAATAAATGAAGCACCATAGCCATAGCCATTCCCTAACAAATTGCCCTACTTTATTCACTTTCACATCTCTTATCAAATATCCTGTTTACCTGTTTACTTGATGATTGTTTGCTTTACCTCTAGAATGCACGTTCTATGAGTGTAGGGTCTTGGTCAATCTTGTTCAACAAGGAACCTCCAGTCCAAAACTGTGCCTGTCATGGAAAAGGCAGCCAGTAAATATGCAAATCAAACTACGGTCACTCAGTGACAGAGAGAAAGAATGAGAACAATTTAAATAGTATGAGGAAGTGTGTTTATTTTTGCTCAGTAAGTGTATGCACTAGAACAGGTATGAGATGGGAGATGTGAATCTACTTTCTCTCTTAGTTCACCTATGCTATTCACAGTATGATCAGTGTGCCATGCTGGGTGTTTAAAGATGCTGATAGTTTGAACAGCATGGTCCTTACATGCAGAGAAGTTCCATAATGAGTTTGAATCCTGGATTCACCACGTTAGTGTGTGACCTTAGGGAAGTTATTTACCCTTTCAATGCCTCAGTTTCTTCATCCGTGAAATGGGGCCAATAATAGTACAACCTCTGTAGGATTGTTATAAGGATTAAATTAATAATATAAACTTCTTAGAACAGTGCCTGGAGCATAATAAGCGGTGTCTGAGTATTTTTAAAGCAAACCTATTTGGCTGTACTTGGTTCTCCCCTTTCTTGGGGACTTAATAACTTGAGTACTTGTAAGATACTACTCTGCCCAACACTTTGGGAGGCTGAGGCGGGTGGATCATAAAGTCAGCAGATTGAGACCATCCTGGCTAACATGGTGAAACCCCGTCTCTACTAAAAATACAAAAAAATTAGCCGGGCGTGGTGACGGGCACCTGTAGTCCCAGCTACTGGGGAGGCTGAGGCAGCAGGATGGCGTGAGCCTGGGAGGTGGAGCTTGCAGTGAGCCAAGATGGCACCACTGCACTCCAGCCTGGGCGGCAGAGCAAGACTCTGTCTCAAAAAAAAAAAAAAAAAAAAACTACCCTGAAGTGACTGGCACTGGAATTTTCATTATGCTTTTAGACCAGTAATATTAGTTTTAGCACCAAGTGCAGTAATTACTTTATAACCATTTCTAGTCTAGCATTTTTGCTTAGCCATAGATTCCATTTAAGCCAAAATACCCCTAACTTTGCAAAAAACTGTACCATCAGGGGTCACCACCCAATTATAGTTGAACAAAAGATGTTTCTGGCTGGGCGTGGTGGCTCACGCCTGTAATCCCAGCACTTTGGGAGGCCAAGGCTGGTGGATCACAAGGTCAGGAGTTCAAGACCACCCTGGCCAATATGGTGAAACCCTGTCTCTACCAAAAATACAAAAATTAGCCTGGTGTGGTGGCGGGCGCCTGTAGTCTCAGCTACTTGGGAGGCTGAGGTAGCAGAATTGCGTGAACCTGGGAGGCGGAGCTTGCAGTGAGCCAAGATCGCGCCACTGCACTCCAGCCTGGGCAACAGAGCAAGACTTTGTCTCAAAAAAAAAAAAAAGTTTCTTCCTTTTTAATTCTGTAGGCTTTTCTTGGCCGGCATTTCCATAACATAATATTGTTATTTGGTAGTTGACTGTCAGTCAGCTCTACAGAAAAATAAATACCAGTGATCTTGCTAAACCTGTGTACCAAATCATTCCTGAACTAGGGGAGTGGGCCAGATAACCTTTGGAAGGCTTTTTAGCTCTGTTTTTCTGTGGTTTTCATAAAATGAAAATAACTCAGAAATGAGAGGTTCTAGATTTAGCACTATGTGAACTGGACCTGGATGCTTTGTGAATCATGGACAATTGGAATAGTTTAAACTCAGCTATATTATTTGGAACAGATTAGGTCCATATTCAAGTTTAACAAGAGTGAAACCTGTTTGAACTGTGAACAGGCTGTCAGCACCCTTCCCGGCTCAGCTTTTCACTTCTCTTTCTAGGGCCTTGACTCATTCATATATAACTGTATGAAGGCCTCTTTAGAAAGAACTGCAAACACCCCCAACTAGTTTTGTTAAAACCTCCTTGAGGTTATTCTACATATGATTCATTAATAAACACCTTCTGCAGTCTTTACCTTAGTTATGATCCCGTAAGTCAGGCATTTATTCATCAGTAAATATTCACTGAGGGCTTAATATGTGCTAGGAATTGTGCTGGTGCTGGTCACTTAGTTGTCCAAGTTAGAAACCTAGGAGTCGGGCCAGGCACAGTGGCTCACGCCTGTAATCCCAACACTTTGGGAGGCCGAGGTGGGAGGATCACCTGAGGTCAGGAGTTCGAGACCAGCCTGGCCAACATGGTGAAACCCCGTCTCTAGTAAAAATACAAAAATTAGCCAGATGTGGTGGTACGTACCTGTAATCCCAGCTACTCAGGAGGCTGAGGCAGGAGAATCACTTAAACCTGGGAGGCAGAGGCTGCAGTGAGCCGAGATCATGCCACTGTACTCCAGCCTGGGCAACAGAATGACTCTGTCTCAAAAAAAAAGAAACCTAGGAGTCATCTTAAATATACCCCCCTCACTCACTCCCCACATGTTAGGTCAGCCGCCAAACTGGTGCCAATACTACCTTCTAAATATCTCTTGAAGTTTTGTTCTCCTCTTCACTCGCTTCTGGTGCCACTATGTTGGTAAAGGTGGTGTAAGCCCAGCTACTGCTGAAAGCAGGGCAGGAAGCAGTCTGCTAAGGAGGGGGAGGAAGAGGGGTAGATGGGACGCAATGAGATGCACTGTTATACTGTTTACTGTTGTGCAGTCATACACCAAGTCACTCAGCAGGCATGGGACATCCCTGGAAGGGTTAACAAGGAAGAACTCCATCTTGGACTATTCCACATGAGAAAAAAGAGCGAGTGTGTGTTCCTGTCTCTCTCCTGGATCCATTTGCCATTGGTGAAGGTTTACCTCATGTAGAGATAAACACCCCTGCACTGGATTGTGTCATCTGGCCGCTTGGTGGCTCTCAGGAAGTCCGATCCCAAGCCCAAGGTGTGGTACTTGTTACAACTTCAAAAATAAAGCAACAGGCACTCTGGAGATCTCAGAAAGTACACAAGGTTTGTTTCTCAATATAAACAAAGACCTCAGAGTTTTTTCCTTCAGATTCTTGCAGACATCTACTAAGAGGACTTTGTACCTCTCACTTACTCCCTTCTAACCCATTCTTTACACTGCACCTACGATGATCTTTGCCAGACTCAAATCTTTCACTAGCTCTCCTTAAACTCTAGGATACATTCTATGATCTCTCCTTGCTTGCTTTCCAGTCCTCTTATTACAGAGAATTTTTACCAATTGAGTCAGATGGTCATTCCTCTCAAGCTCTTTGTTAGCATTTATTGGTTTATTTTTATTTTTGATACAGAGTCTTGCTCTGTCACCCAAGCTGGAGCGCAGTGGCACAATTTCGGCTCACTGCAACCTCTGCCTCCCGGGTTCAAGTGATTCTTGTGCCTCAGCCTCCCAAGTAGCTGGGATTACAGGCACTCACCACCACACCCTAATTTTTGTATTTTTAGTGGAGATGGGGTTTTGCCACGTTGGCCAGGCTGGTCTCGAACTCCTGACCTCAGGTGATCCTTCCACCTCAGCCTCCCAAAGTGTTGGGATTATAAGCTTGAGCCACCGCTCCCGGCCTATTGGTTTATTTTATGACTCTAAAGTAATATACTTATTATAGGAAAATTGGAAAATACAGAAAATATGAAAAAGGAAATAAAAATCACTTTCCTTGAGGAAAAAACTTCTATTAACATTTTGGAGTATATCCTGGCCATATTTTTTTCTATGAACATATGTACATTTTTTTGAAATCTCAGAGGCATATCTTAAATAAAAATTGTACTTTAACAGTTGCTGCACTGAAGTTAATACTCAACCAAAAGTATGTCAAGACCATCCAAATGGTTCAATTTGATAAATGCATTTTACTACAATTTTTAATTTTTTTTATTTTATGTCTTCCCTACTTAAGCATGAAAAAAGGTATGTTTACATTTTAGAAATATAACACATTAATAAGCCCTCTACAAACATAACCCTTTCCCAATATATTTTCCCAATTATTTCCCAACATATTTCCCAAATACTGCTTTGTTTTAAATACAATTACTTAATAATAAATAAACTTAGATAACAATCTAAAATTTGTAAATGCAACTGTTAACATTTGCTTTGTTATATTGGAAGAGAAAATTTAAAGCAGTTATAATAAACTGTTTGCTACCTCATAGCCCAAAACTAGACAAAATTTGCCCTATATTAATTGAGCTTAACAAAAAAAAAAAAACAAAAAACAAAAATTGTTTGTGATTCTGTAAATACCAATATAATATTTTTACTGTATTATAAATAAATTGATGTATTAGCATCACAAATTACTCTTTTCTCCCAGTCAGCCTATGAAATATGAACTTTCCATGGTAGTTGATAAAAATACCATGTGTTAAAAAAAAATCACACAGTCAAGACTAGAATTTGAAAATAATAGCAGAAGTTGATATTTAAAATCACCAAACCCTATTAAAACTACAACAGCATCTTTAAACAAAAAAAATTAAGCCACTAAAAAATGAATGCTTGTATAGACATAATGAAATTAGAGCAAACCTATATTAATATTATGAAAACACATCAAGTTTCTATTAGAGGAACAGAATCTACACTATCCTAACTTTTTGAAGAATTATTTTGAATATAAAACTTTTAGGGTACAAATGGCATCATACAAAAATGACCTTAGAAAGACAGTTATGATTCTGATTTTGGGACATTAAACTTTTTAATAACTGGAAACCCTTGAGAAAATATTAACACATTTATAAATGAAAGACATCTCTTGTCTAGTGATTTATTACAGAACTACTTAAGGTTCATTAGATAAGCACTCAAGTTATTTTATTCATATTAATACTTAATACAATTAGAAAAAACATTGCTGTTAGTCGTGTTTTATTTTATACATTATATTATTATCTTAGACCTTCAATTAAAGGTATTAAATCATAGAAAGCAAAGCATAACATTCTTAATGAAAATACTAAAATTCCAATTATATTCAAATTGCAGTTATTTTTAAAATCTGTTTTCAAAAGTTTATATATATACACACACATATTTTACTGCTTTGTTTTAAATACAATTAATAATAAACTTAGATAACAATCTAAAAATCATAAATATATACACACATATATTAGATATATATGTATTTTTTGAAACAGGGTTTCACTCAGTCGCACAGGCTGGAGTGCAGTGGTGTGATCTCAGCTCACTGCAGCTTCAATCTCTGAGGCTCAAGTGATTCTCCCACCTCAGTCTCCCAAGTGGCTGGGACTCCAGGTGTGCACCACCACACCTGGCTAATTTTTGTTTTTTGGGCTTTTTTTGAGATGGAGTTTCATTCTTTTTGCCCAGGCTGCAGTGTAGTGGCACAATCTCAGCTCACCGCAACCTCTATCTCCCAGATTCAAGGGAGTCTCCTGCCTCAGCCTCCCAAGTAGCTGAGATTACAGGCATGTGCCACCACGCCCAGCTAATTTTGTATTTTTGGTAGAGGTGGGGTTTCTCCATGTTGGTCAGGCTGGTCTGGAACTCCCAACCTCAGTTGATCCACCCACCTCCGCCTCCCAAAGTGCTGGAATTACAGGCGTGAGCCACGGTGCCAGGCACACCTGGCTAATTTTTGTAGAGAGTGGGTTTCACCATGTTGCCCAAGCTGGTCTTGAACTCCTGACCTCAAGTGATCCTCCAACTTGGCCTCCCAAAGTGCTGGGATTACAAGTGTGAGCCACTGTGCCCAGCCCCAAAGTTTATTTTTTAAAGCAAAATAATCTGATTCACGTTAATTACTAGCTAAACTTCATACTTAAAATACTAAGTTCTTTTCATTGTAAAAGCAAATTACAAATTTTTCCCATGTTCTTATAAAATATGTTTCTGCTGTATGTAATGAATCTAAGTCAGCATTCACAAAGGCTATCTGAAATTATTTTAGCTTTCAGCCCAATGTAAAATAAAACCTCAGTTATACATAAATAATTCAAAATTAGAATTTACAACAGAGATGTCAACAAGTCATAACTACTAGATTACTAATGAAGGGTTTCACTAAACTTCCCATGAAATGCATCAGATGGCAAAATGTGATAATTTCCAGAAAATTAAAGCTATCAGAGCTATAAATGAGGAATATATTATATACTAAACTTTAACAAGGTCAAAGCTTTAAGGCTGTTAAAGTGATTAAGATATGAAGTAAACATCTCTGGAACATATAAACAGACCACAAACCAAAACATGTAAGTCACTTTATATTTGTTTATAACTCTATGTTTTTAATAATTATTTTTAAGATGAAAACATTTCTACACTGTGGCATGCAGTGATTTTTTTTATGTCTCCCTGATTACCATGCAGTCTTCAAACCCTCTCCCAGACTGGCGTTCTTTCATCAAGATTTCTCTCTGAAGTCAACTTGTCATATTTTCAGCAGGCTTTAGTGCTTTGGAGTCTTACAAAGTTCTTTCCTCTTCCTCCTAACCCAGGCTTCTGCTCCTATCCTCAGTTTCCTGTCCTCACCCTGGCTGGAAGAAAGGGAAGGCCTGCTTGAGTTTCTGCATTGCCTGTTAAACACCAGTTGCACAAAGGTATGGAGCACTGGGCTTGTGTATCTGGACTTCTTTCTGCCAATGCTCGGCCATTGCTTCTAACTGTACTGCGCTAATGGAGTGTCTCCTCTCTTACAACTTTTCTGCTCTGCCTGTTTCCAGAGAATCCAGCCACTAGCTCAGTCTTGCCTGAACCTATCTGGGTTTTTTTCTTTCTTTCTTTTTTCTTTTCTTTTTTTTTTTTTTTTTTTTTTTTTGAGACACTGTTATTGCTCAGGCTGGAGTGCAGTGGGGCAATCTTGTCTCACTTCAACCTCTGCGTCCCGGGTTCAAGCGATTCTCCTGCCTCAGCCTCCTCAGTAGCTGGGATTACAGGCATGTGCCACCATGCCCAACTAATTTTTTTGTATTTTTAGTAGAGACTGGGTTTCTCCATGTTGGTCAGGCTGGTCTCGAATTCCCGACTTCAGGTGATCCGCCAGCCTCGGCCTCCCAAAGTGCTGGAATTACAGGTGTGAGCCACCATGCCCAGCCTATCTGGATATTTCTATCACTTCCCCACACAGATTTCCAACACCAAGAGGGGTAAGGTGTGGACACTAGCATCTGAACTCCTTTCTCTAACATCTTATCTCTCCTTTTCTCTCCCTAAACTGAAAATTTCCCTATACTTTCCTTTTTTAACTAGAAGGCTGTTCCTACATTGTCTTCTACTTCTGTGCAAGGTGGCATTTGCCCTTTCTCTTCCTTGGGGCCATAATGGTAGAATGGTGGCAGAGAAGCACAATTTATGGGAGGAATAAAAAACACATTGTTCTGGATTTTCTAGATAATTTTCATTATGCTATGATAAACAGTATCTAATGTTGCTGATAACATTACAGCTCAAAGCACTACCTTGTCTGTTATCTCCCTATCATCATGTTACAACATGATGGTTGAGTTTCCAGGAAACAGATGCTGAGATGATGGAAATTTGCACACTAGAAGTTCCTGGGAGCGAGTGTTCTCAGGAACAGCATCTATGAGGAAGGGAAAGAAACAAGACTGGGCAGAGGGAGAGGAAGGACTGTTATATCAAAAGACTCAGCCCATCTCAAAAGGAGCTCTGGACTGAGATAGTTTTCATATTTTCCCCAGATTGAGGGAAGAGGGCCTGCCCTTCATAGCCCTGCATTGGATATGGGCCACTTACTGGGAAGGGCCTGTGACATTGGATAAGTTGCCTTCAGCTGCAAGTAATTCTCTAGAGGGATTAAGCCGAGAACCCTTAGCTGAAAACTCCAGGTAGCTGGAGAATGAGTGTCGCAGTCCTGAAGGGGGACCTAGGGGACACACCACAGAATCCACTGTACATTACCAAAAGTGAAGTTGCTTCCTGCCTGTCATTGCACTTTATGCACGGGGACCCAGGGCTCAGGGAGATTAATTAGATCAAAGTTCCAGATCAAATACCTGATGTATGTATTTTATGTCATTTGGCCTTCCAAATAATTCGATCAGGTATAGCTTAATAACTTTCTTTTAAAGACAAGACTACTGAGATTCAAAAAGCTTAAATGATTTCTGCAGATATTCAAGGCCAGCCAGTGGTGGAGGTAAGATCCATATCTGCCAATTGCACGTCTGTGCTTTTTGTAACTCACACACTGAGTTGATCTTGCCTAAATCGCTTGGATTAAAGAAATTTTAGGACTGGAAGAGACCTCCGAAAACAGTCCAACCCACTTACTATTCAAAGAAATAAAGTAACTTGGTAAATTGTTCAAGGAAATGAGGCTACTAATAACCTCTGTGCCTCAGTTTTCTTATCAGTTAAAATGGGATGAGCCGCCCACCTACAAAGGGGTTTTAAGACTCTAATGAGATAATAAATGCAACATAAACTTGAAACTTATTTAAATGGTACAGAATGGTCAGTATTTTGCCATTTAGACACTATGTTTGGAGTAAGAAGGACTTCCAGCTGTTAACAACAGCAGGGTCAGGCTTGTAGCCACAGTGTTACGTTTTAAGTTTTGGGGGTGCTTGCACAGAAAATGTTTTCGATTTAATAAATGATTTTATTAAATTCAGATTCCTATGAAAGGTAAACAAGTTTCCACGGGGTTTGTGGGGGAACACAAAACTTGCTTTCTGAAAAGTTTGGATTAGTGGTTAGAGCCTAAGAGGCTTTTGCTGTGAATAATTCTGACTGATACTCAGAATTCATAATCACGTAACTTCCTATTCTCTGATAAATAAAATAACACAGCTCAGCCTACTTTGGTGTAAAGGAAACACTGAAGTTCCTTCCTCTGAACTTCAGAACTGTTTGTGACATAAAAACAAAAGGTCCAAAATACTTTTGTCCTTTCCTTTGTCATGCAGGCTGAGTTCCTAAAACATAATAATTTAACCAAGTTAAAGTATTTGCTTTCTTTTTCTACCAACATCACAACTTCTGCTGTATTGAGTCCTTAGCACAGAGTTTGGGTTTTAAGAGGGTCTATAGACTGGTTGTTTGGATGTTTCTCTTCTAGAAAACTATGAGTAAATTTATATTCCATGCTTTTAACATCACAAAATAGAAAGCTCTAGCCAATTTGTTGTTCATAACACCACCACCACTGCCACTATCTTTTCAAAGGATGAATTAGTCATCTTTGTTGCATGACAAATCACCCCAAACTTAAAACAATAATAATTCTCTTTCACAGTTTCTCTGGGTCTGGTGTAGTTTGGATGGGTGCTTGTGGTTGGGGGTCACTTGCGAGGTTGTAGTCAGATGTCAGCTGAAGCCTTTTGAATGCTTAACCAAGGCTGGAGGAACCACGTCCAAGGGGGCTCACTCACATGGCTGTTAGGATGGTGCTGGCTGTTGGTGGGAGATCTCTGTTCCTTTCCACATGAATTCTCCAGGGCTGCTTGAGTATTCTCAGAGTACGGCAACTGGCTTCACCCAGGGTGAGCAATCCAAGACAAGACGGAAGCTGCAATGCCCTTATGGTCTAGCCTTAGAAGCTACCCATTGATAAACTCTATTGGTAGCTCAGAACAGTTCTCAGCCCTAATTCATTGTGGGAGGAGAGTACACAAAGAGATAAGTACAAGGAGGTGAGGATCATTAGGGACCAACTTAAAGGAGGAGGAGTAGGCTGATGTGTGAATTTTACTAATTTCAGTGTTCATGAATCAAGTATGTACATAGAGAGACATCTGACAGCACTCCCTGCCTTCCCCTGAAGGAGGAGAAATGTCGTGAAGCTAAAAGAGATTTATCATGGAAAATCCAAACCCTCCAGGACATTTACATAGCACTCAGAGAGGGCTGAGTGGTCCATCTGGGTGCCTCCTTCATCCTCTGAAACCAGGCAGGTCAACTCTCAGAATTCTGAGCCATGTTCCCAAATGGTTCCGTGATTTAAAGGCAATGTAGGCACAGCCAGAAATGGGAAATACTGTGTCCCATGCACCCGTGGGAAAAACTCTTCCCTCTTACTTCATATCTCAACTCTGCCAGAGTCATGACGCTATGAGTGTATCTTTTTTGGTTTCTTAGACAAAGTCTCACTCTGTCACCTGGGCCACAGTGCAGTGGTGCAATCATAGCTTACTGCAGCGTCGAACTCCTGGGCTCAAGTGATCCTCACACCTCAGCCTCCTGAATAGCTGGGAATACAGATGCATGTCACTTAGCCTGGCTAAATTTTTTTATTTTTTTATTTTTTGTAGAAACAGGGTCTCACTTTATTGTCCAGGCCGATGTCAAACTCTTGGGCTCAAGCGATCCTCCCACCTCAACCTCCCAAAGTGATGGGATTACAGACATCAGATACCACGTCTGGCCCTAAAGGACTATTTAAAAACAGTAAATTTTTTTTTTTATCCAGGTCAGTGGATAAATATAGAAGCCTACAAACGGCGGGTGGAGAGGGCAGGGGGAAAGCATATTCAGCAACTCTGGAGCATTCTCTGATCCAAGTGACCTTTCTTGACACTCAAGGTGGGAAATTCCCACTTGACACTCAAGGTGGGAAATTCAAAATTCAGAGAGAAAAATGTAAGAGCAATCCTATAAATCATTTAGTGTGAATTTGGTTTAAATTTATTCCACGTCAGAGAAGTTTCATTATTAATATAGTCAAAAGAGCATGTCCTAGCTTCAGATCTTTTCTGTTTATAAAGAATATTCCTCATATTCCTATTTGTATGAAAAATGTAATCTCTAATTGTATGCCTGATCTTTCCAGATTCAACCGTCAGTAACTTTTTTGGAACGCCACATAAAGATCGAAATAAGAAAGGTCTGAGAAAATCATATTTTGCCAGAAACATTTAGGTTCCCCTCTCATTAACTATACATGTCATTTCCTCTGTAACATGGACATACTTGGTGAACTTTTCATGACTCGCACAACTTCCTTCATGGTCAAGATCACCTGGTCCTACACCTCTCAAAGTAATAAGCATAAACTGATAAGACCTTTAGTCTTTTTAAAAAAGAATACACCATTTATGTTTGACTAAAGATCTACATTTCTTATTATTTTTATTTGACTTCTTTATTTGTCATGCATACTACAGACTGATTCCACCCATAGCTCTCTCCCCACCAATGGTTTCTCTCACCTAGAGAATTGAGGTTTGACTTGTTTAAAAGGTTGCCCTGCAAAATGTATCCACGTATGTCTTCTCACTATATACACTGCTAACTGTAGGACAATAAAAATTATTATGAATATGTAATATGTAAACTATAATTAAATTTACTTCAGTTTTTCAAGATCACAGATTTGCATTACAAGTGATCACAACTAAACACAATATATCTAGATGCCCATTTACAAGTCCACATGAGAGTACAAGTAAAAAGATGATGTAGACGTTAGTGGCGTGCTGTTTAGGGTTCTTTGGTTCAAACTGGGAAGAGGTGAATTCTCTCCAATACCCACACCTCAGGTGTTCAGTGACATTGTCTGCTGGCTTCCTGGGATACTGAATTGCCTGTTGAATGGAAAATTGAATGAAGAGAACTCCAAGCGTAGTTCATTTTTTAAAAATTTGTTTTTATTTCCATAGGTTTTTGGGGAACAGGTGGTAATTGGTTCCATGAGTAAGTTATTTAGTGGTGATTTGTAAGATTTTGGTGCACCCATCACCCGAGCAGTATACGCTGAACCCGATTTGTAGTCTTTCATCCCTCACCCCCTTCCCACCCTTTCGCCCTGAGTCCCCAAAGTCTGTTGTGTTATTCTTATGCCTTTGCATCTTCATAGCTTAGCTCCTGCCTATGAGTGAGGACATACGATGTTTGGTTTTCCATTCCTGAGTTACTTCACTTAGGTTAGTAGTCTCCAATTTCATCCAGGTTGCTGCAAATGTCATTAATTCCTTTTTATGGCTCAGTAGTATTCTATTTTATATATATATCACAGTTTCTTTGTCCACTCATTGATTGATGGGCATTTGGGTTGGTTCCACATTTTTACAATTGCGAATTGTGCTTCTATAAACATGCATGTGCAAGTATCTTTTTCATATAATGACTTATTTTCCTCTGGGTAGATACATCCAGGGGCAGTTCATTTCTTTTTTTTCTTTTTCGTTTTTTTTTTTTTTTTTTTGAGACAGAGTTTTACTCTTATTGCCCAGGCTGGAGTGTAATGGTGTGATCTCGGCTCACCGCAACCTCTGCCTCCCAGGTTCAAACAATTCTCCTGCCTCAGCCTCCAGAGTAGCTGGAGCTGGGATTACAGGCGTGAGCCACCACGCCCGGCCATCCAGGGGTAGTTCATTTCTAAATGAGGACCCCAGTTAGCAGACTTTTGCATCATTCAGGTAGAGATTATAGTGGCCTAGATTAGCATGGTAGTGGTAATGGTGGTGATAATGGTGGTAGAGATGGAGAAGAGTAGGAGGACTTGGGATGGAGTTTGGAGTAGAATGGATAAAATGTTCTGATGAAGGCTGGGCGTGGTGGCTCATGCCTGTAATCTCAGCACTTTGGGAGGCTGAGGCGGGCAGATCACAAGGTCAGGAGATCAAGACCGTCCTGGCTAACACAGTGAAACCCCATCTCTACTAAAAATACAAAAAATTAGCCAGGTGTGGCGCCATGCACCTGTAGTCCCAGCACTTTGGGAGGCCGAGGAGGGTGGATCACGAGGTCAGGAGTTCAAGACCAGCCCTGGCCAATATGGGGAAACACCATTTCTACAAAAAAAAAAAATATATATATATATATATATATATATATATATATATATATATATATATTAGCAGGGCATGGTGGTGTACGCTTGTAGCTCAGGAGTTCAAGACCAACCTGGCCAACATGGAGAAATCCTGTCTCTACTAAAAATACAAAAAAAATTAGCTGGGCATGGTGGGGGGACGCCTGTAATCCAAGTTACTCAGGAGGCTGAGGGAGGAGAATCGCTTGAACCAGGGAGGTGGAGGTTGCAGTGAGCTGAAATCATGCCACTGCACTCCAGCCTGGGCGACAGAGCGAGTCTCTGTCTCAGAAAAAAAAAAAAGAAAAAGTTCTGATGAATTAGATCTAGGGGTTGAGGAAAAGAAGGAATCAAGGACATTCTTTAGGCTATTTGCCTAAGCTGTTAGGTGAGTAGCCAGTGGTAACATTTATTAAAAGTGAGAGGCCAGGCATAGTGTCTCATGCCTGTAATTGCAGCACTTTGGGAGGCCAAGGTGGGCAGATCACCTGAGGTCGGGAGTTCGAGACCAGCCTGACCAACATGGAGAAACCCTGTCTCTATTAGAAACACAAAATTAGCGGGCCTGGTGGTGCATGCCTGTAATCCCAGCTACTCTGGAGGCTGAGGCAGGAGAACTGCTTGAACCTACGAGGCAGAGGTTGCAGTGAGCCGAGATCGTGCCATTGCACTCCAGTCTGGGCAACTAAGAGCAAAACTCCATCTCAAAAAAAAAAAAAAAAAAAGAAAAAAAAGTGAGAGGAACAGACTTTGAGTATTAGAGAGGTGGATATTAGAGTTATGTTTTAGACACAACATATTTAGTATACCTATTAGCCATCCAACTGAAGATGGAGATTAGAGTTAGAATTTGGGGCTGAAGGGTCACATATATTGAGCATGCAGACCTCTCAGCACGTACTCAGATCCTTTGACATAAGATATACCCACATAGGTGTATCTTCACATTCACCAATACTCCTACCCCACCCTCCCAAAGTGCTGGGATTACAGGCATGAGTCAGTGCACCCAGCTATGCTAGTTTCAAAACACTCTCTGATGTTGTCTAGAACTACTTCCAGATATGTTATGAAATCCTAAAACAAATCAACCAAATTAAAAAAAAAAACTTAGGCCGGACACAGTGGCTAACACCTGTAATCCTAGCACTTTGGGAGGCTGAGGCAGGAGGATTGCTTGAGGCCAGGAGTTCAAGACCAAGTTCGTCAACATAGCGAGACCCTGTCTCAAAAAATTAATTAATTAATTAATTAATAAGTAAATATGAAAACAGAAACCTTCCAATTAATTTGATTTCACTTTAATCTTGGAGCCTTTAACACACTCTTAGAAGGAGGAAGGGCATTTTTAACTCAAATAATAATATCGTTTAAATAGATTTGGGCATCACAGAGCCATGAGGTAAAATGGTAGAAACCCCATTTACTGTTCTTGACCTTAAATGAAACTATTGTGAGATTTAAAGGAAGGACCAAAGAATCAAAAGGCTAGGTTTCTTTTAGCCCTAGTTCCGCCACTTTCCCATTGGGTGACCTATATATACTACAAGTCCCTGACTACCTCTGAGTTTCCTTTTGTCTTCAAAATGGAAAAGACACCACTGACCTCCCATAGTTGCTTTGAGACTTAAGAGAGAGAATGAATGTGAGTGCACCCTGTGAATGCACAAACATAAAACATTTTTAAAACCTTTGTGAAAAGATGCGTGTTTTGGGATTGGTGCTACCTGTTAAATAAAATACTTTACTACATTTTAAGAATAAATACATACTTGAAAATATCCTTTTTGTCTTTACATTTTAAGTTGAGCATTAATAGAGGAACTCTGTGGAATAGAATTATAGAGGGGAAACATGATCTAAAAATCATGGATCATGGAAAAATGACTTTTTAGGACAGATTAATTTATTAAAGAATATATGAAGTGTATATACTAAATGATAATTTATTAGACAAAGATGAAAAATATTCTCAAAAGGAAAATCAAAGAAGAGTCTGAGTTGCCGGGCGCGGTGGCTCAAGCCTGTAATCCCAGCACTTTGGGAGGCCGAGGCGGGCGGATCACGAGGTCAGGAGATCGAGACCATCCTGGCTAACATGGTGAAACCCCGTCTCTACTAAAAATACAAAAAACTAGCCGGGCGTGGTGGCGGGCGCCTGTAGTCCCAGTTACTCGGAGGCTGAGGCAGGAGAATGGCCTGAACCTGGGAGGCGGAGCTTGCAGTGAGCCGAGATCGCGCCACTGACCCCCAGCTGGGGTAAACAGGCGGAAGACCCCGTTCAAAAAAAAAAAAAAAAAAAAAAAGAGTCTGAGCATGCTGTGAATTGATAAATCTTGGAGTGTCTTATTAAATGACAGAAAAACCAGCAACCATATACTTTATATTGGCCTGATTTTTTTTTTTTTTTTTTTTTTTTAGACGGAATCTCACTGTCACCAGGCTGGAGTGCAGTGGTGTGATCTCGGCTCACTGCAACCTCCACTTCCCGGGTTCAAGCAATTCTTCTGCCTCAGCCTCCTGAGTAGCTGGGGCTACAGATGCGCACCACCAAGCCCAGCTAATTTTTGTATTTTCAGTAGAGAAGGGGTTTCATCATGTTGGCCAAGATGGTCTCAATCTCTTGACACCGTGATCCACCTGCCTTGGCCTCCCAAAGTGCTGGGATTACAGGTGTGAACCACCATACCTGCCCAGGATTATTTTTATTTTTTTATTAGTTCTTATGATATGGGTAGGACACTCTGAAAACAATGTGAGTACTTTCATCATCTAATGCAGGTAATGAACTTGATTAAATGTAAGTAAAGTGGCTCTATGGCCACACTTCCAGGTTTTCTTGCTCTCTGTAGCTTTTCCTCTGCTTTGTACAACACAGTGCCTTTGCTTGGAATGAGCCATATCATCACAGACTGGCCCAAACCAGTTTCTATTTCTTCCCACTGATGCACCTTTTTCCCATTCCAGCATCAATTCACATGTGTGTGACGTGTTATTAGAGGTGTGGTTTATGCTGACAGACAATATAAACTGATGAAATTTATCAAAGAACTCATGTTCCCATCCTTGCATCTACACAGATTGGTGCATTGATTTAAGTTAAAGATAAAATGTTGGATGAACACATCTACACGGATTGGTGCATTCGTTTAAGATAAGGTAAAATGTTGGATGTATATGCCATTGTAAAACATGACCCTTTACGTTAAGTGAATTATTTTTGGTAATTGAGCAACTCCCAGTCCTGATTGTGTCAATAAAGAAGGCTGCTCCAGCCTGGGCAACACAGTGAGACCCTGTCTCTACATTTTTTTTTTTTTCAGACAGAATTTCACTTTTGTCGCCCAGGCTGGAGTGCAATGGCACGATCTCGGCTCACCACAACCTCTGCCTCCTGGATTCAAGCGATTCTCCTGCCTCAGCCTCCCGAGTAGCTGGGACCACAGGCGCCCGCCACTTCGCCCGGCTAGTTTTTTGTATTTTTTAGTAGAGACGGGGTTTCACCGTGTTAGCCAGGATGGTCTCGATCTCCTGACCTCGTGATCCGCCCGTCTCGGCCTCCCAAAGTGCTGGGATTACAGGCTTGAGCCACCGCGCCCGGCCTATTTTGTATTTTTAGTAGAGACAGGGTTTCTCCATGTTGGTCAGGCTGGTCTTGAACTCCCGACCTCAGGTGATCCACCTGCCTCGGCCTCCCAAAGTGCTGGGATTACAGGTGTAAGCCACGGCACAAAAATTTTTAAAAATGAGCCAGGCATGGGGGCCATGCCTGTAGTCTCAGTTACTTTGGAGGCTGAGGCAGGAGGGTTGCTTGAGCCCAAGAGATTGAGGCTGCAGTGAGCCGTGTTTGTGCCACTGAACTCCAGTCTGGCTGACAGAGCAAGACCCTGTCTTAAAAAAAATAAAAATAAAAATAGCGAGCGGTGAAATCTTCATGTCAACACTGAGGCTGGTGAGGATCACAAGATCGAGAGATGAACCATCTAACTGAAAACCGTCGTCTAAAATACAAAAAAAACAGCGGTAGGTGGCGGCTATTCAACCCTCGAAGGCTGAAGGCAGGGAAAGAATAGCGCGGCTCGGGCGGCAGTGAGCTGAGATCCGGCCACTGCACTCCAGCCTGGGCGACAGAGCCAGACTCAGTCTCAAAAAAATAAATAAATAAATAAATAAATAAATAAATAAATAAATAAATAAAAATAAAGAATACTGCCATCTGTTTCCACAGATGGCAGATCTAGGACTGATTATTTGAATCATAGACAGATGCTGGCTCAGTATAAATTTCTGATGGTCAGAGCTGTCCAAAAAATACTTCCTTGGTTGATAATCCTGAGGTCAGGAGGTTTTTGTCAGAGGCGGATAAATACATGTTAGGGATGTTCATCCATCTACTCACCTATTCATTGACCTATTCATCAGAAGTGTATTGAGCACTACCTATATCCTCAATATATAGTTAATACAATGGGGCACTGCATGGTGTGATTTACAAGGGGATATAAATTCATGGAGCTTAGTCTGGAAGACAGAGGTTTGGATGATGGTAAGGAAGAGGCAAAGAAGGGCCTGAACATGATGTCCTGTTTTACTCCTCAAAGTATTATAGGGCTTCACCTGGGAGCTTGTTAGAAGTACAGAATTTCTGGTCCACCTGAATCAAAATCTACATTTCTAACAAAATCTCAGGGTGGTTTTGTGTTTTAAAAACACTGTTCTAGGTTTCTTTCTAAACCCAATATTACATTTTTCTGTGACTCTATATCCTTCCATGCCAATAATGAAAGATCCTGGAAGAAGTAGGTGGCTTTATGAGGCTTACAGCTGTGGAGTGTCTTCTCAACAAGGGGCCAGATTCTCAAGAAGTCACCTTAATTTAGACCTAAGTTTCCAGGACGGTCTGAAAAAGTCTTAAGACATCTAATGTCTTTTTCCTAGATTATTCTATTAGCAGCCTCAGTGCTACATCTCTAGTTTCCCTTCACTAGTCCAGTATCTTTCTGCCTAACTTTTAGATTCCACAAATAGTTAATGATCAAATCAAGCAAGAAGGAAAATCTTATTTACATCTGAGTCAATTTCAATATCTCTCAGATATTTTTCACATATTGTAGGAAACTTTGGTTTTCCTTAAAGATAAAATCAACTACACACACACACACACACACACACCCCAGAATGTGACCTCTTCTGCTGGAACATCTCGATTTCTGCCATTAGCATAAATAGTTTTAGCAAGGACTTTTGTGATCCACCCCTACCCCAATTCCTGGAGCCCCCTCATCCCATCTAAAGCAGGTGGCCTATTATTCTCTCTCAAAGTTGTATGTTTACTTCCTTCACAGTACTTCATTAATCATCTCGGTGGTTTTCTTTCTTTTCTTTCTTTCTTTCTTTCTTTCTTTTTTTTTTTTTTAACTCGTTTACTGTCTCTTTCTTCCTATTGGGTTGTATGTCTGTGAGGGCAGAGACCCTGTCTTATTTTCCGTAGCACAGTGCCTAGCACTCAGTAGCGTGACAATAAATATTTGTTGAATTAATTAATACAGTAAAGTCATTTTTTTTTTTACTTGAAAGTTTTATTTGCCTCAAGTGAAATTATGGACAATTACAATTTGCAGGAATTTTTCACAGAAATAAAATAGAATGGCTTCAAACTTCAATTGCTAAAGTATGGTAATTGAGGAAAAGAATGAAGATGATACATTTTCTTTTTTAGGGCTGGAATATCTGTTTTGTCAACTGTAATTACTACAGGTATGTTGCAGTGTAGCTTTTTCCTCTTAAGTAGATGACGTCATCTTATTACAATCTTTTTTTTTTTTAAATCTCTAACAGTGCTATTAATCAAACACAAGGCCCATGAAGTGAATTTGGGGTCATCTTGTCCTTTACTGGTTTCCTGATTGGAAGGCTCACCCTTGGCTTATGATCACATCCATTTGGCAGAAAGTCAGCTTATTTGATAGGTAAGGACATCAACATGTCTCTTTTCTTGGTAAAATTGATTCCCCTTCACCAGAAATACAATATAAATGGATCTGATGTGTCAAACCTGCAGATGCTGTTTTTCCTAATTCCCTCAATGCTCCCCTTGCTCATGTCTGAGGAATTGAATGAATAACACAGGGGAGGTTAGCATCCAGTATGACATCAGCTCAATAAGTTGATCAGCCTGGAACTGAACTTGGCCAGCAGAGCTTGTTTTCCTTCCCCTGCTTCACTGAGTTATAGGTTTTACAGGAATAAGGATGTTGTCTTCTGCCTTTGCAGTTTTGCAAACATATATGCCAACTGCCTGGCTGATTGATAATATTACTAACTATATACTTGTGGAGTGGTTTGGACTTTATGGAAGACTATTTTAGGTAATATAAATTCTTTAGGACGCAAACACAATTTTCTTAACCCAAAAGACAAAAATTCCCATCTTCTTCATTGAGAAACACTAAGTAAGCATGATAATTACAACCAATAAGATATTGCTGAGTGCATAGTCTATGCTAGGCATTGCTCTAAATAATTCAGTATAGTCTCTTATTATTCTACCGTAGCATGCCAGCCATTGAAATGTATATAGAAGAACTAATGTAGTGAATGGACTGTGTTAAATAATTTTATTGTTTGTTTATTAGCACATTTAACAGAGAAGTCTAGCTTCACCTTCCTTTCCTTTACTTCTTAGGGTTGGAAACAATGCCATGTGAGCAGAAGAGAAATTGCTTTCATCCCTTTTTCTATCTCATGCTCTTATATTATGATATGGTTTGGCTGTGCCCCCACCCACATCTCATCTTGAACTGTAGTTCCCGTAATCCCCATGTGTCATGGGTGAGACCTTATGGGAGGTAATTAAATTATGGGAGTGGTACCCCGATACTGTTCTCATGTTACTGAGTGAGTTCTCATGAGATCTGAATGGTTTTATAAGTGGTTTTCCCCCACTTTGCTCTGCACTTCTCTCTCCTGCCACCATATGAAGAAGGACATGTTTGCTTCTCCTTCTGCCCTGATTGTAAATTTCCTGAGGCCTCCCAAGCCACGCAGAACTATGAGTCAATTAAACCTTTTTCCTTTATAAATTACCCAGTCTCAGGCCAGGCACAGTGGCTCACACCTGTAATCCCAGCACTTGGGGAGGCTGAGGTGGGCGGATTGCCTGAGGTCAGGAGTTCCAGACCAGTCTGACTCACATGGTGAAATCCTGTCTCTACAAAAAATACAAAATTAGCCAGGCATGATGGTGTGCACCTGTAATCCCAGATACTTGGGAGGCTGAGGCAGGGGGATTGCTTGAACCAGGGAGGTGGAGGTTGCAGTGAGCCAAGATCACGCCGCTGTACTCCAGCCTGGGCTACAGAGCAAGACTCCATCTCAAAAATAAATAAATAAATAAATAAATAAATAAATAAATAAATAACCTAGTCTCTGGTATTTCTTCATAGCAGTTTGAGAATGGACTAATACATATTATAATATCCTTATTTTCCTGATGAAGAAGTTGAGGTTCAAAGAAGTTAAGGTCCCATGGGTAGTAAATGTTTAAGTCAGGCTTACACTGTAATTTATCTAATTCCAGAGTCAGTGGTCTTGATAAATATACTATAAACTGCCTCTAATGTTTATTAAAGTTTACAATAATTGGTGGTGGCTTTTAAAATTACTTTTGAAGAGTTACCTTTACATTAAAAAAAATAAAATGAAGGTAATATTTAAAATAATGTTAAGACAAGAATCTGGGAACATGAGTTCTAACCACCACCTATCATGAATAAGGGGAAACCTGGAAATTACTTAACTTCTATTCTCAATTAGGTATCTAGATAAAAATTTTATTATTTTATTCCAAGGCTCTTACAAACAACTTTACAGAAAAATTAAAAAGTCATGTAGTGGTTCATCTGTACCCTGTCTCTACACATACCTTTTTAAAATTTGTTGTAATCACTGTGTCAGTGCTATTTTGTACTTGTTTTGTAATTTTCAGAGAATAGTGATTTAGAATAAATTATCATAAAAAAAGAACTAATGTAGATAAACAGTGCTATGGCCTGAATTTTTGTGTCCATCTAAAATTTAACCCCCAAGATGATGGCATTAGGAGGTGGGGCCTTGGGAGGAAATTGGGACATGAGGGCAGAGCCCTCATGAATGGGATTTGTGCCTTTATAAGACACCCCAGAGAGTTCCTTTGCTCCTTCCACCATGTGAGGACTCAGCAAAAGATGGCCATCTATAAAGCAAGCACGCCCTCCCCAGGCACAGAATCTACCAGCTCCTCCAGCTAAGGCTTCCCAGCCTCCAGACTATGAGAAATAAATTTCTATTGTTTGGAAGCCACTCAGTTTACAATACTTTGTAACAGCAACCCAAACAGACTAAGATGGGAGTTTTTAATTTGACTGCACATTAGAAACACCTGGATGGGGATGGTGGGAGTAGATGGGGGTAATTTTGAAAAAATACGGTCTTTGGCCAGGCACGGTGGCTCATGCCTGTAATCCCAGCACTTTGGGAGACCGAGGCTGGTGGATCACTTGAGGCCAGGAGCTCGAGACCAGCCTGGCCAACATGGTGAAAGCCCATCTCTACTAAAAATATAAAAATTAAATGGGCGCGGTGACGTGTGCCTGTAATCCCAGCTACTTGGGAGGCTGAGGTGGGAGAATTGCTTGAACCCAGGAGGCAGAGGCTGCAGTGAGCCAAGATTGTTCCACTGTACTCCAGCCTGGGTGACAAAGCAAGACTCTATCTCAAAACAGACAAACAAAAAAATGGTCTTGGAGCAATAGACCAATTTTATCAGAGTCTCAGGAATGGGGACTGGACATCAATATTTTTAAAATGCCCCTCTCTCCCGTTATTTTAATATGTAGCTGAAGTTTATATTATAGTTATACACTGCAAGTACTTTTGCACCAGCCTAATAACTGCTCATCTAGAATAGATTATTGTTTATTGCACTATGATCTCTGATAATTGCTCAACTACCTTCTCAAGAGTCAACTGACTCACTAATACAGGAATCTAATGTACCATCAATTATTAATCCCAAACAATAGTTCCTTATTCTAATAGTACAAGTTAGCTTCAAAATATTTCTTGTTCAATAACAATTTCAAGTCAGCCATTATAATTTGTTTAATGACTATATTCATCTCTGAGTCCTTAATACTTATAGAAGTAGAATGGTTCCCTGAGTACTAGATATTTGTAATGTGAAAGGAAGATAAGCAGCATCTGACAGTCTGAAAAAAAGTTGGGGTAATCCCAGCACTTTGGGAGTCTGAGGCGAGAGGATCACCTGAGGTCAGGAGTTCGACACCAGCCTGACTAACAAGGTGAAACCCTGTCTCTACTAAAAATACAAAAATTAGCTGGGCATGGTGGCGGGTGGCTGTAATCCCAGCTACTCAAGAGGCTGAGACAGGAGAATTGCTTGAACCCGGGAGGCGGGGATTGCAGTGAGCCAAGATCGCACCACTGCACTCCAGCCTGGGCGATGGAGCAAGACTCTGTCTCAAAAAACAAACAAACAAAAAAGGTGTGGGTTGAGGGTTTGAGTTTTGAAGCTCCCTTTTGAATTCTATATTGGTTTATTTTTATATCTTTATTTTAAAAGTAAAACAATGACATCACTTTACATTTTTCTCCCAAATTCTTCAGTTCCTAAATGTCAGAAGTTACCTCCACAGTGAAATGGGACCCAGAGATTTTCATTAATTAATCTCCAGGAAATTCAGCAGTAGAACTTAAATTTTTATTCAATGATATGGAAAATCTCTTATCACTGGAGGACTCTGAAAGGCATGGTGAATGAGATCCACTTCTAGGTCAGGTCACAAAGGAGACTCAACTGTTTAGATGGCTGATTAAAGGAATCATCTGAAATTCCACAGTCATAACATTGGAAAACAGACACGGTTGTAACTTATTTATTTACTTAACCATCTGATCTCAGGCACAAGAGGAAAGAACATTATTATATAATTCACGAATGGGCCTACAGTTCATTGCACCTGATATATTTGAAAGGTTTATTTGGGCCAATCCTGCTGCCCAAGGAGGCCCACTCTCTGGTCAGAGTGCAGTCACTGGCCGTGGACCACTGATGGAGGTCAATCTGAGAACCATCTAGGGAATGAGGACCAGGGAAAAGGCTCCCCTAACCCTCCACTGGTGTGAACTGCCTGCCAGAACACATGGAGAACAAACAGTCCCTGTGGGAGCTGTAGCACTCGAGCAGTAGCAAGGAAAGAAAAAGCCAGGTGTAGCCAGTGTTGCTTAAGGTCTTTCTGCTTGTTTATCACCTTCGGCCTCTTATTTGTAACACTATCGTAGATAATAGAATTAAACGTAAATAGACACATGCTCTCTGTAGAGAAGAGGTGGTGTCCTCCAACTATTCCTCCTCTTATGTAGATATACCGTGTATCTTTTTGGCTCTGTGCTCCCATCATTTCATTTTTCTTTGCCTGTGTTGAGACCTGGTTCCTGGATTTCAAAGTGCAGTCATGAGAGACAGCAAAAGAAAAGACTCCTCACAGGTCAGGATCCTGACGAAAGAGAGCACTTACGTAACCCGATGGTCTTTTTGGTGGTCACTTTTATTCTCCACTTCAATCTGAAGTAGCCTCTGATGAGAAAGCTGCTGAAAAGCAGGAGAGTGAAAAACCATTTCTAAAACTATGAGTGTACTTTTGTTCTATGTGAAAAGTCTTCGTTGAAGGTTAAGGGAGGGCAGAAAAGGCTGAGGAGGAGACCTCCACATTGGAAGTTAGGATGGCAATGGCTCTTGCTGATTTTGTTGAATTCACTTATTGTAATATACTGTACTGAATCCCTACTCATCTACCTATGGCTAGTAAGATAATGTGATTATCCTTCCCATATTCAGAGGGACGGAACCTGATCTTTTATAATGAATAGATACAAAAGTCTTGTGCTGTATTCCTAATCTAAAGGCTTCTAAATATATTCATTCACAGAACTGTTTTTGTTTCATGCATCAGATTTACTTTATATTTCTTTTTTTTTTTTTTTTTTTTGAGATGCAGTTTCACTCTTTCACCCAGGCTGGGGTGCAGTGGCGTGATCTCGGCTCACTACAACTTCTGCCTCCCGGGTTCAAGTGATTCTCCTGCCTCAGCCTCCCCAGTAGCTGGGACTACAGGTGCGTGCCACCACACCTAGCTAATTTTTGTATTTTTGGTAGAGACGGAGTTTCACCATGTTGGCCAGGATGGTCTCAGTCTCTTAACCTCGTGATCCACTCGCCTTGGCCTCCCAAAGTGCTGGGATTACAGACATGAGCAACCGTGCCTGGCCTATATTTCTTTTTTAATAGCATACGTTTCCCTGCTTTTCTAAAATTATGCACATATATTTAATGTATTATTTTTAAAAGGTAATAAAGGCCAATTTCCTCTGCTTCGTGACCTTTATCCTTCAGCACTCATCTCAAGCATTGTCTCTTTTCCAAAGCCTTTGTCATATTCCATAAAGCAAGAGTTTGATACTTTCACCTCTAGATGCCCATAGAAATGTTTCATTACTCTCACTACCATACAAAATTATGTTGCATTATAATTGTCTGTGTACATCTGTTTCCTACACTGGACTGTGAACTCCTTGGGAGCAAGGCATATGAATTGTTCATCATTATACTAATAAAAACCTAAACCAAACACTGAAAAATAATAGAAGCTCAATAAATGCTAGTTTCTGGAATGAACAGATTGGTTACTGGCAAGAGTGAAAATTAGAATCACAATGTTTTAGAGCTGGGAGAGATTATTGACAATCTAATTCATTCCCTGCATAGCTTTTCATCCAGCTAGTTAGTACTTCATCTAGGTCTAAAATACAAATCTTAGGAATTCTGGCAAGATGGCAGTAGTAGTGAAATAGTTCTTTAGTTCTTAAATGCCCCATAACTACACCCCTCTCCCACAAAAATAAACAAAACTAGGATAGCTAAGCCAAAGCCTATTGACAAACTCAAAACAAGCTGAGTGGAAAAGTCCTGCCATCAACCCCTAAGTATAAGCAGATAGGGACAAAATACCAGCAATAAGACCTGTATGGTA
Source organism: Papio anubis (assembly GCF_008728515.1). Taxonomy (NCBI): domain Eukaryota; kingdom Metazoa; phylum Chordata; class Mammalia; order Primates; family Cercopithecidae; genus Papio; species Papio anubis. Next base: position 59,849,662 of record NC_044986.1, read on the forward strand.
TCAGCATTTGCATGGGAAGCACTGGGCATCTGACAGATCCAAGCAAAGCAGAATCTCAAAATAACCACTAGAGAGATACTCACTGGAAAGCATAGTTGGCAACTTGATAAAAACAGCTTAACCTGAGAGGAGTTTGTACAAACTTCAATTTGTGGGTTAGTAAAAGGACAATACAGTGATAAGTTCTGAAAGGGATGGAGTAGTCTTGGCCTTGTGAACTCTTGAAATTAACCAGCAGGGCCCAGCGTGGTGGCTCAGGCCTGTAATCCCAGCACTTTGGGAGGCCGAGGTGGGCGCATCATTTGAGGTCAAGAGTTCGAGACCAGCCTGGACAACATGGTGAAACCCTACCTCTACTAAAAATACAAAAACTAGCTGGGTGTGGTGGTGGGCACCTGTAATCCCAGCTACTTGGGAGGCTGAAGCAAGAGAATTGCTTGAACCCGGGAGGTAGAGGTTGCAGTCAGCCGGGATCATGCCACTGTACTCCAACCTGGGCGAAAAACTGAGACTCTGTCTCAAAAAAATAAACAAACAAATGAACAACATCAACAACAAAAAGAAAGAACTTAACCAGCAGAAGCTTCCTTTCAAGACAATGTTCCATATTGAGGAAAAACTTCTGGGAGTAGACCAAATTGAGCAGGACAGACAGACCTGGGAGGGGCAAAGGAAAAAGATTCAGATAGAAGTAAGGGAGAAGAACAGAGCCAGGAGACATTAGAAATAAGAAGTCAAAATTTTGAGCAAAGGAGAGCAGAGGTCCAATAGTAAGTATTTTAAGCTTTGAGACCTACATGATCTCTGTCACAATGACTCAACTCTCCCATTTTAGCATAAAAGTGGCCATAGATAATATGTAAACAAATAATCATGACGATATTTCTTTTTTTTTCCGTCTCCTAGACTGGAGTGTAGTGGCGCGATCTCAGCTCACTGCAACCTCCGTCTCCGGAGTTCAAACAATTCTCCAACTCAGCCTCCTGAGTAGCTGGGATTACAGGTGTGTGTCACCACACCTGGCTACTTTTTGTATTTTTGTAGACTCGGGGTTTCACCATGTTGGCCAGGCCGGTCTTGAACTCCTGGATCTCAGGTGATCCACCTACCTCAGCCCCGCAAAAGTTCTGGGATTACAGGTGTGAGCCACCACGCCCGGCCCTCAAGACTATGTTTCAATACGACTTAGAAAAGCAGACGATGGGCTGAATTTAGTCCATGAGCCATGGTTTGCCAATACCTGCTCTAGAGTCATGAGGTAGAAAAGCTGTTCTGACCCACGGTTCCTTCCTAAAAGTTCACAAAGTCTGCCTTCACCTAAAAGTGAGCAACAGAAAAACACGGATTTGAATTCTGTACAAACTTTTTATCATAAAAAGATAATGAGGAACAAAGTAATTTTCTTACAGACGAGAGCACACCAAATAAACATGCCCACAAGGCAGGTAAAAGAGGTAAGTGAATATTTCAGAATGACTTTTTAAATTCAGGAAAAAATTAAAATATATGAAGTAATTACACAGATTAGAATTAGAATAACTTAAGAGTGAACTGACCAAACTCAGGAAGCATTAAAACATCAAGAAGAGGCTGGGCGTCATGGCTCATGCCTGTAATCCCAGCACTTTGGGAGGCGGAGGCAGGTGGATCATGAGGTCAGGAGTTCAAGACCAGCCTGGCCAATATGGTGAAATCCTGTCTCTCCTAAAAAAAAAATAAATAAAATACAAAAATTAGCTGGGCATGCCAGGCATGGTGGCTCACGCCTGTAATCCCAGCACTTTGGGAGGCTGAGGCGGGCAGATCACCTGAGGTTGGGAGTTCGAGACCAGCCTGACCAACAAGGAGAAACCCTGTCCCTACTAAAAATACAAAATTAGCTGGACATGGTGGTGCAATGCCTGCAATCCCAGCTACTTGGGAGGCTGAGGCGGGAGAATTGCTTGAACCCGGGAGGTGGAGGTTGCGGTGAGCCAAGATTGCACCATTGCACTCCAGTCTGGGCCACAAGAGCAAAATCCTGTCTCAAAAGAAAAAAAAAATAGCTGGGTGTCGTGGTGTGCGCCTGTAGTCCCAGCGCCTGTAGTCCCAGCTACTCAGCGGATCACCTGAGGTCAGGAGTTCGTGACCATCCTGGCCAACATAGCGAAACCCCATCTCGACTAAAAATACAAAACATTAGCTGGGCATGGTGGCAAGCACTTGCAGTTCCAGCTACTTGGGAGGTTAAGGAGATACAACCTTTCTATATTACGGTTGTATCTCCTTTCTTATATTACTTATATTATCTCCTTTCTTATATTACCTTTCGTACATTACTGTTGTATTTTCTTTCCTTCCATGCTCAGAATCTCAGTTCTCAATAACATCAAGAATGACAGACTCAAAATAACACATAACTGGCCAGGCATAGTGGCTTACACCTGTAATAACAGCACTTTGGGAGGCCGAGGCGGGCAGATCACCTGAGGTCAGGAGTTTGAAACCATCCTGGCCAACATGGCGAAACTCTGTCTCTACTAAAAATACAAAAATTAGCCAGGTATGGTGGTGCACGCCTGTAATCCCAGCTACTCGGGAGGCTGAGGCAGGAGAACCGCTTGAAACTGGGATGTGGAGGTTGCAGTGAGCCAAGATCTCGCCACTTCTTTCCAGCATGGGTGAAAGAGCCAAACTCCACCTCAAAAAAAAAAAAAAAAAGAAAAAGAAAAAGAAAAAAAAGAAAAAAAGAAAGAAAGGTTAATTAAAAACCCTACGGTTATTGTGATAGTTAATTTTATGTGTCAACTGAGCGACAGGGGACCCAGATATTTGGTCAAACATTATTCTGGGTGTTTCTGTGAGGGTGTTTTTGATTGAGATTAACATTAAAATCAGTAGACTGAGTAAACCAGCTTGCCTTTCTTAATGTAAGTGGGTCTCATCCAATTAGTTGAAGGCCAGAACAAAAAGGCAGACCCTTCCCTGAATAATAGAGAATTCTTCCTGCCTGACATACTTTGAACCAGGATATCGGCTTTTTTCCAGCCTTCTGACTGGAACAGCATCTTTGGCTTTCCTAGGTCTGTAGCTTGCAGACTCACCCTGCGGATCTTGGGACTTGCCTGCCTCCATAATCACATATTCCGATTTCTTTCTTTTCTTTTTTTTTGGAGGCAGAATCTCATTCTCTTGCCCAGACCGGAGTGCAGTAGCACGATGTCAGCTCACTGCAACCTCCGCCTCCTGGGTTTAAGAGATTCTCGTGCCTCAGCCTCCCAATTAGCTGGGATTATAGGCATGCACCGCTGTGCCTGGCCAATTTTTGTATTTTAGTAGAGACAGAGTTTCTCCATTTCGGCCAGGCTGGTCTCAGGTCTCAAACTCCCTGCCTCAAGTGATCACCTGCCTCAGCCTTCTAAAGTGTTAGGATTACAGGCATGAGCCACCACACCCGGCCTAAATCTAAATTTATAAAAATCTAAATGTATAGGTTTGATGTTAAGAATCATGAAGAATGTTACATAATTATAAAACAAAATCACTTTTTAAAAAAATTTCCCCTAAAATAAAAAAAAAATAAATAAATCAAAATGTGTATCTAATTGGTCTCATGATCACACAGAGAGGAACGATTCCATGTGACTTTGTAATCTAGTAATCTGTTATATAATGGAATGTACCCTGAGGACAAATATACACACACACACACACACACCTCTGTAAACATACATTCTATTGATTCCGTTTCTCTGGAGTCACAAATTTGAATTTAAAGTAACAGTATGAATTAGTAACATGTTTTACTACATCCTACTGGGATTGTTACCCAGGGTCCTTGCTCCCAGAGCTTTCAAGATGGTGGCCACTTCCAAGATGGTGGCAAGCCTCTTGTTCTTTGACCTGGGGTTCTCAGCCTCGCGGATTCCAAGGAATGGCATCTGAGGCCATGTAGTGAGTGTTATAGCTCTATTAGAAGCCGTGAGTCACAGAAGAGAACCGTGGAACCCAGCAACTAGTGTTCAGCTTGATTAGGACGAACCTGGACACCTAGCTGTGCAGGAACAATGGCAAACCTTTAGCCTGATCGGGAGCCGCAATGGGCACCTCACTGGATCAGGAGCACAGTGGACACCCTGCCAGATCCAGAGGGGTGGAAGTCAGCCCTGGGTCTGTGACGGAAGCAAACAGCAGTGGTGGATGGCGAGCGAAAGCTCAGCTCTAGCTGTAACAAACACGGACCAGAAGAGTGTGCAGTTGCAAGATTTAAGTGAAAAAAGAGTGAAAACAGAGCTCCCATACAAAGAGAGGGGACCCAAAGAGGGTAACAATTGCCAGCTGGACTGCCTGGGTTTATATTCTGATCATTATCCCTCCCCCAGTGCTCTCAGGTGATAGAAGATTGGCTATTTCTTTACCTCCTGTTTTTGCCTATTTAGCATTTTAGTGAGCTCACTTTACTACCTGATTGGTCCAGTGTGAGCTAAGTTGCAAGCCCCCTGTTTAAAGGTAGATTCAGTCACCTTCCTTGCTAGGCTTAGGGATTCTTAGTTGGCCTAGGAAATCCAGTTAGTCCTGTCTCTCAGAATGATTTGAGTGTCAGTAAAGATGATAACTACAATGGATTGAAACATACAAAATATGTTTAACTCTGTTAGTTCATAATGTTACTAAGACACAACAGCGACTAGTTGGTCATCATGGTAGGGTACTAGAAAACCAACTTAGTATTTTGAAAGCTGTTAATAAAAAGGAAGATGTAAGCACTTATCCTGCCTTTGCTTTTGAACTGTACTCCCGGGAGCTATATAGCAGGCAAAGGGAACTTTCTTTTTATTCTAGCTGATAAAAGAAGGACTAATAGAATTATAATGTCACCATTTCACAATCCTTAACAAATTAATGCATTTAGAAATTAAGCACCAACATCTGCTAACATAATACAACAAGAGATAAACAGACATTAGGGCCTTCTGACGAAATCACACCACATCCATCAAGTACCCTCGCCAAAGACAACCAAATCTGAATCCCTTCAAACCTCTTAGATTCAGTTACCAATTTAAGAACAGAGACTTGAAGAATGTGTTAAAGAATACCACAAGGTTGCCATCGGCAAAAGCCAGTATGTGTCTAGAGGACAAATTACCTGCTCCTTCAACAAATAAATTACAAAGGAAAAAAAGAGCCAGGTGTGGTGGTGTGACCCTGTAGTCCCAGTTACTCAGGAGTCTGAGGTGGGAGGATTGCTTGAGCCCAGGAGTTCAAGACTGCAGTGAGCCATAATTGTACCACTTCCCTTCAGCCTGAGTGACAGAGTGTGAGATCTTATCTCAAAAAAAAAAAAAAAAAAAAAAGAAAAGGAAAGAAAAAAAAGAAGAGATGGAGGGAAAGCCCAGAAATTTAGAAAGAACTAAGAAACGTGATGAATCACAACAAGTAGACTTTACTTGGATCTCGATTCAAACAAACTTAAAAATTATATTCGCTGGCTGCGATGGCTCATGCCTGTAATCCCAGTACTTCGGGAGGCCGAAGTGGGAGGATTGCTTGAGCCCAGGAGTTCAAGACCAGCCTGAGCAACATAGCTGAGCAACATAGTAAGACTTTGTCTCTACAAAAACAAAATTAAAAATTAGCCAGGCGTGGTAGCATGTAGTTCCAGCTGCTTGGGAAGCTGAGATGGGAGGATGGCTTGGGCCCAGGAGGTTGAGGCTATAGTAAACCATGATCACACCACTGCACTCCAGCCTGGGTGACAGAGTGAAATCTTATCTCAAAAAAAATTATATTTATGAGTCAGTTGGAATTTTGAACAGTATATATTTGATGGCATTAAGTAATTATTATCAAATGTTTTAGATATAATAATGGTATTATGGGTTTTTTTTTGAGATTCATCTTTTAGAGGTATATCCTGAAATATTTATTGAGGAAATGATACGGTATGATGTGTGGTATTTGCCTCAAAATTATATGGGATAAATAAATTTAGTGAAATATAGATAAAATGAGATAGGTTATAAGTAACGTTCTTGAAGCTGAGAAATGGGTCAAAAGGGTTCACTGAAAGTTTCCATTACATAAAGTTGGTTATTTTTGAAAAACAGTCTCTGATTCTTAGTGCAGAACTCTTTCCACCACTCCATTAAATTGGTCATGGAAAACAGCAACCAAAATTCCAGAATTTTCTACTTTTTTATTTTAATGGGGTTCCCAAACAAGCGACAAAGGCAGTGGTTAAAATACTGGTACTGGGAGTTCATGAACTCTGTTTTCTCATCTGACTTTGCCAAGGACTTCCTATGTGGTCTTCAGCAAGATCAGATTTTTCTGTCTTGATTTGGTCACTCTCCAAAAGTGGTTAGAGGTCAAAATCCACATTATGACTTAGAATGCAGCAGTTCTAGCCAAGGAGGGCTCTGCCATCTGCATGAAGATGACTCACTACTCTGTTTTAGAAAAAAAAAAAAAAAATCAGCTTTTAAATAACTATCAATACAATGCATTAGATGACAAATGTAAAATGAAAATCTTCACAGAGAAAAAATAAAAATGCTTTATATGAAAGGCTGTTACAGACCAAAGTTTTGTAAGTAACCATATAATTGACTCAAAATAGTAGGACTGTTTTTCACTTTCATGTAAGATCTCATAGTTGGGGGTCTCTATAACTATTTTTTTCATGGTTTTCTTGTTTTTTATATGAAATATAATATTAATACTTTCTACACTGGTTCTAATCTATGGTTTACATTAATTTCTTGTATAAAGGGCTGCTCACACTTAGATTTTGAGTTTTCAATACCAATACCCTCGCAAACAAGTGAAAAGCAATAATCGTTTGGTGGTAAGACATATGGGCTGTTTTTACTTGTCTTGCCCCAGAAATAAATGAGGTGGTAAAGTAAATGGAATCAGCTTTCTCTTTTACCCACCTGGCATCAATTGTTTCCAACTCCAAGCATCTAGCTGAGAATGATTTGTCAGCCAAAGAGGTTGAGGGTTATCCCAGAATCCTCAGTTGCTTATATCACAACTAGACAATACCCTTCTCTGCAGAGGTCCAGTCTCCATACTAATCCTCTACCATATATTTGGACAGATATGCTTTCTCAACCACAAACATATGCCTACTCTAATTTTCTCTCTCATATCTGCAAGTTATTTTGCCCAAGATATATATTTTCATCTGTTTCACATTTAGATAGCCTCCCTCAGTGTAAGCTTTAAAATGCTGTCATGGCTTTTGGAAGATTATTAAAAGTAAAAGAAAAGTACATGTCAGATAATTATAAATCAGAGCTTTTGCATACCAGATAGGAGGAAGAAGAGAAAGGGAAGGAGAGGGATGAAAGCAAAATGCACACATCAGAAAGTTTTGAGACATCTGCAACTCACAAAATTTAGTGGTGAATAACATTGGTTGGAATTCCTTGTCCTAGAATATAAAGATAAAATGCTGGTATCTGAACAGAATGCACACAAGATCCTGAGCACATTCCACTAAGCCACTCTTAGACCTCTGATGTTGACCTTAGCCCCACAGCATGTAGGGCATGATTACTTCCAAAGACAGCTCACTTTCTGATCGTATGTTTGAAGAGCTCACAGGGGCTTGTACATTTTGCAGGTAATAAATGTTTCCATTTAAGCAAAATGATTTCTTCTGCAACTGTGAAATAACTTTTTAGGGTTAGACAGTTGACATTTTGGAGATAGTTCTCCATATATATATATATATATATTCTGCTTTCTTTCCATATTCTTAATTTCCAGCCCAAGATTCGTAGTCTTACTTTTGTTTGGATATCTGAATTTCTCCTCGGTGTTCAACCCACAAATGCCCATTAATTTTTGTGAGTTGTGGATGTCGCAAAACTTTGTGGTGCATCCATTTTGCTTTCACTCCTCCCTCCTGTAATGTGTGTAATATCCTGTTTTCTAATTGTCTGGTAGGTACTTTTCTCTCTATTCTAAAATAGCCATGACAGTGTTTCTTACAGTTTGTCTCCCCTCCTTCCACACCCCACCTCCCATAATCTCAGCAAAAAGGGTTCAGGATTCACCAGCTGTTCCCTCTCTGCCCAGCCCAGCCTGTTTAAGGAGCAGCACTTGTAGCATGTGCCAGAGAAGTCCAAAGGCCCACCTGACCATTTCCAAAACTCAACCTCAGAAACTGGGCCCTTCTTTAACCCCACCATTGTCAATTCGCTGGATACCTACCTACGAGTTCTGTTGTCCTTGAAGCTACTCTGTGTTTAACCAGTCCTTCTCAAACCCAGTTTTTCAGGATCTCAGAATCAGCCTAGTTTACATGCTCTTAAATCTTCCTCCTTCAGAAAAGTCCCCCATTTAACGTAAATGCATGGTGTTGACTTTACCAAATGCCTTCTGGTGGTAGGGCAGGCCCTACTTGGTGACCAGGACTATGCAGGGCATTCTCCCAGGGCCTAAACCCAACCCAGATCTCAGAATTGCCCTAGATACTGGCACAAGTCAAAAACAGAATCCCAAGGTTTAGAATACATAGAATTACTTAGGGGATACTTGTTAAAAAGTAGATTCCTGGCCGGGCATGGTGGTTTACTCCTGTAATCCCAGCACTTCGGGAGGCTGAGGCAGGTGGATCACGAGGCCAGGAGTTCAAGACCAGCCTGGCCAAGATGGTGAAACACTGTCTCTACTAAAAATACAAAAAATTAGCCAGGCATGGGGGCGGGTGCCTGTAGTCCCAGCTACTCAGGAAGCTGAGGCAGAGAATCGCTTGAACGCAGGAGGTGGAGGTTGCAGTGAGCCGAGACAGCGCCACTGCATTCCAGCAACCTGGGTGACAGAGCAAGACTCCATCTCAAAAAAAAAAAAAAAAAAAAAGCAGATTCCTGGAACCTCCTTCGGAGATTCTAATCCATAAAATCTTAGTTGGATCCTAGAAATCTGTATTTCTCTGAAGCCCCTCAGATATATCTGTTCCCAATGATACAAGGACCATACTTTGAAAAATGCAGATGGAGTGATGTCAGATACCAAGTGACATATTTAAGATGCCTGAGGGAAAAGTCACTTTGCACGAAAACAAGGTCAATTAAAATAGCTTTATGACAGGTTAGCTTTGCCATAAGACATTATCAGGATTTTGATGCTCCCTCCTTTGTTCGTGGCTGTCCAAACCTCCCTCCCGCTTTTGCTCCGGGCCATGGTTTGGGGTGTCTGAGCAGGGCTCATGCCTTTTGTTATGTATCCTTAGCTTTGCCTCTCGACCTCAATTATGCTAGGAAATCACACTGTGCTAGGAAAACCTCCAGAATTCCAGATCACTAAGATGCGTATGTGGAAATTACTCCCATATCCAGCTCCTTCCCCTTCCTCTTTCAGGCACAAATGACACAGCACTTGTCAACTGCGAGTGCTTGGAAGGAGTCGTGGGATTAATCCTGGCTAATGAAATATGAGCAGAAGTGACATGTGTGGGATTCCCTTTAGTTTCTCTTCTTCCACCTCCGCTTCCTGGCCACGTGTTCCAGATGGTGCAGCGATGAGCTGGTGGAGCCTTCATCAGCCCAAGTCCTGCAGAGACTATGTGGAGCAATTTTTCTTGATTTACCTGGAACATGTAGTGTGAGCAAGAAAGAAACTGTGCTGGATGAATCCACTGAGATTTAGGGGTAGTTTGCTATCACAGAAAACCAAAGTCTATTCTGACTAATATGCATTGGTAATGTACTTTAATGGAGTTTCCCCTAAGTTACCTCTATCCTTGCTTATTTAGTTGATGGCTGCTGACTGCCTTAAATAATTCTGTATATGGTAAGGCAGGCAATGTAATAAATTGTCTTTATTTAATGGTAATGGTTGGAGGGGCACCTAATAAATGTACTTAAGTAGATAAATCTTTAGTTTGAGACATATATGTTCAGCGGAATCTCTTCCTGACCAATTAGACTGTGAGCTCTTTGAATCTAACACAGAGCTGATGGATTATTGAGCATTTATCTTTTAATAAAGCTCAACCAGATTTGGGATCCAGCAGTCACCATTTGCACTAACTCTAACCTGTGCTGAATTTTCCACATTTCTTCTGGATAGTCTCTGTTGTGTAGACACATAACCTTAGTATACCTTGTAAGTTCAGAAAAACATTGGGATCTGTCCCGATAAAACACATTAAAATGACTGAGTCACATTTTTTCATTTAACTCTGCTAGAGGTAGCATGGAAGCTGGGGGCAGTCACAGACCTGCAGAGGCTTTTAAGTTAAACTCCTGTGGATTTGTATTCTGTGTGTCCTCCTTAAAAGCTTTCATTGCCCATACAAGGCTAGCTAGGTTGTCTGACTGTCCTTGTTTTACCTTTGCAAATGCTTCAATTGTGCAGCTGGAAGAATGGCCTCTGAACAGATTCTTCTGGAATGATTGATTCCCCGCCCAGAGCAAGATGCAAACTGGCAATTTTCTTTTGTTGTCTCTACCCCCTCCTCTGTCTCCATCCCCCAACTCCAAGTTAGCTACATTTGAAAGTTGTTTTCTCTTTCTTTTTTTTTTCTTGCCTGCCTCGTTGTATGCGCTCCTAGTCTGGCTGACTTTCTGGGCTCTGATCCAGCTTAGTTTAACATTGTTTATGCCTTTCAGAGCCTTCTTGGGAGATTGGTGCTTTAATTAAGAACATATTGATTTTAGATACTAGAAAATGTCATCTGACCCAAAATATCTCTCCATGTTAAACCTCCTCAACAGTTTTCTCACTGAACTGTAATCACTCCCTAAAAATAATCAGTCTATTTTGAGCATATTTACACTTTTGAATGTAGCTTGCTTATAGCACTCAATCAACACATTTTAGTACACCTTGGCTAAAATATTCTCCTCACCATAGTTTTCTAGTTTTTTCCCTTTTCCTACATTTTAGTTCATTTTTATTTCCAAGAAATCTTTAGTTCAATAGGCACTAAAGGCACATCTAAGATTAAAAGGGGGCAATTAACTTGGAATATAATAGTTGTTTTTAATAACTTGTCATACTTTAAATCTTAGCCTATGTCAAGGCAGTTTGAATTTGATGCTAACTGATTATCTGGCAAGCTCCTGATTTGTGACCTATCAGTGTCGCCCTTCACAAATATCTTTTCCTTCTTAATATTTCCTTCCTTAGTATTTTGAAATAGGTAATTCTAATTCCAATATCAAAATGGGAAAAATACATGAATGATCAGGTGATTGACTAAATAAGGGAAACAAAGAAAAAACATATTGTCTTGGTTTGGGTTCCCCAGCCCAGAAAGAGACCCTGAGATAAGGATTCAGGTTCAAGTTGTTTACTTGGGAGATGATCCTAGAAAATACTGATAGGAAGTGGGGAAGTGAAATAGGGAAAGGAAAGAAGCCAGCAAAGAGTACCTCAAGCCATTTTCGCTGTGGGCAACTGGGATTCAGTCCTGCCAGGGAGCTCTGGGAGACAGTGTAAAACATTCCCCAGAGTTACTGCAGCTCACAAGCGGGATATTTACTCCTCGACAGGGTGCCACTGGGCACCTATTCCTCAACTTGGTTGCTCCTTGGGGTGTTAATTCTCTGGCACTTCCTGCTAGTCTTGCACAGCTTCTTCCTGCTATTAAACCAAAGAAACACTCTCAGCAGTCACAGTGATCTGAACAGGAGACAGGGAAATGCTGGACAGAAGAGGGCAGTTCCCCAGCAAAGGCCTCTCCCTCAAGCCTGGAAACCTGTGACCCTAAATGGGAACAGGCATTCCTGTTTTCACACCCAAAAGTTGACTTTGGCCCACCACACCCCCTATTGTGTACCCATACCTCAAACCCCTGGCTCCACAAGGAGGCGAACAGAAGAGCAGAAGAATGGCAGCATGGCATGGCAGAGAGAAGAGAAGGGGCATCTGAACGCCGAGAAGATTTTGGCTGGGGATGGTTGGAGAGGAGATGGGCCACTGGACAGTCAGCCTTCGGAAGAAGATCATCTTTCCAGTCCATTCCGCTTCCAGCTCCCCATCCATCCTGCTGAGAGCCATCTCCACCACTCAATAAAATCCCCACATTCATCCTTCAAGTCCATGTGCCACCGGATTCTTCCTGGACTCCGGACAATGACCTGGGTACCAAGAGGGCACTGACCTGGTTAACACTTAAGTCGTCCATGAGCAGCAAGGCTAAAGGAGCGCACTGTAACACACGCCCACTTGGGCTTTGGGAGTCACAGGCTTCCAGCCCTGGACACTGTTGTGGGGCCAGAGCCCAGGGGCGCTTGCCCTGGCTCTTGCACCTGCCCATATGTGTGCTCCCTCTCCCATAAGGCATTTGAGCGCACACAGTGGAACCACACCTCTGTTGCACGTCCTGTGTGGGGGGAGTCAGGGAACTTTCCCGTTTCAACAGGTCTTCTGAGTAAGCAGCCAGTGGCTACAGAGGTGAAAGCTGGAGGATATGGAAGGCCTGACAGTGCCTGCTATTCCTATTAAAAGATGATCAGTCTCACTAGTAATCAAATACATGCATATTAAAATAACAATGAAATATTTTTGACATATTTTGACATAATTTTGACATATTTGAATGGAAAAGATTTTCTTTCCAAAGGGGAGAATGTTGGAAAACTGGCACTTATATACTGCTGGCAAGAGTAAAAGTACAATCTTTCTGTAAAGGCAATTTGGAATATGAATCAAAACGCTTAAAATTGTGCTTCTCTTTGATCCAGAAAGTCTGCTTCTAAGAATGTATTCCGAGAGGATAATTAGGCAAGTCTGCAGTGTTCACTGATCACGTTAAAAAAGACAAATAACTAGAAAAATCTAAATGTTTAATAATAAGTAATTGGTTAATCCCTCATTCATCCATCTAATCCATCCATCCAATGGAATATAATGCAGGTATTTAAGCTGATTCAGCAGAAGTGATTACCTGGAAATATTTTCACAATATACTGATAAGTGGAAGCATCAAATGCTCTATTTTGTTTAAATATATATGAGTGTGTTATGCATATGTGAAAAATTCTGGAAACACAAAAACCAAAATGCTAAAGGCAGCTATTGCTGATCAGTAGAAATACAGGTATTTAAAATTTTTTTGATGTCTTTTTGTAATTTCAGAACTATTTATAATAGTATTAAAGAAAGCATATATAGTTTATGAGGTTTCTATATAAAGGTCACTTAGGATGCAATGTTACATTAAAAATGCCAGGCTGTGCGCAGTGGCTCACACCTGTAATCCCAACACTTTGGGAGGCTGAGTTGGGTAGATTGCTTGAGGCCAGGAGTTTGAGGCCAGCCTGGGTAACATGGTGAGACCTGTCTCTACAAAAAAATAACAATTAGTCAAGCATGCTGACACACACCTGTGGTCCCAGCTACTCCGGAGGCTGAGGTAGAAGGATTACCTGAGCCTGAGAGGTCGAGGCTGCAGTGAGCCATGATCACGCCACTGCATTCTAGCCTGGGTCACAGAGTGAGATCCTATTTCAAAAAAAAAAAATATATTTGTATAAAATAAATGTAGAATGATAATTTACTTGTGAAAGTCACCCCTATAAACTGAAAGCATAAGATACACATCATCTCATCTTAAATAAATGCTTTGTTAAATGAAAATCACTTGATTATTTTCTTTTCTTTTCTTTTCTTTTTTTTTTTTTGAGACGGAGTCTCGCTCTGTCGCCCACGCTGGAGTGCAGTGGCCGGATCTCAGCTCACTGCAAGCTCCGCCTTCCGGGTTTACGCCATTCTCCTGCCTCAGCCTGGCGAGTAGCTGGGACTACAGGTGCCCGCCACCTCGCCTGGCTAGTTTTCTGTATTTTTTAGTAGAGATGGGGTTTCACCGTGTTAGCCAGGATGGTCTCGATCTCCTAACCCCGTGATCCGCCCATCTCGGCCTCCCAAAGTGCTGGGATTACAGGCTTGAGCCACCGCGCCCGGCCATCACTTGATTATTTTCTAGAAAAATGCCATGTACGTGAACCCGGGAGGCGGAGCTTGCAGTGAGCTGAGATCCGGCCACTGCACTCCAGCCTGGGCTACAGAGTGAGACTCCGTCTCAAAAAAAAAAAAAAAAGAAAAATGCCATGTAGCATTATCCCTTTTCCCTATACAAAAATATGGGTCATCATAACTTTGTCTTGAGTAAAGTTGTAGCTCATGTAATTTTGCAGTTTGGAGGACAAACTTATCAGAGCAGGAAACAAAAATGGAAGTAGATTGTGTTTAAAACGTTTGTTGTATATCCTGTGGCTAGAAACATGATATAGCAACCGAGAGCATGTTTTCTCAGAAGATCAAAAAGACATAGAAGTGATGATCAAAATTGTATGACTCTTTATGGTCTAAAATCACAGTTTTATACCTTATCCAATTTGTTTCTCACCAAAAACTCTTTGGGGTTACGTTATTACTACCCCTATATCACAGATGAAATCTCTGAGGGCTAAGAAGTTTTAAATAATTTTTTCTAACCTTAGCTAAAAAAGCTTCTATCTTAGGAATCAGAGATTTTTCTGATTCTTAAGCTCATTTTTTTTTTCCTTTCAATACTAGGCATGAGATTTGGAGTCACATGGCTTGACTGTTGTCCCAGGCTCTCTTAGCTGGGTTATGCATGAGCCCATGTTCCCTTATTGGTAAAATAAGGCTGATAATATTAGGGCAGTTGTTCCCAAACTGTAGGATGCATAGGATTCCCTTGGAGAGCCTGTTAAAGCACAGATTCTTGGGCCCCATCTCCAAGATTTCTGAACCAGTAGGTCTGGAATGAAATCTGAGAATGTGTGTTTTTTACAAGTTCTCTGGTCATGCTAATGTTGCTGATCTAAGGACAATACTTTGAGAACCAGTGGCCTAGGGTATATTAACTTTTGCTTCTACTGAGGGGTTTGTTTGTTTGTTTGTTTTTTAATATATCTGTGGCATTCAAATCACAACTTAGATTATTAATTGTTCATATATTTTCTGTGGCTGTAGATTTCTTTTTATGTCTTTTTTTTTTTTTTTTTTTGAGAGAGAGTCTCATCTGTTGTCCAGGCTGGAACACAGTGGCACAAACATAGCTCAACCTCCTGGGCTCAAGGGATCCCCCTGCCTCAGCCTCCAAAGTAACTGGGACCACAGGTGCATGTCACCATGCCCAGCTAATTTTCTTTAAAAAAAAAAATCTTTTGTAGAGATAGGGTCTCACCACGTTGCTCAGGTCAGCCTCAAACTCCTGGCCTCAAGCAATTCTCCTATCTTAGCCTCCCACAAGCTTGAGCCACTGCACCTGGCCTTTTAATGTCATTTTTAACTGTTTCAGACTTTCCCCAAATTAAATCTTTCCTATGTTGTGCTTTTATGTTGGAATTATGAATAATGTCACTAATACGAAAATTATTTTGGGTACGAATAGTGTTTATAGTTATCATTGTTGATAATAAAAAAAATGTAAGCTAAACACTTCGATTTGTCTTCAGAAATGAAGAAAATAACATGTGAGGTACGCACCCCAAATTACACTATATCGCTCAGGACTGTTGCTTATCAGTCTGTCTCCATCATAAAGCCTCAGGGTGAAGTTTCATTGTCATGGAAACAGAGAACAAATAAAGCAGAAGTGACTGGAATATGCATTGCTTATTTCTTCCTATTTTATTCCAGCTACCCCTGGAACTTGAAAGTAATTGGACAATCTTCCCATGCTGGAAGAAATCTTTATATTTGGGTTGTAGATCACAGACTCTCCAACAGGGAAGTGGGCCTAAGAAGGGTGATGTAAAAGAATTCATCAAGAACTCTCCAACTGCTAGGGACACAACAATGACTAAGGCCCAGCCCTCAAGAAACTGATAATTTAGACAAATAATCAGAAAATTGTACTACGTGTGGGCTGGGCACAGTGGCTTACAACTGTAATCCCAGCACTCTGGGAGGCCAAGGCAGGAGGATTGCTTGAGTCCAGGAGTTCAAGACCGGCCTGGGCGACATGGTGAAAACTCATCTCTACAAAAAAATACAAAAGTTAGCTGGGCATGGTGGCCTGTACCTGTAGTCCCAGCTACATGGGAGGCTGAGCTGAGAGGATCGCTTGAACCCGGGAGGTGGAGGTTGCAGTGAGCCAAGATGGCGCCACTGCACTCCAGACTGGGTAACGAAATGAGATCCTGTCTCAAAAAAGCAACAAAGAAAAGAAAATTGTACTACTTGTATGATAGTGATATGATACCTGCTGCCTATGAATCCCATGGCTTAACACAGAACTTGCTTTTGTTTGTCCTAAGTGCAGGTTGCTCAAGTTTCTAAAGAGAATATCCTAGTATGTTAAAGAAAGGGATTTTTAAATTTGTCCTTACAATTCATTAACTTTGTGTCTTGTTAGCCTTTACCTTTTTAAGATGAAAGGTGCTAGATCTTTTCATATTTTTAAACATGAAAATAAACAATTGGCTGCTATTCACAGTCCTAAAATGTGCTAAATGAGTTTTCAACCAACTAGATATAAAAATCTTAAGATTGATATTATTTGCCTGTGGAGACAGTTGTTCTTAGTGATAGAAGATGAAACTGACTGTTGAGGTTCCATGGTTAGCCCCAGGCCCCAAAAGGTTTCAAAATTAGATCAAGGACCAGAAACTTCTGATGCTTAGTCTTTTACTTTGAAAGAGAATCAGAAGAGAACATCCGGAACCTTCGGGAGATTCATACATTCTTTCTCGACAATGGGGTCCACTTATTAGCTAATATTCTTTCTCTCTTTCTAATCACAGAGATCATTTAGCTATTTGAGCTTTCCAATACTTCATTTTTACAATGCCACGTGTTCTTTGTTTAGCTTCATTCTTTCTCATAGGGTTTTGGTTTGAAATAGCTTAGGAAGGGGATTTCATGTCTTGTAGCTATCTAATTTAGAATTGCCTTTTCATTTCTACCAGTAATTTTTAGCATAATACATTAATCAAAGTTGTCTCATTTATTTCCTCTTCTTATTTCTCTCTTTTCACATGACTTTTTTCTTTGCCTACCTCTTGCATGAAGATCCAAATAAAAGCCCAAAAAAACCATACAATGTGCACTAATTAAAATAATAAAAATGTTAGGACAATATGGTATTTATTTCTAGTCTTTCTGTACTAAAAATAATAATAACTTGAATTTATGCTGTAACTCAAGGCACTGTTGCAGATATTTATCTTTCTATTATTTTCAGGAGGGAGAAATATTTATTACAGTCCTAATTTTGTAGGTGGAGAATGAATGATTTGTCCAGAGTTTCAGAGTTAATGAGTGGTGGAGGTGAGACAAAAGGATTTTGTAAGGATTTACTAAGATGAGGACTTCTTGTTGCTCATCTTAGTGTTCTTTGTAGTACATTTTGTTGCTGTAATTGCAAGAAGATGCTTTTATAACATAATAATAGACATTTCAAAGAAACATTGGTCCTAGTACTGGTTGTAGATTGTGTTTTATTATTTGCAGAAGCTTTATGTAGGCTTTTTCCAACAATTTCAAATGAATTTTGGTTGTATATTTAGATTTACTTAGAAAATTGCAGATGATATGGAATTCTGTGCAGTGGTAGGTTATAGCATCATGACCAGCCTACCCTGGCAGATGTGTCAAACAACCTCTGGAGTGTTTTCCTTCCTACTTCTTTTCAGGTTATTGAAATATTCATATGGAGTAAACTAAGGCTCACACATATGAGTTTTTCCTAGGGTTGGCTGTTGTCTTTTAAAAACAAGGAGTTAGGAGGAAGGTTTGAACATGGCTTATTATGGATAGTCAGTCACAGTTACATTCAAAGCATGGAAAAATGTGGTCCAAGTCAATAACTTTCCTACTCATGATCCTGTCCTCCCACAGGGCCTATGAATTTCAATCATGATTTCTTTGAAACAAGACATCTATTGCTCAAATGTTATCCACTAAGGATGATGGATAAAAATAATAGTTAAGATTTTTGTATTAATTTATCATATTAAATTTTATCTCATGGGTGAGTTCTGTGGTTGAGAAGGTTGAATAAAATGAGATCTACAGGCCGGGCGCAGTGGCTCAAGCCTGTAATCCCAGCACTTTGGGAGGCCGAGATGGGCGGATCACGAGGTCAGGAGATCGAGACCATCCTGGCTAACATGGTGAAACCCCATCTCTACTAAAAAAATACAAAAACCCCAGCTGGGGAGTGGTGAAACCTGTAGTCCCAGCTACTCCCGGGAAGAACTGAAGAGGCAGGAGAATGGCGTAATGAAGCCGGGAGGTGGAGCTGCACAGCGAGCGCTGAGATCCAAACCGCTCCAGCCTGGGCCGACAGGCGAGACTCCCGTCTCAGGAAAAGAATCTACAGACAAGGCGGCATGTAGCTGAGAAGCAGTGTGAACTCACAGGGCACCTGGTAGTTTAGAAGATGGGAAGGAAAACAAAAAGTCAGGCACAAGTCACAGACAAACACTCCGACGGTAGCCCACCCTGCATGAGTTCCAAAAGGTCAAACAATCTGTGATATGAGAAATGAGTCTAATAGAAGCTAGCATGAAAAGTTAAAGTATATATATTTTTTCAACCTAACAGAAGCTGGTAAATTGTAACTAATTTTATTTTGAAGCAAGTATAATCTATTAGTCTTTGTCATCGTGATGTGCAAGAACATTAAATAGTCAATGATGAGGCTGGGCATGGTGGCACGTTCTTGTAATTCTAGCACTTTGGGAGGCTAAGGCAGGGGGATCACATGAGGCCAGGAGTTTCAGACCAGCCTGGGCAACATCAAGAGACCTAGTCTCTTAAAAGAAAAAGTCAGTGGTGAAATATGAAACAACACAAGGCATAGAAAATGGTGTTTTGATTAGAATGGATAATTGTAAGTAAACCTTGGTAAAACAGAGTCCCATTCTCCTCACCCCCACCTCAGTGAAGCGTCTTTTGCTCTACCTGAAGAGCATACATGTAGCTGCTTTAATTCAGTTCAATTCAATTCATTTCAAACATTTTGGGGATGTTCACTTTGTGCTTGCTTCAGAGATAGGAAGCAAGAGCTATTGGCCCAACATGGAAGAGAAGCCCAGCATCTCCTAAAACAGATGATAACTTGAAAGACTATGAGCAGCCTCTTCCAGAGAGAGACACAACATATAGGGATAACATTTCTTTGGTTTTCTGTAGTTTGTAAAGAAAATATTGCCTGTGTTTGCTACCTTGGTAGTATACATGAAAATAGTTTTAAAAGAACAAGGCATATGTATAGTCAATAAACATGAGAAAAGATGCTCAACATTATTATCATCAGGAAATCAAATGTAAGTAACAAAAAGATCACTACTCATCCACTAGAATGGTGAAAATTAAAAACACTGATAATACTGTGTTGGTGAGGATGTAGGGCAACTGCAATGCTCATGTATATCATATAACTAAGCCAATTCTACTGCAAGACTTACGCTTGAATGATCCTAGCAGCTTTATTCATGATAGCCCAAACTGTAAACAACCCAAATGTTTATCACTGAATGAATGATATGGATGAAAAATTTTGGAAAATGTTCATTCAACGGAAAACTAATCAGTAATAAAAATTAATTATTGATGCATGCAAAAAATGGATGAATATTAAAAAAGATAAAATTGGTCTAATAAAGTTAGACCAAAAGAGTATATATTGTATGATTCTATCAGTCTAAAGTAACAAGTACAGTCAAGTAATGTCAAGAAGCAGATGAGTGGTTTCGTGAGGCTGGCAAATGGGGGGTTGTTGGGGGATTGACTGCAAAAGACAGCAAGGGAATTTCTTTTTCTTTTTTTTCTTTTCTTTTTTTTATTATACCTTAAGTTCTGGAATATATGTGCAGAACGCGCAGGCTTGTTACATAGGTATACACGTGCCACGGTGGTTTGCTGCACCCATCAACCCATCATCTACATTAGGTATTTCTCCTAATGCTATCCCTCCCCTCGCCCCCCACTGCACCAACAGGCCCCGGTGTGTGATGTTCCCCTCCCTGTGTCCATGTGTTCTCATTGTTCAACTCCCACTTAGGAGTGAGAACATGTGGTGTTTGGTTTTCTGTTGCTGTGTTAGTTTGCTGAGAATGATGGTTTCCAGCTTCATCTATGTCCCTGCAAATGACATGAACGCATCCTTTTTTTGTGGCTGCATAATATTCCATGGTGTATATGTGCCACATTTTCTTTATCCAGTCTATCATTGATGGGCATTTCTTGAGTGATGGAAATATTGTATATCTCGAGTGGGGTGGAGGGTATATGAGTATGTGCATTTGTCTCATCAACCTATACACAGAAAATGGTGCATGTATAAAAATTATACCTCAATCAAGTTGATTTAAAAAGAAAAATATTGGCCGGGCACGGTGGCTCAAGCCTGTAATCCCAGCACTTTGGGAGGCCGAGACGGGCGGATCACGAGGTCAGGAGTTCGAGACCATCCTGGCTAACACGGCGAAACCCCGTCTCTACTAAAAAAATACAAAAAACTAGCCGGGCGAGGTGGTGGGCGCCTGTAGTCCCAGCTACTCAGGAGGCTGAGGCAGGAGAATGGCGTAAAAACCCGGGAGGCGGAGCTTGCAATGAGCTGAGATCCGGCCACTGCACTCCAGCCTGGGTGACACAGCGAGACTCCGTCTCAAAAAAAAAAAAAAAAGAAAAAAAAAAAAAGAAAAATATTCATGTGTTTATTATGATTTCTGCCCTAAAATTATTTCACAAGATAACTGTTTCATAGAGGTTCAAAATTGGCCTCAACATAGTGCCAGGCAGAAAACTAGGTAACATTTTATAGTTTAACGAAAAGTAGGCCACTGATGCTGGGAGGAGCTGCTCTAACAATCTAACAAATGAGGCGATTCCCAGTCAGGCACTGGGTAAGGGTGATGGCTGGATTTAGGATGTCAGGATTTTCATTTAGCTCACCATCTGCTGGCTGAGTGACGTTGGGAAAGTTACTTAACTTCTCTAAGCATCCATTTTGTCAGGTAGAAAATAGGGATAACAATGGTCTCAATGTTACAGTGTGTACAAAGATTAAACTAGACAGCCTATGTAAAGAGCTCAGGATATATATAAAATGCTTCATCTATATGAGCTATTATTTCTGATTTCACCTCTCACAAGAACATGGAGACAAAAAGAAGAAAGAATACAGGAAGGAGGAGTGTATGCAGATATACATCTGTTTATTCCTTGGTTTCCATTTTTCCTTCATGCCGAATAGAAGGCTCTCGTGAAAGGAATGTTGTCCTCCATTCCCAGAAGAATGGAGACTGGGGATGTTGGACTGAACCTGAGACACTGGACTAAGGGAAGCGCAGGGCTGAGCAGTACTGCATTCCCAACTTGTCCTGATGATTTTGAGAAGCAGATGACTTTAATGTGGGTGGCAGTCTGCAACCATTTACCTTCCTGTCTTCACTGTGGCAGGTAATTCTAAGGCTACATCAGGCACAGGTAAATATAAGCCCATGGAAATATTATGTCATGCTCACTTTTAAAATCACAAATCAAAAATAAAATAAAATCACGAAATCAAGGATCTGTGAATCATCTTGCAATCTGGTTACTTCAGATTCTAACATTAGATTTAATGTCGGCTTCATCAGTATTTAAGATCCTTTATCAAATCAGTAGAAGAATGGTGTATGTTTGAGGAGTAGTGTTGCTACTGCTAAGTTAAAGAATGTGTCCTGAAGAATGGAACTTTTCCCTCCATTTGTCCTATCTGCTTCTTACTCAAGTATTTATAAATTTAGTTTGAATTTCTGAAGTCAAAAATAAATCAATTAATTTCACAAAGTTTTCTGTGGGGAAAAAAAGAAAGAATAAGTGAAAAACATTCCTGGAAGACTCACTTATTCAAATACTTTATCAGTAGCTCAGGTGTGTGTGTGTGTGTGTGTGTGTGTGTGTGTGTGTGTGTGTGTGTGTTTATTGGACATTTTATGGAGTTATTTGGCAGAGTTTAAAACTCTGGGATGTGAAAACTATCTGATTATTTTCTTTGCTTTGACAAATTCTGCCTGAGTCCCCTATTCTTAAAGTCTTCAAATGAATCGTAGTACCTATAGCTGTGTGCATTGGTTTTGCAAGGGAGAAAAGGCAGGGGAGTCAACTCTGCTCAAATGGAATGAATGTTCGTGATCGAGATCCCCTTTTGGTGTCATGTGCTTCCCTGAATCCCTTAGAAGGCTGTGTTCCCTAAGACAACATGGAAAATCAGAGGGATGTTGCAACACATCACCCAAAGGGAATGAAATGTAAGTCTAGTACTAGTGAAGAAGACATCCATCTGTAGGAACAATGAGTAACTCAACAAGTGCCCTAAACCAAATGAAACACCAGGTCTTTCTTGGAGTACAGTCATCTGATGCTTTATCTCTCTGGTTAAGTGATAATGTGAAGGAGAAGGCCTGAGCTAGTTCAGATTAATAAGAAGCATGAGAAACTGATTAATATTTTCTTATTTGTCCTTACTTAAGAATAGATTTTTCACATAAAAATATTTGGTGAAGCCGGGCCTTGCAGTGGCTCAAGCCTGTAATCCCAGCTTGGGAGGCTGAGAGGCAGGCGGGATCACAAGGTCAGGAGGGTCCAGAGACCATCCCACAGCTGCTGCAGTGAAACCCGTCTCTACTAAAAATACAAAAACTAACCCGGTAGTGGTGAGCCTGTGGTGCTTCTCCGGCTTTGAAACAGGAAGGAGATGCGTGAAAAGCCGGGAGGCCGGGCTTGCAGTGAGCTGAATCCGGCCACTGCACTCAACCTGGGCTGGGGCAGACTCAGTCTCAAAAAAAAAAAAAAAAAAAAATATTTGGTGAGGATAACTGTTTCCAAGTAACGTGTGTAAATTTGGTTTTCTTTTGAGAGGCAGGTCTGGCTCGTAAGCCCGAGCACGGAGTGCGAATGGCCAGATCTCGCTCGCACAGCTCGCCTCCAGTACCATTCCCTGGCTCAACACTCCCGGTAGCACTGGGACTACGGAAGCGCCACGACTTCGCTGGCTGCCACAGTGAGAGCGAGGGTTCGGTAACTGGATGGTCTCGATCTCGACTGCTGTGTTCATGATCTCCCGGCGTCTTGGTTCGCCCCGTATGTAGTTTTTTTCTTGCTTGTGGTGTGATTGCTGAGACCTCCCCAAGAAATGTGGTGGCGGTGGTGGTTCACATCTGTAATCCCAGCACTGTGGGAGGCTGAGGTAGGTGGATCATTTGAGGTCAAGAGTTCAAGACCAGCCTGGCCAACATGGTGAAACCCTGTCTCTACTAAAAATACAAAGAAATGAGCTGGGTGTGGTGGTGTGTGCCTGTAATCCCAGTTACTGGGGAGGCTGAGGTATGAGAATCACTTGAACTCAGGAGACAGAGGTTGCGGTTAGCTGATATTGCATCACTACACTCCAGCCTGGGTGACAGTGAGACCTTGTCTCAAAAAAAAAAAAAAAAAAAAAAAAGGAAATGCAAATGTTATCAGTAGAGAAAAACCTAAACTAAATAATAATTGAATATATAAGGAAACCGTTTAGTCAACTATGAAAAAAACGCTAGCTCCAGGCTTTGGACCCTTAACAAAAAAACTTTAACCCACAATCAGGAGATTTTGCAGATAATTTCAGTTCTGCTACTAACATTTATGAATAAATCGTGTCAAATCTCTGAACAGTTTCCTTTTCTTGAAAATAAGAAGGAGAGGGTTGGACTTTGTGGTCTCAAACTCTATGATTCTGTCCTGTCTAAACATAGATGAAGTTTTCAAGATCTCTCTGTATAGGGAGGCAGGATGATGCCTTCATAACTATACTGTGGTTTCTCAACCTTTTCATTAACTAATTATGTCATATTTAAGATCTATAAAAGATATACGGAATTAAACTGTAGTTATATAAACTGTTAGGTAAAGATGGTGCTTTGACATATACACCATGGAATACTATGCAGCCATAAAAAAGGATGAGTTCATGTCCTCTGTAGGGACATGGATGAAGCTAGAAACCACAATTCTGAGCAAACTATTGCAAGGACAGAAAATCAAACACTGCAAGTTCTCACTTATAGATAGGAATTGAACAATGAGAACACTTGAACACAGGGTGGGGAACATCACACACCGGGGCCTGTTGTGGGGTGGGGGGAGGGGGTAGGAATAGCATTAGGAGATATACCTAATGTAAATGACGAGTTAACGGGTGCAGCACACCAACATGGCACATGTATACATATGTAACAAACCTGCAAGTTGTGCACATGTACCCTAGAACTTAAAGTATTTAAAAAAAAAAAAGATGGTGCTTTGAATACACAGATATAATTTCAATTCCTCCTGCATGCCCACTTCAGTTACACATAGAGGAATCTTTAATTAAATGCATAAACCTGCGGCAACAAGAACACTGTGATTGCCTCCCCAGCTGAACTGTAGGAACCTACCTAGAAATTACACAAAACAGACACTTCCTAGTTGATTTTTCTTTTAACACCTAGGCTTAGTTTGTGTTTTGTTGCACATGCCAATGGGAATCCACAGCAGCAGCATTTTAGAAGCTGGAAAGCCGATGCAGTAGTGGAAACTGACTTAGTAAACCTGAGGACGCCAAATCCTAAACTGACACTATGAAGATGAGAACCAACTGGATTTATGCCACACAACCCTGAAAAGCCTCAAAATTGGTGGCGTCAGGGCTGCAGGAGTAGAAGGGAAGTGAGGTTAAAATAAAGAGGACTAAGTCCGGGCATGATGGCTCACACCTGTAATCCTAACACTTTGGGAGGCTGAGGTGGGCAGATTGCCTGAGTTCAGGAGTTCGAGACCAGCCTGGGCAACATGGTGAAACCTCAACTCTAATAAAATACAAAAAATTAGCTGGCATGGTGGCGGGTGTCTGTAGTCCCAGCTACTTGGGAGGCTGAGGCGGGAGAATTGCTTGAACCCAGGAGGCGGAGGTTGCAGTGAGCCGAGATCTTGCTGCTGCATTTCAGCCTGGGTGACAGAGTGAGATTCTGTCTCCCAAAAAA